>NC_092872.1:716505101-717122323 GCF_028372415.1 Notamacropus eugenii
GAAGGGCCTTGTGTTCTCTATCTTTGTACTCCCAATACAAGGCACAAAGCCTTGTACAACTCCTCAGTACTCAGTCCAAGATAGGTTAGACCTCAGGGAAGAGCCCTAGAAGAACCTACTTTCTCTTGTCTCTACCTGGGTAATTCTACACATCTCAGTGGAGACATGAGATTGAGAGCAGAGAAAGAGGAGAAACTCAAAGGATGGAGGAGGATCAAGAATGAAAACCTGCCAGCCCCAGCCCCCTCCCAGATTTGCATCCACCTCCCATCGTTACCATGGAAATGGAAGGTGTATCGATGGCTACTGAGCAGGCTGGTATTCTGTGGTTTTCTCCAGGAGCTGTAGGAAGGGTTGAGCAGTGGAGGGCCCTGTACCGGCTCTGCCCTCTCAAGATGGCTGAAGCACAGGAATTCACGGGCTTGGTCACTCAGCTCATAAGTGGTCTTGCCATAAGTGAGTTGGAGCTTCTCAGCATTTGGAAGCCAGTAGAGGCAGAAATGATATGGCCCTCGGGGAATAGGAAAGGGCCAGGACTGATGAGATCTTTTGGCAGGAAATGGGGCCTTGATTGTTAGGAATTCTTCTGTGTTCTCAATGACGATACGGTGGGAATGACCTTGACTGTAGTTCAGACTGCTGGAATGGGTCTGTTTCCTTTCCCCACAAAACTTGAATTCATCTTTGTGGTTACTTCCCTGGGTCCCTGTGGCACAGAAGGAGAAGTCAACCTGGTTGTGGCTGGGGGAAAAGCTCAGCATGCCTAGAATTCCCCTCTTTCCACCCAGGAAGGCAGTGTGAGATCCAGGCCCTCCATCTTACGTCAATGAACAAATACAATGAAATGAGAGGATTTGACTCCATGACCTCTGAAGTTCCTTCCAACTCCAGATCCCATGGCCCTCCTTTCCTTTGGACCTCACTGTCCTGATTTCCTAAGCCTTCTCCTCTCAAACCCACTATTCCATAATCTCTGTTAAGTAGGTATGATAGCCAACCTCATATACCTTATAGCACCCTAAGGGACCTTAGAGCGCCAGGCATGTTATCTTCCTATAACACCCTTATTTGAAGATTTTTCCAAACTGTGTAAGACCCTATATAAATTACTTTCTGGGCCTTAGTTTCCTAATCTGCAAAATGGAGAAGGGAGAAGAAAGAGGAGAGAGCATTGGATGAGGTGAATCTAGCAAGTATTTATTAAACATCCACTATGGAGAGACCGTAGTACTGTGACTAGGTCACCAGCTTCGGAGTCAAGACTGTTTGTGTTCAAATCCCATCTCTGACACTTGCTACCTTTGTGTCTTTGGGCAAATATTTAACTTCTCTCAGCCTCAGTTTCCTCTTCTGTAAAATAAGGGGGTTTAAGTCCTTTCTAGCTCTAGGGTCTTATTGCAGGTACTCTGAGTCTATAAAAAGTCTATAAAGCTGATGATCATATTTACTCAACAGAGGTCATGGAATGGTGGAGGGTGGGAAGGGGAAGCTTAGGAAGTCAGGGTGGTGAAGACCAAGGGAAACGGAGACCCATAAGGTCTGGAGCTGCAAGAAACTTCAGAGGTCATGGAGTCAAATCCTCTTATTTCATTTTATTCATTCATTTGTTTATTCATTTGCTAAAGCATTTATTTTAAATATTCATTAAAACATTTTTGAGTTCCAAATTATGTTCCTCCCTTTGCTCCTCCCCCGCCCATTGAGAAGGACCGTAGAGACCATCTCTTCCAGCACCCTCATTTTCCAGATGGAGAAATTGAGGTCCAGAGAGTGGTGGAGCCTAGCCCTAATCCAGAATGCTTCCCCTGTGCCATATTTTGTTGTGTGAGTCGTGAGTAGAGTTGCCAACACAAATGGAAAGAAGCAGACTCTGAACAGTGCACTTGGGGAGGGTCCATCTGGGCAAGGGATACTCAGGAAGGACATAATACCTTGAAGGAGGAAGAACAGACTCATATAGAAAACCACAGCTCTAGGAAATGCCTGGTTCACCATTTTCTTCATCTGGATCACAGAGGAGTCACCACCTGAAAAAAAGTCAAGATCTACATCAACCTTCATCCTGGTATTTTTTTTTCCTTTTGGGGGCTATGGAGTCAGAAAGAACTTTGTTGTAATCTCACCTCATAAACTTCCTAGTGGGTAACCCTGGGCAAGTCACCAGTTCCCTCATCTGTAAAATGGGGATAATCATAGCACCTACCTCACAGGGTTGCTGTGAGGACCAAAAGAGGGATAATATATGTAAATCAGGGGGTGGCCAATATGGCATGGCAATGAACTGAGTACAAGACTGTAGAGTCTTTTTAAAACATCAAGTCTGAGGATCTTTTCTGAGCTGTCCAAAGAAGTCATACAATCCAGGAGCAGGAGAAGGTCTTAAAGATCATCGAGTCCAATACTTCCATCTCACAGATGAGGCAACTGAGGCATGGAGAGGGAGATGTGACTTGTTCAGAAAGTCAGTGGCACAATCAGGGCTACATCCCAGTATGGTGCATTTAGAGTCACAGCGGCTCTACCATTAACTGACCTCAGATGTGTCATCTCCTCAAATTGGATCCATTCCCTCATCTGTAAAATGAGAGGGCTGGATTGGATGGCACCTGTAGTGCCCTCTGGTCCTAAGACTGAGGGTCTCCTCAATTCCTTTCCAATTTCCTTTCCAATGTTCCAGTCCACTATACCTCACTGCCCTCCTAACCATCAGAAACCATTTCATATGTTCCCAGCCAGAAGGGGTTTAGGGCTGAAGATAGCTTGCAAGCCCAGAAATCTCCAGGGCAAGAAGAAAATAAAAAAGAACCAGCAGCGAGGTCCCAAAGGTTGGTACCCAGACGAGAGCAGACATCACCTACATAGCTCTTCCACCTTCTGCCACCAGGGGGAGCTATGGTTCATTAATTTCCTTTTCTCCATTTAGAAATGTCACATACCTTGTTTCATGTCTATTATTTGGGCTGTGGTTAGAATGCCACCCTCCTTTAAATGGTCAGATTATATCAGGTGATTGTTTGTACTGGGGCCCTCAGGAAGGATCTGGAGCTCTAGAGATGGGAGACAACTGAAGAATCATCTCCCCTATCCCCTTCAATTAACAAAGATGGAAACTGAGTCCTAAATAGATTAGTGGACTTTATTCAAGCCAAGAAATGTCACAGCAGAATTTGAATCCAGATCCATTGAGTCTACTGGAACTGCTCTTTCCATTGTACCATAAAGGGTTTTGAAATAATAATCATAATAAGTTTGCAAAACACTTTACATATGTAATCTCATATGATCCGCCCTGCAACCCAGCTCCAACCCCTGCATCACCTAATGGTGCCAAGAAAACCCTCAATGGAATCAGGAAGACTCATCTTCCTGAGTTCAAATACAGCCTCAGGTACTTACTAGCTATGTGACCCTGGGCAAGCCACTTAACCCTGCTAGCCTCAGTTTTCCCATCTATAAAATGAGCTGGAGAAGGAAATGGTAAACCATTCCAGCATCTCTGCCAAGAAAACCCCCAGTGGGGTCATGGAGAGTCATACATGACTGAAACAACAAAATGACAACAATCCCACTCTAATCTGCCACTATCAGAAAATCCTGAGAGTTTTAGTGTCTTGTAAGCTCAATATGAAGTCAGCTGGGTGGTGCTTTCTTGGGTTTCATTAATAGAGGTGTGGTTTCCAAGAATAGGAAAGTGACTCCCACCCCACTCTGCTGCTATCAGGTCTCATGTGGGGAGTACTGTACATCTGGGCACTGAAGTTTAAGGACAGGGATAAACTAGAGTGTCCAGAGGGATTGGAGTAATCCTGTTTAGCTGTAGAATTAGGAGTAATGGATGAAAGCGAAAATTTTGAATTTAATGTCGAGAAAAATATCCTAATATTTTTTGTTCAGTCATTTTTCAGTTGTGTTCAACTCTTCATGACCCCCATTTGGGATTTTCTTGGCAAAGATACTGGAGTGGAATTGCCATTTCCTTCTCTAACTCATTTTACAAATGAGGAAACTGAGGCAAACAAGATTAAGTGACTTGCCCAAGGTCACTCAGTTAGGAAGTACTTGAAGCCAGATTTTAATTCAAGAAGATAAGTCTTCCTTAGTTCAGACTTTGAAGGATGGTAAGTTCCTCCTCTTTGGAAGGCTTTAAGCAGAGGCTAGACAGTCCCTTGTTAGGTATATCATGGTGGGGATTCCTTTCAGAGAAAAGTTGACCTAGATGATAACTAACCTCCCACCTCTTACATTCTGTGATTCAGTGATTCCAAGTCTTCATCCCTCTGTGACTCTACAATGCCCCAGAAGCCTCTTCACCCTGGAGTGTCACTCCACCCCTGGACTCCACATTCTCCAAGTCCCCTCCAGGCCTCTCTTTCTGATTGGCTAGTTCCCCCACGCCCACCCCAGACCCTCCATGTGAAGAAGGCTCACACTAGCTATAACTTCATTTTTTTCCAGGCTGTATTCCCACTTTCAGGACTTTTTCTCCACCTTCTACCCACCTTTTGTCTTTTTAGCTCTGTCTTTTCTTCTTTTTTGGTTGTGTGTATGTGACCTCAACAAGATTCCTTTTTATCTGCCTTTTATGCATTGTCTTCTCTCTTTAGAATATAAGCTCTTTGAGGACCTGTCTTCCTTTTTGTATTCTCTTTCAACCCCTGTACCCTCGGTGGCTGCCAACCTCACCTATCTCTAGTTCTGGCTTTGGAAAGAAAAATTTTTAAAAATCCCCAAATGTCAGAGCTGGAAAAGACCTTAAAACATGGAATGTCAGAGGGAAGGAGCCTTAGAAATGATTAAGCCTCTACATTCAACAGATGAGGAAAGAGAGACTCTGTTTTGACTCCATAATAGGACAGTGGTGATAATCAAGTGAGATAAAGGAAGAGAAGGCTTCCTGGGAACATTTCAAGGTGCTGGATGGATGGATGGATGTGGGATGTGGATTGTTCCAGGTATTCCCTCTCTGATCCATTCTCTACACCACTGTCAAAATCTTCTTCCCTGGGCACACGTCTGACTGCTGCTCAAAAAAGTCTCCGGGTACCTCTAGGATTAACTATAAACTCTGGCCTTGAAGGCCTTCACCAAGTGGCTACAATCTACCTTTCCAGTGTCATTTGATATCCCTCCTTTTAATCACTTTCTACTCCCTTAAAAATGGAAGCCTAGCTCTTTCCTGAATGGCAAATGCCATCTCCTACCTTCAGGAATTTGTGCAAGTCATGACCAACATCTGGGAGGCACTCCCTGCTCCATGTGGGTCAAGAGGTCCCTCCCATCCCGGCACGTAGAGCCCTCTATGACCTTCCCCAATCTGCCTTTTCAACTTTATTACTCTACTTCCCCCACACCATAGTCTTCATAAACAGCATTCCATCTCTCTTGGCCATGTCTTTTCATTGGCTGTCTACCATGCCTGGAAGGCACCAAGAAAAGGGAAAACCACCATCTTGCTATTCAAGGGGTGACTTCTTTCCATTTAGACTTGGACTTACAAAGTAAGAGAAGGGACCTCAGCATGTGCAAAGTCAAACTTAGAAGGGAACTTAGAATACACAATATCACAGCTAGAGTGGGGAGGTACCTAGAACGAAGAATGTCAGAGTTGGAAGGGGTCTTAGACCAGAAAATGTCAGAGTTGGAAAGGACCTTAGAACAGAAGATGTCAGAGATGGAGGGACCTTAAAACACAGGATGTCAGAGAACGAGGGACTTATGGACCACTTGAGAAGCAACTTGGTTTAGTGGAAACTACAGAATTTGGAGTAAGAAAGTCCTGAGTTCAAATCCTAGCTCTGATAGTTACTACCTGTGTGAACCTGGTCACAACCTTCATGGATTTCAGTTTCTTCATCTATAAAACAATAACATGCAGTACCTCCATCCAGGGTTCTTTGTGAGCTTTTAAACACTTGTATAAACTATCACCACCTGGTTCAACCTTCTCATCTTATAGATAGCAAAACTGAGGCCCCATACAAGGAGAAGGTCTTAGCCAGCATCATGCCACCTATTAGCAGGATCAGCACCTAGGGTTTAGTCCGTCTAAGCTCAGTCTACTGTTCTTTCCGCCCCCCCCCCCCACCTCCATTTAAGGATCTAAAAACATTGGACAATGGAGCCAGAAGAATCCAAACTTTAAAATAGTATGAAATTGGATACCATCTCCTACATGGAAAGCTTGTGATCTGGGATGGTCAAATGAATGGGAATTATGATTCTTTCCTCTTTTTGCCCCCTCAACTCTTCAACTAACCATCCTCTTCTCAGTTCCCTTTCCTGTTCTAGAAGGGGTGGGAGTTGGGAGAAGTAAAGCAGAGTTTTCAGAACGTTTTTCCCTAATTCAAAAATGGTAAATGAAAGTAGAGCTGAGTCCAAAGTCCTGTGTCCAGTCACGGTTCACTCAGTCATAAAGTGGGCCACTCAGCAGTTCTGTTGACTGGCTGAGTAGGTAATTTGGTTCATTAAGTATTTACTAAGCTCTCCTTATGTGTTGGGCAAGACATAAATGAGGAGATAAGCTTCATATGCCAACAATAATCCAAGAGCAGGAGATAAAACACCATCAAGTGCTATACAGAGTCATAGGATCTCAGTTGGGACTTGGGAGGTCATGTCTAGACCAATCTCGCTCACCAGGATTGTGCTTAGTTCTGGGCATCATGGATAAATTATTTGAATGGGATAACCTGAACAACGAAGGACCCTGAGTCCGTGACAGAAAGCTGGGTTGAAGGAACTGGGGATCATTAGCCTAAAGAGAGGATTCAGGGAAGGCTTGCTAAATATTAGCTACATAAAGAAAGGTGAAAGATAGTCCCTGCGCTCAGGAAGGTTAATCTAATGAGGGAGACAGCATGCAAACGATGAAAACAAGCAAGATATGTGGGATGAATGGGAACTGATTGACAGAGTGAAGGCATTGGAACGAAGGATTGGGGAAAGCTTCCTGTAGAAGGTGGGATTCGTGCTGGGATGTGAAGCCAGGAGGAAATTTGGAGGGAGAGCATTTCAGGCATGGGGGACAGCCCTCGAAAATGCCCAGATCTGGGAGATGGAGTTTCTTGTAAAAGAAATAGCAAGGATGCCAGCGTTGTTGAATCTCAGGGCATTGGAGAGGAGGAAAGGTATAAGAAGACTGGAAAGGGTGGGCATGAGAGGGAGTTTTAAGTATTTGCAGGAGGGAATGGATATGTTCCATGTGGTGCCATAGGGAAGAAGTAGGAGCTGGGGGAGGGGAGCTGCAAAAAGCTAATTCTGGGTTTGACATCAGGAAGACCTTCCTAGAGATTTGAGCTGTCCAAAATTGCCAGTAACTACTTTGAGGGGTGGTCATTTTCACCTCTTTGGAGTTCTCAGAGCAGACCACTTATCAGGAGTGACAATCAGGGAGAATTCCTTTGGTGTGTGGCTTACTCCAGATGACCACTGAAGGGAATAAATGAATAAAAAAGCATTCCTTCAAGTGTCTACTATATGTCAAATATGGTACTAAGTGGACCTCTTCCTTCCCTCTATGATGTTCCTAACATATTCTCTAAGTGACAAAAGGGGAGTCAGAGGTTTGTGTGGGGAGGGCAGTGACTGCTGGCTGGTAACAGGTGGGTGGAATTATGAGCTGATTATATGTGTATAAGACTTGGGAACTATTTTAGTACCAGCTGCCCAAGGACCTTCTCCATCAGCTGCCTTCCTGGGTCAGAACCCAGTCCAAAGTATAGGGCAATTACTACAATTGGTCACATCCTAGATGCTATCTCCCTGAAGAAGCCAGGACAGCTGAATTGTGGGGGAAGAAAGGCAGCTCCCATTGCCAAGAGCCTGGAGGACCAGAGTGGGTCATTCCTCTGTAGAGAGATGCCTACATCCAGCAGATAAGAGCTGGGATACACTGAGGATTGAGGCTGACCTCCTGTAGTTCCAGGGCCAATTCTCTTAGGAGGAAGAGGAGAGAGATAGCCACTTCAGCCTCCTTTGTGGCAGTCACTGGGAGTGATACTTCCTGGTGGCTTTATTTGTGCTTCTCTGCTCTCCTCAGGGTTGGATAAATTCTGAATAATAGGTGACAATTATACTTTTTTTAATTTGCAAGATGCTTTACATATGTTATTGGGTAACCTCACAACATTAAGAGCAATGCTTATTTGCATGCCTATTTTAAAGATGAGAAAACTGAAGCAAAGTGAAGGTAAGTAATTTGTCCAGGGCCATACAGCTAATAAGTGTGTGAGGCAAGATTCAAACTCAGGTCATTCCTAGCTTTAAGCCTAACACTCAATCTGCTGGACCACATAGCTTCCTATTCCTTATGAAGGCAGTGTGTGAATTCTTGGAAATGACAATGTACTGGGAATCAGGAAATGGGAGATCCGGTCCTGGCTTTGTCTCACTTACTAACTCCAAGACTCTGAGCGAGTGACTTCCTCTTTTGACCTCACTTTCCTTGTCTGTAAAATGAAAGGGTTGAACCAAGTAAAAGGCTTGTGTTCTAGACTACTATGAAAGTTGCCCAAAGCTTTGGATTTGGAGAACATGGAAATGTTTGGAGGGGATGGCTCTGTCACAAAGTCAGTAGTAGCTATGGTTTTGATAACACCTTCCTGATCCTACAGGAAAACTTCTCTGGGGACTCAGATCCTGGCATTCTGCCTTCTGTTGTCTTTACTCTCTCCTTTCCACCCTCAATTATCCTTTCTTTTACAGAGCCCAATGCGTGGCACAGCTAGGTGTAGAATGAATTGTTGTTCATCCTTCGTTTTGGAAGAGGACCAATGAGATCAGCAGGGTGATAGAACTTTGGCCTTAGAATCAGGAAGACTCATCTTCCTGAGTTCAAATCTAGCCTCAGACACTTCCTAGCTGTGTGCCCTGGGCAAGTTGCTTCACCCTGTTTGCCTCAGTTTCCTCATCTATGAAATGAGCTGGAGAAGGCAACGTCAAACCATTCTAGTATCTCTGCCAAGAAAACCCCAAATACTGCTCAGAGGGTCAGACACAACTGAACAATGTTTGAAAACAGAAGTACTTTATCTTATCTTGTGTCTTGGACCCTTTTGATAGTCTGGTGAAGCTTATGGATCCCTTCTCAGGGTAATGTTGTCTACATTCGTAACTGAAGGAAATCTTAAATTTCAGTTAGAAGCCAGTGACAATAAAGATGCAGCCCTTTTCCCATCCAGTTTTATAAACTTGATGAAATCTATCCTCAAACAGCCTGTGGACCCCAAATCAAGTTCCCCTGTTCTAAGAGAAGGAAAGAAAGCACCAGCAGAGTCGTGCTCCTATTGGGTGTAAAAGCAAAGTCCTGGCTTCAGATCAAGACTGAGTCCTTTGGTAGTCTAGATAGTACTGACAGAACTGAAGAGAAGGAAGTAGCCTCAGAGTCCATCCAATTCAAACCATACCTAGATAAGAGTCCCCCTCTGTATCCTACTTGACAAGTAGTTAACTAGCCTTTACCTGAAAAGTAAGGAGGAACCTACTATTCCCTGAGAACACCCCATTCCACTTCTGGATAGTTCTAAATATCAGGACATGTTCCCTTACATCAAGCCTATAGACTGTAAAATAGTCATTGTGCCCTAAGAAATGACAGAAGGGAGGGTTTCAGAAAAATCTGAGATTTATATGAATTGATGCAAAAGGAAGTGACTAGAACCAGGAGAATTATTTGTATGATGTCAACAACAACATGGTGACAAATAAATTTTTAAAATCTTATGCTTCTGATCAGAACAGTGACCAACTGTGATTCCAGATGACCAACGATCAAGTTTGCTGCCCACCTCCTGATGGAGAGAAAATGGACTCCAGATGAGTAATAAAACATACATCTTTACATGACTAATGTGGAAATTTGTTTTAACCAGGAGTATTAGGTCCAAAAATTTTGTTTTCTTTTGCTCCCCTCTTTTTTTTGTAGGGGAGGAGGTGGGAGGGAGAGAAGATAAATGCTTGTTAATTGTGGAGAAAAAAAAATCAAAAATAAAGGATAGAATACATCTGGTTCCAAGCTCATCATGGGCAGGTAGGTGCTCACTATCTCTCTATGTAATCTTGGGTTTCAGCTTCCCATTATTCATTTTTGTGCCATCTTTTCAAGTCCAAAGATTATTCTCCTTGTAAGAGAAAACAGAGCCAAAGGAAAAGTTGAGTAGTTCTGCCTTCTTCCTGTCATCTATTATAATCATCCCATTCACCCATTGAAGCTTCTTTGATCTGCCTCTTCCATGGTGTACCCTTATCAGAGAAGGTGCTGTTCTCTATGAGCAAAGCATAAATAAAGGAGCTCAAAAGAAATGTGAGATGTGCAAATCTAGAGAAACCAGCCCAAATATCTTCATGGATTATTTGTTCCCGACCTGTGGTAGAACATTCTGAGCTCGTGTTGGTCTGATCTATCATGGTCAGACACACTGTAACTTGACTCTAGCATGGTGATGTCATTTCTGTCCTCTTTGAGAACGAAGGACAACCATCTCCCAATTACGCTAAAAACAACCCACTTTATATGTCCTTAGTTTTCTTTGACATTTTTAGTTTATTCTGAGTTCTGACACTCTTCTTAGAGAACCATGTTATGTTATTTGTTCTTTATTTTCTGTCCTTGCTTAAATCTTCTGTACAAGCTTTTAAAAAAACCTGTGTTGGGAAATGGATTCCCTGTGCACTCACATTAGCGTTATTTAGCCTCAGTTTTCTTAACTTGTTTTTATTTTAATAACTATTAAATTTAACTGGTTTCCTTTATAATCTTATATATTTGCATTCTAAAATTTATTTTGACAAGGCTTCACTAGGTTGACCACCAGAGGTCCATGACACAAGAAACCTGAAGGACTCTTGATTTAGATCATTTCCTGTTTTCCTTTTCATTCAAGTTCTTTCTCTTTACATATTCAGGATTTCATTATATCAAACCAACCATAGCTCCTGGGAATGAGTTTCTTATCCATCCTTCCTCTGAGCCCTTTGAGAACTACTTTCCTCAGATCTAGTGCATATGTCCCACAATACCTGGCTTACTTTTCCTCAGACACAAAATCTAAAGTAGAGAGCTTACTTACCCCCAAGGTCCCATCATTTCAACTTTAGCAGCCTGAAGTTACCCTTGGTGGTGAGAATCAGGTCCAGATTCATAGTCTCACTCTTTGCTTCCTCCAACTTTTTTGAAGGTTTAAAAGTAGTGTGAGTTTACTAGGGTCAGAGTCCCCATCTTAATAGAATCACACATTGTGAGAGGTGGAAAAGACCTTTGAGATGATCAAATCTGAGTGTCTTTTAAAAAAAAATTTACAAAAGGAAGTTTGATTTTTAAATAATGTGTTAAATATTTATTAAATATTTAAATGCTTATTAAAATGAAAATTTATCAAAATTTTAAAATTATATTTTACTTAAGTATCTATTCAATATTAAATAGCTTATTATTTATTGTTTTTAAGTAGCAGGTCTTTTAAAAATATTTTCCTCTTATGAACCCCTCTCTACTCATTAACAAGTTAAAAAAAAGAAGCAGGAAAAAAAACCAAAACCCAAATC
The DNA here is from genome assembly GCF_028372415.1 of Notamacropus eugenii. NCBI lineage: Eukaryota > Metazoa > Chordata > Mammalia > Diprotodontia > Macropodidae > Notamacropus > Notamacropus eugenii. The sequence continues at coordinate 716,516,643 of NC_092872.1, forward strand.
CCTCAGTGCATAGCTAGTGCCTGGCAAAACAAATTTCTACATTAGCCATGTCTAGAAATGTGTGTCTCTTTCTGTATCTTGAATTTATTTTCATTTTTTTTGGACTTGTGGTCTATCATTTTATTGATCGGAGTTCTAAAGCCTTGCATGGTTGTTTTTCCCTGTCTGATTGTCATTATTGCATAAATTATTGTCAATTTCTGTCCCATTGCTTTGCATTGGTTCAGAGAAGTTTTCCCAGTTTCCTCTGAAATTGTCTACTTCATCATTTCCCATGACACAATAACAGTCCATTACATTCATATATTATAATATGCTTAGCCATTTTCCAATGAGAGGATGGCCCTTTAGTTTCTAATTTGGGGTTACCAGGAAAAGAACTGCTATAAATATTTTTGTACATATCGATCCTTTTCTCTTTTTTTTGTTTCTTTTGGGTGTTGACCTCGTAGTGGTATAGCTGGGTCAAAGGGAATACATAGTTTGGTGACTTTCTGGCCACAGTTACAAATTGCTTTCCAGGATGACTGTAGTCCAGGGGGTTTAACTTCTTTGTACCATGGCCCCTTTGGCAGTCTGGGGAAAAGTGGACACCCCTTCTTAGAATGTTTTTAATGCTCTATGTGAAACCCATAAGATTGCAACAGAAACCAATTATATTGAAATGGTTATCAAAAATGTTAAAAATTCTAGGCTTATGGACTTCTTGAAATATATCCACAGAGTCCTTGGGGTTAGAGGACCTCTGACCTAGTCAAAACCACTGGTTTTGCAGATGGGAAAATGAGACCTAGAAAAATATTGACTCACCTAAGGTCTCTAAGTTAATAAGGGTCTGAGCCAAGATTAAAAAAAAATAAAGCAACTCAGTCTTCAAACTCGAAGCCTACACCACATTGCTGCCTCTCTATTCATCCTGATTCCTCCACATTAGCCTCCCCCACAGCACTTAGCAAAGTGCCTTGCACTTAGGTGCTCAGAAAATAATGGAAGGGAGAGCCCAGAAGCATCCAAACTTCAATTAGAAAACATATGTTATATCACCAGGTATGAATTAGCTCAAAATGGAAGTTAATCTGAATTTTTCTGACTTGCCATAGAGGTCAACCAGACCTCAAATTCATGCTTCTCTCTCTTCTCTCCTTTCTGTCTCTCCTCTCTTCCTTCTCTCTCACTTTTCCTATCCAGCCCACTTGTGGGTCCAATCCCAGTGCTGATCATCACGAAAGCTTTGACTTGCTCTGTTTCCAACCTGGGCCAGTTTACCCTTCTCTAGACAGCCTCCATAGTCCCCTGCTTCCAGAAGTTTGCCATATTGATGTCAGACTAATTATAAACAACAGATCAACTTCAGCCCTCCTGCAGCTCAGAACTCCTTAGCTCGAGAAATTCACCAACCTCAACCTCCCTAGTAGCAGATATTACAAACATGTGCCCAATTTCTACACTCTATGAAAGAAGGAAAGGACTGATAGCAGCTCTTTTCCTGGTAACCCAAAATTAGAAACTAAGGGGCCACCCCCTCATTAGGAAATGGTACACCAACCTCATGCTACTCTCAAAGTTTTCCCCCAAGTTCCTGACCTTATTAATCACTGGCCTTATAGTATTAGCTTCAGAGAACTGGAGTGGAATGGTACTTCCAGGGTTTAGATGTCCATAGATCAACCATATAAATTAACCCAAATTTGGGAGAGTTAAGGTTCAAATCTGAAAGACTGATTCATCAACTACATTCTATATAGAAGCTAGACTGGACTCAAATAAGTCACTGATCAGAGGGTCTTCATCACTTTGTCCCCCATTGCTAATGTAAACTTCAGAGTACTTAGAAAAGGAAATTCAAGGAGAATGAAAAGTTCTCCAGTCTTAGCTATTCCATCAAATTAATAACCTCCTATCTTACACTATAATGAACTCCAGGGGGTGATGCTAAGTAGTAAACCAAACTAACCAACACCAAAGAATTGATAGAGTAGCTATTGCATCACTACCCTAAGCACTAGGTTGTGCTGTGGGAGGGAGAAGACATGGCCCTTACTCTTCTGGGGAAGCTTCTGTACTGGTAGAGAAGACAAGACTCCCACACAGGAAATGAAGACTAAGAGAGACCAGAATAAGGTGTGAATTGCATAGCACATATAACAAAGAATAAATGGTCTCAGGAAGGGAGTGATCACTATGGGCTGGGGTGGGCAGCAAAGACTTCACAGAGGAGACTAGAAAGCCATGTAGAATTTGGGTAAGTGGAGAGTAAAGAAAAAGGGAACAGCATAAGTAAAGGTGCGAAGGCTGGAATGACAGTAAGTTCAGGGAACAACAATGCAGCCAGAGTCTACATGTAGGGAAGTAGTAAGAAAGAAGTCTGGTGGTACAGGGTGGTGCTACATCATGAAGGAGTCTCACACATTAGACTGAAGGCTTCTCATAACTCCTGGGAATATCTCTCCACCTCCCCGCTTTTATGCATTGTTAGAGCATGAACTCCTGGAGAGCAGGGATTGGTTGTCTTTCTTTTTGACTGTATTTGTATTCACAGTGCTTAGCACACAGTAGGTGCTTCATAAACCCTCTATCTATATCCATCTTTCTTGCATGCTTTGTGTATATTTGCATACATGTTGTCACACTGCTATGCATGGGAATATTTGTTTGCATACGAACAGAACTTTGCGTTAGGAAGTTAGAGGAGATTGAGGAGGGAAAGCAGAGAGGCAGCCTCCCAGAACCTCTCCAGAAAGGCTCCCTTTTCACACAGTGGGCCCATTGAGGTCAAGGATCATGTCTCCTTCTGCCTCTTCCCTCACCGTGCCCAGCTCCATTTGCTTCCCAAGGTAGTGATGACTTACTGGAGGCACTGAGATCAGGCACATAGCCTGCCTTGCAAGAAGGGAGTCAGAGGTGGTGGGGAAGGGGTGAGAGAGGGGAAGGTAACAGGCGGGAGAATGTTGTTGGAAATGGGATTTTTAAACTACAACCACAGAGCTAGACATCTGTCTAGACACTTCACTTCAAACACAGCTACTAAACACAAACACCACCAAAAAGCTGGACACCTGATCAGAATTCATCTACTCAGATATAAAGCTTAGAAAAGGGGATGGGGAGGAAACTAACTCTTTCTGTCAATGAAGGGATCCATAAATGATTTGCAGGGATCACTATCAAATGTTTTGTGGGGTGATGGAACCCCCAAGGCATCTAGGTGGGATAATGGATAGAGGCCAGGAAGACCTGAGTTCAAATCCTGATTCAGATACTGTGTGACCCTGGGCAAGTCACTGAACCCCTCTCAGCCTCAGTTTCCTCTTCTGTAAAAGGAGGGTGATAATAGCGCCTACCTGGTAGGGTTGTTGTGAGAATCAAATGAAATTATGTATGAACAGTGTTTTTAAAGCCTTAAAGTTCCATCTAAATGCCAGCTATTATGCTTAATATTATTATGCTTATAGAACCAGGGCTTCTAAGGCTCTGACAGCTGTCTGGGCCATAGTACCTTCAGTTCACCCTGCACAGGGAGGTATTGTTACCAAACAAAATGCTACAGGGGCAACTAGATGGTATTGTGGATAGGGTGCTGAGCATGGAGTCAGGAAGACCTGAGTTCAAATCCTGCCTCAGACACTTACTAGCTGGGTGACCCTGGTCACAGCACCCCTGTCTGCCTCTGTTTCCTCATCTGTAAAATGGGTAAAATAATAGCACCTAGCTCCCAAGGTTGTTTGGAGGATCAAATGAGATATTTGTAAAGTATTTAGCACATAGTAGGCATTTATTAAGTTCCTTCCTTTCTAAATAAATAAATTGGGGCATCATAATATAGTCACTCGTGGATACCCATATATCAGAGCTTGACCCAGAGAGGTGATCAATGAATATTTCCCTGAATAAATGAATGGCACAGATAGTTCAAATCAATAAAAACCATGTCTCTCTGTCTGTCTTTGAAATGTGCTGAAACTTTCCTTTTCTAAGTGGATTGGCCTCTCTAATTTTGTTTGGTGGGGCTAGGGGGAGGAGGAGGAGCAGAGTGGGAGGCAGAGAATGTGGAGCTGGCCTGGGACTTAGCCTTCACACAGTGTCTGGCTAGTAGTGCATGTCCTACTCTGAGCTGGGATGGGTGAGAAATACTGTCAGTGCTACATCTACCCTGGGAAGCCAGCAGTTAGCCAAGAAAAGTGACAGAGATATTCCTCAGGCAGCAGTTTCCTCTTTCCCTGCTAAGTGACTTCCTGTATGGCTCCCCAGACTGAGTCAGATCCAAGATGAGAAACGCCAAACGTTCCTAGTTGATCCACCTAAGACTTTCCTTGTGGCATCAGGCTCTCAGAGGATCATAGGATTTTAGAGTGAAAGGTACCTTTGAAACCATCTGGTCCATCCCCCTCATTCAATGGGTGCAGGAGCTGTGGCCTGAAGTAACATAAGTGACAGAAATGGCATGTGAACCCAGGTCTTAAGGATCCAGATTCAGTGTTCTTTCTCCTACACTGCCTTCAAAGTATTTATGGTGCCTAGCCCACAAATATCCCCAACCTGGACCCCAGACCAAGCCTGGTCCACTGAAGGTGTTGCCTCACTTGCCTTATAAGACTTCTCTTTGGGTCCCACTTGGGTAAAATGAGAGGTCTGGACCAAATAGTTTCTACATTTCCCTCTAGCTCTGAACCTATGATGTCATGATTAAGCCTCTTGGATGTCCCATGATGAAGACTGCAGCTGGAGGGGCTACACGTCTTGTGCATGTAGCCCTCACCCCTCTGCCTTCACTACTCAGGTCAGAGGGTTTAGAATCCAACCTCTGATAGGTAGCAGCTGTGCTCTAGTTCACAGAGCTTTTGAACATCATGGAATCCTAGAGATTCATGGTTGTAAAGACTCTTAGAGGCCAATATCTTCAAGGAAATAGACCAACCACAGTTATTAATAGTAATAGCTCACTATGTACCATAATAAGGTCACAATGGGTATATGATCTGAATAAAGAAAAGTCATTCATACCATTAAAAAAATTAGAAGAGCAAGAGATTAGGTACCTTTTTTTGCCATGGCTAGGGGAACAAGTAACTAGTTAAAAGTTAGGGGATATAAATGATGAAGCAGATAGTGTTGATTACATGAAATTGAAAAGCTTTAGCAAAAATAAAATCAGTGCAGCTAGGATAAAAAGGGAAAGTGTTGATTGGGAAAGTCTTTGTATCATAGTATCATATATCTCTGATAAGGTTCTCATGTCTAAGATACATATAGAAGTAATAGTTTCTCTTTCTCCTCTTCCCTTTTTCACTCTCCCTCTCCCTTCCTTGTCTCTCCCTTCTTGTCTCCTTCTCCTTCCCTCCCTCCTGTCCTCCTCCTTCTTACCCTCTCTTTCTTCCTTTCTCTCTTCCCCTCCCTCTTCTTCTCCATGTTCCTCTACTTCTTCCCCCCCCCCCCAGAGGCCCCAGTGGATAAATTATCAAAGGATATGAAAAAAGAGTTTGTTAAAGAAGAATTGTAAACTATATCCAAGACTTTTTTTTCTAAATTACTAATAATAAGAGAAATAAAAATCAAAATAATTCTGAGGTTTACCTCACATCCCCCAAAATGGCAAAGGTGAAAAAAGATGGAAATAGTCAATGTTCAAGGGGGCTGTGGAAAGACATGCAGAGGCATACACTTCTGATGGAGCTGAGAACTGATCCCACCATTCTGGAAAGCAATTTGGAATTATGCTGAGAAAATGCCTAGGATGTGTACATTTTTTGACCCAGAGATCCTACTGACAGGTGAATACCCTAAGGAGGTTGAAAATAGAAAGATCTCATATACACCATATTATTCATAACAGAACATTTTGTGGTTACAAAGAAATGGAAACAAAGAAAAAGTCCATTGATTGTGGGATTGCTAAACAAACTGTGGTACATCAAAGTATATTATTGTACCAAAAGAAGCAGTGAATATGAAGAATTCAGAGAAAACTTATGTGAACTGATGAAGAGCGAACCAGTCAAATGATCCACAGAACGACAACACCATAAACAAAAAGCTTTCCAAAATCAAAAGGAAAAAAATCCTGAATGATGTGTAAGTATAATGATCAAGGTTGACTGTGGAGGAGAGTTGAGAAAATCCACCTCTCCTACTTTGCAGAAGAAGGAGACTGTGCATGTTGACTATGACATACCTTGTTGGATATGTTGGTCAGTCTTAGCGGACTGGTATTCTTTGTTACCAATGTCTGTCTTATTGGGCAAGGGGAGAGTTATATTCAGAAGCAAAGACAATGTTAAAAACAAAAGATGACTCTACAAACATTTCATTCAGCCCTCACAACAACCCTAAGATGTACAGGGATGACCTGATTAATGCAAATAATAAATCCCCTGAAGTGGTCCCCTGTATTTGAATTCCAATTATTAGAAATTTTAATAATGTAAATACGGTCATTGGTTCCAGCCCTGTGGAAATATGCAAATTGACAACCACTTCAGGAAGAATCATTATTTGCAGTAATTGACACCTAGCTGTGGGTAGAATAATTATTCCATTTTACAGCTGGGAAAACTGACTTACCTGATGTCCCATAGCTAGTAAGTGCTGGAGCTGGGATGGGAAACCTAGTCTCCTGATGTCTAGTTCCCTTTTTTCTACTTCTCTATACTACTTTTCATTTATCTTCAGTCTCATGGTAAAGAACTAATACCCAATTCTAAGTACTCTCTCCCTCTTCAAATAATATTTAGATGAAAGAAACATGGAGATCATCTAACCTCATTTGGAAATAAGGAAACTGAGTCCTCAGCAAGGAGAAGGGACTTGGCCAAGGTCACATCTGCGTATTAAACAGATCAGGACTCAAGTCTTCTGTCTACAAATCCAGTACTCAGGCAAATCTCATCACCCACTTCTGGTCTCCTCTTCTCCCACCTTTGTAACCCTATCGCTGAGCTCCCACAGAGGAGGAGAAGTACGTTGTTGGGGAAGACAAAGAAACAATGACCATCACAAGTATTTGGAAATCCCCATCTCCTGTGTCCTGCAGCAGTCTCAGCCTCTTACTCATCTCATCCTATTACTGATAAATCCTGAAAGTGCACTCCATGCCCAGGCTTCTTCATCAGGGAAGGGCCACAAGAAGCTGGATGACTCCCTGTACTGGATGGTTTAAGACTTGCTGCTGTTGGACTCTGGAATGTCTGTGGAGGCCACCCTCCCCATCATGCTTGGCTTAATGAGCTGTGAAAATGAGTCTGGGTTTTCATTACTAAGCAAGGGGTCATACTCAGAATCAGTCATACTAATTCAGTAACATAGGTAGGCATAAGATCTTAGCATTAGGAACAAAAAGGACCTTAGGGATCATTTAATTAATCAATCAACAAGCATTTATTAAGTGCCTTGTTGGTCAGCATGTTGACATAGATGATAAAGAGATAGATTCAAAGTCAGGAAGGCCTAGGTCCAAGTCTTGCCTCTGACACAGTCCCTCTGAATGGTAAGACCTTCCCTCTGTTGATTATCTCCAATTTATCCTGCTGTAGCTAGGTGGTGCAGTGAATAGAGCACTGGGCCTGGAAGCAGGAAAAAATATCTTCCTCTGAGTTCAGATCTGGCATCAGACACTTATTAGCTGTGTGACCCTGGGCAAGGCACTTCCCCCTTTTTGCCTCGGTTTCCTCATCTGTAAAATGAGCTGGAGAAAGAAATGGCCGACCATTCCGGTATCTCTGCCAAGAAAATCCCAAATGGGGTCATGAAGAATTGGACATGACAGAAAATTGACTTAACAATGATCGTTTGCTCATACATAGTTGTTTGAACATCGTCTTCCTCATTAGACTATGAACTCCTAAGAGCATGGAATGTTTTCATCCCTTCCTTGTATCCCCAGAACTTAGGACAGTACTTGGTGCATAATAGATACATAATAAAATAAATGCTTGGGACTGACTGACACATATTGGATGTATGACTCTGGGCAAGTCACTTACTTGCTCTATGTTCTGGGCAACTTTCTAAATGCTGTGAGCTACAAAGAACATGCCAATACTGTATTAGGAAAGAAAGTTCTTCACTGGAGAGGACCCTAAATCAATAAAATCACATATATCACCTCTAGTTCTTATCTCTTTGTGCTAAGTACTGGGGAAACTGAGGCGCGTTGGATTATATTGGATTATATGATAATAGATTTAGAAATGAAAGGGTCCTTTTAGGTGATTGGTCTCAATGTGCAGATAATTGAGTGTTGACTTAATGTTCTGTCTTCTTCCCACCCCCCCAATACTAGAGGATCACGAATTAAGAGCTACAGAGGACCTAAGATGTCATCTAGTCCAACCTCTTCATTTTACAGACGAGGAAATTAAGGCCCAGAGAGGTATTGCTGTTAATTATTTCCTATTTATCCTGTATATAGCTTGTTTTCTCCTCCTCCAATAAGTTCCTAGAGGACAGGGAGACTGTCTTTTGCCTCTTTTTGTATCCTTAGTGCTTAGCAACAGTGCCTTCATAAATAGGCACTTAATAAATGCTAACTGATTGTTTGTTGACTTGCCCAAAGTCTCTTGGGTAGAAAGGAGGAGAGCCGAGATTTGAACCCAAATCCTCTGACCCCAAAGTCAGGGATTTCTCCCTTGTGCCCTGCTGCCTCATATTATAGACTTCAGAGCTGGAGGGTCCTTGGAGATCATATAATCCAGGAGTTCTTAAAGTGGGGTCCATGAACTTTTAAAAACAATGTTGATGACTATATTCCAATATAATTGTTTCCTTTGTACTCCTGTGTGTTTGATTTTATGCATTTGTAAACATGCCTGAGAAGGGATCCGCCAGCTTCTCTGGGCTGCCATGACATTAAAAAAAAGTTAAGAAACATTCATCGTAGTCCAACTCCCACATTTTACAGATGAGGAAACTGAGGCCCAGAGAGACAAAAGAATTTGTCTGAGGTGACACAGGTGTAATAGACAGTACAATCAACTTCAAACCTACATCCCATTTACTCCAAATCCAAAATTTAGAATCACAGAATTTTGAAGTTGGAAGGATCCTCAGAACTTTCTTAGTCACTTCTACCAGTTGCTCTGGGAGTTCTCCTTTTAATACAGTTCTATGCTGCCAACCAGAACAGAATAGAGAATCTCACTCCTGTGTGACCCCCTTCCCAAACCCCCTCTACCTGGGGTCAGATGGGTCCATTCAATATAGACCCGGTCTCTCAGAAAATTGTTGCTTGGCGACTCCCCTTGAGAAAGTAGAGCTCTCACTTCTCCATCAGAGCTGGTTATCCCTCTAAAAGGAGCCTGAGGGTCAGACTCAGACCCCAGAGAATTCCCCTTAGGGGAGCACCATCCCTCTCATAACTATAACTCTCTCCACACAAACACACACACATTCATTGCCTGTACCCTTCAGCCTCTAATTTCAAGAACATAGCAACGCCCTAGACCTTGGATTGCCCTTCCGTAAATACACATTAAAGAATAGGAAGACACAATGGAACAAAATTCAGCCAGTTGGGTTAAATGAGTACTATGAAGGGTGGGGTGGTAAGGGGAGATGGGGGCGAGAGGCAGGTGGCGATCAGGAGATAGCTATTTCGTATTTCATATCCTGAATGAAGATCTTCCCTCTGCACCTTAGAGGCCCCCTGGTACCTAACAAAATGTCCTGGGGGAGGAGCCCACAGCTTTGGATCCCCCTCTAACCCCCTCCCCTCCAACCACTTCTGCTGGGCAGGGAAAAAGATTACTTTCTGAATCTCAGGAATGTGAGTCATTTCCTCTCCAGGGGGAATGGGAGGTGGAGCTGGACCCTGGACTGTTCCACTCCAGGTCCCCATGACTTTCTACCAGAGCCATGACTCCCTTCCCTTCCCCTGTACCTCTGTGCACTATTTCCTTCCCAGTTTTCCGCTCTACCTATTTTTAATCCTTTCTCCAGTGTTTGCTGGAGGACTGGGGTGAGTGAACTAGGCTTGACTGGGTTCTTGGACAATATGACCTTGCTTCAGTTTGAAGGAGGTGGCGGGGTAGTGGGAGGAAAGGGGAGAGATTCACCAAGAAGCAAGGACAACAGAGCTCCCTGTCCTTGAGATTAAGCCTGACGCTCGATCAACTCCATGTAGGAGGGGCTTGAAGAGATCCCCTCTCCTCATCCTGCTTCCTCCTGAGTCTGGCAGACATCAGGAGACAGGTCATAAATGAGAGCATCCAAGAAGTCACACCATATCAACTTGCCCCCTGACTTTGCATTGGGGGCAAGAGTTCCAGGGCCATGTCTCTGGCTGAAGAATCGATGTGGTACAGATGAGGACAGAGCTCTAAACTGCAGGAAAAAACCAAGGATACTAGATAGCTAGATAACCCTCCATTTTCTCTTCTGTGCCATGATGGATTGAAACTAGCTGGTTGTAAGATCTCTGACCTGCTCTGACATTCTTGCTGTTTAATTCTCCCTCCAGAGTGAACACTGGACTCTGGCCTTGGGATGGGTTGATTTCAGAGTGGTCCAGCCCAGAATCTCAAAGAGAGCTAACGGAATCCCCCATTCTCCCTAAAAGGGGAAAGCTCCCTAGAATATGGACCCAGGTCCAGAGGAAAGGAAGGCATAGAAGGAAGAAAGGGAGAATAACACTCGTAGTGGGACCACCCTTGGCAAAGAACTTGGTCATCCTAAGAGGCAGGTGATGAGAATAAGGACAAACAATGACGCTGATGTGTGGGTGGGTCCTTGAAGGTAGAACAAGAATTTGGATGAGGTGTGATTGAAAGGAAGCTCTAAGGACCCTCCCTGTCCTCCCTATCCATGAACTGAGGAGGGCAAACTTGGCTGTTATTTGGGGGGCTTTAGTTTTCAAGATCCTTTCACATAGGTATCTCTGACAGTGAGGACAACCCTTATTCAAAACCTACCTTTGATGTTTACTTGCTGTGTGATCCTAAGAAAAGTCCCTTCTCTTCTCACAGCCTCAGTTTCCTCATCTGTAAAATGAGGAGTTGGCCTCAGTGGCCTATAAGGTCCCTCACCCTCAATCTATCATCTGATCCCCACAATGCCCCTGTCAGGGAGGCAGCCCAGGGAGCAGAAAAGACAAACACCAGAGTTTGGGGTCTCAAGGCTTGTGTTTGAATTCTTGCTCCATTGCTTACCATCTGAGCTTGACCCTGGATTAGCCTTGAATCTTTATCTACAGAATGAGGAGTAAGGACCAGATGATCACTAAGAGTCTTCTAGCTTTAGAGACCAAAAATAAGCCCCAACAGAGGTTTGCTCAAGGGAGGGAGTCCCGGAGGCAGATGGTTGAAAACTGGCAACTTCAGCTGGTGGGACTGTAAGGAATGCTGGCAGGGAGAGGTGCTTCAGCTTTCAGGTATTTTTTCAATTAAATGAGGATAAAAATCAGGATAAGACTTTTCTTTAAAGATCACCAAGACACCAAAAAGTCTCTACCCAGGGCCAAAATCACATTCCTGGACCTACACTCTGGGGTCTGAGCTCTGCCTGGATGAATCCAGGGGCGGAAATCCCCAGGGAGGACTAATCTGCCAAATACTTCAGGGGTCTCAAAGGAATTCCACCCATTGGCACAGCATCTGTGCTGGATGCCCAGCCCTGGCCTGAGCCCCCTGGCAATGAGGGCAGAAGAAAAGACAAACATAGGAAGATTCCTGACTAGGGAGGGAGGCAGAGCATGCCTATGAAAACTAAATTAAAAGAAAATCATCAGATGTGATACTATTCAATTACTGAGACGCTAGGGACCTGGCAACCTCACCTATTCTGCCTGATGCTCAGAATGAAAGGAGGCAAGAAGGCCTAAAATGATGCCTGTATCAGAGTCTTTGTACCAGAGCTGGTTCCTGGAATTCTTAGAAGAATCCTGCTGGCTTCAATTGATGCCTTACTTCATAGTCATTAACAACTTTACAATTCGAACCATACCAATTTCATGTCTGGTCATCACCACACCATGTCATCTATTCTCATCCTCATGTCCTCTCCAATGGAAACTTAGAATCTTTCCCTGGGTCTCCTTGACTCTGATAGGTGAGCTCTTGCCTTACCTTCCTGCAGCCCAGGTCTTCCCACCACTGCCCAGCCATCTCCTCACCATGTTCACCTCCAGTCTCATCCCCAGGTTTCTGATTCCCCTTCAGGCTTTGTCTTCTCCCATCAAAAAGATGAGCTCTTTGAGGATAGGGACTGTATTGCTAGCTTGTATTTGTAACTCCAAGGTTTAGCCCAATTGATTTAGCCCAGTACCTCACACGTAGTAGGAGCTTAATAAATGTTCACTCTATTGATTGATCTATCTATCTATCATCTATCTATCTATCTGTCTGTCTGTCTGTCTATCACCATTATCATCTCTCTATCCATTCATCTGTCTATCTAACTAGTTAAATATCCATCCACTTGCTTATCCATTTATCCATCCGTCCATCTTTCTATCTATCCCCCCAGCTAGTTATCCATCTATCCATTCATCCATGTATCTACCAGTCCTTCTATCCATTCATCTAGCTAGCTATCCTCCTATTTATCTACTTAGTTATCTAATTTCTAAGCCTTTCTCAGAATGCAAGTAGCACGTTAGCAGGAGGGGAAGTGATCACAGAAGTAGACCCATTGAAAAGCAGCAGAAAGTGACAGGCAAAGAGACTGAAAAACCGTGAGAAAAATAAAGCAAACTTAAAAATGAAAAAATCCTAGAAATCTTGGATCATTTAATGTAGGGGAAATCATCCCTCACATCTCAAAGGTCCCTGAGGATATCACTAAAATAAGATTAAATTCCTTATACTAGGGATTTCTGGAATCCATGAATAGATTTCAGGGTGTCCACAAACTTGGACCAAAAAATTGTGTGTGTGTGTGTGTGTGTGTATGATATATACACACATATTATACATATAATATATATATGTGTAATACCAGCATACAACACAACTAGTAAGCTTAGTAACCTTAAGTGATTTATGCATTTAAAAACCATTATCCTGAAAAGGGGCTCATAGACTTCGCCAGACTGCCAAAGGAGTCCATGATACAAGCAAGGCTAAGAACACCTGCCCAACGTTGACCTCCTCTCATGACTCCTTGGTGTGGGGAAGTGGCCCTGAATTCTCCAAGGCCATGCAGTTTTACCATCCAGTGATACTGGTCTCCCTGCTGTTCCACATCACAGGACACTCCATCTCCTGACTCTGGGCATTCTCACTGGCTCGTCTCCTTGTCTAAAGGCATTTTTACCATAACAAGGCTTATGATTTTGGGCAGCTCTGCTTCATTTAAATCCAATTCACATGGCAGTCAAGACATCCCTGTTGTGACATTCTTGATCCTCTTCAAGAACAACGGATAAACAAAAATTCCCCTTTTCTAGAACTCTTTCCTTTCTCAGCTCTGTTTCCTGGTTTTCCTCAAGTCTCAGCTAAAGGTTACCTTCTGTAATGTCTTTCCTGATCCCCTTTAATCTTTAATGCCTTCCTTCCAAGACAACCCCCAGTTCATCCTGTATACATCCTGCTTGTACAAAGTATTTACATGTTGTCTCCCTATTAGACTTTGAACTCCTTGAGAACAGGGATTGGTTTTCGCCCTTTTTTGTACCCTCAACCCTTAGCGCAGTGCCTGGCACATAATAAATTATTTATTAATAAATCAATATCCTTGTTGACTTCACCAAACTGGACTCACTTTGACAAGTGTAAACAGACTCATCACCCAAAGTTAGCCTCTAGAAAATGATATTCTGGGACTATGGTAACTCTTGAAATGATTGGCTAAAACCTGGTAGGTTGTGATCCAAATGGGAGGGAGTAGTTCATGACTTATAAGGTCAGGGAAACATAGAATCCATTTTTAGAAAGATTGCCTCTCAAAATAGTGACCATTTTTTTAAAAAAAGTTTTGGTGCTGAAAGAGTATCATAGATTTATTTAGAGCTTGAGGGGACTTCGAAGCTCTTTTAGTCCAACTCCCCTCATTTTGCAAATGAGGAAACTGAGACCCCGAGAAATGTGGTGACTTTGCTAAGATCACACAGGTGACCTCACTAAGTAGCAGAGATGGAATTCCAACCCATGTCCTCAGATTTGTGAGCCAGTTCTCTCTCCACCATCCCATGCTGCCCTCCTAAAAGCTGCTGTCATCTAGTGGATATATTTACAATGGAAGAGCTTGTTTTCTGGTGGGGTTAAACATAACACACACACACACACACACACACACACACACACACATACACACACACACACACATGCTGCGATTTGGGAGAAGCAGAGGTTATGGAGTGGAATCCTGAGTGAAGGGGATCAGGGGACATTAATCACTAGTTGCTGTGTCCTCACTGGGAAGGTATGACAAGCCAGGATTTAGAGTAAGGGAGCTATAGGCCTGGGCCCAGCAGTTTCCCCAACAAGGGTCAGCTTTCGGAAGAGAGCTGTAGTTCCTCAGTAGCCTAAGCTACTGACCATGGAGCATGGGGCTTGTAGAGTGTTGTAGGAGGCATGGGGGGAGGAAAGCTCACAGCTACAGGTGGTTAGTGAGGGAACCAGAGACAGAAGCATCATTCATTGCTCAACACCCCTCATTTGTGCACATTCATTTGCAAATGTGTCTGACCTAGAAGGCAACACCCTGACCATAGATGGCTGCAGCCAGTTCAGAGGACCAGAATGGCAGTCCTACAGACGGGGACTCCTCTGTCCATGCCTGCAGCATGGGATCATGCTGTACAAGTTTGCACTATAGCCCTGTCTGGCACCCCCATCCCTTTAGGAAACACAAAGTAGATGACCAATCCAATGCCCAGCAGGTGAGGGTAGGATTTGCTCATGTGACTGTTGGAAAAAGAGAACAAGAATAGCTATTCTGGGAAGTTAGCCATCACTTTCATTACCTGAGGAGGTTTCCATATCCAGAACCCCTTTACTATCTCCGCTACATTGCCAGACAGCCCTCTCTCCCCACAAGCCACAAACTTCAACATCTGTCTGAGTTCTCCTTCCCTGTCTGCTTCCGATATTGCCTAAGTCTGGTGAGATAAGGAGGGCAAGGGAGAGTAAGACACTATTCCAAATGTGACTCTTCGAAGGTAGCTACCAACATCCCTTTCCTTTGTACCTTGTCTCCCTCACAATGCCAGACCAGACCAACAGTTGGGCTAGGTCTGGGAGAGGTGACCTTGGCAAGAAAGAGCAGGGCATTGAGCACACAATCATCTAACAAGCATTTATAAGACACCTTTTCTGTGCCAGGCACTGTGCCAAATGCTGGGGATACAAAAAAAGGCAAAGACATAGTCTCTGTCCTCAGTGAGGTCATATCTATAGAGTATATCCCATTAGCAGTTGGGGGCAGGGACAATGGGGAGCCTGGAAAGGCTTCCTGTAGATGGTGGGATTTCAGTAGAGTCCTGAAGGAAGTTTAGGAGGTAGAAGGAAGGAGGGAGGGCATTCCAGATATGGGAGCAGCAGGGCAAAGGCAGAGTCAGAGATAGAGTGTTGGGTTGGTGGAAGAGGCAATTGGCCAATGTTTTTGGACCCTAAGGAGAAGACTGGAAAGGTGGGAAGGGGATTAAATGCCAAGCAGAGAACTATTTGATCCAGGAGGTAATAGATAGGTACTAGAGCTTGTTGATTAGAAGGTAGAAGAGAAGGGTGGGTAGAACATGCCTAGAACCGAGCTTTAGAAAAATCCCCTAGGTAGCTAAGTGAGGACAGACTGGAGGAGAGTGACATTTGAGGCAGGCAGACTATGTAGAAGGCAATGTTAAGCATCCAGAAGAAAGGCAATGAGGGCCTGCATTAGCACTGTGAGTGCGTAAATGGAAGCAAGGGGATGGATAAGAGAAACATCATGAAAGGTAGAAAACACATGACTCAGCAACAGAGACATGAAAACTGACTCAGGCAGTAGTCTTTCAGCACTCACAAACCAAGCTGACTGGCCAGTATATCATCTTATTAGAGCTGCACCAGCTTTTTGACCTTACTGATCAAAGGCCTGTGACTGGGAGTTCCTGAGACAAGCAGCAGGAGACAAACCCTCAAATCCTGTAACTGATCCTATGAAAATAATAAGAGGAGTTTTGCTGTTGTTCAGTCTTTTTCAGTCATATTTGACCCTTTGTGATCCCAGCTGGGGTTTTCTTGACAAAGATGCTGGAGTGGTTTTCCATATCCTTCTCCAGCTCATTTTACAGATGAGGAAACTGAGGCAAGCAGGGTTAAGTGATTTGCCCAAGGTCATGCAGCTAGTAAGAGTCTGAAACTGGATTTGAACTCAAGAGGATGAGTCTTCCTGACTCCAGGCTTTGTGCTCAATCCACTGCTCCACCTAGCTAATCAAGTCCAAATCAGGTGAGGGGAGATCTAGGATACCTCCCCTCCCACTGTGGGGAAAGACCCAGGATCACCTCAAAGCTGCTGCTGCTGAGAAGAAGCAGAGTGAGACCAGGTTGGGAATGGGTTCACCCAGGCCATAGCTTGGCAGTGCAGGGGGAATTCAGCTAGCTGGGACTGTTCAATTATATCCATACTGCTGAAGGCTAGGAATACCTGCACATGAGATTTCATTTCTCTAGAGAATTCCTTGATAACAGAAATAAGGAAACATCTTTTACCAGCTTCAGGTTGGTACCTCCTCTGCCCTTAGGTCTTGGAGTGATGACCAGAAGACTAAAAAGTTAAGTTATTTTGCCCAAAGTCACCCACCCAACCAATCTCTCTCTCTCCACTAATACACAGCTATCCCTGCTAAGGGGTTGCTAGGTGTTACATGGGATAGAGCACTAGGCTAGAATCAGGAAAACTCCTCTTCCTAAGTTCAAATCTGGCCTCAGACATGTACTAGCTGTGTGACCCTGGGCAAGTCATTTCACTCTACTTATCTCTGTTTCCTCGTCTATAAAGTGACCTGGAGAAGGAGATAGCAAACCACTCCTGTATCTCTGCCAAGAAAACTCCAAACGGGGACACAAAAGACTGGACACAAATGGAAAATGACTGAACTGAACTGAATCTACGCTGAAGAAGCACTCTCTCAAAATGTGAATTTTAACACATTTTAAAAATTGCACAACCTTTACATCTTATTATTTTAATGGGTTTTTTTTTTTACTTTCTAGATTTTGGACAACGCTGTAGTCATGCCCCCTTAGTTATGGCCCTGGGCTGAAAGACTTAAAAAAATGAAATTTGGGAGTGAAAACTGTATAGCTGAAGGCAGATCCATGCCTGCCAGGAATGACAATGTGTCCGGCACTCTAAGTGCTATTTTTGGCTCAGTCAAGAAAGAAGAAAAGAGAAAGCAAAGAAAGCTTTCTTTTAGGGAACTTTCCCGAGAGATTCCAGCGCCATTCTGGGAAAAGGCATCTACCCATAGTTTGGCTCACTTTCTTCCTTTAAAGGATATTGAGCCAGGATGTGTTGACTTTCTTGCCCCATCTGCCCAGTTATTAGGAGGTATTTATGAGGCATTTCACCCCTCTTTTCTAAGGGTTTATGATGGGAAGGAGAGGGGCTGTCCCACACATTCTTCGCAGGGGAAGAATAGGATGTGGCCTTTTATCACATTTGAAAATAGGTGACATTAGTGAGAAAAGTCTGTTCTCTTTGAGCACCCAATCCACTACGCTGGCAAATAGGATTTAGTTTGTGTTTCCAGACCTTGGAGAGGACCTAGTCCAACTCCTTGACTTTGCAGATGAGGAAACATTGGAATGGAGGAGAGGTGAATGGGCTATGACTTGCCCAAGGTGACCCAGTTCCATCTGGACTCAAACCCAGGTCTTGTGGGGCTCTTTCCACCAGAGAGCAATATTCTCTTATCTCACTAGATCTTCACAGCAACCTTTTGAGGTGGGAAGTGAAGTGTATTAAAATGCCCATCTTAAAGGCAAGGAAATGGAGACTTGTAAAAGTCAAGTCACCTGTCCAAGAACCAGAATTTGAATCTAGGTGTCTGGGTTTTGGGCCCATGGTACTGGTTACTGTTTAGTAGTAAGTCATTAAAAATTTTCCTTTCTCCCTCTTATTTGAAAAAAAATCAGCACTCTCTTATTTCCTCCCCACCTCTCCTCCCCTCCAATGCTTATTCCTGTAATAGAGGAAATAAGTAGGAGGTCTAAGGAAATGATCCAGGCTTAGAAAACTTTGGTTTGCATTGTCTCACCACGTTATGTTATGAGAGGCAGTGTGCCAGAGGGGAGAGGAAGCTGGCCTTGAAACTGGGAAGCCCTGGGTTCTAGTCGGGCCTCTGCCACATGCTATCTTTGTGACCCTGGGCAAATCACTTAATCTCTCACTTCTCTCAGCAAATCTCTATGATGATAAATGATAGAGAAGGCTCGTCCTGAATTGCTTGAGGGAGTTTCCCTTCTCTAGGAATTCCTTACACTCATATACCAAGAACTGTTCACCCATTCCCCCATGGATTTCCAGTTCTTTGCTGCTACAGAAAGTGCTATTAAGAATATTCTTACACACATGGGTCCTTTTGGGGTCAGTGGGGTGGGGGTGGGTTGCTGTGGCTAGCTCATACCAACTTTCGAGAGCTGCTTATTAAATTCTCTGTGTGGCAGGGGCATTTATATTGCAAAATTTGGCAAACCCTATAAATCAGGGTTTGATTTATTGTTTGTTGATTGTCTAGGCTAAAGTGATAGAGAACATGGTTGAGAATGCAGATTAAATTGAAAATGTGCTGCCTTGTTTGAGACCCAGTTGGTAAACATTTACCAGCACACCCCGGGCCTTTCTCTCTTTCTTGGATCTCTTTAGGCTGTCTACCTATGGGATCCCAGGCAAGTTATTCACTTTTTCAGTGTTCTCAGCAGGTGCTCTACGATCATACATTACAGAGAAGATGCTGATCTTGATTGGGTGGAGGAAAGTCCCTTTAATTCCCCAGTGCCCTCTTTTATGCCCCATTGGGGGTGCTCTGCTACATATCAGCCTCTATGCTAAGTGCTGGGGGTACAAAGAAAAATCAAAAACCATCCTTGACCTCATAGAGCTCATTCTAATCAGGAAAGATAATATTAGAACATGCAAGATAATGGTTAAGATCAGTCCTCGTGGCTAATGGGGAAATCACTGGACTAGAAGTTCAGAAAGGTTGTTTTGTTGATTAGTGTGTCTGACTCTTCAGGACCCCATGTAGGTCAAATTTTCGGGGCAGAGATACTAGAGTGGTTTGCCATTTCCTTCTCCAGGTCATTTTGCAAGATGAGGAAACTGAGACACACAGCACTGAGTCATAAGACCTAGGTTTAATCTTGACCTGGCCACTTGTTATCTGTTTGAATTGGGCAAGTAATTTTTACGTCTTTGAACCTCAGTTATCTCATCTTTAAAATGCTGAAAAATAATACTTATGTTACTTATCTCCCAGGACTGTTGCAAGGAAAAAACTTTGTTGAGTTTGAATGCAAGTGATCATCCTGGGTGACTCTGGGCGAGTTAACCTCTCTAAGATTCAGTTTTCTTGCTTTTATCTACACAATGGGACTATTAGATGTGAATACACAAGGCTTTCTCCCTTTGATACTTTGTATCTATGCTTTGTATTTATTCTCTTGACTATGTGTTACATGTGCCCCCACTAGAATGAATATAAATTCCTTAAGGGAAGAGGATTTTTTTGTTTTTGTATTTAGTGAGCATTTAATAAATGTTTGTTGAATACTATTTATTTCACTGGATTGTTTTAGGAAAAGTACTTTTCAAACCTTAAAGTACCCTATAAATGTATTTATTACTAACTGTGTGACCTTGGACAAGTTCTTACCTTCTCTGTATATATTAAGGGGAATGAAGTAGGAAATTTTTAATGTTCCTTTCAGCTATAAGTCCTGTGACCCCAAGTTACCACTAGACATATGGTTTATTGTCTATATAGTCCAGAAGGACTGGGAAGACTGGAAAGACAGAGCTGATGGACCCTGAGCTCTCCTATCTAGCTGTTTGAGAGCTGCTGTTAGTTTGGGATCTAGGATCCCCAAATACCCAAACTGAGGGCCCCCCTCCCCCAAGAAGGAGAAGGAAGTAGTCACAGCACTCCAGCCTGCCCTGCTTCATTCCATATGGCTGGTGACACACGGTTGGGTTTCTTTCCTTGCCTTAAGTGTTTTTTTTCCGAAGATGGGCACTGTGTCCATCCTAACAACTTGACCCCTTAATGAACGTTCAGTCCAGTTCCCATTGTTGACAATACCTCACTGAACCTATTAGTGTCTGATAATAATAATTAGATGCTTGAAGAGGTCATGGGGAAAGAGGGAGGTGGCATTTCCTGAGGCTGAGGCATGTCTGAGTTGAGACCTCCCTACATAAAAGGAAGGTCAGATGATGAGGGCAGGGGTCACATGCCTGCATTTATTATCTACACAGGATCATAATGAGAGCTGATGTGTATATAGTATCTGAAAATTTTCAGAGCCAGTTTACAAAGATAGCTCCTTCTTGGCAAGGATGCCCTAGAGACCAAAAGTTCCTGGGCTTCCCCTCTACCTTCCAAGTCCCTTTGGTCCCTCCTTCCAGGAGAGAAGACACTTCTCATCAGTTCCCTTGCCCATAAGGGACAAGACAAGTATCATCTTATTGGTTTCTCATAGCAAATCTGTGAAATAGGTGCTGTAGGTATCATTACAGTTATTTTACTGAGGAAACTGAGGCTCTGAAGCAAGTCAGTTTCTTCATCTGTAAAATGGGAAGGTTAGACTAGACTAGAAGGCCCCTGAGATCACTTGTAACTCTAGAGCTGTGGCCCCAAGTGACTTACTCATGATCATACAATTCCTAAATGTCACAGGTAGAATTCAATACCAGATCTCTTTTGGTGATAGATCCAACACTCTACAGTGCCTTCTGTATAGCCAGGAGCAGCTATAAAGACCTTGGGGTCTCAGATCTAAACCTAGAATCCATCTAGTCATATTACAAATGAGCAAATGGAGACTTGGGGAATTTAAAAGACTGTTCCAAGGTCACACAGGTAGTAAGCAAGAATTGACCTTCAATCTGGTATTCCTCCCTCCATTTCATGGTACCTCCTCCCATGGGCAAAGAAAAAGGTTCTGTACTTTCTCTCCATTCTTCTCCCTAACTCCTTATGGAAACTAATTCTGAATTGCTTCAATCATTGGGGCTAGTGGACTTTTAGTGTCAGATACGGAGGCAGAATGAGGACCAAGGAGCTTGGGGACACAATACTGGGACAGGAGCCAGAGCACATGCCCAGAGCTGGCTCTAGGCAAAGTGATTAGGTAAATGGCATCTTTCTTTGGCTCCCTCTCCTCTTCTTTCCCAGCCACCCCCTCCTCACACATGTAGGGGTCTCCACCAATGTACCCTCACCCCCAACGTCAATTAATTAACCCTTTCTAGGGTGCTACCCAATAAGGGTTAAAGATATTACCCCTCTCAGAGTTGAGAAGAGCCTTAGACAAGGAATGGCTCTCCAAGGGTAGACCTGCAAGGACTGAGATAGTCAGAGGAAAGAAGGAGGCCTTCCTAAGGCCCTTTAAATCATACTACAACTGCTGAGGATGAGAGCTGAGTCCTGGGATTTCTGATGTGATGCTTTGGTCATGTGAGTTGCTGGGGAACCCATTGACACATATTGTTCAGGGAAGGCTTTGTCTTTACTCACCTATGGGACCTTATGTAAGTCATTTCCTTTCTCTGTAGCTCAGGTTCCTCATTCATAAAATGAGAGGATTAGACCAGATAGCATCTAAGAACCTTTTCATCTTAAAGTCCTATAGATTTCATCTTCAGAAATGGCTCTTATTGTAGCTTAAGAGAGGGCACTTGGGTTAGGTTCTAGAGGGTAAGGTTGATGATGATGTGAACCCTAGAATCTGCTGCTGGATGTCCCTGGGAAATTTTGGGGTCCACACGGGAGGCTGCATTTTGGGGGAGAGGCCCTAAAATTCATCCATCCACACTCCTATGATCAGCTATTATATAGGACATGTGATCCCAGCCTACAGACACATTCTCAGACATCAACACAGCTTCAAGAAATAATGGCAAACTGTATTCTGTGGACTGGCATGTGCCCAAGTCCTGTGTGACTAAGCATATACTCAGGGTGAGGGCTTCATGCTTTACAAAACAACTTTCCTTTCATTTGGCCTCGTCTGGCAGAACCAGTATGAGGTACCATTCTCCCATTACACAGATGACAACGCCAAGACCCAGGGAGGTCAGAACTGCTGAGTAGAGAGTGTAGTGGCTCAGGTAGAAACCAGAATTCTGAGCTCCAAGAGTCCAATAACCAAGCACTGTTACTAAGAAACAGCACTAGCCAGGGCAGATGATGGAAGGCAGAGTTGTCCTGGTATCACCAATGAACTGAGAGACTGAGGGAATCCAGGATCACTCTCTAATCTAACCCAATTCACATGAATCCCTGTCCCTTCTCATTTGGGTTTAAGCCTGTCCCAAGGGGCTGAGATCCTGATGCAGGAATGAACTTTAAAAATTTATTTTGTAACTTTTTAAATTTAATTGGTTTCTTTCGTACTCCTATGTGCTCTATTTTATGCATTTAACAACATTGTTCTGAGAAGAGATCCATAGTGCTTCATGATAATAGCAAAATGGACCACAATACAAAAAAAGGTTAAGAATCTCTGGTCTAGAGTCTCCATCCACATTATTTTGCTGCACGTTCCAAGGCCATCATGGCTGCAAGACTTCAGGTTGGATGCCTAGCCATTGGCTTCCAGCCCAGAACCCAAGACCAGAAATAAGAGTAAGGTCATCTGAAACTCCAAGAGTTGGCTGAGCAAAATTCCATGAAGCTAGACCATAGGGTGGGATTCCTTGAGTTATAGGGGTGAGGGGTCCTGGGGACTGGTGCTGATCATAGACTCATAGACTCATAGCTTTGAAGTTAGCAAGGTCCTTAGAGATCATCTAGTCCAACCTTCTCATTTTACAAATGAGGAAACTGAGGCTCACAGAGTTTATATATCACAAGTAGCAGAGGCCAAGACCTCTGTCATCAAATTCAGCGTGATTACCATTGTTCAGTCCCATTTCCTATCAGCAAAGAGTGGGGCTTGAGATCTGGAAACGGGGCCTTGCTACTTCCTACTTTTTCTGAAAGAAATGAATTAAACCATTCTGAGAAGAAACTTGGAGGTATGTCCCAAAAGTCACTAAATTTGCATGCCCTTTGACCCAACAAGACCACCACTATGTCTCCACTCCAAAAGATCAAAGGAGAGAAAGCATGCATTCCTACAAATATATTTATAGCAGCTCTTTTTGTAGTGGCAATGAACTGGGGATGCAGGAAGTTTCCCATTAATTGAGGAATGGCTAAACAAATTAGGGTATATGAATATAATGGGATGTGATAAGAAATGATGAAAGAAATGGATTCAGAAAAACCTGAGAAGATTTGTATGAATTGATAAAGAGTGACGGGAGACAAAACCATAGAAGAATTTACACCACAAAAACAAGGTTGTAAGAAAACCAACTTTGAAAGTCTAAAGAGCTCTGATCAAAGACCAGCCACAAGGATTACACCCACTACCTACCCTCTGATAGAGAGATGAGGGACTCAGGGATGCAGAGTTAGATGCAATATTTTTAGACAAGGCCAATATGGGAATTTGTTTTGTTTGGCTATGAATACATTAAACGAGCTTTGTTTTTCTTTCATTTCATTTGGGGATAGGGTGAGATGTAGAGAAAATAAATGCTTGGTGATTGAAAAAAAAATTAGAAAAATAAAAGGAAAGGGTAGTAAGCCCATCTGTGCCAAGGACCATGATTTTAGGTCTCTGAACATTAGGTTGACTGAGCTAAGGAAGCACAGGGAATGGTTTCTCTTTAAAGAGAGGGGAAGTTTCTTAGAAAGACTCATCAGTAGGTTGGGGGCTGAGTTTGGGGGGAAAGAATGGAGATGTATCTTTTGACTGAAGAAACTGTTGATGTTCATAGTGTCAGGGACTGAAAACCAACTGAACAATAAATTTGTAGAGAAGTCTTTATGTTATCACAAGTGACAGAATCAAGAAGGGCTAGGTTCAAACCCTGTTCTCCTGGGAGTTCCCTCTAGCATTGAAATCACAGTTCAGTTTCTCTCCTCTCCATCCCTATCACAGAAGCTGAGAGTTACAAAGGACTTAAGTGGTGACCCAATTTGATTGGCATCTGACCAAGAATTCCCCTCTGCAATCTATCCCCCTTTGTGCCAGTCAAGATGGCCCCACAGGTGGCCCCACATGCAGGGTTTACTCTTCTGCACCTGTGGCTGTGAAGGAGCTGTTCCTCCCTGCCCTCCATGCCTGGCTGACTTGTTTTCTTCCCGTCTTTGGACTCTTGGAGACCCTCACTCCCTTCAAGGCTCAGCTAAGTCTGGCCTCCTTCCTGCGGTCTTCCCTGATTCCCCCAGATTAGTACTGTCCATCCTCAGACCCTGAAATGACTGTTTCTGCTGCAATGACTCTTGAGTTTCCTCATTCCTAGGGCTGACCTTTCATCACCTCCCACCCATATCACTGCAGATGCCTACAAGCCTCTCCTCTCAAGGGGTCTTCCAAAAGCTCAGGTCTGACTGCATCTGCCTCAACAACAACAACCTACTCAATAAACACTAGGGGATTTCCTATTACCTTCCTGTGAGGTGAGGTTTTGTTTCGGGGCTTATTCATTGGAAGTGTTTGGCCAGATGAGACTGGGATAGACACTAAGGAGCTCCCCTTCCCCACTTTGAAAATCCAGATGTTGGCACTTCTGTCTCTGCTCACTATGTATGTATGGTCAGACAACTGGATATGTCTGTTGATCTGTGATGTATGTATTGCTTATGGTCAGACAGTTGGAAGCCCTGTCTGTTGGTTGGTTTTTGTTTCTCTGTTTGTATTTTCCCTGAACTTCAGGGTGCTGACTTTTTCCCCTGAACTAAGTGAATGATATACATTCTTGACTAAAGTAGATTGTTGGCCCTTCAAAAGTTGTTTTCCTTCTTATATGATCTGATGCTGAGTGACAGGAGCAGAACCAGGAGAACTTTGTGCACAGCAACGACCACAGTGTGCGAGAGTTTTTTCTGGTAGACTTGGAATTTCATAATAACGCAAGAACTTAAAAAAAAATTCCCACTGGTCTTCTAAGGCAAAATGCCTTCCACACTCAGAGAAAGAACTATGGAATTCATTCACATAATGTAGCAGATCATGTTTGTGTGTGTGTGTGTGTGTGTGTGTGTGTGTGTGTATTATGTTCTGATTTTTTATATGATTTCTTCCATTTATTTTAGTTCGTCTACACAGCATGACTGTAGTGAAAATGTATTCAATTGGAAAGTATATGTAGATCCTATATAGAATTGTGTGTCATCTTGGGGAGGGAAGGGGGTGGGGGGAGGTATGTAGGGGGAGAATCTAAGTTTTATGGTAGTGATGGTAGAACGTTGAAAATATAAATTAAAAAAAAAAGTTGTTTTCCTTTTAGAAATGCAGATCTAAGAACCTGCACAGCAGGGGTCCTTGTTGTTACAGAGTCAAGGACACCTGAGTTTGAATTTTGCTTTAGGTACTAGATATGTGGCCTTGGGAAAGTCACTTAACTGTACCTCATTTTCCCCATCTGTAAAATGGGAATAATGATAGCACCTGCCTCCCAGAGTTGTTAGGATAAAATGAGATAATATCTTTAAAGCAGTCTGTGAATATTAGCTATCTCTTCCCATTTTTTGGAGGATCAAAAGTATACAAAGTAATCTGCAAATCTTACAATGCCCCTGCCCATCCTATAGAAGGGACCCTTTGAAAGAGGAAGGTCAAGGGACTTGGTCAAGGTTACACAATGAGGGGCAGAGCAGGGACCAACTCCCAGGTCTCCTCACTGCTTGTCCAGCATTCTGGAGACTGCAGCAGGAGTGGTCTCTATTAATAAATAACATTCTATGGATTAGTTACTGTTTTTAATTGGCCAAAGTCTTCCTTCAAGTCCACTCTGTGCCGGGAAGCAAACTGTTCTTAGGCTTTTAACCTGAACACAATCTAAGGATGGAGCTGCTGGGTGGTTTCTAGGACAATGAGTACCTCTGTGTCCTTGGGGAAGCCTCCAGAAGCACACACAAACAGCCGTGTCCTATTCCCGGAAACTGCCCTGCTCAGGACTCCTAAGCCCCAGCTGCCACTCCCCTTGCTCTTTGCCCACAATTTGAATGTTCTTTTAATATCCAAAAACACTGATCACTCTCCAGCTCCAGTACATACATACAGCTTCCCTGTAAGAAGGCTCTCACTTCCTCTGGATGTGCTTGGACCATCCTAACCTAGGAAAGCGAGGTCTCCTCTGAGGACCAGCATTACAAAGGGAAGGCTCAGAGGTCAATGGCTGGAGTTAGGCCAGCCAAGCACATGGAGACCTCTCTACAAAACCCTTCCCCCACAGTTCCAGCTCATCACAGCCCTACACCACAGCCTGGATGCTACCAGATCCCTTTGTTGTTTCAAATGAATTAACTAATTTTACTAGTATTTAATATCTTTCTCTCCCACTGCCTTGACCCCAAATTGAAAAAGAAAAAAGAAAAGGAAAGGAAAACCATCAAGGCACATATATATATATATATATATAATCCAGCAAAACAAATTTCCTCCTTGGCTACCTTCAGAAATGTATATCTTCAAATGTATGGGCGAGACTGAAATAGCATGACGGAACAAAGATTCATTTTGTATATGCCAATGGACACCCATGCTGTGCCCCTTGGGGGGAGGGACAAAGTCAGTCATGTAGCATGTATTAAGTGCATGCATATGAGGAGGACGAACTTGTAGAAAGACTAGCCTTGCTGATTATATCTGCAACAGTGAACACTTACAACACTTTTTGTGGTAATTTCTTCCACAGTGGCTCTCACACCAGTGGGCCAGTTACGAAACGCTGTGCTGTTTTTCTCAGAAATCTCTCCACTATAGGATCACTTTTTTTAATCTATACTTCTCTGACTGGAGATGAAAAGCATTCTCTCCTAAATAGAGTGTCAGAGCTCGAAAGGAATTTTAGAACTGAGAGGTACCTAAGAACACAGGGCATGCAAGCTGGGAGTAACCTTAGAACACAAAGTGTCAGTTCTGGATGGATCCTTAGAACACAGAATATCAGAGCGAGGGGATACCTTAGAACACAAAGTGTCAGTTCTGGATGGATCCTTAGAACACAGAATATCAGAGCGAGGGGATACCTTAGAACACACAATGCCAAGACTGGAAGAACCCTTAGAACATAGAAAATCATAGAAAATTAGAACACTTAGAACAGAGAAGGTCAGGGCTAAGAGGGATTAATCACTTTTTTAAAAAGATGTTGTAGCACCAGAATAAAGTATTTTTAGTGCAAAGGATTCTTTCAATTACCAGGTACAGAGTAGCATGTTCTACATGTAACCTTGTTTTAGAATCCAGCTCCATTCGGAAATCAATGACCAATGGGTATATAATGAAGTTATTTGGTTCTCATAACTCTGAAAGGTACTTGACCTCTATCATACAGGTGACCTCTAGTTATGACTTGTGAAAAGGTCACAGGATTACAATCCAAGCATTCATGCCTTTTGACTCAGTACAAATATTCCATTATATCTCGTATTTTGGGTGTGTTCTAGGGTCATTTGTTTTTACACAGTTATAGTATATGCATGAATTCCTCTTTCAGAAAAATTGTCCTCCTGTGTCAATTTTTTTTCCTTTGAGATGTCTGAATCCCGTCTTTACATGTGGAGCAGTGACATGATGGGATGCCCTGTGATGTAGATTGAGACTATTCAAAGCAGAAAGAATTCTGAAACCTTCACAGAAGCTTATTCTATATGTAACAATGTGCCAAGGTAACCATACAAATTTCTACTTGTGTCAGACTTTCTCGTGACCCTCTCTGAATTTTCATTGATTTCTGTTTTGTACACTAGCAAGAACACAAGAAAGTATTTAAAATGAAAATCATATCTTTTAGTCCTTTAAAGGTTAATAGTGGATTTCAAAGGCAGCTAAGTGGTGCAGTGGATTAATCTTTGGACTTGGGATCCAAAAGACTCATGCTCCTCATGAGTTCAAATCTGGCCTCAGACCCTACTGGGTGACCCTGGGCAAGTCACTTCACACTGTTTGCCTCAGTTTTCTCATATGTAAAATAAACTAAGGAAGGAAATGGCAAACCACTTTAGTATTTTGCCAAGAAAACCCTGAATAAGGTCGTGAAAAGTCAGACACAATTGAAATGATTTAACAGCAAATAGGTTCCAAAGAATCATGGGGTAAGCCTGGAATCAAATGCAGTATCTTTAGATCAATAAACTTGATCCAGTGCAGGATGTCCTTTGAGTTACTGTTTCTACAGTGGTAAAAAGCTCCACTGAATCATTAGATTGTCTCTTCTGGTTCCCATCATACCAACATCATACGGTTGTTTAGTTGTTTCAGTTGTGTCCAACTTATCAAAATATTTTTTTTAAAAAAAAACATGAAGGGAGAGCAGCTAGGTAGTATAGTAAATACAGCACCAACCCTAGAGCCAGAAGGACCTGAGTTCAAATCTGACCTCAGGTACTTACTTCGCTATGTGACCCTGAGCAAGTCACTTAATGTCAATTGCTTCTGAGCTAAAAATGTATGTGCTTGTCCTTCGTTGCCAAAGAAGACCATGCCATCAGAGAAATAATGACATGACTTGCACTTGACTTTTGTTTTTTTTCTTTGAGTGAGGGAGAGCTTGAGGTAAAAGTAAAAATGCAAAGAAACCCCGGGGGGAGAAGGGGAGAGAACCCTAGACTTGGAGACAAAAAACAGGTTCAGATCTCAGCACAGCTAATTTCAAGTAAACTTGAAAAAATCATGATCTCTCTGGGCCTTGGCTTTCTCATCCGTAAAATGAGCGAGTTGGACTAGATCAGCTTGAAAGGTCACACTCCTAGCTCTAATAGCCCATATATTCTCAAGCTCCTTCCAGCACTGATGTTCTGTAATTCTAGAGCTATAAAATCTTCTCTCCCTTAAAGGCTATACAAGAAACAAGAAAAGACAGCCTTGGCCAAGGATGCCAACACCGCATCTAGTCCCGGGCCTGAGGCTGCCAGTCCTAAATGCCATAGATAATTCTCTGTCCTGTATCTGGAGGTTGTCAACCCAGCTTCAGAATCTATAAAGCCAAAATGACTGAGATGATGACTTCCCTGGGAGATTTCTTTGTCTTTCCACTGACTGCACAGAGGGTTTCCACTTATCAGCAAAGAGAAGTTGTCCTATTCAACTCTTGGACCTTGGGAAAACTGAGCTTTTCTAGCTTCAGCTAAAGAATACAAATTGTTAAGTGGCTGTGTGTGTGTGTGTGTGTGTGTGTGTGTGTGTGTGTGTGTGTGTGTGTGTGTACTGGACAAAGCTCTTCAGACCCTCCTCTCCTCCCTTCCTCCCCTTCACACACACAGAAGGCTGTGAGAAGGGTCCTTTATTCCAGCCTCATTGTCTGAATTCCCTGGCTAGGGCTAGCTTGATCACAGTGAGAAACACATCACAATTCTTGGGGCTGGGAATTTGCCCACATGATCTCCTTCCCTCCCCTTCCATCTGTCCCCATGAGTCACATAACCTGGGGCCATCATGGCTCACCCTCTACTGTTAGAGAAATCAGCTACTGGAAGGGGGAGCAACATCCATAACTCTCCTATGATTCTGGTCTGCGAGTGAGGTCAGAGAGATCAGGAGTCAGGGATACCCAGGGATGACGACCTAGGATCATGGATTAAGAACTGGAACACCTTAGAGATCCTCCATTGCAGGTGTCCTGGACTCCCTTGGCAACAGCTAACCTATGGACCTCTTCTAAGAGAACCGCTTTGTTGCCTATATCTATAAGGAAATGTTAAATTTAGAAAGTAGTGAAAATTAAGATGTATTTTTTTTTCCTGTCTACATTCATAGAGCCAATAAAATCTGTTCATCAGTCCCCACACTTAAGAACTTTTGGTCTAGTCTAAACCTCTCATTTTACAGTTGAGGAAATTGACCTGGAGAGGTTAAGAGATTTACCCAAGGTCATATGGATAGTATTAAGTGGCCTATCCGGGATTTGAATGCAGGTCTTGGGGTTTGCAGATGGCTAGGTGGCACAATGGATAGAGCACCAGGCCTGGAGTCAAGAAGACTCATCTTCCTGAGTTCAAATCTGGCCTCAGACACTCACCAGCTGTGTGACCCTGAGCAAGTCACTTCACCCTGTTTGCCTCAGTTTTCCTCATCTATAAAATGAGCTGAAGAAGGAAATGGCAAACTACTCCAGTATCTCTGCCAAGAAAACCTCAAATGAGAGTCAGAAAGAGTTAGAAATGACTGAAAAACAGCTTAACAATAATAACAACACCTCAGGGTTTGGAGCCTTTGTCCTGAAGCTCACACAGCCACTTGGAGGCTTTGGTGACCAGAAAAGGAGTCATGTGATTTGGTGAGATCCCAGGGAACTCTGATCTCATCCCAGTTCTCATCACCCATGGATAACAATAATGAAAACTCCTGTTTCCATAGCACTACACAATTTGCAAAGTACTTACCTCACACTGGCTTTTAGGAGCTATGGGTAATTAAAGTATTAGGATTTTTAGATGAGGCAGCTGAGTCTGGGAGAAGGGAAGGTACTCAGTCAAGGTCACCAGTTATCGAGTGAAGTCAGAACTAGATGTCAGCATCCTCCTGGGCCTGTCCAGCTATATTACCAGCCTTTCTGAAAGCTTACGGTTCCTTGTTTGCTCACAAAGGGATAGGGTAATGATTGCTTCCTCATCAGCCTCACAGAATTTAAAGCTGGGAAGCAATAATTGGTATGAAGGCATAAAACACAGAGTGCTTTGCAAATGTACTGATAATGACTTGGAAAAACAAAGATGTCTCCTGGCCCTCCCACAAGTGATGCTTAACGCCGATGGTTCTCTTGGTAAAAAGTACCAAGGAGATCCAGGTGTCTGGCTGAGTGACAAGGAGACCGATTAGGGACAAGAGAAAATTCAGTCCAAGGCCCTGGGAAGGAAAGGGTTTGGATCAGGAGACTGTTCGCCTCACTAGTGGCCCAAACTGTCTTGCCCCAACTCCGTGCCTAGTACAGAGCTCTGGACACAGTAGGACTCAGTAAACATTTGTCTTGTTTAAGTAAGAGACCTTAGAGATGATGTAATATAGCATCTGCCTTTTATACAAAAGGAAAAACTTGCCTAGAAAGTGACTTCCCCAAGGTCACAAAGCAATTTAGTACTTAGTATCAGCCCTAAGAAGGTTGAACAGAGAGTGGGGGGTTGTTCTGGAGACAGATAACTGTGGTCTAGTGAAAAAAAAGGCAGGTTTGGGGGTCCAAAGTCCCGAGTCTGAATCCTGGCTCTGACATTGTGATGCTAGACAAATCCCATCAGTGACCTGTGCCTTGGTTTCCTCATCTGTAAAATGGGAGCCTACTTCACAATCTGCTTGTGAGGAGAGCTGCTTGTCAACTTTAATTCACTACAGAAAAGAAAGTTATTATTATAAGACTGAGAGCTACCAAAGCCCCTAATTTTATGAAAGGAAGAAACTGGGGCCAAGAGAAGGGAAAAGGGTATATTCAAGGTAGTTAGCAACGGGGTTGGTTTCTCAATCCATGTTCTGGGATGATTGACCTAAAGGTAGAAGATGCCTCAGAGGCCACCCCATCCCACCCCATCACTGCAGAAATATAGGCCTCAGGGTGATCAAGTGGGTGCTGAATATCCCCACTGGTAGTGTGTCATTATGCTTTGCTCACTATGATACTGCCACACTTTCCTTATGTTTCCAAGCTCCCAAGACCTTCCTAAGATCTTGGGGCTGATAAATAATTTACAGAGCAAACATCCACCTGGCTATCACCCAGCCATGGAAAAGAGAATTTGAAGAAAAAATTTTTTCTTACAGAAAAAGTCAGTCCCATCAGGGTGCTTAGTAAATCCTACTAAGGAGTACCTGATGGATTTTGAAGCTTCTCAGTTATGGCCCTGAGGCAGGGCTCAGGGTGCTAAGAAGCATGGATGGCACTGGGCAAAGGCAGAAGAGGCAGGAGGCTCCTCTAGCAGCCTGGTCTGGGCACAGACATTGCCCACTGGCAGCTGGAACTCAGCCCAGGGCACAGGTGCTTGCCAAGCTGCTGCTGAGCAAACCCTAAAGGATTGCCAATCTTCTATGCTGATGAAGTTTGGAGGGTGGGGGTCTGTGACATTTGTGAGCATGGTCTGGTCAGCTGGGACTCAAGTGCCCAGGCAGGGTGGAGTCTACCTCACCAACATGGGCGTCTTGGCAATGCCTTACATGGCATACATACCCAGGCTTGTACAACTGCCTTGTGTATGGGATGAGATGGCAAGATTGGGAGCTGGAAGGGGTTCTTTGAAATTATTTGCTCAAACCCCACCCTTTTATGCAGGAAAATAAGTCACAGAGATGGGATTTGGTTTACTTCGGATCTAGAGAGGCCACGCATACTTAAGTACTTAGTGTTAGCCCCAAGAAGACTAGATGGAGAGTACAACGTTGCTTGGCTCTATTCAATTCAATGAACATTTATTAAGGACCTACTATGTGCTAGGCACTATACTTAGCACTCTAGAGGTTGATACTACCATTTACTTAGACCCATAATAATAGTACCTACTTTACAGGGGTGTTGTGAGGATCAAATGAGATGCTATTTGTCATAGTACCTTGCACATAGTAGGTGCTGAATAAAGGTTTGTTCTCCGCTCCCTTTCAAAAATTTTAAAGCACTTGACATTATTTCTTTCAGCTGATCCTTGCAACAGCCCTTTGAGACAGGTGCATATGTGATATAATAATAAAAATATGCTCTCCACGGATGAAGAAACTGAGGCAAAGAGGTTAAGTGACTTCCTCAAGGGACCACCCAGTTAGTGAGTGTCTAGGCAAGATGTGATCTCAGATCTTCCTAAGTCCAAGTCCAGTGCTTTCTTCCCAGCACATTTGATTTTTTTGAATCCCTTGTGAGGAAGAGGGTAGGGAGAGAGGCATTACTGATGGGTGGGGATGTGGAAGTCCAAAGAAGGGGAAATTATTTGCTTAAGATCATACAGCTAAATCAAGGCTGGAGGACTTAAGTTTCCTTGGTCCTGTGAGTAGCTAACTTAAGAATTTAACTTTACTCTCAGGAATTATAAACCTATTGCTTTAAAGGAATGGTTTTTTTTTAAACCTCAACATCCCTGGACATAATAAGGAGAGGGTCTGAATCTTGAAACCTTAACCATGACCAGAATTCTATGATGGTCTCAGAGAAAGAGACAGGACCCTCCCCTGAGGTAAAGCCCTTTCCCCTGGGATAGAAGGATCAAGGGACCTCCCCTCTCCCCCCCCCCCCATCTCCCAATTCTTTGGGGAAATGACACAGGGGAACTTCATTTTGAAAAAGGGGATCAGGGATGGTGGACTTTGGATTAGCCTACAGGGTTACCTGAAGTTAATGGAGTGACCACTTGAGTCATGACAAGGTTGCCTGGTATTAATGGTGACCCTTAAGGATCAGGAGGTGCTGTCATATTATATAACTCAAGGAAGTCTCAAGAATGAAGTTTCCCCTAACACTGCATCTGTGGGGGCAAGGGGACCTTTGCTTCTTCCTGTTCTAACCCCGACCTGCTGGCACTGCTGGGGTAAAGGATCAGCTGTGACAAGCCCTGGCCAACTTATCAGCTGGAAGCAGCCGGAGAGGACCTGGGCTAGTCTGAGGTTTGGCTGTTGACGGTTTATGGGAATTAACCCTCCTCCCAGCCTGCGGTACCCCACTTGCCTTTCTCTCAGGCAGCTGAGGTGGGGAGGTTAGGTAGAGGAGGGGAGGGAGGAAATCCTTGAACTTTGGCAGCAAGATATTTTACAATTACAACAGAGAAAAGGAAGAAGGGAGGTTGGAGAGGATTTCTTTCTGCTGATTTCCCTTACCATGGCGAGAACTTTGCTTCCCCAGAATAGAAGCTTTATTTCCCTCATCCTAAGTCCTTGTAGGGGCTTTTTTGTTTTTTATTGTTGCTGGGAGGCCCGCCCCCCAGGCCTTTCTGGGACATTTTGGGGAAACCATGACTATCACTATTTACCCTGTCTTGTTATCACAGGCCATGATATGGTGCTTACTCTCAGACACATGGGTGACTTCCTTCAGCAGTGCCCACGCAGCTGGGTACCACTGTTTGGCTGGCATAGAGGATCCTCCTCCCCCCACATCTCCTGCCACCTCTTTCTGTTGAAATATAGGAAGGCTAAGCTTGGTAGAACAGAGGAGGACCCAGGAGTGGACAGTGATCCTTGTTTAGACACGTTTAGGTACCTCTTCTCAGTTTCCCCACGCATAGTGTAATGATAATACTCTCTTTGAATTGAAATATATATAATATACATATAGTATTATATATATTATAAAAATATATAAAATATTTTAAAATATATAAAAATTATTATAAAATAATGATGTTCTGTGACTTTGGGAGAATCATATTAACCTGACCTCTCTGAGCTTCCATGGGCAGCTAAGTGGCACAGCAGACAGAGCACTGGTTTTGAATCAGGAAGATTTAAATCTCACTTCAGATACTTACTAGCTATGTGACCCTAGGAAAGTCTCTTTACCCCATCTGCCTTAGTTCCTTATCTGTAAAATGAGGACACACTACAGAAGGAAATAGCAAACTACTCCAGTATCTTTGTCAAGAAAACAAAGTGGCATAGGACACCACTGAACTGTGTAACAACCACAATTATGGGTCACAAAAGGGGGAAAGGGGAGGGGAGGAGGTCTGAGTTAATGATGTCTAACCTAAAACCTTATATGGTTTTCACTCTGTGACTGTGTGAACATCTCTGCAAATATATAATTCTACCTCTTCACCTCTCCCCACTCAATGTGGCCAGTCCCCAGTCAGGGGGACCCAGGGGCTCCTTTCCCCTGATTCACCCAGATCTTCCAATTTAGAAACTACTGCCTTGAACAGTATTTCACCTGCCCTTCTGCTCCCTCCTCTTAGCCAGCCTGGCATCAACAAATCCAGAGCATCTCTCGGGCTCTGAGAATTTTCCATAGTGCTCCCCTCTATCCTGGATTCTGGCTAGATTTCAAGGAAGTTCAGAACCTACACAGGAGTAGGATCAGCCTCCCCATGATGGGTCCTCCCTTCACCCTTCCATTCTACCCCACTCCATTCCAAGAGCTGGTCATTTAGGAAGAGGGTGCCCCAAACCACCAAGTAGAGCAATCCTGTATCCCTCCATCCCTCCCCACCCCAACCTCCATTCCAGAGTTCTCTGAAATAAAACTGAGGAAAAACTTAACTTCTAACAAGTAAGAAATACCACACCTTACTCTGGAATGCCAGAACTCTGAGTAGCCCCAATGTCAAGGCTGGCAAGCTTTGGTTGTTCCCAGGTGACCCTTAACCCCCCAACTGCTGTATAGGGACCTTTCAGTCCTATGACTCTCCAAGGCTGGGAGGCACCCCCCTCCTAGGCTCCTAGGTCTACGAGAGTAAATAGAAGTGATGGATGGAATTGAAGAGCCCCGAATCAGTACCTGGTGGTAAGCTGAAGACACCTCAGCTGAGGCACGAACAGAGTACGACTTCGGAGAGGGAGCCGTGGACTGATTTGAGTCACCGTGTGTGGGTGAATGGTTGAGTGAGCGGGCACTGTAAGTCACCCTCTTCCCCTGCAGTGGAGGGCAGGCAGCCAGTGAGAAGGGGAGGGTGGGGTATGTGAGTATGTGTGAGTGTGTGGTGATGGCGGGGTGGAGGGGTGGGGGAGAGGCGGGTAGGTCCTTTTTCTTGGATCTCATTTGTTCTCCAATGAATGAAGAGAAGTGAGTCAGCCAGAAGGATTTTATCTTGGCTAATGCAAATGAGGAAGGGGCGGGGTGGAGAGATTGGAGTAGGAAAGCCTGGTGCCTCATCAGGGATGGAGAGAGCAGGAGGGAACTAAACTAAGGATGCCTGGGGCACAGTCTGAAAGGCTTAGAGCCTTTCTAATCCCACCCTGCCTTCCTCAAAACCTCAAACAAATCAGATGCTTAGGATGGATGCTTGGGAGAGAAACAGTATCTCACGAGAAGCTGAGGTTCTATCGTCATTGCTGGCTAGTGCCCAGGCTCAGGCATAAGGGAGCAGGTGTCTTGAGGGAACATGAGGAGAGTGGGGACTGGAATGGATAAAGAAAAGGAAAAAGCAGAGGCTGCTAAGTCACTGAATGTAAGGCCAAAGGGATCCTCAGAGGGAAGCTAGTCCAAGCCCCTCATTTGACAGGCGAGGAAAGTCAGATTGAAAAAATTTAAGCAGCTTGAGCGAGCCCCAAGGCTCTTCTGACTCCAACTCTGCTCTTTTTACCATATCCCATAGTTTTACTTTCTTTGCCTTGATGGTCAAACCCTGCCTTTCTTAGGAACTCAGAGAAGCCCAGATGGATGTGTTGACCTCTTAGTCCACAATGCCCAAGGGAAGATTAAATTCCAAGAGGATATAGTCAAGGTGGGAATCCCTACTCTGCCCCCTGTCCTTGACCCACATGCAATCTCTTCCTTTGGTTCTAAGATGAATACATATGATTCTCAGCCAGAACAGGCTCTTTCCTCGTTATATCCAGTAAGGCTCTTCCTGTGAGTCATCTCTCTGAGATATACCATGTTGGCCCTTTAGGGAATACAGAAGGAGTGTGCTGGCTTCAGCCACTGAACAATCATGTCCAAGGGCTGGCCCATCTTAACAGATCATAACATTGAGAACTTGAAGGGATTCAGTGGTCAGTCTGTCCAAGTCCCTCATTTTACACATGAGAAAAATGAGACTCAGAAAGGTAGAATGATTTCTCAAGGTCACACAGGTAGTAAGTGGCAAATCTGAGATTTGAACTCATATCCTGGGACTCCAAGTAACTTTCCACTACACTTATCACTCAGGCTGATGAAACTACTTAACTTCTGCTCCAAATACTTCATGTAGGATATTCATCCAGATAAGCTGTATGCCATGTTCACATATGGAGCTCGGAATGCAGGTTTCCCAAGATCAAGGACCCTATGGGGTCCTACATGACCCAGGGTTGCTACCAGATCTCAGGCAACCTCATAGGTGCTGGCTATCATCCATCCAAACCCAAGATGGGCCCTGACCTGAGGAAGGAAGGTCTTCAAGGAGTTTCTCCATTTAATCAAACCCTCCCCCTTAATCCTGCCCCTTTCTGCCAGGAGTCTGGCAGAATTTCAATTTCTGGCAGATATCTGTGAATTTCACAAATGCAGAATAACTTCCTATCCCTCAGGGATGGAGGTGATGAGATTAAGTCCCATCTGGCAGATAGTGGCACATCAGCTGATTTGGAAATGAGTAACAATAGGACATGAGCTCTTACCCTGCCATCTCAGTTCTTATTGCCAGCCTCCAGTAAGATGCCACAAAGAAAGAAAAATGAAGCCCCTTGGGCAGTCATAACTCCTTCTGGAAATTCATTCATTCCTTCAACAAATGTCTCCAAATAGTTTCCTGTGCCCAGTTTTCTCCTCAGTACTGTGGAGGCTGCCTAGCTTCTGCCCTTAGAGAACTTACATTTTGTTAGGAGAATATAACATATACACGCAAAACTACAAGGGGAAGCAGAGGGGGAGGTATGAAGTGCTTTGCAGAATTTTTAATATGAGACAGTGGGATGAGGGGATCTGGGGTCACAGCCCAGCTCAGTCATTTGCTACTAGTGTGTCCTTGGGCAAGCAGCTTAATCTTTGTGCCTCAGTAGTAGGTTAGACCAGATAGATAGCTTCTGAGTTAGTTCCCTGACAGCTCTAAATCTTTGATCATCTGAGGCGTGTTTAGATATGGCTTTCTGGAATGAGTGAACTTTGAGCTCCTTGAACATGGGCAAGTCTTCAATATACAAAGATATAGAGAAGGACACTTCAGGAAAAAGGAACAGTGTGCACGAAGATGAAGCAAGGGAAGAGAATTAAATGTGATCAGGGGATAGTCAAGAGTCAGTCTGGTTTGGCTGAAATCCATAGGAAAATTGGGATGGCAAGCCTGGAGAGGTAGATGAGGGCTAGATTGTGGAAGACCTTTAATGCCTGTTGAATATTAATACACAGCATGAGAGAAGAACACTCAAGAATCCCTGTTGGAGGACTACAGGATTTCAGAGTTGAAAAGGACCAGACCAGTTTCCTCATTGTACAGGTGAGGATACTTAGAGCACGATTAAGGGTTTTTCCAAAATTACACAAACAGTGAGTAGTGGAAACCAGGATCCAATCCACATCTTCTAACTCTAGCTATTGTCTTCTTTAGATTATACCTTATGGCCTTCCATCTGGACTGATCTTTGCCCTCTTCCTACAAGATCATATTTCTCCCAGATGGCATTTTCATCCCAGCCTGGAGGCTTGTTCTTACTCCCTTAAAAGTCTGGGAAGGGAAGCAAAAGGGTGTTCCTAACTGAAAGAGTTGAAGAGTTCAAGGCAGTAAGACCAAATGACATACATCTGATGATGATGGGGAAAAAAAGGATGTATATAATAGCTGAGCCATTGTCAATGATCTTTGAAAGATCCTGGAGAACAGAAGGCATGGCCCAGAGCTGGAAAAGGGCTAATATTATTTTCAAAAAAAATTAAAACAGGAAGATATTGGACTCCAGTAAGTTCGGTAAACTGGGTTTTGATTCTTGACAAAATTCTAGAACGTTTCATTAAGGGGAAGGTTAATGGACATTTAGAAAAGAAAGCAGTAATCAATTTCATTAGTTCCATTAATAGTTTCATTGATGAGAGTTTATGTAGGAAGTAAACAAACAATATGAGTAGTGATATGTTCAATGATTCCAATTATGTAAATGAGAATAGTGAAGGGCAGCCCAACTTGGACAATCATGGCCAGAGAACAGATGGTGAAATGTATCTCCCTCTTCTCAACGGAGCAGAAGTGGGGGACTACAGGTACAGAACGCCACATATGCCATGAGTTATAGTTCTTACATTTCACAGTTATGTTTCACTTTTTTCAGTGCTAGAATGGAGATGTATTGAGACAAGAATGTGAGGTAAAAATAGAAAAAATCAGTAGAACATTAAACAGGTTATGTCCGATTAACTCCATTTTCCTCTTTGAGAGGGTTGTTAATGGAAATGCAATAGGTACAATTCACCTGGTTTAGCACAGCATCTGATAACATCTCTCATGCTATTTTTGTGGAAAAGGAGGAAGAGATGTGGGCTGGTTGATAGTATAAAATTAGGTGAATTCAGAACTGGTTGAGTGGCCTGACCTAAAGAGAAGTCACAAAGGATTGAATGTCAACTTAAAAGAAGAGGTTCTGATGGAAGGCCCTAGGGAATCTGTGTTTGATCCTGTTACTTAACATTTTTATCAATTGCCTATATAAAGGGATAGTTGGGGAGCTAAGTAACATAGTGTATAGAGTGCCAGGACTGAAGTCAGGAAGACTCATCTTCATAAGTTCAAATCTGGCCTCAGATATCTACTAGCTGTGTGGTCCTGGGAAAGTCACTTCACCCTGTTTGCCTCAGTTTCCTCATCTGTACAATTAACTGGAGAAGGAAACAGCAAACCACTCCAGCATCTTTGCCAAGAATACCCCAAATGTGGTCATGAAGAATCAGATATGACTGAAACAACTGGACAACAGCAAAGGAATAGTCAGCAAAATTATCAAGTTTACAGATGACAGAAAGCTAGCTGCTATATAGCTAAAACAAGAGTGCCTAAAACCATCTTAATTGACTATAACAGAGGCTGGCTAACTATGGCTTCATAGTCAGCCTAAAGCCTGTTTTTTGTATGGTTCATGAGGTTTTATTGTGTGTTAAAAAGTGTAAAATCCATTCTTAGGTCCCTAGTGAAAATGGGCAATAAGTCAGATTTACCTAGTGGTCATAGTTTGGCCACTCCTAGACTAGAAGATTAGTTTAAATCTAATGAGATAAAATCTGCTAGTAATAAATCTAAAGTTTTACACTCGTGTTAAAAAAAACTCAGTTTCCCAAGTTCATGAAGAAGGAAACTTGGTTATACAACAAATCCAATGAATTAGGGGACCACAAGTTTAATATGAGATAGCCATGTGATATGATAGTCAAAAAAAAAGCTAATAATTTTAGGTGGCATTGAGAGGAAATCCATCCAAGACTAGGAAAGTGATCATATCACTGAATGCTGCTCAAGGAAGACTATACCAGAATATTCTGTTCTTGTCTTTGGGTCACATTTTAGCAAGAAAATTAACAATCTGGGTAAGTGTTCAGAGGAACCAGAGTGAGGAAGGTACTTGAGATCATCCCATATGAAGGTCAACTGAAGGAACCCAGAGCATTTATCTTAGAGAAGAAGAAGAGTTAACATTTATATAATCCTCTAAGCTTCACAAAGCATTTTGCAAATATCATCTCATTTGATCCTCACAACCTTGGGAGATAGGTGCTATTATTATCCCCAATTTATAGATGAGGAAACTGAGGTCAGGAGAGGTTAGATGACTTGCCCGGGATCATATAGCTAAGCAAGTGCGTCTGAGGTAGGATTTGTCCTCAGGTTTTTCTGACTTTAAGTCCAGATCCTCTGTCCACTACTCCAGCTGAAAGCCTTAGTTTTTCTCTTCTCAGGAGGAGAGGAGTGCACATCATAGCCCCTTTCAAATATCTGGAGGGCTATCTTGTGAAAGAGACTTAGATTTGTTTTGTGCAGTCCCTGATCTAGGAGCAATGGGGCAGAAGGGGCAAGGAGACAGACTGAGGCTTGAAGTAAGGAAGAACTTGGTACCGATGAGATCTGTTGGCAAGTAGAGGGAGCAGCCTTGGGCAGCAGTGGGTTTCCCTCTTCACTTTGGTCTTCTGCCAAATTCTGGATGACCCCTTGTTGGGTCAGAGTAGATCAGTTGCAGGTTGTACTGGATGGCAGAGGTCCTGGGATGCTGCTGAGCCCTAACTGCTAGATGTGTTAAATGGAGGCGTCCACTTATTCCATCATGACTTTTAATTCCCGTGGGAAATGCACTGGTTTAGACAACACATCCCTCCTGAAAGAAAAGCAGTTGCCAACACCCCTGAAGTCTGTGCCAAGGTCCTTGATAATGACGCAGTCCCCTACCTCTCCCCCATCCTCTCTCTAGGATTTAGACTCTTTGAAGAGCCCAGCAAGATGTGATCAGCTGACAGTTTCTGTGCCCTCATGACTCAGCCACCCTCACAAAGGGCACAGTGTGCCTGATGCCAGCCTCCTTCCCTCCTGCACCACAAACAAGCACAGACCTTGGGAGCCAGATGTGGCAAAAGGGACCCCCTCCAGGAGGCTGGTCAGCAAGAGCAGATGTACTGATGAGAATCAGGAAGACACAAACAAAAGCTTAGTCCATCTTTTTTAATGGAGTTGGGGGATGGGAGAGGGAGAGATTTAATCAGCTTTGTTGGAACCAGTTTAAATGGTGAAGAAAGAAGCAGAGGAAGGTTGGCAGAAAGAACAGTGTTAGATTTGAAGTGCCAGGGACCTTATTTGGTGTTGTGA
This sequence comes from Notamacropus eugenii, assembly GCF_028372415.1. Classification (NCBI taxonomy): domain Eukaryota; kingdom Metazoa; phylum Chordata; class Mammalia; order Diprotodontia; family Macropodidae; genus Notamacropus; species Notamacropus eugenii. The sequence continues at coordinate 716,558,211 of NC_092872.1, forward strand.
GCAAATCTTAGCTCTGGTTGGTTCACTCCAAGGGAGGGGCTTGGGATCTGGCCCTAATCATCCACCTGGGTTTACCTGAGTCTGGTTTTAAAAGTAATTAATTCTTTTATAAAAATACAGTTGACTCCCTTTGCAGTTGGGAAGACTGGAAACTCTTCCCTGGAGTGTAAATAGCACGTGCCCTGCCTTAAACTGATCCCTTCCATACCCACAGAGGATGCCCTCTGAGAGACCATTTCCCCTGGCATCTGTCCTTCCGTGACTGTAGCCAAGCAGGACTTGTGGCCCAGTGTCCCATTGAACCACTCTGTTATCTCTGGGCACACAAGCTTGCCATTCCCACCACTGAGAATTCCCATGCTCCTCTTTCTGACTGGTCCCTGCTCCAGCATCCATTCTTCTTCTCTGACGACCCTCACCCAAAACTAGCTGTTTCCTCATGATGCCAATTCAGCTCCAGGAGCATTTACTAAGGGCATAGACAGAGAAAAATGGAAATTGCATCTGCCCTCAAAAAACTTACAGTTTATTGAGGAGAAACAACATGTGCATAGATGGGAAATAGCAAAATATAGAAAAAGTAAAGAAGGAGCCATCGAAGCAGGGAGTGCTAAGAATTGGGGAGGATCAGGAAAAGCTACACTACAAGCTGCCCCTTGAGATGGGCCCAGAATGGAGCTAAGATAACAAGGGGGAGAAGTGTTCCCTTTAACCAAATAAAAGCTATATTTACAGGATGCTTTAAAGTTCACAAATACTTATCTCACAACAGCCATATGAAGTAGGTACCATAAGTAGGTATGATGCCCATTTTGTAGATGAGGAAGCAGAGGCTCAGGGAGGTTAAGGAGGTTATTCATGGTCACACAGCCAATTGGCATTACAGCCAGGATTCCAAGTCAGTTGTCCTGACTGTAGGTACAACACTCTTTTCCTAGATTCTTCAAGGTTAACAAGGCAGGGAGGCTCCATACTGGCACCTGCTGCATATGCATCTATTGCTAGGGGCTGCTGGGAAAGTGGACCCCCTTCTCTCTGGCTGCTGTAGTCAAGACTCTACTGATAAGGGCAAGTCATGGGCATTTGTGATGCAAGGAGGAACACAGTGATTTCCTGGCTGCTGCCCTCCCCACTACTTGCTTTTGTCTCCCACACTACTCCTCAAGGCCAAAGTCTGTTCAGAGGCCTTCAGTCCCTCCCTGAGCTCTATGGCACCCAGCCTCCTACCTTCCCTCTTCCCTCCCTCAGGGCCAAGCCCATGACATAATGTCTAGAAACTTATCTTTGAAGAATAACTCCCAAGTGCTACCCTACCTCATCCAGAGTCCCCTTTCCCATTGAGGAAACTGCCACCCAACAGATGAACCACCTGGTCCTCCGAGGATGGGGGAGACAGGTGCTGTAAATACCTTGGTAGAAGACAGAGATGGTGCAGGAATCATGATCACATTTACCAACTAAAGGTGAAGTCTATGGATTGAAACAATGGGACGCCATCTGGGCCATACTTCTGTCTCCTGCCCTCCTGCTGGCTTCCCCTTGGTCCTCCTTAAAAATGAAATTCCCTTATGGAGAGTAACATTAGAACCCCAACACTCCGCTTGAATGAGGACCCTGTAAATATTAAGGATCTCTCCTGAATGGGAGTGCTATTTTTAAGAGAGGTTGCCCATAGAAAGGACTCTAGAATTGGAATCAGAAGGCCTGGGTTCAAATCCCAGCTTTATTCCCTGCTTGTTGAGTGAGCTTGGGGAAGTCCCTGGGTCTCATTTGCCTCATTTGTAAGTAAAAATCCAACAACAAAACACTAAACTAGGTGGTCTTCCCAGGTCCCTCCCAGCTCTAGACCTGCAAGTCATGAATCAATTTCTATTAGCATGTGAATTAACATTTATTCTAGACTACAGATACAAAATGAAGGATGCCAGGGGGGACCAGAAGAGACACAAGAGACTTCCAAGGACACATCCTGGTTTCTAGAGCTGGGGGTTTGAGAGAGAACTCTGATGTAGCCTCTTACCTTCATGCAAGGAAGCGGTTGCTCATTTCTATTTTGCCAAAGGGGTCCAAGGTCTACATAGAGGAAAAACTGGACTCAAACTCCAGTCCTCCTGTTTCCTTGCAGAGACAGAGAGAGGGTATTCAAAGCCTCCCTCTGTGTCCCAGATGAAATACCAGCTGGCCCTGAAAAGCTATTGCTGGAGGTGGGGAGTAGGGGTGGAGGAGAGTTTCAGGGGAGGCTATGAAGAGGGCAATTCATTTATGGGTGCACCCCTATTGGGAGAAAGGGTGGTCTGAACATTGTTTCCCTGAGAGTGGAGGAAGGCAACCTTGGGAGAGCGATGCCATAGCAGGAGGACCCCCAGGGTGGCAACTTGGGCATGATTTCAGGGTGAGACTCAGGGTAAGGAATGTACTCTCCCACCTCCATGAGGAAGTATGCCCAGGGGCAGTGTCCCATTCACCTTGGACTGTTACGACTTTGCTTCCATGAAATCTACTTAATTCCAGCTCACATTTCCATTAAGCTTTACAAAACACGTAGCTCATAACCCTCTCAGGTAGGGAGTACAAGTATTATTTTTAACCATTCTCTACATGAGGAAACATAGTGCAGTAGAGCCAGCCTCTGATAAAGGGAGAGCTGGGCTCAAGCCCCAACTCTTTTAAGTACTGACGAATGTGACCCTACACAAGTTACTTGTCCTTGGTTCTCAGGCAGCTCTCTCTCTCTGAGTTTCAGAGCTGGTGTCAATCTGCATCAGCAAAGAATTTTTCCCATCTGGGAGTTCCCTAAACTGAAGAAATCATAGAGATGGTCCAAAAGAGAAATAACAGCCGGATGAAGAAACTGAGGCCAGAGACTTACCCAGAGCCGCTTAGCTATTAATAATCCTAATCACAGTGCTCCTGTCTCTAAAGCAGTAGAGACAAGAATGATAATAGCAGCTAGCATCTATATAACCCTCGAAGGTTTACAAAGCACTGTATACATGTCATCTCATTTGAGCCTTACACTACCGGGCATTGGGTGCTATTCTTGTATCCATTTAACAGATGGGGAAACTGAGGCTGAGAGTGGTAAAGTTCCTTGTCCAGGGTTATACAACTGGTAAGTGTCTGGAGGCAGAATTTGAACTCAGGTCTTCCTGACTCGAGCCCAGTACTTTTGCCACCATACCACCTATCCGCTAAGACTTAAACCCAGATAGCCTAAGCCCAAAGCCCAGGCACTTTCCAATACCCAATAAGTTAGGTCTTCTATTTAGCTCCAGATTGTCTAGGAGCATAGTCTGGACCCAGAAGGTCCAAGGCTTAAGGAGTCCTATTGAGTTCCAGATGGGGAGCCAGTGACCCAGCCAGGCCTTTTTCCTTTCATTTATGTGAGTACTTTTTCTACTACAATATGCCTTTCAATAGCACCTCCTTCACTTCATGGCCTTCCCCCAAATCCCTTGACCTTGAGCCAAAATACTGTCTACCTTCCTCTTCTCCATCCTCCCCATCCTCCCACCCTCCGTCAAAACTAATGAGCTTTCACTGAAGGCACCAGCCCACTCCCCACCTCTGTGCCCTCCTGCCCTGACTAGCATCTGTGCCCACCAATTCTCTCATTCCCAGTGGCCCAGGGGGCTCAGTCAGTTAATGATTCCATTATTTGCAGGGGCTACGGCTGCCAGCTGTGATGCCTGGGTCTTCATTAGTGAGGGGAGCCCAATTAGCAACAGCTGAGGCTCTGCCCAAGCTGGCTTTGTGTATGCTCACGTGGGCCCCATCCCCCTTCCGTAGCCATAGAGGGAGAAGATGAAGGGGTAAACCAAGGTCCCAAGGGGAGGCAGAAACACACTTCTGTGACTGATGTCTCTGCACCCGTTGGATGATATCAGTATAAGTAGCAATTAATGGGTTTCCCTAACGGCTCAACAGAGGACCTGGAAAAATAATAAAACAAAAACAACCTTAAAATTCATGGTGGGGGAAAGGGAAACATTTTCACAGTGGAAAATAAGGGAATGCCAGCCAGGATGATGCGCAGTGGGGAATTTTGCTCTCTTATTAACTCAGGTTCCCCACTGAGGCTTCACAGAAATGTAACTGATAATCGTAACAATGTAACAAACAAATATGCTGTGACAATAACCTCAAGAATTCAGGAAATAGATTAGCATTATCAACAAAATCACCACCCAGAATTGTCCTGATGTTACGCTGATCTGTAAAAATGTGAGAGCATTGTTCTGAAAAGGAGTTGCTGTGCCAAGGACTCCCATAAACACGAGTGAAAAGCTTTCAAAATGGGGAGACCTGGCAGAAGAAATCAAAATCATGTAGGGACAAGCTTTAGTTTTATCATCCCCATCATCCTATGTGCGCCAAGGATGCTTGCAGTGAGCCTACAGGAGATGAGCTTCCATTCCAACCTTTCCACTCAGTCACAAGTCATTCTATCTACCTGCACAATAGTCCTTCATACATTTAACATAAAAGAGTAATAGTAAGAAGATAAATTGTCCTAGAACTATTCCTGTTTGAATTCTATCAGATGATTATAATAACTAGCCTTTATATAGCACATTACATTTTACATATGTAAAGTCTTTCCCAAAGGCTTGTTTGGGAGTTTTTATGAGCTAGAAATAGGGATTGGAGCTGTGATTCTGCTGGAAGGGCGACCTTCTGGGTGAGGAAAATCCTTTGACCAATGCTGATGGGCACTTCTCTCTGTATGCTAGGTGTAGTGGATTGTGTGCTAGACTTGGAGCATGGAGGAGGATGGGTTCATATCTTGCCTCTGACCCTTCCAACACAGACCTCTCTGAGCCTTAGTTCCTTCATCTATTAAATGAGGACATTAGACTAGATGGCTTCTGAGGTCCCTTCCGGCTCTAAATCTATGACTTCAGAGACTTAGAGAGTTTAGGACAACTGAGATATGAAGTGGTTAGGGTCACACAGCCAGTACATGTCAGGGGTAAGATTTAGACTCATGCAGGTCTTCCTGGCATTTAACTTTTAAAATTTTATTCCACATCTATTTAACCCATAACAGCAAGTATTATTATTATCTTTATTTGGAGGCAATCAGGGTTATGTGACTTGCCCAGGGTCACAGAGCTGTGTCTGAGGCTGGATTTGAACTCAAGTCCTCCTGACTTTAGAGCCAGTGTTCTATAATACCGAGTATTAATGTTGACTCCTCCCTTTCTCCTTCTCCCTCATGCCACAAATCCAATCAGTTGCCAGATCTTACCATGTCTACCTCCATAACATCGCTCCCATCCCTTCCAGACTCTGTGCTCTCTACTTAACAAAACTCTTGCCACTTCTTGTCTGGATTACCGAAAAAGGCTCCAGGTTAAGCATCTCCCTTCTCTGATCCAGCCTCTGCTGTCACAGGGACATTCTAAAGGCAGAGTTCTAAAGTGTTGTCTGAGAACCCTTGGAGCTCCCCGAGACCCTTTCAGGGGTCTATGAGGTCAAAATCATTGTGATTATATTCAAACATTTAATTTCTAATACTATATAAAGAGTATATATATCTATAACTATATAACCCATATATTATATATTATGTAACCTCACTGTATATTATATGTAGATATTATCACACTTTATTATATTAGTATTTTATTATTATATTATCACGTCATATATACATGTGTATATGTCATACATACATATATGTGTATATTATATACAATATATACGTATATTATACATATAACCTATATATAGTATCCATAACTTACATATTATATATAACCCATATGTACTATATAACCTATATACTACATAACCTGTTTATAGTGTATATATATATATATCCTATGTGCTATATAACCTGTATATAGTATCATATAACCTATATACTATGTAAACTAAAAATAGCATGATATGATATAACTCATATGCTATAACATATATTGGCATAAGAAACTCCAAATAAGGAAATCTTCTCTTGATGCATTGAATTGTTTTCAGTTGTGTCCAACTTTTTGTGATCCCATTTGGGGTTTTCTTGGCAAAGACACTGAAATAATTTTCCATTTCCTTCTCCAGCCCATTTTACAGATGAGGAAACTGAAGCAAACAAGGTGAAATGACTTTCCCAGTGGTCTTTGCACTAAGGCGCCGTCTAGCTGTTTTTACAGATGAAGAAATGGAGACCTAAGGTCCCAGGAGTGAGCACCTCAATGCAGATGATTCCTGGATACACACACACACACACACACACACACACACACACACACACACACACACACACATACACACATACACACAAACATCCAGTACTAGTTTCTCTCCTGAGCTCCAGTCCTATATCAGTGATGGCCTTTTGGACTTTTCCAATCAAATATCCCATAGGCATCTCAAATTTGATATGAACAAAACAGAACTCATTATTTTCATTTCCTCTTCCCTATTATAGTTAGGGGTCACATCATCTTCCCAGTTACCCAGACTCACAACCTTGGTATCATCATTGAATCCTCACATTGCAGTGACCATCATTTCTGTCTTCACAATGTCTCTTATATATATCCTTTTCTCCCTACTTATACAGCCACAGCCCAGGTTCAATCCCTCCCCACTTCCTGGTTGGACGATTACAATACCCTTTTAATTGGTCTTCCTGACTTCCATCTCTCCCCACTGTAATCTCTCCTTCACTCAGCTACCAAGCAGATTTTTCCAAGGCACACATCCCTCCAAGTCACTTTCCCTCCCTGGGAACTCCAGTGGTTCCCCATTACCTCTAGGATCAACTAGGAACACCTTTGTTCGGTTTGTCATTTTGGCTCCATAATTTTTTCCTTAGCCCTTTCCTCAATTCTCTGGTCTTCTTCCACTTGACTCTCTTCCATCACTGTTTCAGTAGCACTGACTACAGGCACGTCCTCATGGGACACTCTATGGCCTGAGTGCCTCCCATGCCTGGAATGTTCTCCCCTCAACTTCACGTTTTATTTCCCTTGACTTCCTTCAAGACTACCTACTCCAGAAGGCTTCTCTCCATCCTCCCAGGTGCTAACGCCTCCTCTAGTCAGTGCCTTCCTTCTGAAGGCACTGATGTATCTTACTGTGCTTAGGTCATTGACCTGTTGTCCCTCCCCTCCATTAGACTGTAAGCCCCTTGAGGGCAGGGAATGTTTTTGCCTTTCTTTGTAACCCCTCTACCTAGCACAGGACCCAACACACCATGATTGTTTAATAAATGCTCATTGACTTGACCAGGATTGGAACCCTCTGACTCCGCCCAAATACACGCTGCTTCCCATAATACGGTAATGCACATACCTTAGAGTGGGTAAGACCATGGAGTCTCCATACTCCACAGACCTTTTTTCCATCCCCTTTTCAACTTTGGTGTTATTTCTGATTTGGAACACTGAAACTAGGAAATTTTTAGACACTGGAGTGATCCCCTAAAGTAGCCCCTGAAGTCCAGAGACAGCAGTGTTCGTTACTTGTTACCAACAGTCTGTTTGTCTGAGGCAACCTCTTTGCTCCCTATATAAACAAACCCAGTCAAACAGGCCTGAACAAATCGGTTTCCTGGGGGTGCCTCCCCAAAGGCTCTTAGTCTGTCTTTCCAACTGGTAAAGGAAAAGACCTGAAGGAAACAGTGGGGAACTCAAACTCACTGCCACACAAGAGCAGGGTTTTTCAGGAAAGAGCAATTCTCTGCTTTTCCTGTTTGGTTTCATTAAAATAAAAATTAAAAAACCCAACACTCACTTTCATATCAACAGCCCTTTATAACTTTACACATGCTGTTTCTCAACCCTACTCCTCTGAGATCCATGTTTCACTGCTCCATCTCTCCACGCTAAGATCAAGCATGTTATTCCCATTTTACAGATGAAGAAACTCAAACTCAAAGAATTCAAGTTACAAGTCCAGCCCTCTGCACTGCATGAGGCTGTGTCAGAAGCAAATTCCTTCTCCTGGAGAAGTCAAGCCAGTTAAGAGTGTTGCCTTTGGGGTTTTTTTTTTCCAGACTAAACTGCTTTAACAGGAAAAATGAATTCTCTCCTTGAATACTGTCAGCTGCATTCCTTAGAGTAGTTTGCACTCCTGAGCCATGCACTTGGGAAACTCAGACCTGCTGCCTGCCTTTCCTGTAGTCTACCAGGGCTGCTGGGACAACCCAGACACTGAGGGTAGGGGCCCTTCCAACCGCTCTAAGCTGAACGGAGATCAAGGGACAGGAAATGAAGCTAAATTTATTTCTCTCTTCCCTGAAGCACCTTGGGTAATGTCAGGGCTCCTCTTGCTACCCAAAGCATTCCATTGGGAGTCACAGGTTAAATCCTGGCCTGGTTATGAGCTGCCTACTTTAGCAAGGTGGTGCAGTAGACAGAGAAAGAAAGAGTTAAGATCAGAAGGCTTTGATTCAAATCCTGAAGCCAATACTCACTAGCTGTGGGCCTAGGCACAGGACACTTTTACCTCTCTCTTTGGGTCTCGGGTCTTTCCTCTGTAAAGCGAAAGGATTGTATCTCTATGGTCACTTCCAGCACTAAATTTATGAGCCTTCTTTCTGGGCCTCAGTTTACTTTTCTGAAAAATGAGAGAATGGCCAGATAATTTCCGTTGTTGCTTTCATCTTTAAATCTTGGACTCCCATATGGGCAAACCAGTTCAGGCTTCTGAGATCTCCCTGGGTGGGGATAGATTGGGCACCCAGGTTACCTTTCCTCTCCATCTTGACCCTTCACCCTACTCCCCCATACCAAACAGTTGAAATATTTTACCTCCCAGGCTGTCTCCTCCACAGAACACCCCTGCTACCACTTCCTTGCTCTCCTCCAGCAGCTGTGTCTACATCGCAACCGTCCACTCTAAGCTTGTCTCAGGTGTAGGGAGGGCTCTAGGTGAGGCTCCGCCCTTTCTGCCTTCTATTCCAGCCTCATATGCCCTTGCCCACCTGGGTCGGTTGGTGGAGGTGGGGCTGGTGCCAGCCGGAAACTGAACTCTCCTGCCCTGCCCACCAGCTGCTGCAGGGGGAGTGGATGGCCAGACCATGGCCACAGCCCAGGCCAGACGCTGGATACAGGCTCCAATAAACGCTGCAGGAGATTCAAGCCCTGACATGAAATCTGAGCCTCACAGAGAAATCTGTCAACAAATCCAGGGATGGGGCCAGGCAGTACTCAATGGGTACAGAGTCCTGAGGGGTGTGAAGAATGGACGGCTTGACCTTGAACTTGAAATCTAAGGGATGAGGCGGGAGACGTGCAGACAGAGAGAGAAAATACATGCAGAGCTTAGAGACGGAGCAAGCCCTTAGCTGAGGCTTTTTCATTCAATCTTTTCTATATGTTTTCTGCTTCTTTGTGTTTGTTATCTCCTCCATTAGAGGGTAAGCTCTTTGAAAGAGGGAATCTTTTCAATTACTGTATTTTCACCAGCAGCACCTAGCAAGATACTTGGTGTTTTAATAATAATACTAACTAGCATTAAAGATCTGCAGAGCCCTTTACAAGTATTACCTCGTCTGATCCCCACAGCAACAGTGGGAAGCAGGTGATATTGTTATCCTCATTTTACAGCTGGGGAAACTGAGGCAGGCAGAGGTTAAGTGACCCAGGCAGTGGCACATAGATTAATAGGAGTCTGAGGCAGAGTTTGAATACTTCTTCCTGTCTTTAAGTTCAGAGTTCTATCCACAAATATTAATTGATTGATCTTCCTCATCACCATCACTCAACACCATTAGTACTTCCTTTTTCAGTCATTTTTCAGTCGTGTCTGACTTTTCATTACCCCATTTGGGGCTTTCTTGCCATTCATACTGGAGTGGTTTGCTATTCCCTTCTCCAACTTACTTTACAGATGAGGAAACTGAGGCAAAGGTTAAGTGTCTTGCTAGCAAGAGTCTGAGGTCAGATTTGAACTCGAAAAGATGAATCTTTTCGACTCCAGGTCTAGCACTCTATCCATTGTACCACTCTCTGCACCCATTAGCACTTTAAGGTTGTCTTCACAACACTTCTGGGAGGTAGGTACCTGGGAGGTAAAATATTCCCATATTACAGATGAGTAAACTGCAGTTCACAGGTTAAATGAAAATAATTTGGTGCTTTTAGTGGAGTGTTTTGTGGCGGTCAGAAAAAAAACCTGTCATTTTTGGCTGCATTAATAGAGGCATGGCTTCTGAGAACATGGAAATTCCCTGTACTCTGCCCCAACCAAAGCACCCCTGGAGTCTTATACTCAGTTCTGGCAGGGGGGTGGGAGGGTTGGGGGGGTGGGGTATCACTGTTTAAGAGCATCCAGAGGAAAATAATTAGGGCAGGGAAGGACCTTGAATCTAGGGCAAGAGAGGATCAGGTGAAGAACTAGGGATGATTAGCCTGGACAGGGAAAGACGAGCAGTGGGGAGGGCAGCATGATAAAGGGGAACCACAAGAAAACCCAGAAAGCAGAGCCAGAAGAGGGGTGGAAATTGAGAACTAGCTGGAGGTTCAATGTCAGAGGAAAACAACAACTTCCTAACCATTCAGCTATCCCAAAGTTAAATGGATTGCTTCAGTAAAGAAAGATTTATTAAGTACCTACTATGTGCCACATACTATGCTAAAACTTTACAAATATGACATGATCCTCATGACAATCCTGAGGGTAGCTAGGTGGCACTGGAGTGGATAGAGTGCCCAGGCTGGAGGAAGGAAGACTCATCTTCCTTAGATCGTCTGGGGCCATCTCCAGTTGTCCTGGTCTGTATCTCACCTCTGGATTCAGAAGATAGGGTGGGGTGAACAAAAGAAGCTTTGGGAAAGATAGTGTGGCTGGTAACTTTGCACAGCCCTGCCTCACTTAAATCTAATTCGCTTGCAAGTCAAGACATCACCTTCCTGATGTCATTGGTCCTCTTTAAGAATGAAGAATTTTGAGAATGAACAACTGATCTCACATACTTCCTAGCTCTATGATCCTGTTTGCCTCAGTTTCCTTTTCTGTAAAATGAGCTGGAAAAGGAAATGGCAAACCACTCCAGTATCTCTGCCAAAAAAAAAATGGAATGGGATCTTGAAGAGTTGAATAAAACTGAATGACAACCCTGAGAAGCAGGTGTTATTATCATCCCCATTTTACAGTTGAAGAAACTGAGGCAGTTAAAGTTTAAGTGACTTGCCCAGGGTTATATAGTTCATATCTATGACTGGATTTGAACTCAGTCTTTTTGACTCCAGGCCCAGTACTCTATCCACCACACCACATGGTTACCTCTATAGGTAGGAGGTAGATACAGCATAGCAGTGTGAACAAGGGACTGAACTTAGAGTCAGGAAGACCTGGGTTTGAATCCCTGCTTCAGATTCTTACTTTCTGTGTAGCCCTGGGCAAGTTCCCTAAACTCTATCTGCTTCAGTTTCTTCAACTGTAAAATGAAGTAGGTTAGATTTGATGGTCTCCAAGGTCCTTTTCAACTTTCTAAACTTTCCAACTTTCAAGGTCCAATGGACCTCCTTGATGGTCTTCAAACAGAGTCCAGATGACCATTTGCCAAGGATGTTATAGTGGCTACTAGATGTCTCTAAGCAACCTTCAACTATAAAATCCGTGATTCTGTGACTTGCCTATGGTCACACCCTCAAGGAAATGATAGGAAATTGGATAAGAACCCCAATCTTCCTGACTCCATGTCCGCACTCTTGTCTTCCAGAGATCAGGTTGCCTCTCAAATCATAGTGTTTGGAATATCAAGAAACCAGAAACCCAAAGCAGTTACATGACTTGACGAAGGTCACACCAACACTAAGTGGCAAAATTAGGCTTCAAACCCAGGTTCAAATTCAGGGCTCTTTCTCCTTCATCTTGCTATTGAGAGGGTGAGCTTAACCTGGAAAACTTCTTGGATGAGATGGGATTTGGGGAGGGGAGAGACTGGAAGCCCAATTAGTGAGTCTAGCGCCAGTGCCTTCAGGAGAACATACCCTGGACAACCCCATTTGGATGAAACCCACATCTCTAAGCCCATGTTAGAAGCAGATGAAATTCTGGGAGGGTTTAAGGAAAGAAAATAACAATCCATATCTGCCAACCTCATTATTTATAAGACCAGATTTCTGGGTTAATAAATATTTCTGTTGGGTAGTTGTGGCTTTGAGAGATGGCGATGGCATCATAGGGGCAATTGGAGTGGGGGGAGGGATGGTTGTTGGGGAAAGGGACACACATAAGAGTGTTTGGAAGCATCTGAAACACCCCGATAGACACATGGAATGTAAATGGAGAGGACACACCAGCTGCCTACAAGACACCCACTCAGGGCTCAATTTGGAATCCCCTGGGATTTCTGCCACAATTTGTGAGTGGCTCCAACCCATGATCTCTGAGAACCCACCAGGCCAATGATGCCAATCACATAAAGGAGGGTGATGCCAGGAGTGATAAGTAACCATTTCTGCCAAAGAATTTCTGAGCTTACCACCAGATCAATGCAGCAGTGATTTCCCCAGAAGCCAACCTACACCACTCCCCTTTTACCCATTCACTCTGAATGCCCTGACCCCGCTATTGGCACACCCTAAGCATCTATAGGATCTGGGTTTTGTTGACCAAAGGGGAGGCCAAGAGCTGCTGTTGGATGGGGCCCAGGTCCTGCCTGGGCTGGCCTTGTCTGTTCTTCTCTGTCTTTACCACTGGCCCCTGCCATCTTTCCCTTTACCCCCTCAGAGTCATGGCTGCCAGCCCCGCTCCTGGCTCCCGACATCTGAGTTCTTCTAAACACGAGACTTTTGTTGTGTCTTTCCTTATTTTTAGTGAGAGTCAGTGATGAATACAATCACCACAAATAAATCAGGATTTGGCTAAAGCTGCCATTAGTTATGCACCACTTGATAGACATTATTTCATTTGAGTTGCCTTTTCATCCATTTAATAAACATTTATTAAGTACCTACTATGTGCCAGACATAGAGATACAAAAAGAGGCAAAAGACAGTCCCTGCTGTCAAGGAGCTTACAGTCCAGCGAAAGAGACAACCTGCCAACAAATGCATTTCAAGCAAGCTATGTGCAGAATAAATAGGAAATAAAAAGCGAAAGCACTGAAAATAAGAGGAGGTTGGGAAAGGCTTTCTGTAGAAGGTGGCAATGTAGTTAGGACTTAAAGAAAGCCAAGGAGGGCAATAGACTAGACAGAACAGGGAAAGCATCCCAGGCATGGGGGACAAGCAGAGAGAATGCCAGAGCCATCTAACAAGCCCTGTGGAAAAATGGGTAACTGAGAGTCTTATTACCCCATTTTACAAATTAGAAAACTGAGGTTCTCAATGGTGAGTTATTTGCCCAAGTTCTGGAAGTCCTGGAACTGGGATCTGAATGCAATTCTGGGTTAAACTCAATGCCCAGGAGATAAGTTTTCAAGGAAGAACACAAGTTCTTAAACTGAGATCCGTGAACTTGTGTTAACTATTTCGATAAATGTATATCAATATAGACAGGTAGGTAGTGCTGGTCCTAGAGTTAAGGGATCCTGAGTTCAAATCTAGTCTCAGATACTTACCAGCTATGTGACTCTGGGCCAGTCACTTAACCCTGTCTGCCTCAGTTTCTTCATCTGTAAAATGAGCCGGAGAAGGAAATGGCAAATGATTCCAATATCTTTGCTAAGAAAACCCCAAATGGGGTCAAGGAGAATCAAAACGACTGAACGAAAAGTTTCATAATTGGTTTCCTTTGTAATGCTCAGCATTTTATTTTGTGCATTTAAAATTATGATTCTGAGAAAGGCTGCCCAAGGACAAAAGCTCAGTTAAGTGTCTATGAAATGCGGCATTGCTAGTAACTAGGGAATAGGGACCTCTCCTGTGCTTTCATCAGTACATGGATCCCCCAGATAAGGGGACTCCCTCTGTTAATGCAGGTCAATTCTTTTCTCTACATCTTGTAGCTTTAGAGGGCTGCCTTGGGCACTAAGAGGCTAACTGTCTATGTCCAGGCTCATCCAGCAAGCACGTGTCAGAGGGAGAGTGAACTCAAGTCTCTATCCATTAAGGCATGCTGTATCCCAAGACAAATTAGGCATTTGTTATTCACCCGTTTCAGCTGTGTCTGACTCTTCATGGCCCCATCTGGAACTTTCTTGACAAAGATACTGGACTGGTTTTTTATTTCCTTCTCCAGTTCATTTTATAGTTGAGGAAACTGAGACAAGCAGGGCAAAGTAACTTGCCCAGGGCCACACAGCTAGTAAGAGTCTGAAGCCACATTTGAACTCAGAATGATGAATCTTCTTGACTCCAGGCCCTATCTGCCCCAAATTAATACATTCATCTTAGAACAGAACTGTCAGTTTCTATAAAGCCTAGGGGAGGCTGTTTGATCAAGTTACTAAGAATGTGACCACTGAGTATTTTGTTAATAGCGGATAATAAAAGCTAGCATTTATATAACAGTTCTTTGAAGTTTATGAAGCACTTTTCATGTCCTCTCACTTGATACAATAAGCCAGTGAAGTAGGTACCATGGTCATCCCCCATTTTACAGATGAGGACACTGAGACAAAGAGAGGTTAAATGATTTGCCTAGGGCCACACAGCTAGTAATTAGGTATGGCAACATTTGAACGCAGAGCTTCCTGAATCAAAGCCCAGTGTTCCACCCCTTGAACCACTTAACTACCTCAAGTTTAAGGTAGTTGGGATGAGATTGTTGATGGGATTTTGTTGGGTTGGGAAAGATTAGAGTCAGGCCAAAGGTGTCACTTTTTAGGAGGCAGTGTGGCATAATAGCAAGGGTATTGGACTTGGAGAGAGACTTTGGTTTCTACGACCTGAAATGAGCTTAAACCCGTTATTAAATTTTCTGCCCAAGCACTCACACCTTGGAAATCACAGGTACTGGCAGTCAGGCTTGACTTATTACTTTTGTCTATTGTCTAGACTTAAGAAAGTGGTGGAGAAAATGTTAATGCAGATTAAACTTAAAAGTGTCTTATAAGTAGACAGATCTTCTTTTCTCCCTGGAAGGCCTGTTGTTAAATATTTACCAGACCATCACTGCTTACTAGCAATTCAGGCCCTGAACAAGTCACTTTCTCACTTCTAAAATGGGCATAATAACACATGTCCTACTTACCTCACACGGGGCTGCTGGGAGGAAAGAACTTTGTAAACTGTATTACAGAAATACAAGTTATTTTTATCATTATCCTCTGGAGTCACTAACCTAGCTACCAGTGGCCGCTCTGCTTAGCCCCATTCCCGTATGTAAGCCTTCCATGACCCCAAAATGTACCCAGCTACATGCTGACTTAAAGAAGACCTCTTGAGGAAGGGGTTGTGCTTGGCCTCCCTGTAAGGCCCTCCCTCCATTCCTGTTTCCTTCTGCTCTCTGAGGCTAGAACTCTTTCTGACCCTGCTAGTTAGTTTTACCTCTCAAGGGTCACTTGTGGTCCAGGATTTTAGGAAAGGCTCTACCCACTTCCACTAAGGGAGAGCTCATTTCAACTCGACTTCTTAAGTACACCACCTCAACCCTTGAGAGAATGGAATTTCATTAATGCCTTAATCGATCAATAAATACACATTTATTTAGCACCTACTACGTGTGCTGTGCTAAGTTCTGGGGATACAAAAAGAGTCAAAAGACGGTCCCTGCCCTCAAAGAGCTTACAATGGAAGATGTTGTTGTCATTGGTCCTTCATTCTCAAAGAGGACCATGACATCAGGGAGGTGATGCCATGACATGCAAGTGAATTGAATTTAAGTGAGGGAGGGCTGTGCAAAGTCACCAGCTTCACTATCTCCTCTGGAACCATCTGGGTCTGGTGGCCAGATATAGGTCAGGATGACTGGAGATTCACTAAGGGCTGAATTCAGTTCTCTCCCTGTGCAATACCAGGAGGGCCCCTCCCAGCCAAGGAGAACAATGAGAGCCTCACCTGCTTGGGGCTGCTACCCTCCAGCTAGTTGATGTTTGCACAGGAAATGAAAACTTGGTTTAATATTAACCATAGCCAAACAGATTTAGGGAAATCAAATTGTCTGGGAATGGCAGAAGGTGGAGAGATAAATAATGACAAAGAAAAATGAGACAGTATCTAAGGTGGCTTCCAGCCTTAAAGTTCTCTGATTCTGTGAACTGGAGGTTAGCTATAAGTTTAAATCAAACTCTAGATCCATTCTGGCTATGGGAGTGGGGAATGGAGCTGAATACTGGAAGAATATATACTCCTAAGCCCTTGTTTTACGGTGCCTGTGTGCCAATATTTTGTTTCTAGAATCCTCCTGCCTTGGACCAGCGGGAGACCAACAGCAAAGAAGGGTAAGAGGTGGATGTGGGGGAGTCAACTAGAAGTAAGGGAGATGTCGTTCTCTGGGGCTATGAATCTGTGGTGAGAGAAGCAGCTCTGAGGCTAGACCTCAGAAAGAAAGAGAAGAGAGGAAAAGGAAGGTGTAGGCCAAAGAGAGATCACAACAGGAGAACAGAAATGAAAATAGTAACAGTATTGTGTAATAATATAAAGAACATTAGGTTTAGCATCAGAATTGTTGTTGTTTTTTCAGTCATGTCTGACTCTCCATGACCGCATTTTGGGTTTTCTTGGCAAAGATACTGGATTGGTTTGCCATTTTCTTCTTCAGCTCATATTATAGGTGAGGAAACCAAGGCAAATAGGGTTGAGTGACTTGCCCAGGGTCACACAGCTAGGAAATGTCTGAGGTCAGATTTGAACTCATGAAACTGAATCTCCCTGACTGCAGGCACCAGTCTCCACTATGGTGCCACTTAGCTGCGCAGTTGTATCAGAGTATCTGGGCTCAAAACCCAGTCCTACTGTTGATGAAGCTGTGTAACTGTAAGCAAGTCACTTTAACATCAGTGAGTCTTTTTCTTTAATCTGTAAAAAAGAAGTGACTGAACAAGAATTGGAATTTCTTAACCTTTTTGTATGTCATGGATTCCTTTCACAATCTATGGAAACCTGTGAGCCCTTCTCAGAAGTGTGTTTTTAAATGTCTAAAGTAAAACATATAGGATTACCAAGGAAATAAATTCTACTGAAACATAATTATAATTTCTCTGATGAAAATTAGGTATCCTACACATATAGGTGTGTAGGTGAATATATGTATAAACTCACATATACATATTCATATATACAAACATATGTGTATATAGAACCAAAAGCCAGTGCCCAATAGATAAGTAGTTAAATGATGTGAGTAAACTGTTCTCAAAAGAATTGCACACTGTTAACAACCACATGAAAGAATGCTCTAAATCATCAATAATAACAGAAATATACATTTAAACAACTCTGATATTTTTACTTTACACCCTGAACACTGGAAAAATTGACAAAAACTGGAAATAGTTAATGTTAGAGGGGTTTGGGAAAGATAGGAACATTAGTCCATTGTTGGTGGAGATGAGAATTGGTGCAGCCGTTTTAGAAAGCAATTTGGAATTAGGCAAAGAATCTAAAATGTCCAGACTCTTTGACCCAGAGTCTGGTTTATGTCTCAAGGAGGTTATTAATAAGAAATAAGTCTTCATATACATCAGCATATGTATAGTAGCACTTTTTTAAGGCAATTGGGGTTAAGTGATATGCCCAGGGTCACACAGCTAATAAATGCCAATTGTCTGAGGCCAGATTTGAACTCAAATCCTCCTGACACCAGAGTTGGTGCTATATCCATTGTGCCACCTAGCTACCCCTGTAGTAGCTTTAAAAAGTATCACTTTTTTGTGATAGAAAAGAACTGGAAAGAAAATCTATCATCTAGGGAGTAGTTAAACAAATCATGGTACATGCATATAATGGAAAATTCCTGCGCTCTAAGAAATGACAAACTCAGTAAATACAGAGAAGCTTGGACAGAACTACGTGAGCTAATTCAGAGGGAGATAAGTAGAGTCAAGAAAACACTACACACAATGACTAAAGCAAGCCAAACAAAAAGGGCAAACACACACAAAACTCAAAAATGAAGGCTACGAAATTATAAAGGAGAAGCATGACTTAAAAGAAAGATGTAGAAGACACCCCAGCTTATTCCTCTGAGCAGTGTGAGGTCTACAAGTCTTGTACATTGCACATGTTTTAAGACTTTTTCAATGTATTCATATTATTTTGATTTTTTTCTTTTGTCTGAAAAAATCTATTTGAGAGGAATAGGGGGAAGAATACTGGAGAAAACTATGGTGATATTAAAAATGTATCAGTAAAAATTTGTTTTAAAAGTAAGGGTATAAAACATTAAAAAACATAGTTCACAGATCTTAGGTTAAGAACCCCTGAACTAAACACATTTTAAGGCCTCTTACAACTCTGAATCTATGATCCCATTATTTAGAAGCACTTTTCCATTTTTAATTCATAGAACTGGACTCTTGATCCAACCTTGCAAATGAGGATAATGAGTCCAGAGACATCAAGTGATTTGTCCAGGGTCACCTGGATAGTAAATACCTTTTTGACTAGACTCAGGATTCCTACCTGAACCTGTGAAGGGTCAGATAGAAAAGCTAGTGGGCTGAGGAACTCCTGAATTCTGCTGAATGGGGTCCAGGTAACTCCAGTGAGAAGTGAGCCCCAACAGTGAGCAGGGCTAGGAACCCTGGGCCAGATCTAGTCACCTGGCTACTGTCTAACCCATGAGCTTTTATAGATTCACAAAGGAGACTGAGCACCAGGGAATTCTTCCAGCCCCTGCCAGAGCTTGATGTCCCTAACAGGTAGTCTCCTTTTACCCACCTCCCCACTCCTCCTGAATCCCCTGTAAGGGCAGAAAGCTCAAGAGCTATGCACGAGCCTGCAGCCAGCAGGCACCAGCTTGCCAACTAAGTGATTTCCTTTGACCTGCTGGGGCATATCCTGAGCCACAGGGGAGAGAGGCAGGAGCCAGCAATGTCACCCACATTCCTTCTAGTGAGCTCAGCCTTATCTCAGAGTCCCTGGTACATTACACAGACCAGACTCCATGCATTAATTACACTTCTATTAAAAAGCCTCCCTCAGAAGCCTGGTTCAGGAGTCAAGAGAGCTGGGTGTTGGCCTTGGCTCCCATGTGTTTGGGTATTGAAATATTTGCATTTGGATGGGCTATTAAAGTAGTAATAAAAATTAAATTCCAAAAAGGAATCATCGAACCATAGACTTAGAGCTGGAAGGAACCAGAGACCATTTAGTCCAGCCCTTTCATTTTACAGATGAAGAAATTGAGATCCAGAGGGGTTAAGGGACAGGGTTATAAATGTTTGATGCCTGGGTCCTCTGATTACAAATCCATCACTCTTTTCTGGAGTATACCTTAGGGATCAGTTAGTCTAACCTTCATTCGTGGAGAAAACTGAGTCCCATGGAGGGGAAACATTTTTCCAAGGTAACACAACACTCTGATGACCAAGCAAGGACTGCAACCCATGTCTCCGAGCTCCCCAACTCCCTTGCTTTTTCAGCACCCAGGGCAGCCCAACTCACTTTTTCTGACATCAGCCCCTCTTCTGTGAGATGGGGTGGGGCAAGAAATAAAAGAATACAAGTCCCTGCTGTACCTTCCTCACAGGACTGTTGGGTGGCCCATCAAGATAATGTCCAGGAAAGGGCTGTGTGGTAGAAATGTCACAGAGATACCAAGGTGAAGGATTATCACCCTGAGGGATGTTTCATTTTTCGGTATCTGAATCCCCACCACCTAATACAGTGCCTGGCACCTAATTGGCATCGATCAATGGTAATGCTTTATGCTTTTCAAGGCTCTCACATAAATGGTCAGCAGGTTAAAAGCATTTATTAAGGGGTCCAGCACATCCCAGGAACCTGGCTAAGTGCTGAAGATACAAAGTAAGGCAAAAATACAGTTCTTGTCCTCCAGGGGCTTATGGTCTAATGGGAGAGACAACTTGCAAATAATTAAACATGTACAAGATATACAGAGTATCCTAAAAGTTCTGGTGAGGTTTCCTACCTCAGAGCTTCTGACAGGTTAACCCAAATGTAGGGAACCTTCAGTCAAGAGGCCACAGGTGGCCCTCTAGGTCCTCAAGTGCGGCCCTTTGACTGCCTCCAAACTTCACAGAACAAATACCCTTCATAAAAGAATTTGTTCTGTAAAACTTGAATTCAGTCAAAGGGCCGCATTTGAGGACCTAGAGGGCCACATGTAGCTTTGAGGCTGAAGGTTCCCCACCTCTGGGTTAAACTATCGAAGTTTAAAACCACACAGAAACTTTGGGAACACCCTGTATCTAGAGTAAATGGAAAGTAATTTCAAAGAGAAGGGGTGGAGGCTGTTGGAAGAGAGGTCCCAGCAGAGAAAAGAAGGTAAGATTTGAGCTGAGTCTTGAAGGAGGTGAGTAGAAAGAGAATTCTAGGTATGAGAGATAGCCAGTGAAAAGTTGACAGAGCTTTGTGTTGGAGGAACAACAGATAGGTTAGTATTGTTGGATGTCAGAGTGTGGAGGGGAATGAGGATAAAAAGACTAAAAAGATAAAAAGGGGATGGATTGGGAAGGGCTTGAAATGCTAGAGGGAGAATTTCTAATTTGATCCTGGAGGTAATAGGGAGCCACTGAAGTTTACTGAGAGGGAGAGGTGAGTCTTCTCATCTGGAAAACAAGGGTATAGATGAACCCCAAGGTTCTGCTCCTTCCTTGCACACACATCTCTTTCTAGCTCTCTGCCTGCAATTGTCTGAGATCATGCAGTGAGTCAGCACCAGAGGGTGGGGAGGATGGGGATCTCTCTCCTTGCAGCCTTGAGGTTCTTTCCACCTCCCTGCACTGTTTCTTCGGTTTACAAATATGACAATATTTTTGTTGTCCTGCCCCATAAAGTAACAGTTCTTTCAAGGGATGCTCTTATGTCGCCAGTTTCAATCAAATGCTTTTTTGATTCAGATCCAATCAGGGTGAGTCACAACTTTCTGGCAGAGAAAACCTAATGCTACAAACTCCATTGCTGCAGCTTAGATTTATTATCCACAAAAGAAAGGAAATGCAAAGTCAGAGCCATTATACTGTCTTCTGAAGGTAAAGGTCGTTGGGATTGAATGATTCATATCTCTTTCCCCCCAAATACACACACATACATACATTCACACACGTGCACATTTACACACACATTTACACACACTCCTACATATATACACTCACACTCATATACTCGTGTTCTCAAGATAGCGCAAACTGTTTCTGACATTCTGGGAGTTTCTGACATTCAGTTCAATTTAGCCAGCATTTGTTACATTCCTACTGTGTGCAAGACATACAAAGATGAAGTGGAAAACAGTCCCTTGTTCAAAGAGTACACACTCTACTTTGGAGTATATGACATGTTAACAGATAAACACAGACACGATCATTTGAGGAGAAAGAGTGAACCAACTGAAGGGGAATAGGGAAGACCTTCTTTCAAGACAGTGGCACCTGTGGTGGACCTTGAAGGAATCAAAAGTTTCAGAGGCAGAAGCAAAGAGGAAGTACATTGATGGGACAGGGAACTGCCAGTGCAAAGGCCTGGAGGTAGGAGAGGAGACATTGAGTTAAAACATACTAAGGAGCTCAGATTAAATAGAAGTCAGAGTGTATAAAAGTAAACAGTGTAAAATGAGGTTTGAAAGATATGTTGGAACCAGACCATGAACCAGACAAAACTGAAGAGGTGAATCTCATCTGATGAGCAATAGGGAATCAGTGATATGTCTGACCTGTGCTTTAGGAGGATTACCTGAACAGTTGTTAGGAGAATGGATGAGTGAGCAGGGCAGACTGGAAGTAAGGAGATCAGTTATTATTTTATTATACTGTTATCAGGCTATTGCAATAGTTCAGGGCAGATGAGAAGAGAAACTGAATGAAGGTGGTAGCCTTGGATATGAGAAGGGGTCAGACACAAGAAAGATTTTGGAGGTTATGAGATCTGGCAATAGATCAGAGCAGAAGAAACCATTTTTGTTTGGTTTTTTAAAAGTGGCTTTTAATTGTTTATTTGTTCTTTAAGTTGTGTTAGAAGAAATCTATTCTCCAGCAATGCCCCTAGCCTGAGTATATCTGCAGATGTCTCTTCCTTTATCTGTGTAGTTCCTATCTAACTCCAATGTTCACTTTGTGCTATCTAGCATGGCATCTGACCATGGCTTCTTCCTCCACTAATGCCCTCTTGTGATGCCTCATCATGGTGGGGGGATGGGGCAAACATGAATTCTCAAAGACAAGGAAGTATTTTCTAATTTCTCTGCCCCATCCCATACCTTGTTCATTTTTTTCCTTTTCTCAACCTATCTCATACTTACTAGATGCACCATACATCTACAGAAAAATGGAAGTTTTTTGATGGCAAGAACTGTTCCAGTTTCCATGTTGAATCTTAATTAATGACTATGAAATTTAATTGAATTTGATATGGAATAGAATTGAAGCTCTGGCAGGTCCTACTAGGCTGAAATATTCTTGTCTGTTTAACTTCTTTGATTTCTGTTTGTCTGGATAAGTGGGTTAAATTGCTATCCACTACTGGGGGTTGTTTTTTGTGTAAACAGCTTTTG
This sequence comes from Notamacropus eugenii, assembly GCF_028372415.1. Lineage (NCBI taxonomy): Eukaryota > Metazoa > Chordata > Mammalia > Diprotodontia > Macropodidae > Notamacropus > Notamacropus eugenii. Next base: position 716,580,723 of record NC_092872.1, read on the forward strand.
GTCACAAGGAACTAAGTTCATGAGTGTAAACCTCCCCCTTAAGAAAGACCAGAAAAGCAGCTATCCTTCTGAACCAGATTCGTCCCCCAGATATCATTCTAGGCTGATATTCAGGGATGTTCTGGAGTGAGTTTTTACAGGCTCAGGAGAGACAATTATTAAATTTTCAATGTGGGGGGTGGAGCAAAGATGGTGGACTAGAAAGACACTTACACAGGGTCCTCCCCACAGCCCATAAAATACCTGTAGAGAGGGACTCTCAACAAATTTTGGAGCAGCAGAAGTGGAGAACAACAGAGTGGAGGAGATTTCCAGCCCACGGTGACCTGAAAGGCCCACGGAAATGTCGGTTGTGCTGGACACACAGCCTAGCGTGGAGCCCAGCCCTGCCTTGGTGGAGCAGCATGGCACTATGAGACTCAGGGAGGAGGATACCTCAGGGGTGGAATCTCCAGTCGCAGTAGCAGGTCCTCAGATTCCTTGGCCCACAGGCGCCAAAGGTGTGTGATGGGGTCTGTGATGGCCAGGAAGGGAGAAAGGCCTTCCCATAGCTTGGGCAGCAGGCAGCAGCCACCAGCCACAGAGCCTGCACAGCAGCCCATATGGAAGCTCCATTGTTGGAGAGTAAAAACCCCTGGAGGCATTGAAGAGCTGAGTCTTACCTCAGCCCTGGGTGGAGGCCCTGGCCAAGCTGGTCTTTGTCTCTAACTGAATGGTGGCCCTGCCCATCCAGCTTATCTGAAAATCAGCCCCCAGTGCTGACTTGGGAACTGGAGGCCAGGTGGCTGTGGAGAGGTAACTACTAAAATTCTGGGCATAAAAATCCCTCTCTGTGTCCAGACCAGTACATGCTTGATTGTGCCACCTTGGAGGAACTGAGATCTCACAGATTCCCAGAGTATACCCTACTCTTGACAAAGGACCCAAAAGTCAAGTAACTGGTTGGGAAAATGCCCAAAAAAGGGAAAAAAAATAAGACCATAGAAGGTTACTTTCTTGCTGAACAGATATCTCCTCCCATCCTTTTGGATGAGGAAGAACAATGCTTACCATCAGGGAAAGACATAGAAGTCAAGGCTTCTGTATCCCAAACATCCAAAATAAATATTCAATGGGCTCAGGCCATGGAAGAGTTCAAAAAGGATTTTGAAAATCAAGTTAGAGAGGTGGAGGAAAAACTGGGAAGAGAAATGAGAGAGATGAAAGAAAAGCATGAAAAGCAGGTCAACACCTTGCTAAAGGAGACCCAAAAAATGCTGAAGAAGATAACACCTTGAAAAATAGGCTAACTCAATTTGCAGAAGAGGTTCAAAAAGCCAATGAGGAGAAGAATGCTTTCAAAAGCAGAATCAGCCAAATGGAAAAGGAGGTCCAAAAGCTCACTGAAGAAAATAGTTCTTTCAAAATTAGAATGGAACAGATGGAGGCTAATGACTTTATGAGAAACCAAGAAATCACAAAACAAAACCAAAAGAATGAAAAAATGGAACATAATGTGAAATATCTCATTGGAAAAACAACTGACCTGGAAAATAGATTCAGGAGAGACAATTTAAAAATTATGGGACTACCTGAAAGTCATGATCAAAAAAAAAGCCTAGACATCATCTTCCATGAAATTATCAAGGAAAACTGCCCTGAGATTCTAGAACCAGAGGACAAAATAAATATTAAAGGAATCCACCAATCCCCTCCTAAAAGAGATCCAAAAAGAGAAACTCCTAGGAACATTGTGGCCAAATTCCAGAGTTCCCTGGTCAAGGAGAAAATATTGTAAGCAGCTAGAAAGAAACAATTCAAATATTGTGGAAATACAATCAGGATAACACAAGATCTAGCAGCTTCTACATTAGGGATCAAAGGGCATGGAATAGGATATTCCAGAAGTCAAAGGAACTAGGACTAAAACCAAGAATCACCTACCCAGCAAAACTGAGTATAATACTTCAGGGGAAAAAATGGTCTTTCAATGAAATCGAGGACTTTCAAGCATTTTTGATGAAAAGACCAGAGCTGAAAAGAAAATTTGACTTTCAAACACAAGAATGAAGAGAAGCATGAAAAGGTAAACAGCAAAGAGAAGTCATAAGGGACTTACTAAAGTTGACGTGTTTACATTCCTACATGGAAAGACAATATTTGTAACTCTTGAAACTTTTCAGTATCTGGGTAGTTGGTGGGATTACACACACACACACACACACACACACACACACACACACATACACACACACACACACGAGTGAGTTGAATAGGATGGGATCATATCTTTAAAAAATGAAATTAAGTGGTGAGAGAGAAATATGATGGGAGGAGAAAAGGAGAAATGTAATGTGGCAAATTATATCTCATAAAAGAGGCAAGAAAAAGACTTTTCAGTGGAGGGAAAAAGAGGGGAGGTGAGAGAAAAACATGAAGCTTACTCTCATCACATTCGACTAAAGGAAGAAATAAAATGCACAGTCATTTTGGTATGAAAACCTATCTTACAATGCAGGAAAGTGGGGGAGAAGGAGATAAGCAGGGTGGGGGAGATGATGGAAAGGAGGGCAGTGGGAGGAGGGAGGAATTTGAGGTCAACACTCTTGGGGAGGGACAGGATCCAAAGAGAGAACAAAAGCAATGGGGGGCAGGATAGGATGGAGGGAAATATAGTTAGTCTTATACAATATGACTATTATGGAAGTCGTTTGCAAAACTACACAGATATGGCCTATATTGAATTGCTTGCTTCCCAAAGGGAATGGGTGGGGAGGGAGGGATGAAGAGAAGTTGGAAGTCAAAGTTTTAGGAACAACTGTTGAGTATTGTTCTTACTACTAGGAAATAAGAAATACAGGTAATGGGGTATAGAAAGTTATCTGGCCCTACAGGTCAAAAGAGAAGATGGGGACAAGGGAAGGGAGGGATGTTAGAAGAGAAGGCAGATTGGTGATAGGGGCAATTAGAATGCTCCGCATTTTGGGGTGGGGGAGGGGAGAAATGGGGAGAAAATTTGGAACCCAAAATTTTGTGAAAATGAATGTTAAAAGTTAAATAAATAAATTTTAAAAAAAATTTTCATTGTGAACAATTGTACTCTGGAAATTGGCCAGCATTACAAATCAGGACTTGATCTATTGTTCTGTTGATTGTGCAGACATGTGAAAGTGAAAATTTTATGAAATTGATTCTTCTTATGAAAGGGGAAAATTTTAATAAGGCGTATTAAATCTAAAAGTGTGTCATGAATTTCTGGAGAGCGGGTTATTTTATTAAATATTTACCAGTAAACTCATGTTGATATTCCTCTTGGAGATGAGAGAGGAGAAAACTCACAGCCACAGCTCTTCTTCTGCTCCTTTTAATGCAGAGATCAAAGTCTGCCTTGGAAAGGAAAGAGCTAGATGTCAGAGATAACCACATGCCATCTAAAAGCCACATCTCTACATTTAGACAATATATTTGGTCATATGTTATCTTACACATTATTTAAGAACCAAAAATTTGCTTAGATCAATTTGGAGAGACTCATTACTGGGTTGTCCCCAGTGTGATAAATTTTTTCACAGTATCAGTTCTCAAAGACGATCTGCTCCACAGAAAAGCAAAGCATCTGCATTGGTAGAGAGATAGCCTCGCTAATGAAATTAAATTATTGTTTAGTTATGTTTGACTCTCCTTGATCCCATTTGGGGTTTTCTTCTTTCGGGAGTGATTTGTCATTTTCTTCTCCAGCTCATTTTACAGATGAGGAAACTGGGGCAAAAAAGGTTAAAAGGCTTGCCTAGAGTCACACAGCCAGGAAGAGTCTGAGACTGGATTTGAATTCAGATCTTCTAAATCCAGGGCTGATACTCTATCCACAGCACACCTAGCTGCCCAAAATGAGATTACATATCCTTGAATTGCTGAAGTATATTCATTTTGGTTCTTGGCCATTCCATTTTCCTGGGCAGACACATCTTTTCCAGGAGAGATTCTATCTATGTTTCAAAGTCCAAGTCAAAAAGTACCTCTTCCATGAAGCCTCCTTGGATACCTCCCAGTCAAAAACACTCCCAACTCCTTCATTTTACAGATGAGGACTTTGTCCCCCCACCCCCATCTCCTCGATCACTTTGTATCCCTCAAACAGCTCTCTTCATATGCTACCTTATGCTATAGTTAGGACCCCACTGAACTCCCTGAGGAGAGTTAGTTTGTCTCTGATCACAGAGTCATCGATTTGGAACTTGAAAGGGTCTTAGAAGTCTTCAAATCAACCTCCTCTTTTTATCTATGACAAAAAAGAGGTTATGGTTTTCCCATGGTCTATTTCAGCTTAGTAGGACCTGCCAGAGCTTCAGTTCTATTACATATCAAATTCAATTAAATTCCATATTCATTAATTAAAAGCTTACTATGTACAAGGACATCAAGTGGCATTAAACAGGATTTGAACCAGGGTCCATCCAATGCTAAGACCAGCTTTCCTTTTATCACTCTTGGCTGCCATGACTGTAAGTCTATTTGAAATTTTAATAAGTCGAAAGATAAAAAGAGTCTTGAAACCAAAGAGTGGAAATTGACTAAGGATTGTGACAACATCTATTCAAAAGGATGACATAAGGACCAGAGGAAACCCAAAGTCTCGGTATCTTCACATTTCAGAGAAAAGTAATGCCTCCTACCCCTCCCTGCATGGGAAATCAGCTCTCACGCAGTTTCACAGCAGCTCTGGACAAAACAAAGGGGCTCTTCCTGTTTCTGATCTCAGCATCTCAACAGAGTAGCTGAGTGGAAAGAAAACTGTACTTGGCGTCAGATGCCCTGGGATGGAGTGCCAGCTCTGTCACAGACTGGGCATACCAACTCACCTGTCTGAGCCTCAGTTTCCTCATCTATAGAGTGGGCCAAATACTTCTACCTTACAAAACTGGTGCAAGAAAAACTCTTAGAAGTAACAGGTGGAAAGCAATGATAATATAACTTGGGGAAGGAGAATGGCTAGGGAGCCCCCCTCCCTGAAATACATTTCTTTTTTTAAAAAATGATCTGTTTGTGTTCTCTTATTTACATGGAAGTCATATCCCTCTGACTCTTCTCCCTGTCCTCAATAGAACCCTTCCACTCTATCACAAGGAAGACCAGGTATGGTACAGCTACCATTTAGCAAACACATGATTACACTGGCCACATCTTGACAATATAGATCTGAGTTTCATACCTCTCTGCTAAGAACGAGACATGGGGAATGAACTCCTCATGACCCAGAGAAGGAGGATATAGTTCTCTTTCTTTCACTCCAGTCCTACTTCTGTCTCTCCCACCTGGCCCTCAAAGCCAGGTTTCTCTTGGGAATCTTTCAGGATGAAGGGCCATTTGGTTCAAGGCAAGTCTCTCTCTTTGTCCAATCTCATTCCTAGTAATTCAAAGTATCTACTCTAGTCTGCAGGAATTTCCCTTATACTATGGGAGGTAGATCACAAGTATTATTATACCCATTTTGCAGATAAAGAAACATGAGGAAGAATTGTCATTTTCATTTCATAGATGGGAAAACTGAGACCCAGAAAGGTTCATTGGCATCCGCACAGTCAGCGTTAGAACTCGATTGAGGAAGCATAGAGTATTGAGTGGGCAGAGTAAAACAATGAACTTAGAATCAGGAAGATCAAAGCTCCCCTCTGGTCCCTACTACTTATATGACCCTGGCTAAGTCCCTGAACCTCTCTGGGCCTCAGTTTCCCCATTTGCAAAATAGGGGGGTTGGACTAGCTGACTTCCAAGGTTTTTCCTAGCTCTAATTCTATGGACTAGGACCTGCAGCTGATTCTTTCTGACTACGATCTCTATGCTTTCTTCATTCCATTACATGTACCCCAATATGGGGAATCTAAAAATCTCTCTCTTAATCTGGGGAGGGGAACAGGATAGACATCAAAGGGGTTGGTTCGTTCATTCATTCAATGCTCATTTATCAAGGCCTGCCACATTTCAGTCTCTGTGCTGAAGATAAAGAAACAAAAACAAGTTTTGACCTCATTCTTTTGGGGGAAATAACCTGAACATGTATGAGTAAATATAAAAACTACAGGAAGTAAATACAAGGTGATTTCTGGGAGGGTTCTAGCAATCGGAGAAGACTTTGTGTAGGAGGAGATGGCCCTAGAACTAGTTATCAAAGACTTCTGGGGATTCCACTAGGGGAAGGCGGAGCTCTCGCTCTCCTTTGCAGAGGGCAGTCTTTGAACATCAGGGGTTTCCCCTGAGTTTTCTAGACAGTGGTATCTAAACAACCCTAGGATTAGAATACCATCCAGGAAGAATGGTGCATCCTCTTTCCTGTGTAGCTCACCTTTCACCCTGCTCTGTCAGGAAAATGAGTGAATGAAAAGATATTTCTTAAAGACCTACGATGTGCCAAGCACTGGCTTAAGTGCTAAGACTTAAATGCAAAATTGAGACAGTCGAGGAACTACAATCCCCTTCTTGGCTATGCTTCTAATTCTAGAATTACCACTATGATTCAGTTGCCTTCTCATGCTGGGAATTCCTTCAACATTTGGGACCTTCCCACCCTGGAATATCTTTCCACCATGTTGGACCTCCTTGTCCCATTAGTTTCTTTCAGAGCCTCCATTTGGGGGAGGCATGCTTCCCTCCTCTGGGCAGCTAGGTGACCCAAATCAATCAATTGATCAACATTTATCAAGTCAACATTACCAAGACTTATTATGTGCCAGGCACTGTGCTAAACGTTAGGAACACAAAATGAGGCCAAATGCCCAAGAGCACTGAGCTTGGAGTCAGGAAGATCTGAGTTCCAATCTGTGTGACCCTTGGGCAAGTCACTTAAATGCTGCCTTAGTTTTAGTAATAATAAATACATAATATACTCTTAATAATATATTGTAATTATTATAAGTATAATATTATTATATAGGGATAATAATAGCACCAAACTACCAGGATAATTGAGAGGATCAAATGAGATCTAATTTTTAAAGCACTTAGCACAGTGCCTAGAACATCGTAGGCTTTTAATAAGTGTTTATTCCCTCCTCCCTCCCCTAGTGGTGCTTCTGATTCCACGGATTTTAATACTATACCCTCACACAGGAACCTCCCCAACCTCCTCACCCCTATAACTTTTCTATGTAACAACACATTAGAATGTCAGGGCGGGGCAATGACTTTCTTTTTGCTTGAATTTTCACCCCCGGCACTTAGCACAGTGTCTGGCTCACAGTAGGCACTTGGTAAATGCTGGTTGCCTGCCTACCTAAAAAGGACAGACAACAGATACAGGGAAGTAGAGGGGTGTTTTGTTTTGGGCAACCACTGAGGCAGCAAGTAGGGCCAGAGAGGAGTTAATCAATACATTTTCTTCATTGCTACTAGCAATGAAAGTGTTGGTTTGTTTGTGATTCCCAAAGGAAGGGCTGTGTAAAGTCCTTGAGAGCGTTGTCTCTGGAGGTACAACGGTCCCGCTGCAGGAGGGTGGGTGTCCAGAACACGACCAATGTAGAATCTCACCAACCTAATCTTCACTCTAACCCTGGTGCTTCTTCCTATTTCCTCAACATTAGGGGATGGCTCTGGAGAAGAAAGTGAGGCTGGTGAGCTTGCACAGTACTTCCTCACTCAAATCAAAGTCAGTTGCAAGTCATGCCATCTTCTTGATGTCATGGTCCTCTTCCAGAACGAAGAATAAACACAACATTAGGGTTGGACATCCCTTGCCTGAAACAATTCCGCACCAGTCTAGTGGGTAAGGCAATCCAATTTTTCCCTCCTTTACTTTCCTTGGTCAATGATAGAAATAAATCAAATTCTCTCCACTGGGGTCCAGTGTCTCTGAAGCCCCTAAAGTATAGAAGCCATCAGGTTCTACCTTCCTGGAATTTTCTCCATCACCTTGGGGATAAGGCAAAAAAGGAAGCTCTGACTATTCTCTTAAGAGGGAAAAAAAGCAAAGCCTCACTGGATATTCATTCATACAACAAGGCTGCATAACTCACATTTAAATGGACACTTAAAATTTAACCCATCCTTGCCCTTCCAACCTCCCCTCAAGATAGCAAGTACAAAGTTCTTCTATTTTGTAGAGGGGAAAGTTGAGGTTCAGAGAAATCCAGTGACTTAGCCAGACCCAGCTAACCTCTTCTTCAACTATAAAATTAGGAACACATTCCTTCTTTCTTACAGGCTGGAAGGGATGTGGTTTCTGTGATAACACTGACTTTGGAGTCAGAGGACTTCGGTTCATATCCTGCCTCTTGCTTTCTGCCTATGTAATGTTGGGCAAGTCACTTAACTTTTCTGGCCTCAGTTGCTTCATCTGTAAAGTGAAAGTGGACAAAAATGGCCTCTAAAATCCCTTCTACCTTGAAAGAATTAATCCTACGAAAAATCTTAGTTCATTGTGGTTCAATGCTGTCAGACTCTTGGTGACCCCATTTGGTGTTTTCTTGGCAAGATACTGGAGCGGTTTGCCATTTACTTCTCTAGTTCATTTTACAGATGAGGAAACTGAGGCAAATAGGGTGAAGTGACTTTCCCAAGATCACAGGGCTAGTAAGTATCTGAGGCTGGATTTGAGCTCAGGTCTTCCTAACTTCAGGCTCAACGCTCCATCCATTGATCCATGTAACCATCAGTCATGTAGAAAGAAGGTGCTTGGAAGAGCTTGGTGAGCCTAAGAAATGCTTAATAGTCAGAGCTCAGGATCACAGGGGAAGGAAGGACTTACATCTCTGATGGTACCACATGGCAAGAAGATGCCAGGGGAATGGGAGAGTTGAAAGGAGCTTCTCAGGGTCAGTCACTTAGCAAGTGTCAAAAGTGGTATTTAAACAAAGGTCTTTCTGACTCCAGCCCCAAAACTCTGATCATTAAGTTCAAAATCATCCAAAGGAAAGACCATTAACAACTTGGGGATGAGGGGCTTCACAGAGAAGGTAACACCATTTTGAACTAGATACTCAACTGGCATCTCAGCAGATACCAACCTCATTCTCTTCCCTCCTCCCCACCAATCCTTTGCTGTTCTAGACTTTTCTATTACTGTTGGGGTTACCACTGTCCTCCTACTGTCTCTGGTTTGCAGCCTTAGTGTTATCCCTAGCCCCACTCTCTCTCTCCCTTACCTCAAATAGCTAGTCAATGGCCAAACCTGATTTCTTTCTCCATGTTTCACAATTGAGAGCCCTTCTCTCCAATTACTCAACCATTCCAGTCCAAGTCCTCATCACTTCTTACCTGGACTAGGAAGGTGGGAGCCTCTCAGCCATCCTACCAAAGAGATTTTCCTAAAGCTCAAATCTGATCATGTTCTACCCTATTCAAGAAACCCCCCCCATCCCATCCCAGTGGCTGTGTCTTCTACCTGTCTGTTCTCTCTCCTCACTTCTGACTCTTAGAATTGCCAGCAAGGAGGACTCTTCTAGGCCCCCTCCCCAGCTTCTAGAGCCCTGCCCATTTGGCCTGCCTACCAAATGTCTCCTGTGGCTACCCACATGGGTACATGTTACTGCCCCCATTAGAACATCAACTCCTTAAAGGCAGGCAGGAATTGGTTTTTGTTTTTCTATGTATGACCAGTACTTTAGCCCAGTGCTGGATAGGAAATCAGCCCTTAATAAATGCTCAATCACTGATTATTTGAGTGATTTGCATAAAAGGTCTCTTGGGTTGACCTGGCACAACCTCTCCACCTCCAATTCACAGAAAACCAAGCTTCTTTTAAAGGACAGTTCGTCTGACACCTCCTACATAAATCCTGCTCTGATCAACCCACCTGCCACCCTCCATTATCAGTGCTGTTTCTCTTGAAATGACTCTATATTACTCACTATGGTATTTATATAAACTCCATGTTTACTTATTGACAATATATTGCATCCTCTTCCCTTCCCCCAGTAGGATTTCTGGTTCTTTGAAGGCCTTAGCTGTCTCACTTTTGTATCTGAACCATTCTGCCTGGCACAGTGCATGGCACATGGTAAAGATTTAATGTCCAATTGAGTCTCATCGAACAGCTCATCCCAGCTCCCAGAGCTCTCTGATAGGGAGGAAACCATGACCCCATTTAATTGTGGGAAAAAATTACCATGTAACAACAGAGGCAAAACAGAATGATCCTCACCACCCACCCTCACCCTAACCACAAGCACGTGATGTGATAATCTTGACTTTTTCCAAGGACCTACATTTATGGTACCAGGAAGTGGATCTGCCTATACAGCTTGCAGGAAACCATTACAGAAACACCCACCCTCACCCTCTGAAGCTAAAAGTAAATAATAACAAATATGAAGAAAACACTTTAAAATGGGCTTCCCATCCTCATCTGTTGTTTCTCACACCAGCCCTGTGAGGTTGAGAAAAATGAACCCACTTCCACCCTCCCATCAGCAATGATGCCGATGCATGAGGAAGAGTTAGGGTAGCATTCACTCAACTCCCCTCAGGTGGCCAGAGGAGGAGCACCCTATTCTCTGGCTCTGATTCCTCTTGTCCACCATGGCTTTTTGTGTTTCCCCTCAGATCAGAGACTGATAAGGGGGAAGCACCTGAATGCTTGAGTTTCAGCAGGTAAAGGCATTTTGCTGAAATTGCCTGCTTACTCAAATTAGAAGGAAGATAAGATAAGTAGCCTTAGAACTAGGAAAGGACCTTAGAGGTCATCAAAGAACAACCCCCTCATTTTACAAGTGAGGAAACTGAGGCCTGGAAAAGTTATGTGACCTGCTCAGGGTTAGTCGAAGTGAACTACAAATGCAATATCTGTTGGAGCCAAGGAGGGTCTTGTCTCTGACAAGGGTCAGTAAATACCCCCTATTGAATTGTCAGGACAAAGTCTTGATTGGCAAGTATTGCACCAACATCCCAGTCCAGTGTGGAATTCACTGTTCAGGTCCTTGCCCATAAGACTGTAGCTCCTGAATCACAGAGTAGCCTTCCAAGGACCCCAGGGAGTTCACAGCAGGACAACCAGAATGTTTCAGGTCTGGACTATGGGAAAGGAAACCGTATCTAGGTAGAGAATTACTCAGTAAACATTTATTAAACTCCTACTATATACCAGGCACTGTACTAAGTTCTAGAAATACAAAGAAAGACAAAAGAAAGCCCCTTCTTTCAAGGGGTTCCCAGTCTAACGGAAGAGACAACAACCATGGACAAACAAATTACAGACAGGATAAATTGGAAACAATCAAATAATTGGAGGAAGGAGGACAGGGGGAAAGAATGGGGCTTCTAGATGCTGGTGAGATTTGTCTAATTGTTTAATTGACTCTTGGTTTGTTTGAGCAATCAACAAACATTTATTAAGTGCTTACTATATACCAAGCCCTCCTAGGTCTCACTCAGGTGTTTCTTTCTGTCAGGGACCCAGAATTCCTAGCTCCTCTCTCCCCTGACCCACAAAAAGGCACAAGAATAGGAGTTTCTCCTTTGGCCCAGTTTTGTGGAAGGCCTGGGAGAAGAGCAGAGAGGATTCCACCAAATGACATTAACAGCTTCCTGGATGCCTGGTCAAGGGTTTCATGTCATCATCTTACTGGAAATGTGGCCAGACCAAGAGGATGGTCCAAGTGTGGGAAGCTTCTGGTTTCCTTCAGAGCTAAGTGAGGATGAGAGGACAAGAGAGGAGCAGAATATGACCCAAGATGCAGTTTGGGGATGAGAAATTGATGCCCCTGACCTCTGCTCCCCCAGAGGATTATAGGAAGCAGGGAACCTTTTCCTGTAGATCTTTTGAGTTAGAAATCAATCATTCTGAGCCCTGGTCACCTGGTCTGATATCTGTCCTCGCCAGATCAGCACAGTAAAACCCTGGGAATTTTCTGAAATCTCTCTGGTCCCTCACCTGGAAAGAGGTGCTTATTGGGTTCTGCATTATTTGGGCAGATTTTTCAACTGCGCCATTTTCTCTCTTCAGCTCTCTTCACTTAAGTGTCATAGCTGTGAAACCCACAAAAAGCTGGCCAGCAGCAATAGCCAATGCATAGTTGGGGATGGGAGGGACCAGATGAGATTCCCTAGTATTTACAGTGAAGATATTCCTCAAGTGGTAGGATGGAGGTAGACTACATACTAGAGACAACTAGAAGCCATGGTAAGTAGAGGGTTGGACCTGGAATGAGGAAAGTTGCATTCAAATCCTGTCCCAGACACTTATTAACTATGTGACTCCAGTAAAATCATTTGATCTTTTTTGTCCCTCAGTTTCTACATTTGTAAAATAATGGAGCTGGACTCAGTGGCCTGTAAGGTCCTTTTAAGCTCCAAAGTTGTGACTCTGAGATTTTCCACCTGATAGATAAGGAAACTGAGGCCCATGACTGAAATATCTTGCCCAAGATCACTCAGCAAGTTGTTGGTAAAATATTGCAAATTGAACATATTCATGTGATGTGAAGCATGCACAGACCCTCTGTTGCTAAGATAAAATGCTATTTTTGGAATTGAGGGTTATTCTTGATGTTTTGGGGAAATATCAGCAGTTAGTTTCCATTAGTCAGCGTCTGTGCTATTGAGGTTTTGGGGTTGTGTGCTTGTTCTAGTAGTAGATCTGGGACTGGAGAGTGTAGGCCGGAACTAGGGTTAGTGAAAAAGCTTCAGCTGCAGCTTCCACATCTCTGAGGATGCCAACAGATTAAATTCAGCGAAGGGTAAGATTCACAACCAAAGCTCAAGTTCAAGTTGTCTTTCTCCACTCTAGCCCATCCACAACTCATTAGCTTTGCTTCTCTCCAACGATCGTGCTAGATTCCTAGGAAAATGCTAAAAAGAGATCCCTAAAGAAATGGCCAGTCAACGCCTAGCAAAGGAAATCATGATTACCTTAGAGCCAACATTGCTTCAAGAGCAGACTAACTTTATTACCACATCAAGCCAACTGATAATGGATTCAATGGCATATTGTGTTCTCAATGTCTTTCAGTCAATTGCATGAGTGAGAAGTTAGGGTCTACTATAGAAAAACCATCAGTGAAATCTTGCCTACTATTTTATGATTTTCATCAAGAATGCCCTCATAAACCATTTTTACAACTGTTTTGTATTGATCAGAATATGGGCACATGGTTCAGTACTTGTGATGTCTTTCTGCGATGTCATTTTTATTTTTGTAAAATTGATATCTGTTATTTTTTCTCATTCCTTTGGAATAATCCCCTTTTTGAGATAACTTGGAAATCAATTCCTGAGCACCTTTAAAGTGAGGTTGTCTCTAGCATCTTCTGTCCACATTTGGTCACGTCCAGTCATTCTTCCAGATTTCATTTTCCCAATTGGCATTGCTATTTCTTTACATACTATATTGGCTAGAGACCTGATAGAATCCAAAAGTGGAAAATGATCTTTTGTTGTCAGTGAAAGATCACTATGCAAACTCTTTCATATCTATTCTATCTCACAGTTGCTTGCTGTCCTCCATTTAGAAATGCTCTCAGCCTAACAGCCTACCAAAACCTCTTACACTTTGTTTTCTCAATTGTTTTTTGTTATTTAGTTACATGCTCCTTAGTCACAATCTTGTCATCCTCCGCAAGTTTCCACAAATGAGTTTGTCTTGGAAACTAATGCTCTCTTGGGGATGGGGGCGGAGACGGAGGGAGAGAAATTTTAAAACTCAAAATCTTATGGAAGTGAATGTTGAAAGCTAAAAATGAGCAAATTAATGATATTTTTTTAAAAAGAAAGAAACTAGTGCTTCTCTGGATGACGTGTTGCTCCATTCAGATAAGGAGATCGAATGCCAATTGACTTAGGCTATTTCGACCTCTTCATTGTCCCGACTGTTTTGGTTAAACTTGGCTAAGAAATGGTAATAGCGACAATGTTTTTACTTCTGTCTGACCCCTGGCTTCCAGAGCGGTCATCTTGTAGCAGGTTGAATAGGAGCTAGATACAGTGTCTACTCGTCTTTATCTTTCTTCAGACTTGGTATTGGCTTTAGCCTTCGGCTTAAACAACAGACCAACTGGTTTTATATACATGGGAGATTTGGAAATAGCTGCTCTGTCCATAACCAGCTGTTCCTTGTCTAGTGAGACAGTTTCATTTGTGTGCGTGTGTGTGTGTGTGTGTGTGTGTGTGTGCATGTTGTCAAGTGCTGACTCCCAATTCTCTTTTCAAAGAAAGTCTTCCTGATATGCAGGTATGGGACTTTGAGCATTCTGCAAGTCTTGGACCACTTTCTTTTATTGATCCTAAACTGTACCTTCTAAATTATTTTTTACTTTATACTCATGTGACAACTGAGACACAGTGATGTGACTAAGTATCAGAGTATAAGTATCATCTAATTTAGAAGGTCTCATCATCATAGAATGTCTCTATTTCTTCATTCTTTGTGCCTGATATTGGCATAGAGGTGACAATTACCTTCATGGTGGTCTACTTGTTCACATGTGTAATGATCATGAAAAGTGGTAGACTGGATGTCCTAGGGATAATATTTCCTGTTGCCTATGAGTGTATAGTAAAATAACTCCTTTGCTAGCCCTGACAAGGAAAACCTGAGACATCCTCCTATTTAACTATAATTTCTTGATCTCTGATATCATTTGTAGCGAGAATGTCAAATGTGGATATAGTTCATTTTCTCTAATAGATGCAGTGTCCCAAAAATCTTAGTGCAATTGAATGCTTGGTTAAACCACACTAAGATTTTGGGGACATTGTATATATCCCAGTTCCCTGCTTATTGGGAAATTCTCCCATTTAGAGAACCAATAGTGAAATTAATGAATTAGTTAAATTCAGAATGAGTGATTCTACTAACTCCTTTCTCTTCCACCCTCACTTTCTTTATAATTGACCAATCACTTGATTGTCTAATTTTTTTGGAAGGTATTCAGTCACCCCAGAGGATAGTTTGGGATGAGACAGACTTGAAATCTGCAAAAATGTTGTCCCACTTTTTTGCATCAGCAAACATTTATTTGACTTTTGTGTTGTGATCTCTGTTTGATGGTTCAGAAGAAAACTACTTACTAGTGGTGTGATCTTGGGCAAAACCATTTAAAGTTCTCTTAACCTCAGTTTCCTCAGCTAAAAAACTGAAAAAAATATAGCATTATTTCACAAGATGGTTGGGATGATCAGATGAGATATATGTAGAGCAGTTTGCAAACTTGAAGATGTGATATAAATGCTTATGAACCTCAGTTCCCTCATTTATAAAATGGGCATACTAATATCTCACCCGATGGTTGTGAAGAAAATGCTTTGTAAACCTTAAAGTTCTATTATTTATTATTATCTCCTATTATCTGAGAGCTATGATTATTGCATTAGAAATTGGAGGAATGACTTCCCCTCCCCACTGCTCCCTGCTGTTCTCTTTGTGGATATTTCCATAGGGTGAAATCCCAGTTCACCCACAATTTGGAGAACAGGAACTGAACTGCGGGGAGGGGAAGGACTTTATTTCCACTCTCTCTTTTACCGCAGCTCTGAGAAATGGTGTTTGCTTCTGCAGATGTCTGTTTCTGTTCTGTGTCATTTGTCCTCTCTGTTTCAGATGCTAGAGATGATCCTCCATGGGACCTGGAAATCCTAGTCATGACCACCTTGGAGCCAGATTTGTAGATAAGATGGTTCAGCTAAACATACTACCATGGAAATCCTAAGAAGTCAGGGTGCCTAGGACTCGAGCCTGAGGGAGATTTGAAATTGGAACTGGGACTGTGCTCCACAGGAACAGAGCTAAGCTATGACCTAATCCCCTTTCCCTCCTCAGAGACTGAGATGGAAAGGTAGCCCCAAAACAGACCCAAAAGTGATCTAAGCAGAAAGCAGAGCAGCAGTGACACCTAGTGGTCATATCTGGGAATAAGGAGTGTAAAGCTCAGTTCCATCCCTCCTTCCCACCCCGTAAATAATAACTAACATCTTTATTTATGTATGTTTTTATTTAACTAACTCTTTATTTACATACGTCTCTTTAAAGTGTTCAAAGTTTTATACATATATGTATATATACATGCATGTGTATATAGACACGTGTGTGCACATACAGATATGTTATCTTGATTGATTTTGACCCTCTGGAAGGTAGGTATTACTACTATCCCCATTTAACAGATAAGGAAACTGAGACAGAGGGTGGTTTTTTTTATTTTTATATAGATAGATTGAAGGATGGATGGATAAAGATAGATGAAGGGGGAGGGATGGAGAATGGTAGAGGGAGAGGGACAGAGAGAAGCATAGATGAATTACATAGTTTATTAACTGATTACGATATTTAAGACACTTGCTATGCACTGAGAATATAAAAACAAGAAGGAAATTCAATTCCCACTTTCTAGATGTTTATGTTCTAATATGGCAAGACAAAGCATAAAGGAGAGATGGAAAGGGGAGAGGGAAGAAAGACAAGGTAGCCAGCATGAAGATGAAGTAGTGAACTGCTAATCAATTTATGAATTTATGAAATGGAGGCAAACATGCCTGGTTCTCATGAGGAAAGGCCATCATGACAGTGGGGAGTAAGGTTTCAACCACATATTAAGAAGGGAGAGAGGGTGCAGGGGGGAACAAGTGCAGAAAATACAAGAGACAGGTGGCAAAAGGGGCACCAAGGCAGACATAGTGGGGCCAGGGGATGAGGTGGTGGAGGAAGGCAGGTAGTGTGAGGAAGAGATTAGGGAGAGGGAGAGGGAGGAGTATCGCTCATGTAACCATGGATTAGAGTTGGGAACAACATGGACCCAATACATATAGAAGAGAGCTGAGGGGGTGGGAAAGGAGTTTGAAGTCTCATTTTTATAGGGTTTTTTTTGGGAGAACCGACTCTTACCATGCCACCTTGGGGTTAGTGCATTAACATGTCCAAGTCATCTCAAAGATCTCAGTAAAACTTTAAAGCTGACATATCCACGTCCTCCAAAAGTTAGCAACACCATTTGGCATTCTGTTGGGGAACTTCTCAGATTTTTACATATCATAGGATCAAAGGACCTTGACAGCAGTGACTAGTGCCCCTCCCCCCCGCCCTCCGATTTAGCACATACCGCTAGGATGTGACTTATGGTTAATATAGGATAACAGTTTGGAAATTATGCTCTTCTGATCTTTGGTATGACTTCTAGGTTTCTCTTTGCAATCTTATTTCCTGCCACTGCCCCTTTATACTATCCACTTGTTAATTTATTATACTGAATAGAAAGTGGGGGAGGGGTTCACCAGGGAGACCAGAACAAGATAAAATTTTAGCACAAACAGCTCAGAGGCCAAGCCAGGAGTGAGAGCAATGTGACTGGGCTTCCTTGAGACAGAAAGTTGGGGGTGGGGAGACTGACCATTACTGACTGAATTTACCTCAGGTTAGAGTTGTCCCCAGGGGGCCAGCAAGTGAAATAAGTTGGAAATGAAGTTATTTGCCTGGGGTTCAGAAAGATAGTGTGT
Source organism: Notamacropus eugenii (assembly GCF_028372415.1). Classification (NCBI taxonomy): domain Eukaryota; kingdom Metazoa; phylum Chordata; class Mammalia; order Diprotodontia; family Macropodidae; genus Notamacropus; species Notamacropus eugenii. Next base: position 716,598,114 of record NC_092872.1, read on the forward strand.
GAGGTAGGATTTGAAGTCTTCCTGGTTCCAGATCCAACACTCTAGCCACAGAACCACCTAGATGCATCTCTCACGTTGCATGCCTCACAATTCTTCGTCACCTGGTCCCACTGTTGACTCTGGATGGGAGACCACATTGAATAGGACTCACAGAGCTACAGAGTATTAAAGATGGCCAATCAGTCAACTAGATTGTAAGCTGTTTGAGGGAAGATACTGTCTTTTGCTTCCTTTTGTATCCCAACATTTAGCATACTGTCTGGCACATTGTAGGTACTTGATGTTTATTAATTGACTGATCAATCGATCGATCCAACGCGCTCACTTGATGAAACTGAGGGATTTGGTTAAGGTCATCCATCTGTTTCTCAACTCCCCATTCAAGGCTGCTTCCATGAGAAACCTACCAGCTCTGAATGGAACTCAGGACTCCTGCTTCTTGCCATAGAACTTAGGCTAACTGTTCCATCTTTTTTTTAATTTCTTTTTTAAAAATTTTATTTAATATTTTCTTTTTCCCAGTTGCATTCAAATACAGTTTTCAACATTTGTTTCTGAAACCTCAGATTCCAAATTCTCTCCCTTTCTCCCTCCTCATCGTCCCTCCCCATTGAGAAGGCAAGGAATCCCATATAGGTTATACATTGCAGTCATGCAATATATATACATGTATATATATACACACACACACACATATATATACCTATACAACATATAATAGGTATATAACATATAAACCTATACATAATAGGTTGTGAAAAAATGTAGACAAGAAAAATAAACTTAATAAAATAAACTTAAAGCTTAATAAAATAAAGCTTCAATCTGTAACCAGAAACCATCAGTTCTCTCTCTGGGGATGGATAGCTTCTTTCATCCTAAATCTTTCAGAATTATCTTCGATCATGGCATTGCTGAGAATTGCAAGGTCATTCACAGATGATCATCTCACAATATTGCAACAGCTCAATCTTAATGACCCCCTCTCTCACTAAGGGTCCTCCTTAGTAGGGTGCCCAGGATTCCACCTGCACAAAGGATTGTGAAAAGCAGCTTTAGCTTGGGTGGAGCCAGCTCAGCAAAGCAGGGGGAAGCCTGTTCTGGATTAAGGAGTCAGAAGGACTCCCCTTCCCTAGGACTCAAGGCGCCCGTCACATGGAGATGTGCCTCCTTCAGAAAACCATTTTCTTGACCTGATTTAGTGTATACTAAGGATGCTTATAGCTTTGAAGCCCTTGTGAGCGTTCAGAGATTTTCTATAGGTTGTCTTTCTATAATCTACTGGAGAGTAGGGTTTGCCTCCCAAGTCCTCTGCCTCCCCAGGAAGTACCTAGCACAAGACGCCACCCATAGAAGTGGGGCTGTAGTTCACAGAGTTAATGACTGTAGACCTTACAGCCCTTTAACGATTACAGGTGTTTATCATATAAGATCTCCTTCTTTCTGTTCTCATAGAACCATTAACCCCCCTCCACAACAGCCCCATGAAGTGGATATGTTATTAATATTCCATTTTTTTTTAAATTGAGGATTCTGCAATTTGGAGAAGTGATATGGTTTGCCCCAGATATTGTACAAACATTGATATGTCCTCTATCTCACCCCAGTTGCCCAAAGGTTTGGGTCCTGTCAAGAAATCAGTGGGGAAATGGTCCCTCCCTCAGAGGTAGCTAGGCCCATCCACCCTGAAGAGACTCTGTGGCTCAACCAATCAGCAACACCCTAGTCGACAATTCCAATCACGATTGTTCTCCCAAGGTCCTCACTCACATGTCAGACAGTCTGTTTATCAGAACGCCAATTCCCACTAGTACCTGATGCTCAACATACCCTAAACAAATGAATGCATCATTATTCCCCTTAAACTGGCTCCTTCTCCTGAATCCGTCAATCAGCTAGCATGTCTTAACTGCCTACTATGTTCCAGTGCTGGGAAACAAAAGAGGGCAGTGTTCCTATGTGGAAGTCTTTCCCTTTGGGTTGGGAGTGAGGGAGGTAAGGCAAGGAAAGCCCTGGACAGGCCTCACCACATACCAGGAAAATACTCATATAGGGCTGGGGGTGGCAGGAGAGGGGAGGAAGGGAGAGATATTAAGGTAAAACTCATCCATTGCCCCCCTCTGGTGATGGCCAATAGAGAGGAAGCGTGGCGTAGTTAGGGGATGCCTAAAGAGCTAGCAACATCTGGGTTCGAGACCCTCATTTAACACATATTAGCTGTGTGATCCTGGATGAGCTACTGAACTTGTTAGCGTGCCCAGGGAAAAGTGAAGACCTCAAGCTACAGAGGAGTTGCTGATCTGCATTGGTGGAAGAAGATTCCCACATAGATAAAATCACAGGTTTAAAAAAAAAGTCTCTACAGAATTTACGTTCTCCAAAGTATTTACACAGAAATCATCCCAATGGGTCACAAGATCACAGGATGCCAGAGCTACAAGGGACCTTAGAAATTATCTGGTTCAATATAATTTTTTATAGATGGGTAAACTGAGGGCTAGAGAAAGGAAATGATCTACTCAGAATTACATAAAGCTAAGATTAAAACTCAATACCCCTGACTCCTGGTCTTACACTTTTTCTATTGCAATATGCCATCTCCTCCCAGCATTCATGAGATGTATTATTATCTGCATCTGACAGATTAGGAAACTCTTGCCTGAGATAACACAGTAAATTGGTAGCAGGATCAAGACTTCAGGTGTGCCTCCTAATCCAGGGCTCTTTCCCACTTTATTAGTAGGATTGTCCCCAAAGACCACTGGGTCAAGACTCAGACACCTTCATCTGAGTCTTCCCATCCTGACCCAAAGGGAGATGTCCTGTGGGGAAAATTAAATGTCTCTGGCAGTGGTCCTTATCTCTCTTTGCTGAGAGAAAACTCAAGGATAAGAATTAGTTCTCTGGGTGTGTGCTCAGGATCCTGTCCATGTTCTGGTTCCCAGGGAAACCAAGTATACTGGGCATGGAAGGCTGGGCCTCCTTATGTCCCCAGATGTGCCATATCCTCCTTCACTCCACCCTCTTGGTGGCTTGTGCCATGTGGAAGAACAGGACTGCTTGAGCAGGTGACAGAAGAAGGTAGAGGAGATCTGATAGAGGAATCATGGCTTGGGAGCCCAGTGCGTGTCATCTGTGAAGAGCTGGAGGTCTCAGCCTCCATATCAGAGCGTTGCTTCTGGGCACAGAACCACAGGAAGAGGAAGAAACCTGTAGGCAGCAAGATGACTGGTCACTGGAAAAATCAGATGAGTAATCTTGGCCCTAGAGTTACAGATATCCTCGTGGGAGGATCTAACCATTCAACAGGATCCCAGGTCATGCTCAATCCCCATCTCAGGAAAGAGATTGGAAGATTATGGAGCATTTAAAGGAAACTGTAGGGAATGAATCCAGTTTTCCCAATGGGAGAGCAAATAATGTTTTGACTAGTCTAGACAGCCCTTGACAAGGAAAACTGAGCTAATTCCAGGGGTCTAAGGCTAATAAGTTGCCCTAGAAGATGCCCAAGACACATGGAACTAGAGTTGACTTTCTGGAGATTGGTGCAGTCAAGATGAAGGCCAAATCTGAGAGTTGCTGATCTGTGTCCCACTCTCAAAGTAGTTTCATTGGATTTAAAATTGGAAGATTAGAATGTATAGGATCCTGGCTTTAGAGGTGGGAAGGACCTGAGAAACCATGTGATCCAACTTCTCCATTTTATCAAGGAGAGTCACTTGTCCAAAGTTTCACAGATACTATGGAATGAGCAGGAGGAAATAGTAAGTACTGTAGCCAAGTCATAGAAGTGGTCCCTGACTCCCTCCATCTCTCCCCCAGTTGGCAAATGCCCACAGGTCCTCTATAGTCCTTCCAACCCTCCCTCTCTTCACTCAACAAGAACTGGGAAAGAGATGAGGAGATGGTCCTGAGGTCACTGTCACTCTTTCCCTACAGAGATAAGTATCCTCTAAACCCCCTTGGCCTTCCTGTCCCTCCCTCAGTCAAGGTCAAGAAAGGGGATGACTGACCATACAAGGAGTTAAAGAAGGTGAAGAGGAAGAGCTGAGGCACCAGGAAGGCATGGAAGGAGAAGAAAGCCAAGTTCCAGGTGACCCCCAGCAGCACACTCAGGCCCAGGACAGTAGTGATGTCCCGGCAGGTTCGTGATCTCCACTTCTCCCGAGACTGCAGGCCATGGAGCATCTTTACTGCCCATACGAGGATGACCAGATTGAAGAGGGAGGTGACTCCTGCATAGCCCATGACAAAGATCCGGTGGATTTCCGTTGATGTGATCCAGCACCTGGGAAAGAGGGAGAGGAAGTTTTCCAGAAACCCAATCTAAGCTAGGAAGGGAAGCCAGGTGCCCTAGCTCCCCGGCCACACCCTGTAGCCACAATTCCCTGGAACAACTTAGGGCTCCCCACTCCCAAGATTCCTGGACACTTACATGGAAGCATTCTGAGAGCTGGTCTCATTCTCCTGGTTGGTTTTTATTCGGATCTCATAACGCCCATAGGCAGAGCTCTTCAAAAGGAGAAGAAGCACCACTAAGAAGCCAGGGAACCCTGTTGGGACAGGAAGGCATCAGATAGGGGAGACTGGTCCAGAGGCTGCCCTGTGCTTTAGCCATAAAAGTAAGAGCAATGGAGCTAGGGGAGAGCACCTATTGGATGCTCCTGGGACAGACTCTCAACCTTCTGGGAAGGATAATAGATGGGACTGTCTTTGAAGCCCTGGCATTCACTACAGTTAGGTGGCATAGTGGATAGAGTGCTAGATCTGGAGTTCAAATCCAGCCTCAGACACTTAGCAGCTGTGTGGCCCTGGGCAAGTCATTCAACGTCTGTCTGTCTCAGTTTCCTCAACTGTAAAATGGGGATAATAGGATCTCCCAGGATTATTGTGGGGATCACACATAGCAGGCACTTAATAAATGCTTATTCTATTCCATACCGGATTCCAACCATCTCTTGTCACATATACACATATTAATTGTTTCTTTCTTGAAGTCTCTAACGATACCCTCCCCTCCTAGAAATATATCTATCAACACTCTTCCCAACCACCCCCAAGTGCTCAGAGGTTTCAAGGGAAATCCATTCTCCTAATTGGTGACTGGTCGACTGGACTCCTCTTCCAGGAGGGATCCCAGTCATGCTGCACTTCATTCGTGACTCAACTCCCTGGATCCCTCCTCCTCTTTACCAGTCACCATGCTCCTGAATGCATGCCCTGCCCCTCTTCTAGTTCTCCTTTACGTACTGGCTTCCTTCGTGAGAATGTAACACACTTAAAACAGGGACCTTCATTTCTTTCTGTTTGCATTACTGGTGCTTAGCACATACCTTGTTATACAGTAAGAACATAATAATGCTTTCTCTCTCTCCCTCTCTCCTTCTCCCTATCTCCCCAGCCCATCCTACTAGTAAAGCTTGTCTGCTTTTTTTAATCTATCACCTATTTATCCATTCATCCATCCACTCTCCTATCTATCTGTCCATCCACCTACTCTCCTATCTATGTATCTGTCTATTCATACATAATCCATCTCTCCATCTATCATCCATATATCTATTATCCATCCATCCATCTACTCTCCTATCTATCCATTCATCTACCATCTATCTTTTTCTCTATCTATCCATCCATCCATCTATATCTATATCTATATCTATACATAGATATATGAATGATCTCCTGGCATTTATTATACTATTGAGGAAGTGGGTGGAAGTGATTGTGGTAAAGGAAGAGGGATAAGGGGCTGGGGGTGGGGGGCTGGGTAGAATTAAATAAAGGTCAAAGAGTGACATAAGGAGGGAGGAATTGGTGCTCACCCCAACCTAGGGCAGAGAGTTTGAGGATATATCTCTGGATGTAGATGTTATAGACCCGAACAAGGAGCAGGTAGAGGTTGAAGCCCTCAATGGCCATCCAGGTGAAGCAGCTGAGCAGGGCATAGTGCAGCAGGGCAGCGATGGCCACACACCCCACTGGCTGCAAGGCCAAGGAAGGGCTGAGCAGGAAGGTGATGTTCAAGAGTATGACGGACACATGTAGATTCATGTGAATGTAGGTTGTGGAATCATTCTTCTTCCTGAAATGAGGTGTGGGTGGCCCCTCTCCTATAAGTCTAGGTCAAATAATTCATCCTCAGGAAGGATGGAAGGATCTTGAATGAGAGTTGTGGTGAGAATGAAACTACAAAGTTCCCCACCCTTCTCCATACCCAGAGACATCAATGGGACCCAGATAATCACAAGGAGATCCAGGCCCAGAAATCTTGCCTTTAAAAACTCTAGCTACCCATCTGTCATCTGGAATTTATCTATCCATAGATTAACCTAAGCTCTGTCCCATCTTGGCATCATTTTCCATCAAAACAGGGACAAGAAGATCTAAGTCTTATTGGGGACAACTCTTGGGACTTTTCTCTTCCTGGAAATCCACCCCCCAAAGTAATAGGTACTCTTGTGTCTGCCACCATACATGGGACTACTGAGGTTTCTCTCATATTGGAAAGTCCGGGAATAGAGGAAACAGGCTCAGACAGGCACGGAGAGAATCCCCAGCTCCTTGCCTCAGTGGTTGAGAAACTGGGGAGATGTTTACCTGAAGTGCTCTATGGTCCCCAGATTGAAGGTCCTGGGGAAGCATCCAAGGATTCTTCTGAGATGAGGAAGTGAGTAGATTAGGACCGGGCAATCTAGCTCAAATTCCCAGGATGCCAAGACACAAGGTGTATAGAAGTTCAGGCTATGGCTGACCCTTTCCCACACCGGAGAAGGACAAATAGGACAGATGCCCTCCTCAACCCCTCCTAATAACTCAACACATGCCCTTTTGTTCCATAGAACTGACCATTTTCCTTCCTTCCCCTGGGGCTAAATCAAGAGGAAGATATGAAGAGATCAGAGTAGGGCTTTTTTTCTTGGTAGAGAGGGAAGAGGGATTTGACGAGGATAGAAACCTGATGACGTGGAATTGAATGGAATGACATGGAAATTTGATCCCTAAAGGAACCTGCCACTAGTGCCAGATACCTGGAATAGAAATTGAGTAGGATGGTGAGCAGTGAAGCCACAATGGACAAGCTACAGCCCACAATGGAAATGTAGGTGAGTGGGTCCAATAGCTCCGCGCTAATCTCGGTTGATGAGAGTTTCTGAAAGACAAAATGAGAGGCAGGGGGATCATTGAATGGGATCCAGACTTGCAGAACAGATGAGCTGACTACCCTGGAGAAGTCTTTCTTCTTTGGGGCCAGAGTGGATGAGGCCTTAGACTGGTCACTTACCATGATGACAGCAAAGTAAGTGAGGTGGTCACAGCAGCACAGAACCTGACGTGGTGGTATCAGTCTGGTCGTGCATCCTTCAGTGCTCCAAGCTCCCCAACTAGCTTTTCCTGGGGCAAGAAGACAGATAGAAGTGGCCAATGAATGAGAGGTCATTCAGTTCTCAATTCAATTCAACAAACACGTTAGGCACCAAGGAACACTGACATTCAATTATCCAGGTTGGGGGCGGAGGTGGGGAGTAGGGAGTAGGATGGTTTGTCCACAGCAAATGTAGCATCATAGATTCTTGATTTTAGTGTTAGAAAGAACCTTGGACATAATTTAGTCCAATCCCTTTCTTTCTACAGTAGAAAATCAATATGTTTATCAATTTTTTCAAAGTCACATAGCTAGCAATGCCAGAGTTAAGATTTAAAACCAGGTCTTTTGACTCCCATTCCAGTATCTTTCCACTCCACCCAAGCTGAGCTTCCCCTTCACCACCCCCTCCCATCAATCAATGTCAACTTGAAGAAATCAGGCCAAGTTTAATATTGGCCTGAGTATGTCAGAATTAAGAAGGGCTTTTGTGGAGACATGGGGAAAGAAGGCAGATGAGATAGGAAAAGACACAAATGACAAATATAAATAAAACCATGCCTAAGCCTTGGTTTTATCCTCTAAGAAATGGACATACTCTCTACCACTACTACCTGCATGGTGGTAAAGATAAAATGAAATCAGATAAGTTATGGCTAAATAAGTTGTGGTACATGAATGTAATGGAACATTACTGTTCACAAGGCAAAACTAGAAAAATACAGAGAAGCATGGAAAGACTTATATGAACTGATACGAAATGAAGTAAACAGAATCATGAAAACAATCTACATGATGCCTATAACAATGTAAGTAGAAAGAACACCAAGCACCAAAAAAATTGAAAATTAATGTTACTAAAGGATAAAGAACAAGTTTAGCCCCAAAGAATAGATATGAGATGATACTTCCCCCAACTTTTTTATAGTAGTATCTATTGGGGAGAGACATGATGCACAGTCTGTGGGTGCTACATAAAACACTATACTTTTTTCCATACATTGTTTGATTTTACCTCTTTTTTCCCTCTTCTTCCTCTTTTCTTTCTTACCAAAAAAAGAAAATCTTTGTTACAAGAAATGGTTCTCTGGAGGGAGAAGGATGAAGCATAAGGGGGAAATCTATAAGATGGGGAAAAACCTCCAAGAAATATCAATGACATCTATTTTTAAAAGCAAAACCAAAAAAATGAGATCAGAAATGGGAGAAGGTTTAAAAAGCCAAAATGCATCTATGACCTTGCCTTCACCACAGCCAATACTGGTGCCAAGCTGGCTTCCTAATACCTTTAAACAGACCTGGCTACTTCCAGCAGCTATAGGTAGCTATGGTTTCCCCCCAGAACCCCAATACTCTGTAACCTTGGTCAACAAGTTGTTCATCCTTTGCTGACATCTTCAAGCCTTTGACCCCCCCAGAATTGCACCCCCTGTTGAAACTCACCTGCTCCTATCTTCCAAAAGACACATGTCAAATTATATGTCTCCTGTGAGGAAGGAAAGAGAAGGCCAAGTGAGAAGGTCCTGGCCAGTTTTCAAAGTCAGTGTCAAGGATGGAAGGACTTCCATCCTCACTTCTTCCCTAACTGAGCTTGGTCTGAAGTGAATCCTTGTCTTGAGTGAGAGCTACCTTTACTCACAAAGCTGGGCAAATTCTCACATTGTCAAGCCACTGGATGGATGTTCTGGGACTAATATAATCAGGGAAGGCATTTTCTGTGATGTCACAGGAAACTGGGGAAGGGATGAAATATAGAAGCTGGTATCTCTCCAGCCCTCTCTTAGAAATCATCACATCTAACTGTTTCATTTCACACATGAGGAAACTAAGGCCAAGAGGTTAAACAACTTCCCCATGACCACACAGCTAATAGGTAATGGAAATAAGATTCAAACCTGGGTTGTGTGACTTCAAATTCAGTTCTCATAAAATGTTAGAGCTAGAAGAGATTTCAGGGATCTGACCCCCTTATTAGACAGATGAGACCCATAGGAAAAGAAATTACTTACCTAAGGTCACTTAGTAAATTAGTGGAAGAGCTGGAACTATAGATAGGTCTCGTGACTCCCATAGAGGGCTTTTCCAATTCTAACTGGACAAATGCCCTATTGCACTGTGGGGAGCCAAAGCTACCCACTGGGACCTGAAATTTCTAAGTCTAACTTCAAGACACTTTACTTTCTAAAAGTTCTGTTTTGGAATTCATTCTAGTCAAAGACAATCCTCCAAGCTCAATCCTATGGCTAGTCCCACTTTGAACAAACACTGGTACAGCCCTGACTGGCCAAGTTATTTGGAGGAAATATCACATTATCAAAATGCAGTGGTTTGGAAGTAGTTCCAAGTGTTTTGGTTTTGTACCAGCAGCTTGCAAAGTAGTATGTGTGCGTGCATGTGTATGTGTGCATGTGTGTATGTACATGGGAGGATGGGTGCGTGTGTGTCTGCATATGTGTGAGTGCATGTGTATATATGTGTCTGTGTGTGTTTTGGGGTGGTTCCCCTCTGCTCACCAGGCTTTCGTTGTGCCAAAAGCTAATGTTTATACTCTGCCTCAGGCTGGACACATTATGGTTCACCAAGCTGGCTCCTAGGATGTTATCATTGAGCAGAAGACTGTTATTGTCATCCTGGAAAAAGAAAGAAGGGGAGTGATGAATCAGATGGGAGGAGCATCCCACAGATGCTCCCCACCCAAACACAGGAGTCATGAGATCCCCCAGCTGCCTGTCTTCAGGTCAGTTGTTTTCTTTATGATGCCACACTTCTCACCCTGGTGACGGGCCAGGCAGTGGCTGGATTTGGGGCTCTGTAAGTATTGCTTTTATCCTTGATGGCATACTCAGTACAAGAGGGAGTTAGGGGAAAGGAGGGTTGGTACTGGAAGGGGCAGAGAGGGCAAAGGTGGGCACAGGAAAGATCAAGAATGCTTGGATTAGTACAGGAGAAAACAGGACTGGTGAAGAATAACCCAAAAGGGGGCAAGGAGAGTGAGGCTTGGCACAGCAGAGGACACAGAAGGGGAAATCATACAGAAGAGAAAGGGTGGGGGAGATTTGGTGCAAGAAGGAATAGGAAAGATTGGGTCATGACCCCCTTATACCACTACCATTCTTCCATGTGGAGTCAGGGGGATTGGGACCAAACAAGAGAGGGAGCCCAGACAATGGGACACTCCTGGGAGGGAGGCTGGAGTGATGCCTCCCCTCGGGACTCCCCCAGGGGCTCTGACCTGGAAGAAATGCTTCATGTCAAAGTAGACACAGATTAACCGCAGCTGCTGGGAGGCTTCCTTTGCCTTGCAGGCTTGCTGAGTCAGCTCAGCGGGGAACTGCATGACGTGCCTGGTTTGGGCCTAATGGGGTCCAGAAGAGCTATGAGTATTGTTCAAGCCATGGTAACAAGGATTTGCTATTCACTTTGGCAGGGGGAGCAGGAATCAGCCAAAAGCCCAGGTCTTTGGGCCATTGTATACCCATTAGAGGGGCCATAGTACCCACTGAATGATGTTCCAAGGTTCAGTGTGTCACGCACTAAACTAGACTTGGAGTCTCAGGAGGGCAAGACAGATTGTGGAGAAGTCTTTCTGTATTCTTCTGTACCAGTCGTGATCCATCTACCATTGGGACCTATGGATAACAATCCTCCCACCAATTAACTGGCCTGGGACTCAATATTGTGAATAAAATATAGCTTCCATGGGGAGAGCTCTAATTAAGCAAAAAGACATGAGTCTGACCAGTGGGAAACTCCCCTGGGGAGACACACCCTCTGCTCTTGGGAAACCTTCCTTTGGGAGGGTGGTCTCATAGGGTCAAGAGCTTCAAAGCGCCTTAGAAATTATCTGGTAATCCAAGCCCTTCACTCCATAGATGAAAAAACTAGAGCGCAGAAGTAGCCACAAACAACTAACAAAGGGCTGAGCTGAGATTGGAACCCAAGTTTTCTCACTCCAAGCCAGTGTTCTTTCCACTGCACAAATCTCTTTTCCTCCTTAGGCTATTATATAATATTTCCCACTAGGAACTCAAAATATTTTACTTACATAGTAATAATAATAATTAATAATAACTAGCATTTATACAGTTTTTTAAGATTTGCAAAATATTTTAAATATGTTAATGCATTTTATCTTCACAACAACCCAGAGAGACAGGTGCTATTATTATGCTCATTTTACAAATGAGGAAACTGAGGCGCAAAGAGGTAAGTATCATAGGGTCATACAGACAGTGAGTGTCTGAAGCAGAATACAAATGTAAGGCTTCCAGACTCCAAGTCCTCCCACTTATCTAACACAGTTCCACACAGAAAAGAGACCAGGACTATGGAAATCTGGTCCCAGGATCTCAATGAGTCTGAAGCAAAGCCAAGATTATACCGATGGTAACCTGACCCCTCCCCACCAATGTTTGGTGAAGGGGAATCAACAAAGAATTAAGACTGGAGGCTGGTCCTGGGGCAACTGGACAGCTCCTGGAACCTCTGTACAGAGTGTGAAAGGAGCTAACGAAGGAGATGCCACTGACCTTCTCTACGTGGGAACTGTTGATTGTGAGCCCAGGGAAGTCACAGGTGAGCTTGAAGACCAGTGACTGAATCTTATCGGTCTGAAGAGTGACATTCACACTAGAGAAGTTGACCTCCCTCAGCCTGTCCTCCAGTGAGTGGATTAATCTGGGAAAGGAAAGGAAGGATTATCAGGTGATGGAGAAGAGAGGGAAGGATAGCAAACAGTGAGCCCCCAACAAGAGGGATGAGGGAGGAGACAGGAGCTGTGGATGAAATGGTTGAGGAGGTCAGGGCTTCCTAACTCCCAGTCATTCTCTTTATTCACCGTACCACCTGGCTGACATGATTTCACACAGAGAGGGGAAACTGGGTCTGTGGGAGTTTGGTCCCAGGATCACTCTGAGTCAGAAGCAAAGCCAGGATGTCTATGGAATCCTGCCCCTTCACCACAGACTGTCCTGGGAACCAGTAATCTAATTCTAGGTCCTAGGTTAACCATTCAGTGCCCAGTTTAGGAGACGAAGGGAATTTATTGGCCAAATTACAAAAGTGGCATTGGAACTGTTATCTGAACTCTGGGTCAATAAGGCCATCATGTGTAGAGTGTCTAAGGTTCAGGCTTTCTAGGGGAAAGGGAAGATTTGAAAAGGAAGAAAAGGGCCCCCTCCCCCTGTACCTTTAAGAATAAGACCATCTCTTCTAAACTGGCAACCACTGATCATAAGAATGAAGGAAAAAATGGGAAAGAGGATGGGAGGGAGCTGACTAGGTGAACCCCAAGAGTCAGATCAACATCAGCTTCCCTAGATCAGAGTTTTGTGGCTTTGCCCATTATAACATCCAACCTCTGTAACTCTTTCCCTCCCAACCTGTTCATTTCTCAGACACTCTCATCACTGTCCCTAACCCAATACATGAGAGAACTGAGGTTCAGGGAGGTGATGGGATTCGTATAACTCACTTCTCTATCACAGCAAAGCTTGGGGAAAGGAAGAGAAAAACAACAGCTTATTAAGCTTCTACTATATGTCAGGCACTGTGTTAATCATTTTACAAATATTATCTGGTTTAATTATTATAATCCTAATTTTATAAATGAGGAAACCAAAGCAGAGGGAGGTTAAGTGACTCATCCAAGGTCACTCAGCTAGTAAGTGTCTGAGGCCAGATTTTAACTTGTCTTCCTGACTCCAGATCCTGTTCCTTATCTACAAATGAGAAAACTGAGGCCCAGAAGGGTCAGGTAGCTTGTCCAGGATCATACAGCAAGTAACTTTCAGAGCCAGGATTCCAAACCCAAATGTCTTGGCCCTATGTCTTTCATGCTTTCCTCCACATCCCAGTGCCTCAGTCTTTCTGGTGTGACAACAACAGAAATGGTCTTGGAGTCTAAAGAACACAATTTGAATTCCAGGCCTGACCCTTTCGCCAGCTGGGGAACCTTGGATTAAGAGCCAGCATCTTTTCTTTGTGTTTCAGTTTTCCTATCTGTAAAATGAGAATAATGTGATTCATTCTCCTTATCTGATGTGGTGGTTGTGAGGAAAACGTTGGGTTCCTCCATAGAAATGTCTTCTCATAATTATTGCTGCCCAAGGTCACACAGTCCATGTGTGTGAGGCCTAGGGCTAGAATCAGATCTCTCCTGTCTTAGGAATGTATCCCAAGAAGGGGAAGAGGTAGTGAAGAGACAATTCTAGAAGGGAGAAGAAGAAAAGTACTGCCCAGCCCCCCTCACCTTTGTACATTTGAAGCATGCCGACTGACGGATCTGCTCTGTAGAAACTTCATGTATCCAAGAGTTTCATTTATTGTCCTGTGGGGAACTGAAGTCATATTCATGCAGGTTGCAGGGAGTCAAAGACCCCAATTTGTACTTATCCCCTGCGTTCCCCAATCTCTCCAGGGTACAGAACAGACTGGACATTGTGATGGAAAAACTCATCCTCTTGTCTTCTTTGCCCCATTCCCTGGTCTAGGTTCCATCTCTGTACATCCATCCAGGGCCTAACCCCCTAACCAGGTCCCTGGGGTGCCCAGGCCTGTCCTCCCACCAACCTTCAATGTCCCCAGGGTTTGTGGATTTCTCACAAAGACATAAGAGCACATGCACTCACTTGTGTATACTCACAGGATCAGAACATGACTTTGATCCCTGCCTCCAACTCAGAAAGTGAAACATGGGCTGACTTACCTTCATTAGCCCAGCCCCAATCATCCAAAAGGCAAAGGAACAAGAAGGTACACTTGGGGAGCATCATTGTCCTATGGTCCCTGGGTCACCAGCACACTTGTAGACTTTCTTTTTGACTCACATGCTTTAAAGCTGAAAAGAATGTTAGATGTCATTTAGACCAAACCTCTCATTTCACAGAGAAGAGAACTGACCCATAGGGTAAGTGATTGATCCAAAGTGTCACTATCCGTTAGGGACACACATGCTAATTATTTGTTCTTCTTATCAAGTCCTCCAATTTACTGCTCAGAGAGCCACAGCATTTCAGAGTGGGAAAGACTATTAAGAATCCAGCCCACCATTGATAAAGAATCTCCCCTAAAATATATCTGATGAGTGGCCATCCATTCTTTGCTTGAAGTTCCTGAATGAAGGGGAGCCCAGTGTTTCCAGAGGTAGACCATTCCCTCTTTGGAAAACTCTGGCTCCTCAGAAGATTTTCCTGATACCAAGCCTAAATCTCTTTGGAATGTTCACCCACTGCTTTTGGTTCTGCCACCCCCCGGGGCAAAAACAACCAGTCAAATCCCCCATCTATATGACAGCTTTTCCAATACTTGACGATAGCTATTACATTTCCTTAGAATCTTCTCTTCTCCAGCTAACCAATCCCATTTCCATCCACCAGTCTTTGCCTGGCATGAACTTTAGGCTCACCGCCTCCCTGATTGCTCTTCTCCAGATGCACTCCATCTTATTAATGTCCTTCCTGAACCATGGTGCCCAGAACTGAACATAGTACCCCATATATGTGTTGTGTCTAGAGTAGATGTCTGGGCAACTGTCACCTCCCAGTTCCTAGAAGTTCCACCTCTCTTAATGCAATCTGAGATTAAGTTTGGTTTCTTTGGATGCCATATTTCACTGTGGACTCATACAGGAACTTGATGTCCATTATATTCTCCCAGATCTTTCCCAGAACAACAGCTGTCTACATGCATCTTTTATTTTGTCTTCTAATGCTTCACTGTGGTGTGAGACATCTATATTTCTGAAGACTATGATGATGAGGCACAAGTTTTGGAAGGTTCTACCCTGCTGGAAAGGCTTCAAGTAATTTCCTAGTGACCAGCAGGTTAGGAAGGTGCCCCATTCCTCTGCCCACTACTGGACTTTAGAAAAAGTGGAAGTATACATTTCAGGTGGCTGTCCTCCATACCTAGAACTTTCTCCCTCCTCATCTCCATCTCCTGGCTTCCTTCAAGTTCTGGCTAAAATTCCATCTTCTACAAGAAGACTTTCCCAACCCCCCTTAATGCTAGTGCTTTCCCTCTGTTAATGGTGAGGTGGGGAAAAGATGGGGGAATTAGGAAGGGAGATAATATCTCTACCCTTCCTGGAAGTCTGTGCCTTCCTAGGGACACATGCCTCCCTGATCCCAGTGACTTTTTCTTTCCCCAAAAGTTCCTTGCCTTCTCAAATTCTCCCAAAGTTAAGCGTCCCCAGGAAAGGAGAGAAGGTGGGAAGTAAGGTTGGAAATAGGACCAGGTTGAAAGTGTGGTGGGCTACTCTGGGGAGAGGAAGGGAGAGTCCTTCAAGGATTCTAGGCCTTCTGGAATAGGGACTGGGCCACCCTAGGAATAGATAATGTTTCCCTAGGCATAAGAATTCTCATGTCTGACTTCCACAGGAGGGGATTGATGGCTCATGGGGGCATTTCAGGAGGGACAGAAAAGGAGAGAGGAAACCTGTTCCTGAGTCCCCCATCCCAACAACTTTTTCTTTCTCTGAAAGCTTTGCCTTCTTCAAATATTTAAATTTTCCCTGGGATGAGCAAAGTGGGTTGAACAGTGAGCTTAGGGATAGGGGGCGCCTAGAAGAAATGAAGGGTCCCCTTCTCGGCTTATTTGTTTATCTTGACTCCTGAGATCATCAGATGATAATAGCTCCTCTAGAAGGTCCAGTGCCTTTGACCCCTGTGAGAAAAGCCAGATTTCAACAACTCAGTTACAAGTAGTCAACTGGGAGACAGAAGCACTGAGTTAAAGCAGGTCCAAGCTCCAACACTAACTCTGGAGTTCTGTGTCCTTTTGTGTAAAATGAAGGAGTTGAATAAGGTAGATTCCAAGTGCCCTTCAGCTGGTTTATATCTGTGAGTCTATAAAAAAATAACTCGATTTGATTCCACTTACTTAGCTCATCCTTCTCTTCAGGAAGAGTTGAATGAGTGACATGGGCAAACCACATCTGCTTTCTGGGGTTCCTCCGTAAAATCTAGGAGTTGAACTGACTAGAGGATCCCTAAGCTCTTTGAGGTTGTGCTTGGCAGCAGGGAGATAGCTTTAAGCCTACTTTCATCACCTTTGCCAAAGGCATCTATTTTAACTGATGTCAAACTGTTACCACAATGAAGTGCCCAAAGAAGCCTAGATACTGCCTCAGCAAGCAAATATATCGTCTTCTTGCTGAACAGACAGACAAGGGGAATTTTCATTTATGATACAAGCTCATTGCAAAACATTATTAAGTTTTGCAATGAGCTTGTATCATAATACAATATAAGGAGGCAAAAGATTCCTAGCAATATTCTCTCCAAACTGCAAAACAAAAAACCCGCAATGAGTAAAATGAACCTGAAGAAATTTTGATGTAAAATGGAACTAAACCAGCTCATGGTAGGAGCCAGAAGAAAAGATAATAAATAAGTGGAAAATGAAATGATTTTTGCCAGTATTTGTTGATCTAGTATCATCACCCATGACTAGAGCTACTATATTTAGACTCACAAATGAAACAATTCAACATGCTCTGTGAAGTGAGGAGGTACAATTGAATCTAGGTACACAGAGAAGATATCTGTGCATGCTGAATGCGATACAGTTTTTAATTCCATTAAACACTAAGCAAAGGGCATAGTTCTATGTTCTGAGTAACCAAGAAATAAAATTAGACAGTCCATCAAGGAACTTCAATTCTAAGTAAATAAAAGGTCATTTGAGGTGGGAGAGAACATTAAGAAGAAAACTGAAAGGATTAGGGAAGTCTTCACAAGAAGAGGTGGTACCAAAGATGAGCATTGAAGGAAAATGAGGATTCTGAAAGACAGAAATGGGTAGAGAATACACTCCAGCCATTAGGGGTGGTTTGTGCCATGAATGGAGGTGGAAGATGGAATATGAAACTCAGGGGTCAATTGTAATGGAAAGTGCATGAAAGGCAAGTAATAAGAAATATGCCAACGCATAAAATGGAGCCAATGTATGGAGAGCCTCCCCTGCTAGTCTAAACAATTTGCCTTTTTTTCTAGAAGGAACAGGAAATCATCAAAAGCTTTTGAGCAGGGGAGTGGTATGATCATACCAGTGCCTTACAAAGATTATTGCAGCAGCTGTGTGAAGGCTGCATTGAAGAGAGGAGAAAGTGGAAGCATATATTTCAGGTGGCTGTCCCTTTACCTACAACTTTCTCCCTCCTCATCTCCATCTCCTGACTTCCTTCAAGATCTAGCTAAAATTCCACCTTCTGCAAGAAGCCTTTCCCAATCCCCCTTAATGCTAGTGCCTTCCCTCCCTTAATGATCTGTAATTGATCCTGTATACATCCTGTTTGTACATAATTGTTTACATAGTCTCTTCCACTGGACTTGAGCTCATTGAAAGAAAGGACTGATTTTGCTTTGTTCCTTTCTTTGTATCCCCAATAAATGCTTGTTGACTTCTTGATCTGGTTTAAAAAAACATTCTGAACCAGACCACCAAAGGACCCCATGACCCCCAAAAGGTTAAGAACCCCAGTCTGGACTGACCTTCCATAGAACTGGAGTCTCTCTATTGTTCAAAGATTAGTCCATTGGCTTTTATTAAGTATTTGTAATGTGCCATGGACTGTGCTAAGCACCCAGATTTTCAATGACTTCCTTTGGCCTAATGAAAAGTTTTAACTCCTTTTCCTAGCATTCAAAGCCTTCCACCACTAGGTGCTTCACTATTTTACCACATTAGACTCCCTTCCACGCACTCTATCTATGCTCTAAGGACACACACACACTTACATACACTCGCATGCTCACACACTCATACACACACACTGCTCTCTCACCTCCATAGACCTTTGCTTAAGTTCCCTACTTCTAGAATGAGCTCCCTCAATCAATAATCAGTAAACATTTATTAAACATCTACTATGTGCCAGGCACTGTGCTAAGCTTTAGGGATACAAAAACCAATCCCTGCCCTCCAGGGGCTTAGCTTACAATCTAATGCGGGGCATAAGCAAATAAATGTATACAAAGCAAGCTATATATAGGACAAATAATAGGAAATAAAGAGGGCTTGGGGAAGGCTTCCTGTAGAGGATGAAATTTTAGTTGGGACTTACAGGAATCCAGGGTGGTCAGTAGTGGGAGCAGAGAAGGGAGAACATTCCAGGCATGGAGAACAGTCAAAGATAATGCCCAGAGTTGAGAGATGGAGTGTCTTCTTCACAGAACAGCCTGGAGTCCAGCGTCACTGGAGAGAAGAGTATGTTTTAGGGAGGAAGTTGTAAGAAGACTGGAAAGGGAGGAGGGTGCTGGGTTATGAAAGGCTTTGAATGCCAAACAGAACAGTTTTTATTTGGTCCTGAGGCAATAGGGAGTCTTTGGAGTTTATTCAGTAGAGGGGGGAGGTGACATGGTTTGACCCAAGCTTTAAGAAAGTCACTTTGGTGGCTGACCCAATAACAGACTATTACCATGGTGAAGGTGTAAGGTGACTAAGGGAATAGAAGGATGGCAGAGGAGAAAAGGGTGCTTATTCAAGAGATACTG
Organism: Notamacropus eugenii; assembly: GCF_028372415.1. NCBI lineage: Eukaryota > Metazoa > Chordata > Mammalia > Diprotodontia > Macropodidae > Notamacropus > Notamacropus eugenii. The sequence continues at coordinate 716,616,975 of NC_092872.1, forward strand.
GAAAGATGAAATCTACAGGTCTTGAAAATAGCTTGGATATGAGGAGCTAGAGAAATGGTGAGGAGTCCAGGTTTACTCCTAGTTTGTGAGCCTGCGGGACTGGGAGATTGGTGTTTCCCTCTAGAGAAGGTGGGAGGGATTAGAGCTTTTAAATGAGCTCTGCTTAAGATGTCTGTTGGACATCCAGTCTGAGCTGTCTGAAAGATAATTGGAGATGGGAGATGGGAGGTTAGCAGAAAATCTGGGGTGAGATAAGTCAATTTGAAATCAACATCAGCATAAAGCTATGATAGAGAAAATTAACCCTCGGTGAAAGACTTAGTAGCTCTGATAAATACAATAATCCATGACCATTCCAAAAGACTCATGATGAAAAATGTTATCCACCTCTAACTAGAGAATTCACGGACTCAGAATGCTGCCAGAATTTGACTAGATGGCAGATATGAATAACATGAACCTCAAAGGAAAAGAGATAACTGAGAAGTGAAGGAAGGGGGAGAAATTGAAAGTGTCAACGGGAATCAGGGAATATTCCATCTCCCCAGCCTCAACCAGTAAGTCAAGTGAAGGTCAAAGAAAGGGTGGCCAGGGAGGCTCTATCGTCAAGGCATTACTGGCTTTCATTAAGAGCTAGTAGACGAAAGGTGTGGGAGAGGAAAAGATTTAAGATGAAGGGGCATTTGTTGTCCCTTCCAGAGGGACATTCCAGAGGGCACAGTGGGAGGACTGGGTGGAGTTAGGATGAAGCTTTGGGGTGGGAGACTTGAGGGGGATCAAAATGAGGAGTTGGGTGGTAAAGGGTTATACAGTGGAGTTTGGATGATGATCTATAGGAGTTCAGCGTCATTGGGATGTGAGATCTATGACAAGGTGTGAAAATTTTTGTCAGTGAGTGGAGGATGCCACTGTTCCCCCCTCAAAGGACGGGCACAGAAGGAGATGAAAGATCTGAAGTTGAAGGGAGGGTGGCTCTTCTTTCCACATCTCAATTGGGAGATGGGGCTGACTGCAGGAGGTGAAAAATGCCTTGCACTGGTACGGATGGAAGTGGTTGTTTTGAGGTAGATGAAAGATACCCAGTCCCACCCCAGTAGACTTTCCTCAGGGGACCCTTTGCACTCAGCACAAGATGCCACTAGCAGGCTTGTGGTCTGAAGGCAGGAAACTCCCTCCTCCTTTTTACCTATTGTACATCCTCTAAAGTGTAATTGAAATACCTCCTCTTCCAAGAAGCCTTCTCTGATGCCCTCTTAGGTATGACCTTCCTCCTCTAGCCTTGCATAGACTTTATCTAGCACCTCTCTAATATACTTACCATGTAATCACATGCATTATTTGTCTGGGTCTCATCCCCTTCCAATAGACTGCAAAAATGATTGTATTTTTAGAGCACTTGAAGGTTTGTAAAGCACTCTCTCTAAACATATTGTTATATATTATACTAACATAACACAATCAGATCATATAATATATAAAAAGTTATATAACATCTAATTAATATATCATTAATTATATATCATGTATCAACATGTAATGTATATTATAAAATAATATATTGATATAATTACTATATTACTGTATGGTTGTTATGTTATAATGTATAATTGTGTATTAATATATGTTATCATGTATTTATAATGTCTCTATATAGTCTCATTTGATCCTCACCACAACCCTGGGAGGGAAGGGCTATTGTTAGCCCCATATGTGACTTGCCCAAGGTCACATAGCCAGTAAATATTTAGGATAGGATTTGAACTCAAGGATTTCCAACTCCAAGTCCTGCAGTCTATCCACTGCATCACATAGCAGCCCATCATAGAACCTCTGAGGGCAAACTGTCTTCTCTGGACTCTCCCTACCCACAGCATAGTACTGTGCTTACAGTAAGCACTTTATAAATGTTTATTAAATTAAATTGATACACTATTGTGTGTATATGAGCATTAGACCACCTCCATACTCACTGAGTTTCTACCAGGCAAGCTGAAGTCTCTCCCTCAAAACAGGCTGCCCAGGATACCCCTAACCCTTTTGGAGTCTCAGATCCAACTTTGCTTCCCTTGAGAAATGGAAGATCAGCACCCCAAAGAGGATTGGGGCCTCCATTCCTCCAGAAACAAATTCTCTAACTTACAGTGGATATGGAGAATGGGTTCTGAGGAGGAGAGTCACCAAGGTCCAAACAGCTATTTGGAGCTGCTGCCAATGATGACCTGGGGGTGGGGGTGGAGACAGGCAGCCAGCCCCACCTATCCTCAACTATGAGCACCTGGACAACAGGTGGGGATCTTTACCTGGATCCCATGGATCCCCAAGAGATCCTTAGATAGAATTCAGGGGTCCCGTGAACTTAGATGGGGGGAAAAAGACATCTTTCTTTTCACTAATCCCTAACTGAAATGAAGCATTTCCTTTCCAACTTCAAATTGTGAGAAGGTCTCCATAGGGTTCATCAGACTGACATAGGGGTCCAAGATACAAAAATGTTTAAGAATCCCTAGCCTTAAGAGGAAAATGAGCAAACAAGAAGGGAGGTGTGCAGTCTGGTTTTGAACTCCCTTGGGAGAGCCAGATAAGGAAGGGATTCTTAGGTTTTAGGGTGGCAGCTAAGTATAGGAGATGACAGGAGGTGAGAGGACTGGAGTTTGAATCCTGGATCAGACCTTTGTAAGTTGTGAGACCTTTAGAAACAAGTCACTGAACCTTTGCCAGCCTCAGTTTTCTCATCTGTAAAGGGGTATGATAATAGCATCTCTTTCACTATGTTGTTGGGAGAATCTTGGCCAACCTTAGAAGGCTATTTAAACATTAGTTATCATTATTATTAGAGAGGGGAGGGACTTTAGATACAGAACTGTAGATTAGAGCTAGAAGGTCCCTACAAGGCCATAACCCCTTCATTTTACATATAAGGCCACTCAGACAAGAAAAGTTAAGTGGCTTGCCCAATGTCACACAACTAGGAAGTGACAGATGTAAGATTAGAATCCTGGTTGCCCTAACCCCATCCACTATATCATGATGCTACTGCTACTCTAGCCTAAATCTCTAGTTTTACAGAGAAGAAAGATGAGGATGAGACTTGCCCACAGTCACCTAGCTAATAATTCTTAAGGCAGGAGTTCAAATGCATACCACCTGACTCCAAATCGAATATTATTTTCACTATGCTGTGATGCATCCCTCTGTGAGCCTCACCCCCCACCACCTCCTAGGAAGGAGCAGAAGGTAAAGGAAACTCCAGCCCCTACCTTGCAACTGGGGAAATTGAGGCAAAGCAAGAAGTGACTCATTAAGCAACCTTTCTAAATAGAAGCTGTGGTTACTACCCCTTTGCCGAGATCTAACCACTGACCTTCACTTCCTCATGCTATTTGGGACTCAGTTTCTCATCAGGGCTGGAGTCATTTCCCATCAATCTAACCTCTACAAGGCCCCAAGATCCACCTCTGAGGGACTTCGCTTGTAGACATCTTCCAGAGCTTTCTCAATTTAATCTGTAACCCTTATTTTATGTATCTACTATGCCCCTTAAGAGATAGCCAAGGGAAGAATATTTCCCCCTTTTACAGATGAGGAAATTGAGGTCCAGAACAGTTAAGTAAATTAGGCTGTAATGAAGGTCCACACATTGGCCTGCTGTCAATTTGATTCATTATTATTTCTCCATGAGCCCAGAAAAAAATAGCAATAATTTCAATTGACAAGAGGACACTGCATGGGCGTTGGTTACAGTTAAAGAACATTAGAGGTGGAAGGGATTTCAGAGACTGTCTAATCCAACACCTTCATTTTATACATGAGGAAACTGAGCCCTGGAGATGGAGTGACCTTAGAATATAGAATGTTAGAAGATAGAAAGTCAGAACTTAGAAGGGATCTCAGAGACCATTTATTCCAAATCCTTATTTGACAGAATGGGAAGCAAGCTTGAATTAGGGGGCCTGATTTCTACTCTGCCACTAACTCCATGGGGGAATCATGGATCTGGTTGATTTCTTCTTCTTTATAATGAGAATCAATAATCCAATTTTACCCTTTTCACAGTCTCAGGAGATCGTGGAAGCCAGACTACTTTGCCAAACTTGGAGCACAAAAGTAAGAGTAAGGTCACACCCAACGGCCAGAGGGGTAAGACCTAACCCAGACCCAGAGGCACAAGAGAGCCTTCTCTATGGCTGGCATTTGAGCATTTGATAAGGCTGTACCAGCAACTGAGATGGGGAAGGGGTCGTTAGGGAGGGGCAGTGCTACAGAGGGAAAAGAAGTGGTGTCTCTGTCCTGGGAAGATTTTCAGCAAAGTTGAGTTAGGGAAATCAAGAAACAAAATCCAGCCAAATGAGCAGGCTGAAGGACAAATGGTAGAGGAATTCAGGAAGGTCACAGCAGACAACAGTGGGCAGGTAAGACTTTCCAGAAGAGGTGGGATTCAAACCAGTTCTTGACCTTGAAGTTCAGGTAGGTTTTAGATAACTTAGGGGGTCGTGGGGTTTTGAGTTGGAAAAGACATTAGGATGTTTGAATTAGAAAGGATACCAAAGCACCAAATGTTAGACTACACCATACCTCAGAAATATCCACATTCAGCCCCCTCATTTTACAGCTACAAAAGTTGTGAGTGACGTTTGAATCCAAATGACTCTAAATCATAGTAGATGAAGGATGTTACTATACAAGATTGGCAGCCCATAACTACCCATCAGGCTTAGACTAACCTCCTAGGATCAGTTAGAGATGCAGCAAGGAGTGCCAGGCACCAACTAAGATGGAGGAGAGATGATGAATGAATTTGGTGTCTAGGGAGGAAGATCACCTAGGACAGAGAATCAAAAGGACCCTCTTTCCCCGCAACCCTGGAGTATCACCAAGACCCTACCAATCCAGAAAGAGAGCAGTAGCTGAAGCCTAGCCAGAAAAACTTCAGAGAGAGACAGAGAGAGAGAGAGAGAGAGAGAGAGAGAGAGAGAGAGAGAGAGAGAGAGAGAGAGAGAGAGAGAGAGACAGGAAGAGATGGAGACAGAGAGAAATAGAGAAGGAGACAGAGAGAAACAGAGAGGGAGACAGACATACAGAGAGAAAAGCAGACTGAGACAACAAGAGAAACAGAGAAAGAAAGAAGCACAGAGAGAGACAGAAAGTGGAGAAAGTGGAGGTCAGAAAGAAGGGGAGAGAGAGATAGAACCATACTGACCTGAGCCTTAGGGAGGAATGTTGCTTCTCCTGCCACCGCTGAGACTCTTTTGAAATTTTTCAAAAGAGAAGAGGAAGTAGGCATTTCAGCTGCAGCTGCTAATCAGCCTCTTCAAGCAACATTCACTATCAAATAGTTCCTAGAACCCACTTCTCTTTTTGCCTTGAAGCCTGTAAATGCTTCCCATGGAGGTTAGAGAAGCTGTTCCTCCTTCTCCTTTGCATGCCTTAGATGCATAACTTGAACCGTGGCATGTCTCTATGGGTTCACATCATCTTTACATATACACTTCAGTGTGTGAGTTTGGGGTCTATGGTGGAAAGAACGCTGACTCTTTTGGGGTAACAAAGAATATTAAACAAATTGGATTATTATTGATCATTAGAGACAATCTTCTTAAAATATCATGTCCTCAATTAAAATGGCCTAGAATTTGTGGCACATGCAACCAATGGAATATTATTGTGCAATAAGGAATCAATAAACATGAATTCATGGAAGGGAAGACATATAAATGGATGTGAGTGAAGTAAACAGAACCAGGAAAACAATGTACAAAATGATTATGATGATATAAATGAAATGGACAATAAACCAAAGCTGAAATTTATGTTATAGTGGCCAAGCATGAACTTGTGGAAGAGTTGAGAAAATGAACCTTCATCCTTTTATTGAAGAGGCAAGGAACCTTGAGTATGGAGTGTTTCATGTCCTGTCAAGCAAAGTTGGTGTGTCCTCTGGTCTTTCTCAGCCAGTTATATTTTTTAATATCTTAGTTGTTAGGGAAGGCTCACAAGAAAGTGAGGGCTATATATGGAAATGAACATGATAAAAAAAAAAAACTAATATAACTAAAAAATGAAGAGGGCTAAATTTGGAGTCAGGAAAGACCTAGTTTCTGATCCTACCTCAGTCCCTACCTGTGTGAGCATGTGTTCACTTAACCTCTCTGAGGTTACTTAACCTCAGAATTAAGTAACCAAGTCACTTGTCCCTGAGTCTTAGTTAGCTCATCTGTATACTGGGAATAGCAATACCTGAAGTAAATGACTTACCAGGCTGTTATAAGAATCAAATGATATGGTGGGAAGATGCCTTCAAAATACTCCACTGGAACTTGGAGATATACCACTCTACTAAGAGAGAGAAAAAAATCACTTCTAGACTCCCTCACCCAACTCCCAAAATTCACAGAGAGAGAGAGAGAGAGAGAGAGAGAGAGAGAGAGAGAGAGAGAGAGAGCCCTGAGTCCTATAGAGATATTAGAATAAATAGACTAGGCAGGTGAAGGGTGAAGAACAACTAAATAACAAAGCAGAAATAATTAAATATGTGATTAACAAAACTGAAATCAAAAGGCCATCAAATTGACCAGTAATCCTAGGAGTTGGGGTTTTTTTAATTACCAATAAAACAAAGTTAGCTAACCTGACTTTTAAAAAAGAGAGGGAAACCAAATAACTGAAGAGGAAATAAAGGAAATTATCAGAAGCTATTATATGAAATACATAACTTAAAGAAGATAGCTGAATACTTACAAAAATATAAAATAACCATATTAATAAAGGAAGAAACAAACTATTTAAATTTTTTTAAAAGTCAGAAAAAGAAACTGAATAATCCACAAATGAATTCCAAAGTGGGGAAAAACTCTAGAACTAGGTAGATTTACAAGTTAATGCTGTCAGATATTCAAAGAGTAACAAAATTCATTCTGAGGAACAAAAATCAAGAATTTCAAGGATAATAATGGAAAAGCGGGAAAGAAGGAGGTGTATTGGTATCAGATCTCAAACTATATTATAAAGCAGTGATCCCTAAGATTATTTGGGAGAGAGAGAGACAGAGAGACAGAGAGAGAGACCTGTCAGTGGAACAGATTATTATTTATTTATTCAAAGAACAATTCATTTTAATACTCTGTGAGTTGTTTGCAATAAGGTACTTTTCCAGTCTCTTTCCACAACACAAATATGGTCTTGATGCCTAAACTAGGGAGAGAGAAAGCAGAAAAAGAAAACTACAGACCAATATATTTATTAGTTAATTATCAGTAATTAACATTGATGCAAAATTATATACACATACACTCTAGCAAGCTGCCTACATATTAGAAAAGTTATATTAGTACATTTCAGAAAGGTTATATACTATGACCAGTTTGGGTTTATTCCAGATATTCAGAGTTGGTCCAAAATAAAGAAATTTTCAGTCATACCTGACTCTCTGTGTCCTCGTTTTGGGCTTTTGTTGGCAAAAATGTTGTAGTGGTTTGCTATTTCCTTCTCCAGCTCATTTTGCAGATGAGGAACTGAGGCAAATAGGGTTAAGTTATGGGTCACACAGTTAGTAAGTCTCTGAGTCCAGATATGAACTCAGATGAGTCTTCCTGATTACAAACCTCGTGTTCTATTCACTTGGCCACCTAGCTACCTCCAAATAAGGAAGATTATAAATATAATATGACATTGTAATACTGTAAATGATAAAACAACCATTTGATTCGAGTAATAGATTCTAAAAAGACAAAATCCAATATTTGTTTCAATTAAAAGCTCTAGAAATCATAGAAATGGTGGACTTTTCATTAACGTATTCATTAATATTCATCTAAACCCAAGAACAAACATTTTGTGTAATGAGGAAAAGTTAGAAATCCTTACAATATTATCAGAGGCAAAGGAAGTATGTCAATTATTACCAATACTATTTAGCATAGTATCAAAAATGCTAGCTATAGCAGTAAAATAAGAAAAAAGACTTTGAAGCAATAGGCAAAGACAAATAAAATTATCACTTATACAGATGGTATTTAAAAAATCCTAGAGAATCAACTAAAATTAATTGCCATAACTAAGAATTTCAGTCAAGTTGTAGGATATAAGATAAATCCACATAAATCACCAGCACCTGTCTATAAACAAACCCAGCAAAAAAAAGCTAGAAAGAGAAATTCCATTCAAAATAACTACAGAAACTATCAAATATCTGGGAGCGTATTTACTAAGATTCTGCATGGATCTTGTATGTATGAATGTAACTATTAAAAAAACATTTTATGGAAATAAAGAGAAATCTAAATAATTGGAGAAACATTAAGTGCTTGTGAGTAAGTCAAACCTATAGGATAAAAATGAAAATATTGCTGAAATTAATTCATTTATTCAGTACTGTGCCAATTAAACTTCCCAAAGAATTGTTATAGACCTAGGAAAAGGAATAACAAAATTCATTTTGAGGAACAAAAATCAAGAATTTCAAGGATAATAATGAAAAAAGTGGGAAAGAAGGAGGTGTATTCATATCAGATCTCAAATGATAGTATAAAGCAGTGATCCCTAAGATTATCTGGGGAGAGAGAGAGAGAGAGAGAGAGAGAGAGAGAGAGAGAGAGAGAGAGAGAGAGAGAGAGAGAGAGAGAGAGAAAGAGAGAGAGGGAGAGAGAGAGACCTATCAGTGGAACAGATTGTTATTTGTCCTTTGTTCTCAAAGAGGATGATGACATCAGGAAGGAAACATTGTGACTTGCAAGTGAATTGGATTTAAGTGAGGGAGGACTTTGCAAAGTCACCAGCCTCATTCTCTCCTCCTGGAGTTATCTGGGTCCAGAGGGGCAGCTAGGCAGTGCAGTGGATAGAGCACCAGTACAGGAATCAGGAGGACCTGAGTTCAGATCTCACCTCAGACACTTGACACTCACTAGCTGTGTGACCTTGGGCAAGTCAACCCCAACTGCCTCATCCTGGGTCATCTCCAGTCATCCTGATGAATATCTGGTAACTGGATTCAGATGGCTCTGGAGGAGAAGTGAGGCTAGTGACCTGCGCAGCCCTCCCTCACTGAACACAAAGTCAAGTGCAAGTCATGTCATCATTTCTCTGATGGCATGGTCTCCTTCAGCAACAAAGGACAAACACACATATCTGGGTCCAGTGGCAAGATCAGGTTGACTGGAGATGGTCCTGTATACAGTGGGAGACCTTAGCCTTTTTGAGCTAAGGTCTTTCCCAGGTTTTAGTTTGTCTAAATCAATGCCCATTCAGTGATAAAGGCTAGGTAAAAATGAGACAAATAATGACTTCTCTTACCTAGTCAAGAAAATAAAAACAGATTAGACACAGAGCATTTGGAAGCAAATGTAGACTCTAGTGTTTGATAAGCACCCAAACCCTAGCTAGAATAGCTAGGTAACTCAGTGGTTAGAGCACTAGGCTTGAAACCAGAAAGATTCATCTTTGTGAGTTTGAATCCAGCGTCAGACACTTACTAGCTATGTGACACTGGGCAAGTCACTTAACTCAGTTTGCCTCAGTTTCCTCATCTATAAAATGAGCTGGAGAAGGAAATGGCAAGCCATTTCACTATTTTTACTACAAAAAACACCCTCAAACAGGATTGTGAAGAGTTGGACACTCACTGAAATAACTCAACAAGAACTCTAGTTACTTGGGAAGGACTTACTATTTCACAAAAAATGCTGGGAAAACAAAAAAGCAGCGCTTCAATCTGTACTCAGAATTCATCAATACTCTGTTTGGATGGAATTCTTCATTACCACATGCCCAGTGAGCAAAATTCATGCTTAGTCAATGCCTGTTGATTGGATTCATGTGCTAGAATTCATTTAGCCATTCTCCCAAATGGTGGACAGCACCTTTATTTCTAGTTAGTCCTTTGTTGCCACAAAAAGTGCTACTATGAATATTTTGGTGAATGTTAGTTTTTTTCTTTCCTTGGCATTCATTTTTACTTTATTTTCCCTGGATAGATATGTTGGAAATATACATTACCATGCAGAACAAGGGAAGCCTCCAAGAGGGAACAGGAGAAATTTTTTGTTGTGGTGGAATTCGACCCCTTGACAGTGGAAAACAGATGGACAGTCATTGCAGAAAATGGAAGAGTGTGGCCAAGGTGAGCCCAAGGAGATGCAAGCAGCCAGGTATGCAATAAGATAAAACAAGGCTGTCACCACCATCATCAAGGACTTCAATGACACTTATTCTACTTGCAAAGAAACCCAGTGTTGTGAGAGCCATGAGTCTTTTGGAGGGGTAGATTTCCCAAACTACCTTCAAGCAAAATGTTGCTGCATATGTTTAGAAAGGTGGCTGAGATATTCTTTTCCGTGTTCTTATTACTTATCTCTGGGTTGATTAAATATTTTATGATTCAATGCTGTTCCTTCCCAGGGTCAATTAGCATGTGAACAACTGACTGTCTGGACTTGTGTAAGCTTCAGAAATCTTCAGATTTCTCTCAGTGTTGGAGCCAAATAGGAGAACTGCCATTAAAAATCCATAAGACTTGAATATGAATCCAAGAGGGCATAGAATGGGTGGGTCTCTTAACCTATAGTTGTGTTGAATTGAATTCAACCTGATTTCTAGTCCCTTCTTTGTGACTTGCGAGATAACCTTGGACAAATTATTTCTGCTCAATTCTCTCATTTTTAAAATGTGGTGGTGGAGGGTGGAGGGAAACTGAGGTTGGAAGGAGAATAGACTTTTGAGGTCTTATGCAGCTTCAAATCTTATGATGCTATATCCTATGTCCTTGATGTGGACAAGGGGCATCCTCCTATTCAGGGATGGGAAACCTGTAGGCTTGAGACTATATATGGTCTTTTAGGTCCTTGGGTAGGGTCTTTTGAATGAGTCCAAGTTTTACAGACAAATCCTTTTATTAAGGGAATTTCTTCTGGGAAGTTCGGATTCAGTCAAAGAGCTGCACTTGAGGATCTAAAGGGTCACATGTGGTCTCGAGGCTGCAAGTTCCCCATCTCTGCTCCTTTCCTGTGTCTGGTTCTAGCACATGGGGCTACTGAGAGCCCCCCCTGGCCTCTGGTCCCCATTGGATGCTCACTCTGGTCCCAGGGTTAATGGACTCATCCAGGAAGCTGAGGTCTAGGGTTGAAGTTCTAGGCCTCTGAGCCTAGCTATCTGATACTTCCTGTTCTTCTAATGACTCAGTGCAGAAACCCACATACATGTTTCATTACTCAAGCTCTCACCTTGCAATGATGGATTTGTAATGAAAACCCACAGGTCATTCTTCGTGCTAAAGGGACCAACCCCCTCATTTTACAGATGAGACCTAGAGAAAGGAAGTAGTTGGTCCCATTTCACACATCTTAATTAGGGTCACAAGCCACTAATTGGGAAGTTAAAAGTTCTACCAAAAATTTAAAGGGCTATTGTATAATACTTTTTGCTGAGTCTTAGAAGGCTCAGAACAAACCCACAATCCCAGTTTTTTATATTCCCATGTCATCTAGAGTAGACCAGCTACTTCAGATGTTATCCACACCTTCAGAAAATCCCAGAGGAGTATGGTATGAAACGAATCTTAGCCTAGCTTGGATTCATTATCCTCATCCTAATCTGTATTTTGTAGAAGGGAATGTGTGAGAGGAAGACCAGAAGCTCCCTGGAAAACTAGAGAGGAATGCCCTTTCTCTTGGTGGGGGGATAAAAGCATTGAGGAAGAGGAGAAGGATGTGGGGTGAGCCTTAATGGTGCCCCTCCTTTCTTTGCTTTCTGGGAGCAGTCAGCAGCTCTCTATTCCATGAATCTCACTCCTGTTCTCTGGGACTGGGTCTGGACACCTCTCTTTTCTTTCCTATGTGTCAGGATGAGTTTAAAGAGATAAGAGCTGACACTGGGGAAGAGGTGAGTGGAATAGGATGAGGTTTGTTATGGGATATCTCAATGGAAGGGAAAGAATGCTTCCTGGCGGGGAAGGCAAAGACCTTCGAACAGAGATTGTTAGAATCACAGAATGTAGGCAATGGGAGGGACCTTAGAAAATGGGCTGTGAGGATCACAGAACATGGAATGTCAGAGATGGGAAGGAAATTTTGAGATCTTCTAGCCCAACCCTCTCAGTTTACAGATGGGGAAACAGAAAACAATTTGTCCAAAGTCATGCATCCAGGTAGTGGCAAAGCAGTTGGGAGCAGAACCCAGAGCTCCTGACTCACAGCACAGGACATCCAGTGAAGGAAATAAGGACTTTCAGGTGTGTGTGTGTGTGTGTGTGTCTGTGTCTGTGTCTGTGTCTGTATCTGTGTGTGTGTGTGTGTGTGTGTGTGTGTGTGTGAGAGAGAGAGAGAGAGAGAGAGAGAGAGAGAGAGAGAGAGAGAGAGAGAGAGAGAGAGAGAGAGAGAACCCATGTGTGTAAGAGCAGAACCTGAAACAGGGGTGGTACTTGCTGAGGAAGCAAACTTAGACTTCCTATAAGGAAAAGGTTCCTAACTATGAGAACTGTCCATAAATGGAAAGGGCTGCCTGAAGATGAAGCAGATTTCCCCTCACTAGAAGTATTTATGAAACTACCTACTGGTCACTTCTCAGGAAGAGAAGGATTCTTTTTTGGGTCTGGGTTGGACTAGCTAGGGACTAAGGTCTCTTTCAACTCTGAGATCTTGCGGTTCTACCTATGATACAGTGTTTGTTTAAGTGCCAGACTCTTGGGTTTCCCATCACCATACCCAAACAAGTCAAATGGGTCATGTAGGTATTGATTTACATATGTCAGGCCAATACATTTTTCTGCTTGGTAGAGAAATGAGTAAGTCCTTTCTTGAGTTTAATCAAATGGCTACAGATGAGTATGAACTGCTTTCAGGGAAACAGCATTATTTCAAACTCTGAGAAAACCAGAGGTACTCCAATAACTTCACCCAGGAAGCCTAGGAGTGCCTAGATTACAGTTCTTCATAATTGAGTAGTGCAATGCAATGACCCTCTCTGAAAGTTGGGGAGGTGTTGGGTGAAAGCAGGAAAGAAGAGAAATCCTCTCTTTACTCTCTCCCAGCTGTAGTAGCTTTAGACACTTCCAGCATCAAGACTGAAGATGGATACTGCTCACCACATTTCAGGTTGCTAAGGAATAAGATTCTGGGAAGAAGCCAGCATGAGAGGAGCCAGTGGTCTCCATTGTGTCCCAATCTCCAGCTTGCTACGTTAGAGACTTCAAGGCATTTCTCCTTGAAAATCTAAGTGAAGTCTGGATGAAATCTAGGATTCTCCCTCAGTTGATCTGAGTTACCTCACTCCCAATGGGAGAGTTCCTTCAATCTGCAATATCTAATATATGTTTTCATCTAATTTCTCTTACTTCTGTTTTGCTATTGATATGGATAAATGGGTTTCTTTGCTGTTTGCTATGTGTGTACGTTCATTGTGGAAGTGGTATTTGGTGAGAAGGGAGTCAAGCTTTGTGTATAAAGCTTGGGATCCTCCTTTCTTCATTAATGAATAGCAATCAGAAGTTTAGCTTGTACCTAAAAACTATATTCCTTGGAGTAATGATATTTAAGGGAGCAGATAGATATAATTTTAGCCCAGGAACACCCTCTCTGAGGAGAGCAAAGTATCCAAGCTTCTGGCCCCAACCTCCTGCTTCTTATCACAGCAGGAATCAAAGTATCCCTTGGAAAAGGGTTGGGGGAGAAGAGACTAGAGGTGTCTATTCTGCCTTCTTTTGATGCACACAACACTCCTATCCTGCATGTGGTGAGAGGACAGCCTCACTATGTAATAATGATAGCTAACATTTATATGTCACTTTAATGTTTACAAAGTGAATATCATCTCATTTAGTCCTTACATTAACCCTGTAAAGAAGGCTTGAAGAAGTTTCCTTAATCATGATATAAGAACAGGGTATTAATGGCATTGCTACTTTCTGTCCTAGCTCTCAAAGATAGCCCTGAAGATGAAGACTAGCCTCCTAGTCTCTCTTATCCACCTAGAAAGGTCATGTGAGACTACTTTCTTTCATATATATATATATACCCACATATATATATATGGTGTGTGTACATATATATGTATATATATATGTACACACACACACCTTATTTATTTTTAGTTCTCAACATTCTTTTCCACAAGATTTTGAGTTCCAAATTTTCTCCTCATCTCTCCCCTCTCCCACCCCAAGACACCATATATTCTGATTATTCCTTCCCCCCATCTGCCCTCCCATCTATCATACCCCTCCCTTCCCTTATCCCCATCTTCTCTCTTTTCTTGTAGGGCAAGATAGATTTCTATACCTCGTTGCCTGTATTTCTTATTTCCCAGTTGTGTGCAAAAGCAATTCTCAACATTCATTCCTAAAACTTCGAGTTCCAACTTCTCTCCCTTCCTCCCTCCCCACCCATCCCCACTGAGAAGACAAACAATTCAACATAGATTATACATGTATAGTCATACAAAAGATTTCCATAAAAGTCATGTTGTGAAAGACTAACTCTATTTCCCTCCATCCTATCCTGTCCCCCATTTATTCTATTCTCTCTTTAGACCTTGCCCCTCCCCAAAAGTGTTTACTTATAATTACCTCCCCTCCCATTTGCCCTCCCTTCTATCATCCCCCCACACCCCACTTATCCCTTTCTACCCTGCTTTCCTGTAGTGTAAGATTTTCATGCCAAATTGAGTGTGTATGTTATTCCCTCCTTAAGCCAAATGTGATGACAGTAAGCTTCACTTTTTCCCTCTCACCTCCCCCCTTTTCCCCTCCATTGAAAAGGTTTTTTCTTGTCTCTTTTATGAGAGATAATTTGTCCCATTCCACTTCTCCCTCTCTCCTCCCAAAATTTTCCTCTCTTACCCCTTAATTTTATTTTTTCAGATATCATCCCTTCCTATTCATATATATGTATGTGCCCTTTGTCCATATATATGTATATAATCCCTCCAACTACCCAAATACTGAGAAAAGTCTCAAGAGTTACAAATATTATCTTTCCATGTAGGAATGTAAACAGTTCGACTTTAGTAAGTCCCTTATGATTTCTCTTTCCTGTTTACCTTTTCATGCTTCTCTTGATTCTTGTACTTGAAAGTCAAATTTTCCATTCAGCTCTGGTCTTTCCATCAAGAATGCTTGAAAGTCCTCTATTTCATGGAATAACCATTTTTCCCCTGAAATATTATGCTCAGTTTTGCTGGGTAGGTGATTCTTGATTTTAATCCTAGCTCCTTTGACTTTTGGAAATCATATTCCAAGCCTTTCAATCCCTTAATGTAGAAGCTGTTAGATCTTGTGTTATCATGATTGTATTTCCACAATACTCTAATTGTTTCTTTCTGACTGCTTGCAGTTTTTCTCCTTGACCTGGGAACTCTGGAATTTGACTACAATATTCCTAGGAGTTTTTCTTTTCAGATCTCTTTCAGGGGGTGATAGGTGGATTCTTTCAATATTTATTTTACCCTCTTATTCTAGAATATCAGGGCAATTTTCCTTGATAATTTCATGAAAGATGATGTCTAGGCTCTTTTTTTGATCATGGCTTTCAGGTAGTCCCATAATTTTCAAATTGTCTCTCCTGGATCTATTTTCCAAATCAGTTGTTTTTCCAGTGAGATATTTCTCATTGTCTGCTATTTTTTTCATTCTTTTGGCTTTGTTTTATAATTTCTTGATTTTTCATAGTCATTCATTTCCATCTGCTCCTTTCTAATCTTTAAGGAGTTATTTTCTTCAGTGAGCTTTTGGATCTCCTTTTCCATCCATCCAATTCTGCTTTTTAGGGCATTCTTCTCCTCATTGGCTTTTTGAATCTTTTTTGCTATTTGGGTAAGTCTGTTTTTTAAAGTGTTATTTTCTTCAGAATTTTTTGGGGTCTCCTTTAGCAAGCTGTTGACTCATTTTTCATGACTTTCTTGCATCACTCTCATTTCTCTTCCCAATTTTTGCTCTACTTTTCTTGATTTTCAAAATCCTTTTTGAGCTCTTTCATGGCCCAAGATCAATTCATATTTTTCTTGGGAGACTTTGGATGAAGAAGCTTTGACTTTGTTTTCTTCTGTTTGCATGCTTTAGTCTTCTTTGTCATCAAAGTAAGATTCTATAATCTGATTCTTTTTCTGGTTTTTGGTTATTTCCTCAACCATTTACTTGACATATGAGCTCTTTGTCAAGGTAGTTCTCTGCTTCCAGTGGGGGTAAGGAGTGTACTGTCAGTCCCTCGATCCCCCCCACAATCTGTGGGCCTAGAGTTCCAGAAACAGTAGCTGCAGCTGCCCCTGCTGCTGCTGTGGCTGCTGCACAGGTTTCTCCACCCCCTCCCTCCTCTGCCACCCTGGGGCTGAGACTGGACCACTCCATTCTCCTGCACTGATCCCACAGGCTTTTCCCACTGATCTTCCAATTTATCTTCAGTGTTTTGGGGTCATGAAGTATGGAAACCACTACAGGTGTGAGAGATTCAGTCTCCCCAATGCCTGCTCAGGTCCTGTCTGTACCTGCATGATAGACACTTTCCTGTGACCTTTCAGGCTCTCTTGGGCTGGAGATTTGCTTCACTCCATCAAGAGAGATTACTTTCATCAGCTGCCACACAGATAGGAGTCTTAGCTGGAGGAACAATCTGTCTGACCCTATTAGGGATAGTAATGGTCAGCCAGAGTAACTACCCCATTCCACTTCTTGAGAGTATCCCTAATGTTCCCAGAGCCATCTGAGTAGACTTTTTTGCCTCCTGAAATGTGCTCCATGACCCACAGTGCTGTCCCAGGCTGGCCAACTGGCCATCTCTCTGCAACAGCTTCCAGAACATTTGGATGCCTTGCCTGATTAGTTGGGCCTGACTGACTCACTATTGACCACTTCATGGCATTTCAACTCCATGTTGCCAGCCCCCCCCCCCCCCCCCCGCCCAGGTTATAGATGGAACTCCAGGCTGTATGGTTACTAGGAGAACCAGGACACGTAGTGACTGAAGCTGGGGCCAGACACAGATGGAGAAACATACATTCTAGTGGTCAGTCTACAAAACTATCTTGCAGAATTGGAGCAAAGGATAGGTCTAGAAAGTCTAGACAGTAGTGCCAACTACAAGACAAATTAGAGACATTGGCCAAGGAATGAACAGGTGCTCACTATGAACAGAAGAAGGTTGTGAAACAGAGGAAGAATGGGCAAGGAGGTGGCTCAGATGATGGGGGACACAGCTGTACAAGGAGAAAGAGATGCCATAAAAGGATCAGCAGGTTCCTGAGGAGGGAAGAGGTAGAAGAAGCTGGAGAAGAGGGAGAAATGTTGAGCAGAGATGGGGATGGACCCAAGCAAGAGACATTTAAGAGTAAATCAAGCAAACTAATTGGGTGGAGAAAGAGTTCCTTCTCCAGCTGAAGGAAATTACTACATTGACCCAAAAGACAAGAAGACTCATGGACAGTGAGATAGCTACCTCAAGTAGTTGAAGGTCTTTCTTATGGAAGGGGGATCAGACTCATTCTCTTTGGTTCCAGGAACAATAGGTGAAAATTACAAAGAGGTCAATTTAGACCTTATTTGGGAGAAATTGTCCTAACAATTTGAGCTATCTAACAATGATCGCTGCTGGAAGAGGGGGTGAGTTCCCTGTCCTTGGAAATCATCAAGCAAAGCCTGAATGCCCATTTGTCAGGGATGATAGAATTCCTTTGGTGAATGGGTTGACCTGGACTATTGCTGAGATCCCTTCTAAACTCCTAAACTGTGGTTCTTAGCACTCTCCCAATCTAGACAGTCGGAAAGACCATCTCCAAGCCAGCTGGCCCCATTTGCACGAGACTCTGTCCAGGGCACAGTACCCAAGGGCTTAGTCCACATGGCATTAAAGCCACTTCAGGAAGTCTTAGTGATCAGAGTGGGGCAGGTAGGAGCCTTCTCCTGTCCAGACCATCAAACATAGCTCTCCCAAGAACCAACAGATCCTGCCTTTGTCCTCTCTGCCAGGCAGAAGCTCCCCTATCCCATCTCTAACATTAGAGACTCAGAACTGGAAAAAGCCAGAGCAGATAGTGCTGCCCTCTGGTGGACAAATCTCTTTTTGTTCCTTAGCCAGCTCAAAGTTGATCCAGGAGGCTGTTAGAACTAGCAGTAGAGTAGAGAAAATGGATGGTCCTGGCTATGTGTTCCAGGACCTTAAAGTAGTCCTCAGGAAGTCTCAGAATTTGGAGTACTAGGCTCTAATGACTTCATTTTCTGAGTTTAGTTTTCTGCTTTCTAAGAGGAGGGTATTGAACACAATGGGCCATTGTGGAAAGAATCTCATGACTTGGATTCAGAAGACCTAGCTCTGCCACTTAATAGCTTTATGACCTTGCTCAAGCTACTTAACTGGGTCTCAGTTTTCTCATCTCTAAAATGAGGGTATTGGGCTAGATGACTTCTGAGGTCCCTTCATACTCAGTGGTGTGCCAGGAAGTCTTTTCTTTTTTTAATAAATCAGAAAAGCAAGAATTTATTTTTCAAAAGAAGAAACAGCAAAAGATCAGTAGAATTTTAATTACCGCAAATGTATCAGAGAAGACAGACAAGCTGGTGGTGCGGTGAGTAGATACCTCATGAATTCAAATTTGACCTCAGTCTTTTTCTAGCTGGGTGCCCCTGGACATTTATATAGAGCTCAGCAAAGGGAAGATCAGATATGGGGAGGTGAGCAAGAACGTGCAGGAGGTACTAAAGCAAGTGTGTCTCTCTTCCTTCATTAGTCTGCCTGACTTCTTTCTCTCCTGCTCTTCTGCCCATTCCCAACTGTATTCACCCATTTTACCAGCTGAAGTAAATGAGGATTCTGGAGACTCATGCTTTGTCATGCAAGCCTCTGTCCAGCAGGAGGTGCTGCCAACCCAGAGAAACTTTACCAGGTCTCAGAAATAAGGGAGCCCTGGACCTCAGGAAATCAATGAATACTAAAAGCTGGCATTTGAATAATTACCTTTTTAAGCTTTAGGAAAGCACTTTACACACATCATCCCATCTGGTCTATATAACACCGCTGTGGAAATTGCTATCGAGATTATAATTCCCGTTTTACAGATGACAAAACTGAGGGCCACAGATGTTAAATTGCTTAAAGTTCCACAGCTGATGTCTGGGTGGGGTTCAAACCCAGTTTTTCCTGACTCCAAGCCCCATTGTTAACAGTTGGTGGATGCACATGGCAGGGCAGACATGCTCACCCAGAGTCCCCATTTCCACCACTCCGCTTCCCGAGAGTCAATAGCTGCCTTTCGGCAGAAGCACATGGCAGAAGTAGATATGTGTTCACCCACATGACCCGTGAGGGGGATTTCCTGACAATATCACTCGAACTCGTTAGAAGGGTGTAGGGGACTGAATGAGATTTCCTAGGCAGCAAGATCCTTTCTAACTTAATTAGCCTTCTAATCAGAGAAAAAGAATGTGCTGAGTAGGGTAGCAGCCTGGAGGGAAGGGGAGTTGCCTCATGGATACCCCCAAGTTCTAAAGACCAGAAATTTCACATTCTATCCAGAGATAGGAAATTTCCTCTTGGAGAGAGAGGAGGAACTCATGTGTGGATTATGCTGGGTGGTAAAATGTTAAGGAACCATGATTGGGGGGAACAAGATTTGTGGACTTTGCATTTTGTTTTAGGAAGGCAGAGGGCTGATGGGAAGGGTCTCCCTTTCTGGAGAAGTCCAAACCTTGGGATGGTACCATGAGTCTGGGGGTAATACTGTATGAATTCATCTAATTGCATGTTACATAATCCATTTAACAGACATTCTTCATCTTTGTTCATTCTAGGTGAATGGTTAGACCATATCTTTTTTAACTGTGATGTGTGTTCATCCTTTGTTGCCTAAGAAGACCATGCTATTAGAGAAATGATGACATGACTTGCACTTGACTTTGTTTCGAGTGAGGGAAGGCTGTTTAATTGTGATAGCTTTCATCCAGGGAGACTTCAAGGGCCTGAGGTGAGCAGCACAATGTCATCTACAAGCAAGAGTTTTAGGCAGACCTCGCCCTTTATAAGGAATCCTGCCACACTCCCTCTGTGATCCCTCTCAGTCACAACGGGGAGGGAAAAGATGACAGCAATTTCACATATGGTAATAAAAGGGCTCTATTTGTGAGACAAATATTTCCATGGGTGGTAGTTTCCACATATGTACATGTGGCTGTAGTGATAATAGATGAGATAGCTTATAAGATCCTTATAAGAGCCTCATTCCCGGGTAAGCTGAGAGAAAGTGGAAGTAGGTACAGAAGCAGTAATGTGGCTACTCCTAAAGAAATCCAAAAGGGAACCCATCTGCACAATCTCTCCCCCCTCCATATACACACCGCTTTCCTGCCAGCCCTGGCTTTGCCTCGGTTCTTCCCTCAATTCCTGGAAACTCCTTACCCTGGAACATCCAACTGTTTCTGGGGCCTTCTCATCCTGGAATATCCCTCCTCAAGACTCACCCCCTTCTCCCATTGCTGAGGTGCTCTTGGGGCCTTTTATTCAGCACCCCAAGCTGGCCAGCCTTCATTCCCTTTGGCCCCATCTTGATCTTCCAGACTTTAAAATCCCAGCTCAGGGGATGGGGTATGATACTTCACTTTTCCTTCTTCAAGAGAAACAAATCATGGTCCTAGAGTTTCTAGACTCCTTTTAGGAAAAAGACTAGTGAAGAGAAAGAGTAATGCAAGGTGTGCTGATTTCAGCCCACCTGCCTACAGGATTGTCCCCTTGGCTGATGTCAGGACTTTTCTCTCGATTGAGCAAGATCTCATCATGCTCTCATCTAATGAATTCATTTACTTATATATTTTCTGTATAACTACTCTGACTTCTTTGTGCTATTTTAGTGGATAAATGAGTTTATCCACTATTTCTGAGGGTGCTTTGTGTAAATAGCATTTGATGGTTGCAGCCATAAGCATGGGGTATCCTCTTTCCTCCCCCATAAGAGACAGTGGCCAAGAAAGTGGCTTTTGCTTCTGAACCAATTAGGTCCCTCGACTAGGAACATTTAAGGCTTCATTACTGTTAAATGATTTCAGTTGTGTCTGACTCTTTGTGGTCCCATTTGGGGTTTTCTTGGCAGAGATACTGGAGAAGTTTGCCATTTCCTTCTCCAGTTCATTTTACAGATGAGGAAACTGAGGCAAACAGGATGAAGTGACTTGCCCAGGGTCACATAGCTAGTAGGTGTCTGTGTCCGGATTTGAACTCAGGAAGATGAGTCTTCCTGACTCCACTGTCCACTGTGCCACATAGCTGCTCTACCCAATCATGTCAATGTGTACATTATTAACTTGGTTCTCCTTTCTTCTTTTAGCAACATTTCAGATATTTTGCTATCTTTTTTTAGGTGAAAAGCAGCAAACTAGGCCTCCCTATTTTGCTCAGAATGACTTCCTTCATTCCTAACCTTAGCCACTCTGCTCTCCCTCCCCAACCCCCACTCATAGGGGCCTATCATATTGGTGCCAAACTGAATGGACTTAGTTTGGACACTCAATCTGCTGAGCCTTCTATACCTCAGAATCCCTGGACTCAAGCAGTCCACCAGCCTCAGCCTCACAGGTAGCAGGCATTACAGATGTGACCTTCTAAGACCAGGCTCTTCCCATACTTAAAAAAGAAATTCTTTCATACACATAAGACACTTGGATGTAAACCCTACTGTTAACTTAGAGTCAAAGAATCACAAAATACCTGACCTTGAAGGACCTTAGAATAAAGGCAAGAGAAAGCCGGGGCTGGAGGAGATCTGAGAGAACTTTGTTAAACCCTCCCTTCAGGCAGGTGGGAAACCAAAGCTTGGACAGGAGAAGATAACAAGTCAGGGGCCATGTAGACAGTTAGTGGCAAAGCCAAGAGTTGAATTTAAACTTCAAGTCATAGTGAACATCTCTTCCTACTATACTATTCTACAACAACCACTGTTTAAAACTTTTCTTATTATGAACTGAATAGTTATTGACAAACACAGACATATGTGTGTAAACACATGGCATTTATAGAGCACTCTAAGGCCTGTAAAGCACTTTACATGTTATTTGATCCTTACAAGAGTCCATGAAATAGGTACTATTATTACCTCCATTTTATAGATGAGAAAATTGAGTCTAAGAGGCTTATCCAACATCACACAGCTAATAAATGTATGAGGTAGGATTTGAACTCAGGTCTTTCTGACTCTTAAGGACTGTTTTACCTAGCTGACCAAGAATAAAAAAAAGAATTGTACATATTATAAAAATTGTATCTTTTTTTAAAGTGTATATTAAATTTAACAAGGCAATAGCAAAATTTCTCTTTTTGTCCATTTATAAAATTATCTTTGTTTTCTTTGGTGTATTTTTATATTTTATTGATCTCCCTCCCTCTCTCCCTTCCTTCCTTCCTTCCTTCCTTCCACTTTTTTCCTTTCTCTTTCTTTCTTTCTCCTTTCCTTCATTCCTTCTTTTCTTCCCTCCTTTCTTTTTCCTTCTTCCTTCCTTTTTCTCTCTTTCTTTCTCTCTCTTTTTTCTTTCTCTCTATTACTTCTCATTAATTCACTTACTTCCTTCTAATAAGCATAGTTAAGCAAAAAAAAAAATCCAATATTGACCTCTCTTTTTCAAAGCTACTTCATTACTCAAACAGAACAAAGTGATCTTTGTTCTCAGAACAAATTCTTGAAAGCAGAGGCATTATCTGGATGTGCATCTTGTACATTAAGAAGGACAGACGCAGCTCATGACTCTGTTTCATGAAGGTTCTGTCCTGGCCTCAGGCTGCCCAGTGGTTTCTCAAGATCCCCCAGGGATGAAGGGGATGAGATGCCACCTGAGAACAGAAGAGGATGTGGCAGTAGGTGCAAGAACAACTCGTCCAGCCTAATGGTGCAGAGACCATGACAGAGATGGAGTCAATGGTCACGGAACAAAATCTAACGATAAAATCTACATTCCTTCTCTCCCATGACCAGACCATGGAGCCTCTCCACCCATCCCATCTGCCCAAGAATGAGAACCCAAGTAAGAAATAGGATTGTCCAGTTATAAATCCCACCTGGAGATTTTGGTCTACTACTGCTCTTACATATTTCTATCTTTCTACTCAACTTTCTTAGTTTCCCACTGTCAGCATAGCCAGAGAAAGGTTAGCTAGAAGAGGCAGCAGAAAGACAGCAGTTCTAGGTGTCTCAGTGTCCCAGAGCATCAGACCTGAGTCTGAAGACTCATCTTACTGAGTTCAAATCCAGCCTCAGATACTTCCTAGATGTGTGATCTCAGGTCTTCCTGACTCTAAGTACTGTTTTGCCCAGCTGACCAAGAACAAAACAGAGAATTTTACATGTAATCAAAAATTGTGTCCTTTTTTAAAGTGTATATTATAAGTCATTTAACCTTGCTTAACTCAGTTTCCTCATCTGTAAAATGAGCTGGAGAAGGAAATGGCAAACCACTCCAGTATCTTTGCCAAGAAAACCCCAGATGGGGTCACGGGGAGTCAGATATGACTGAAACGACTGAAACAACAACAATTAAGGAAGCAACCATCTTCGGTCCCGTTCTCAGGCTGCCTGTAAGCAATGGAGAAGGGTAGGAAGGACTTGAGCCTCTAATCTATAGCACTGATTGTATTGGCAGGAGGAAAAGCAAAAGAGCTGAATGAGACCCTTTGATGGAAAAGAAATGTGGCCTGTGGATATTCCTCTTGAGCCTTTTTTGTGTTCCCTTGTGTTGTGTTGCATGTAAAGTCTCATGCGTTGGGCTGTGCTAGAAGCTGCCTGAGGTTTTAGGTAGAGAAAACACCCAACATGAGGCAGTGATGACTGTAATACAAGATCAGTGGCAGCTACCTTCTCAATTACACCTCATGAACTTTTCCTAATTGTTTCAAGCAAGCTTAGATCAAGGGTTACAAGATCTTTGCAGCCAGTGTCATGGGATCCTGAGACGTATAGCCCATTGAGATTGAGTTCACCATAGGTTTCCCTTCAGCTGCCACCCATTTGTCGCTGGCATCTGCATCTCTCCAATTCCCTGGAAGCCCTTGGACTTAGAAGAAACAACAAGATGCAGCACATAGCGAGCTGGCTTCAGAGCCAGGAACATCTGGGTTTCAATCCTGCATCTGGCCCACACTGGCTATGTGATGCTGGACAAGATACTCAAGACAGCTCTCTAAGGCATGTATTATAGAGAAGGTGTGAATTGCAATGGTAGAGGGAGTAGTGCCTTATATCATTTCTAGTACTTAGCAGTGTCTGGTGCATAGTGGGTATTTAATAAATGCTTGTTGACCTAAATCATTTTTCCAATCCCTACCCCTGGGCTGAGTGTGAACACTTTGTCCTTCCCAGTCCCTCTCCAATTGCCTTTCCATTTTTGCGGCTCCATTATGCACACAGTTTGCCAGTTCTCAATTGAGAATCTCTACAGAACCTTCTCATCTTTGAATGCCATCTTCATAGTGTAAGATGAAGGAAACCCTCACCACTGAGTTTTCTCTTTTCCTCTGATTGCCACCACTCTCTCTCTGCCACTCTCTTACTCCTTGTTCCATCTGTTCCTTGGTTCCCAGCAGACTGGTACCATATTTGCGGTGGGATGCCTTATATTCTCAGTTACTCTAATAGGATCAGGACAAATAGCCCAGCACTAAATTAATATTGAGTATCCTAAATATTCAATATATTGTGATGCTTTATATAAAATGTGTTTTATACATATATATATATACACACATACATATATGTATATATCTATATCTAATGGTTGTTCCACCACTTTTCAGTCATATCTGACTCTTCATGACCCCACTTGGGGTTATTTTTTTTTGGCAGAGATGCTAGAGTGATTTGCCATTTACTTTTCTGGCTCATTTTATAGATGGGGAACCTGAGGCAAGCAGGGTGAAGTGACCTGCCCAGGTCACTTGTAAATATCTGTAAATATCTTAGTAAATAGTAAATATCTAGTAAATATCTGAGTAGTAAATATCTGAGTAAATTAATAAATATCTGAGGCTGGACTTGAACTCAGAAAGTGAATCTTTCTGACTCCAGGTCTGGTGCTCTATCAATTGCTCCACCTAACTGATATATATATATGCCCCACCTAATGTATATATACGCACATGTGTGCATGTATATATACACATATACATATAACATATGCATGTATAATACAATATGTTTTAAATACACAGATATATGATATAACGATGTGTTTCAAGTATGTATCTAGATATGTAAAATGGGTTTTTGCATGCTGTCTCCTCTTGTAGAGTGGGAGCCTCTCAAGGGCAGAGATCATGTTTTTGATTTTCTATGAATCCTCAGAGCTCAGCCCAGAGACTGGCACATAGTAAACATTTGATAATTGCTTTATCACTTTCATGCTTCTCTCCTAGTGTTTCTCTCCCCTCCATTAGAAAAAAAAGAAAGACCTGAAGGGGTGATCCTTGGTTTCTTTTAGGTGGAAGCAGAAAAACCTGTGGGGGCATCTAGGCAGAGAGAGCTGAGTAGGGAAGGGGAGAAGATTTTCTTTGTTTTTTTTTTTTTTGCATTTCTCACCTGTGTCTGGTCTTTGTGACCTGGACTTAGGCCTCCTCAGGTTTCAAACTCTTCCAACAGTTCCAAATCATAAACCATGGAAGAAAAATACATCAAACATTAACAATTAAACAGCTGTTTTCATGAAATGGAACCCAGGCCTCCTCACTCCTGCAGAAAGAAGTGGAAAGAAGGGGCTGAGCAGTCAGAGGACCTGGTTTTGCATCCTCACATTTTGCCACTTACTATCAGGAGTGTGTATGGTTTACCCTTTCTGGGTCTCAGTTTCCTAATATGTAAAAAGAGGATTGGGCAAGGAGGTCTCTAAGACCTTTACCCTCTCTGGGTCTCAGTTTCCTAATCTGTAAAAGGAGGACTGGGTAAGGAGGTCTCTAAGACCTTTACCCTCTCTGGGTCTCAGTTTCCTAATCTGTAAAAGGAGGACTGGGTAAGGAGGTCTCTAAGACCATTACCCTCTCTGGGTCTCAGTTTCCTAACCCGTAAAAGGAGGATTGGACAAGGGGGTCTCTTAGACCGCTACCAGCTCTGATATTTGGTGACCTACTTTTGGCAAAGAAGTAGCTACAGGGAGAGCTAAGCCCTGTGCTCTGTACCTGAGAAACAGGAATCATTTATAGCTGGGAAACCTGGTGCATTCCCTGTCCCTGGAGGCTCAGAGTCTAGTAGAGTGGTTGGAAAACTGGATTTGGTGTCTGGAGCCTTGAATTCAATCCCGGCTCTGGATAAAAAATAGGAGGGAGAGTTTCTATCAACTGGAGAAGCAAACTGAACTATATAAATGAAATGTAATGAAAATTAATGAATAAGACTATAAATATAATAGAGGGAAAGTCCCTACCCTCAAGGAGTTTAGGCAACTAGGTGGCACAGTAGAAAAAATATTGGACCTGGAGGTTGGAAGACTTGAGATCAAATCCCACTCTAGACACTTACTAGCTTTTTGACCTTGGGCAAATAACTTAATCTCTCCATGCCTCAGTTTCCCCACCTGTAAAATGGGGATAATAAATAAAATAAAATGGGGATAATAGCACCCACTTTACAAAGTCATTATCAAGATCAAATGAGATAACATGTTAAGTTCTCTGCAAAACTTTCAGTATCATTATTGTATGGTGTCATTATTCCATGATATTAGCTAAAGGCAATGCATATGGAGGGGTGGTAGCCAGAGAATGGTAAATTTATGGGGTTAGTGAGTGGAGCCATGGGACAAAGGAAGGATGTTCTGTTTCCCAAAATAAGGGTATTATTGATTTGTTTATTGGTCCCAGAGCAAAAGGTGAAAGATGGGGAAGAAGGAGAGGGAGAAGAGATGATTATTGAATATTATTGCACCTGTAACAAGACACTAGAAAACAATGCTGAATGGTGAATAGGAAATTCTGCAGTGTTCTTCTAGCCCCTCCCATTCCTAAAAGAAGGAGTCATCAAGAGAAATCAAGTCAAAGAAGAGCATGGCATGAGAGAGGACTTGAGAATGTGGCCCTCTTCTGATTCTTAGAATTTTTAGTCTCATTCAAGACTCAGCTCAAAGGTCACCTCTGAAATTAGGTAATGCAGTGGAAAGAGGGCTGGATCTGAAGTCAGGAAGTCTGCTCTCACCCTTTGCCAATGATGCACTATGTTTCTGTTTGAAGTGGAATTTGCAAATAGTTGCACAGCTAGACAGTACTTTTTAATTGTCTGTTCATAATGTCAATACCAAGAGAACACTGAAGGAAGAAAACAGATTTTTTTTAATGAGAATTAGGAATTGCAATGGTATCTTGCTTCTACAAAAGATAAGATGATTTGCTTGTTCTGTGATACTGCATTATCAGCATTAAAGAAATTCTATGTTCATCAGTATTATAACACTCATAAGGACT
Organism: Notamacropus eugenii; assembly: GCF_028372415.1. NCBI lineage: Eukaryota > Metazoa > Chordata > Mammalia > Diprotodontia > Macropodidae > Notamacropus > Notamacropus eugenii. Next base: position 716,644,361 of record NC_092872.1, read on the forward strand.
ACAGATATTTTTATTTTAAATTAATTTATTTGTTTTCAGTTTTCTACAATCACTTCTGTAAATCTTAGACTTTCTCCCTCTCCCTCTCCCTTCCTCCCCTCTCTCTTCTTGAGACAGTGTGCAATCTTATATGGGTTCTACACATACATTCTTACTAAATACATTTTCGCCTTAGTCATGTTGCCTAGAAGAATTAAAATGAATGGGAGAAACCATGAGAAAAACCAAAACAAAAGAAAACACAAGAGAAAACAGTCTGCTTCATTCTGTAATCCAATTCCATAGTTCTTTCTCTGGATGTGGAAGACATTTTGCCTCAAGAGTCCATTGGGAATTTTTTAGGTCTTTGTATTGTTGTGAAGGGCTAAGTCTATCAGAAAAATTCCTTGAGCACTATGGTTGTTACTGTGTACAAAGTTCTCCCAGTTCTGCTCCTTTCACTTAGTATCAGTTCATATAAGACCTTCCAGGCCTCTCTGAAGTCTTCCTGTTCATCATTTCCTATAGCACAATAGTATTCCATTACATTCATGTACCACAACTTGTTCAGTCATTCCCGGATTGATGGGCATCCCCTTGATTTCCAGTTCTTGGCCACCACAAAGAGAACTGCTATAAGTATTTTTTTACATGTGGGACCCTTTCCCATTTTTGTGATCTCTTTGGGATATAGTCCTAGAAGCAATATTGCTGGGTCAAAGGGTATGCACATTTTTGTAACCCTTTGGGCATAGTTCCAAAGTGCCCTCCAGAGTGGTTGGATCAGCTCACTACTCCACCAACGATGAATTGGTGTTCCAATTCTCCCACATCTTCTCCAACATTTATCATCTTCCTGTTTTATCATGTTAGTCAATCTGATAGGTACGATGTGGTACCTCAGAGTTGTTTAAATATTTTAAATTAGAGGGAGAGGCATGAAAGGTTGTGTTGCAGAAATTAAAAGATGAAAAGCAAAAGCAAAGATCATTCTTTCAAGCAGCAATAAGACCTGGAAATAATGCCACTGATGCAGCTTGTAAAATAGCATATGTACTTCGGGGGGAAAGGGAAGCCATTCTGTGATGTAGAAGTTGTGAAAGAATGTCTTTGAATGGTAATGTCTCAAAGCACAAACAACCATCTCTTTCAAGGAGAACCATAACTGATAAATAGCATGAATTAGCCTTCAACTTAACAGAACAACTTCATGCAACACTTCATAAGTAAAATATATATTATTCAATCATTTTGGATGAAGCAACTGCTACTACTGATGGTGCAGGTTTTATGATTCATTTGGGTCATGACATAAATTTTCTTTGCTATGAAATTGCTTTAGGCACTCTTACAGACAGAACACAGGGATGGAGTAAGCACTCCAACATGCACAAGGGGGGCCTGCTGTCAGAGGTTCTTAGATCTGCATTCATGAAAAGAAAACAACTTTCAAGGGGCTAACAATCACTTTAATCAAACACATGTATCATTCCTTTAACCAAGTACATAGTTAGTTCAGGGAGTCAGCACCCTGAACTTCAAAGAAAATACAGAGAAATCAAAAGATCAACAGACATGGCTTCCTCTACTTGAATTCAACAGACAATTGAATCCCAACTGCCTAACCATAGTTACCAGAGAGGGAAGCATGACATCTGGGTTCTCAAAGTTGGAGGGCTCCTTAGTTGGCTTCCCAGAGTCCTCATCTGGCACTCAAACCTTCTTGCAAAAACTAAGTCCCAAAGTAAAGCCTCACCCTCAGAGTATTTAGACCTTTTTTAGAGCCAGAGGGCATCTTGACCCTTGAGAACTGGTGCCTCATTAACAAAAGCTGTGGGTATTCCTACAAATCTTCCCTAATCAAACTCCCTTAATAAGCATACCCATTAATGAGTGGGGAAGATCTTTAATCACATTAACAATACAAATATATATGCCTCTAGTTAAAGAAACTCTTGTTTCTGTACTTTACTCCTAGTAAAGACTCTTGATTGATAAGGGCAAGATTCAATCAGGCACTTGATTACACTAAAACAACAACAGCAAAAGATCCTAACTTTACTTGCCATTACAAGGAGATACATATCTTCAACAAATTTCAAAATAAATGTGATGAAGTTGGACTGAATTTGGTCAATTTAGCGAGGGTATGTAGAGAAGGTGCACCTTCCATGAGAGGAAAACATGAAGGGCATATTGCACAGATTAAAAAAATAGTATTAACAGATACACATATTCTTATATCATTATATCTTGCATCAGCAAAATCTCTGCTAAAGCTACTATTTTAAGTGACATTTTGCCAGAAGTTATAAGTATTATTGGCTATATTCGTGCAAATGCAACATGTTATCATCAGTTTTATAGCATGCTAAAGTTGAACAATGAGTTATTCAGTATCACTTTGCTGTATTGTTCTAAAGTGCATTGGCTACAGAAAAGACAGGTGTTAGCCAAAATTTTATCACTTTGAGAACAGTAAGTTAAATTTTATGAAGAACATAATTAGCAATGTGAATTATTGAAAGAAGATTTCTTTCATTCCTGCGTGATACCATGTCATAACAAAATGATTTGCAGACTTCTTTGCAAGGTAAAACTAAGCCTATATGTGATATGAGGCAAAAAAATCCAGCCATTTCAAGAAAAAGCTATCTTTTTTCAAAATACTTCTTCAAAATGAAATTTTGGATGAACATTTTCTCCCGTTAGCAAAGTCATTGAAAGGTTAGTTAATTTTAAAATTAACTAATAGTTTTCATTTTTTTATTATTAAGTACACAGAAGTTAGAGTTTTATGAAATAATATAATTTTTAAGTATATCTAATTGAAGTTTCTTGAATGTGGCCTTATTTGATTACAGCTAAATATTAATGGAGCCTTCCAACATGAAAAGGTTCCCCACCCCTGGGTTAGATCTAAGGATTAGGACTACTCCTTCCCCAGCCCCCAGTCTTCATATTTCCATAAAGATCAATCTGTATCCTTCAGAACAGTGCCCTTGGCAGGACAACTAGTGTCTGGGCACTTAGCCATGAAGAACCTTTGATCACCAAACTGCCTGGACTCTTTGTTATTGACTCATGAGTCACATTCCCTGGAGACTATAGAGTTGCTTTTTTAATGGATCTAGACTAATGGCAATGGAGCCTTTGGGATCCCGGAGAATTGAATCTCATGCCTAGGAGATAAACCTCCATGAATAAATGTTTCCTGCCCCATCAAAAGGGACAGGCCCTTCCAGAGGAGAACTAAGGAGATGTGCATGAAATAGAAGCAGGATGGGAGTATCAGATAGTCAAATGTTGGAGTACTGGATTTTAGAGCACCCCTCAGAGACCCACTAATTTTACAGATGAGAAAAAGGGGTCCAGAAATGGCAAGTGATTTGTCCTAGCTCATACATCTAGTAAATACCTGAGCCAAGATTCAGTTCCAGGTCCTCTGATTCTAAACATGGTGTTCTCTTTTCTCCAGAGGTTCCTAACCTTTTCTGTGTCCTGAACCCTTTTGGTGACCACTGAAGCCTTCAGTCCTTAAGCTAAGGCTTAGCTTCCATCATCTACAGCAGACCAGCCCTCTAGCCATCCAAGATTATCCTAAAACAGTTCTCCTGTTCCACCTCTCTTTTCCTCTGCTCCTGCTCTCATTCTTCTCTCGTCTCCCTCCTTTTGTTTCTTTGCTTTCTTTCTTCTAACTTCTCTTCCTCCCTTCTTATTTCTTTTCCCACCTGTTGCTTTTCTTCCTCCTCTTCTCTCCATCTACTTCAGGAGGTCTTCATCTGGGGGCCAGAGGCTCCCCCCAAGGATCTCTGAATTGACTTTAGGGGGTCCATAAACTTGGATGAGAAAAAAAATGCACTTTTATTTTAACTAACCTCTGATTTCTTCTAAATTCTATGCATTTTGTTTTATGTACTTAAAATATGAACCTAATCATTGTGCACAGTAATTGCAATGTTGTAATGTTGATCAACTGTGAAAGACTTGGCTACTCTGATCAATACCATTATCTAAAACAATTCCAAAGGACTTATGATGAAAAAATGCTATCTATCTCCAGAGAAAGAACTGATGAACTCTGAGTGAAGATTGAAGCATAATTTTCTCACTTTATTTTTCTTGCTTTTTTTTTGATCTATGGCTATTATGGAAATATGTTTTGCATGATTTTACATGTATAATTGATATCACATTGTTTGTCTTCTCAGAAGAGAAGAGATGTTCCAAAAGGTATCTTTTACTTGAAATTAAACAGTTTAAGGGAGTTTTCCCCTGGCATGTCTACTATAGATCAGTCTGTAACTTTAGACTTAGACCCCTCCCATCTCTTAGGGTCCAAGTATATGTATCCAAGCACCCCATCATGCCCCCCTTTTAAAGATGGAACCCAAAATCTTTTGGAGTAAGGGATGAAGGTCTTGGCTTCTGAAATTGCTGAGATTGGATGTAGAGCTGTCCCTGCCTCACGGGGTCTCGACACTGGAGAGGTTGGGTCTGTAGCTAGTATGACACCAGGTCCAGAGGGTGATGGGTCATGGACAGTGGGTGATATACAGTCAGAACAGTCATCTGCAAGTGGAGAATATTGCACCTAGAAGACACAAATCTGGCGCAGAGATTAAACAAACAAGGACCAAAAAGTAGTAGGAAGAAAATGACTAGAAGTGAAGTGGGTGTGAGAATATCGTCAAACTTCCTCACACTCTCTTGACACACTTAGTAACTATCCAGGGACAGGAGGGACTTGGATGACCCCCACTTGTCCCCAATCTTCTTATCTGCTTTCCATAGTTTTGATCAAAACTTTTATCTTTCCAAATCTCTTCAACCCATTATTCAGACTGCTTCACTTTCCTATGTATTTCTACCATAGACAAGATAGCTCACAAGTTATTACTCTTCACTAGGATAGCTGTATTGTCTTAAACAAAAGAGATTTCTAACTTGAATCTCACAAGTGAATAGATGTTCATCCTTGTTTCACAGGCTTGTTTATCCTTTTCTGATTATATTCACTCTGGAAGAAAAACTTTAAAAATTAAGTTGTTAATAAATTCACACATTAATTTTAGCTTTTGTTTAGGTCATAGAATGACTACAAATTCAGATTAAAACAGCAAGATCTTTTCTGCTTTATAGAGCATTACATATTAATTTAGCAATACATTATCTTGAAAATGAAAATTTTAGTAGTCTCTACCCCCTTTTCCTTTGAAAAACATTTCTTCTAAAAAAATTTCTTTTTCTTTGAAAACAGTTTAAATTTTATCCTAATGTTAAGAAAATCACTAAACTTTTATAAAGAAAATTAGCTGAAATCTTTTAAAATTAAAATTTTAAATTTAAATTCATTAAAGCTTAGTTGGTATAAAAATTTCCTTACATAATATGAATTCCTAAAAGTAGTAGAACAAACCAAATTCTTAATTATTACAGAATTCCTAGAAATCACAAAATGGTTTAATAAAAATGCATAATAGAATCTCACATTGGTAACAGTAAGAGACTGATTACAGAAAAACACTACTGCTTTAAAATCCTTTTAAACAATGGGGATATCTTAAGGTGAGTATTAAGCAGTGTACATAAATTCCTGAACATATTCTAATTTCAGATAGAAATAATATTAGATTCTTCAGTAAGATTACACAAAGGAGCTCAGGTATTTTGCTGGTCACTTGCTATTGATCATAGAAATTTTCTATAGAAGGAAAAAATAGGGACATGTGACATACCAAATATGACAGGATAAAACATCCTTGACTCCGTTTGAATTCAGATAAGAGTGAAATTCTCCAATTATGTGGTATCTGTTTCATGGTAAGACTTAGGAATAGTCAGATGGGAAACATTCCTTTTTTAAAAGGACACAATGTGGAAACTGATCAGGAGGATCCCATCTTAGACTGAGTTTAGAATTGTCCCCTTGGTGTTTCCTATTCAGATACAGACTTCACCTATATCAGTGTAGGATCCCATTCCCTCTGAGTAACTAGTGGCATTTCTCTCAGATACTGATTTAATGCAAGCAACTATACCCAAATTCAAACTTAAAGCAAAAATATTCATGGTCCCAAATGCCTTTAACCTTAAACAGCAAATTTCACTAATCACAGCTTAGAGCCAGATACAGCTATTTCCATTGTCATGGAGTTGCAATAAGCAATAAAGATTTACCAGGACTTATATACATAAGGGATTTCATTTAACATTTTTCCTTCTCAAATTTAAAACTTGTCCTGATGTTAAAGTCAATTCTTAAAAATCCTTTCTATTACCACTTCTTAGCAAATCATATTCATTGTTTAGATTTCACATAAGCCAAACAAGTTTCTTTCCTATGACTGATGACCTTGCCCACATGGATGGTTTCCAGGGGCATCAGTAGTTTTACAAAATAAAAGGAATTGGCATGGACCCCATGCCTGCCAACCCCAAAACATACAGGACAACTGTTCTGAATGGGCAGAACCAGTCAAAATAAAATTTTTTCTCCATTCCTTTCTTCCACACACAGTAATCAATTAACAATTTTAGGTTTAACATTAAACAGTAACTTCAAAAACTTAGTTAACAATCTTGCAACTTTTATAAATGATAACCAAATTGTTTAGCTTTAACCTCCTTAACAGGCAAAGGTGAAAATACCTGGTTTTCTAAATGTCAATTACAAAAAACAAAACACTGTAAGACAAGGTTAGCAGGACTGATAAGATTTAAAATAACAAAACTGGTTTTACACAATTTCCCCAACATCTTCTAGTTACAACAAAATTCAGATTAAAAATTGCTTTCTCTAACACCATTTCTGGATTACAGTGGTTACTCAATTTTTACAATACAAGAGAATTTCATTACAACTCAGTAACACAAATAATGAACTTTAGGTGCCGTTAATTACATTTCCAAACCATCACATATAAAAATCATTAATAGAAGACTGGGCTTACTAAATGTAGGGGCTGGTTGCCTGGTGATCTCATACTGCCCTGGCCTCTACTCTCCCCTACTGTGGGGGAGGATAAATTAAATTCCCTACTATTCCTTAGCACTTTCTTCCCTTGATCTAATCTGGGATGAAAAGAGTTAACAGAATCTACTAAAATGCTTTTAACTGTCCTAATTATTCACTGTAGCCCTAGCTCAATGGTCAGAGTCAGTTCTACAGGGTAAAAAAATCTTAATGATTCTAACTTTTACTCAAGTAAACTTCACTTCTGTGTCCACTCCTTACAAACTTCTTTGAAAGAGAGAGCCATGAATCTGTCAGTGGAAGTGAGGGAGACCCTGGAATACGTCCAGTGGCACCTAGTCCCCTCCTTTCTACTGGAGAGTTCAAAGCTTTAGCTCTGAGGTGTCTTCTTTTTTCAGATCTATGCATTTTCTCAATTTGCCTTAGTGCTAAATAATACAACAAATTCTGACCTGTCTTAAACATCCAATTAGGAGTGACATGTTTCACTTAAAATACGACCAGAATAACTACCTTTTAATTGTTTCCCATTAAACAAAAACTTTTCTCTTTTAGGTGAGGCGAGAGATAATGAAAATGCTAGTCAGTCTGCTTTTCTAATATGAGGGAAAAATTTCCCTGATTTCTTCTTGTCTTTCTCTCCACCTTCACAACCAGGCCAGGGTTAGAAGGTAGAAAGAGAGAGAGAGTTTTACCAACAATTTTCCAACAATGTCCAAAACTTTTATGCTTTCCTTAAACTTTGTACCTATGTTGTACTCTTAATGGGCTTTGATTAAAGCCTCTTTAAAACTGCCATACATTATTCCTTTGTATTTCTAACCTGAAATTGCCATTATCAATCATATAAACTAAATTATATAAGATTTTTTTTCTCTCCTCTCTCTCATTCTCCTCCCTGATACTGCAGCCATCAGAGAGAGAGGAAGAGGGGGAGGGAAAGAGATAACTGCATTCCAAAGTCCAACAGCAATAACTTACTGACAGATACACTTAGAACACATAGAGACAGAACACACATACAGACAATAAAAAAGAATCTAAAAATTGAGAAAAGATTGTCAAAAGCCCTCTGCATAAACTGTGGGATTTCTAAGGCACAATTTTATCACATATACTTGTTCCCTGACAACATTCCTCAATGTTCCTGAGAGAACCAGGGAGAACACTGATGCACTACATCTAAAAAGGCTACCATCTGTCTTGTTGTGCAGTATAAAGTTGTCAGAGCCCGTGCATAAGTTTCTTTATCTTTTTCCTTGAACTATGTTTGTCCCATGTTGCTGGGCTTCGGAGATGCTTTCACTTTCTCTGGAAACACTAACACACTCTCCCAGTAAGCCTGCTGTGCTGAGCTGTCAGTGCCTGAGTGAAACTCAAGTCAAGCCTGAGTCTTCCCCTTACCATACGCTGGCTTCTCCAGCATGGAGCTCCTTCTGAAGGGGGCTGCTACACTGGAGGACCACAGGTATCAGATACAGTCTCTGATCACCTTATGGTCCCTGTTTTGGATGCCACTTGCCACAGAGTGCAATCCACAGAGTGCTTTAGTGCATGGTTGATAAACAAGACTGGGGCAGGCAGTATGCAAGAGAGCAGTCCATTTATTGATCTGAAGGTGAGGGTTTATATGGATTTTCTACAGGCAAGCTACAGGTTATTCTCATGAGAACATTCAAGCAAGCAAGGTTAATCCCATGAGAGCATTTTTAGTTTACTTCTAATACTTCCTAATCTAGTTTCTCTGGCAAGACAGTCTCAGGGTACACAGGCAGGATCAGGATGTTCTTATCCTTGCATATCAAGAGTACAAGTCTCAAGTAAAACCTGGACAATACTTCACATTCCAGACTCCATCAGTACTGGCCCCCTACAGAAAAAGTTCCCAGTCTTTTCTGCCTGCTTCTTAAAACTTAAAACTCCCAGTGAAATTTTAATCAAAGGCTCAATGGAAGTTCCTATTTGGGGGGAAGGTAAGCTTAGTATTAGAATTACAGTACTTACAGGCAGACATTCGGGAAAGCTGATTTGGGTAGGAAGCTAAGTCTTAAGGGAAAGCAATTATTTCATTTTCAAAAGATCCTTTCCATAGTCAAGGATATCTAGGTCAGAAGTTAACCCAGCCCAGCTATTTTCACAAAGTTCAAACCAAGTTTTAACCAGTTTGTGTTTTTTTAAGGTATTTTCTTTCAGCTAACAAGGAGACAACCCAGAGCAATATCTCTTAGAGGAATAGACTGACTAAATTCCATATTGGGAGTGGATTTGGAGAAGAATGTTCAGTTGGTTTTAGTCATGTCCAGTTCCTTGTGACATCATTTGGGTTTTCTTGGCAAAGATACTGGAGTGGTTTGCCATCACCTTCTCCAGCTCATTTTAAAATGAGTCAACTAAGGCAAACAAGGTTCAATGATTTGTCCAGGGTCACACATCTAGTAGGTGTCTGAGGCCAGATTTAAACTCAGGAATATGAGTATTCCTGGTTCCAAGCTTGCACTCTATCCATTGTGCCCCTTCAGAACACTAATCTATCTCTACATATTTCTAGATAGGGCAGCAATTTTACTAGTTGATTTTTCCTCCCCAGAAATCTCACTAAGTAAATTTTATTTTGTGAGCACTTGAGGGCATTTGGGCTGGAAAACTTGATCTTGATCCATCCTAGTCTATCCCTTAAGAAACAGCTAATTCTTTTTCTATGAGGATTAAGCTCCATTCTTTACTGCCATCCACCAACATTTTCCTTCTCTTTCCAATGAATAAACAAGCATTTGTTTTATTTATTTATTTTTAGATTTCAACATTCACTTTCACAGACTTTTGAGTTTTAAGTTTTCTCCCCCTTCTTGTCCTCCCCAAGACAGCATGCAATCCAATATCGGCTTTACATATACATTCATATTAAACATATTTTCACATTAATCATGTTGTGAAGAAGAATTATAACCAATGGAATGAACCACAAGAAAGAAGAAACAAGATAAAATGAAATGAGAGAGAGAGAACAGATAGTATGCTCTGAACTACATTCAGGTTCTATAATTCTTTTTCTGGATGTGAATAGTATTTTCCATCATGAGCCTTTTAGAATTGTCTTAGACCCTTGCATTACTGAGAAAAGCTATGTCTATCAAAGCTACTCATCATACAAAAGGGCTGTAACTGTGTACAATGTTCTCCTAGTTCTGCTCCACTCACTCAGCGTCAATTAATATGTCTTTCCAGGTTTTTCTGAAGTTTGCCTGCTCATCATTTCTTATAGCATAATAGTATTCTATTAGATTCATAAAATTAGTCATTCCCCAATTTATGGGCATCCCTTCAATTTCCAGTTCTTTGCCACCACAAAAAGAGCCACTATAAATATTTTTGTACGTGAGTCCTTTTTCCATTTTTATGATCTCTAGGATACAGACCTAGAAATGGTATTGATGATTCAAAGGATATGCACATTTTTATAGCCCTTTTGGCACAGTTCCAAATTGCTCTCCAAAATGACTGGATCACAACTTCACCAATAATGCATCAGTGTTCCAATTTTCCCACATCTTCTCCAGTATTTATAATTTTCCTGTTTTCTCATGTTAGCCAATCTGATAGGTGTGATGTGGTACCTCAGAGTTGTTTTGATTTGCATTTCTCTTGGCTTGATTTGCTTTGATTGTGCAACATGGGAGACTCTGGTACAAGACCACTCAACATGGCGTGCCCACATCAGAAAGGGTGCTGTGCTCTATGAGCAAAGCAGAATTGAAACAGCACAAAGGAAACATAGGATGAGTAAATTTGGAATATCCCCCCCAAATATTCACGTGGATTATCGGTGCCCAATCTGTGGTAAAACGTTCCAAGTTCATATTGCTCTGATCAGGCACAGTCGGACACATTGAAACTTGACTTTATAATGGCAATATCATTTGGGTTCTCTTTGAGAGCAAAGGACAACAACCAGTGATTCAGAGTATTTTTTTTAATAAGACTATAGATAGCTTTAATTTTTTCCTCTGAAAACTCCCTGAACAAGCATTTATTAAGCATTCATGCTATACCAGACACCAAAATTCAGTGTATCATATCCTACTGCTAGTTTCTTACCCTGGTAAAGTAACCTTCCAGGAGCAGCTTTACCACCACAGGAGTGACCTCAGTGATGGCAATTTCAATCCCAGGGTAGGTTCTTGAAGGAAATGTTAGTGAGAGTAATAATTCTAATTCTAGCCCATATGGGATGCTTTCTGGAGACCTAGAGAATACTCTGTATTTTTAATTCAGTTCAGCTAATATTTCTGAAGTGCCTATTGTGTGCCAAGTTCAGAGTTCTGAGCTTGGTTCTTGATCTTGTAAAGCCTACCAGATTCACTGCAACCATTTAATCAATAAACTTGTGTTTAGTATCTATTCCATGAAGAGCCCTGTACCAGGTCTTGAAGGGGTCAAACAGTCAGGGCAAGTCACTAATTCTGTGGTTTTGAAGTGTCAACTGACCATATCTTCACTCCAGAGCAGTGCATTATGATCCGTGTTCAGAATCTTTTGCAGGGTTCTTGAGAGGACACAATGACATGACAGCTAAGTAGTGAATAAATGGTTGGATAAATGAATGAATGAAATGAAATTAATTTATTGATCTCTTGCTAAACTTTGGGAATACAAATAGAAAAGTTCTCCTTGCTCCTCAAAATCTCACATTTTAATGGTGGAGACCATACATATAGGTTTCTGCTGCAAGTCAGTTGGAAAAGTCCCACTGTCCTTAGAGTATGGTGACAAAGTGGATTGTAATGTGTCTTTTTAAAAAATCTTTTCCATGGATAAAATTGCATCCATTCCTGATATTGAACTATTTGGCAGTACTAAGTGGACAGAATATTCTTTCCTGGGTCTTCAGAACACACATAGCAAATAGCAAAGAAACCCATTTATCAAAATTAATAGCAAAACAGAAATCAGAGAAAGTATACATATGAGAATGTTTACCAGATAATATAGAGTGAATGAGTTTCACCATTAGGAGTGAGTTAACTTGGCTCAAATAAAAGAATCCCAGATCTCACTCAAAGGGGAAATTTCCTGAAATCTCTAAGTGTAGCAAACTGAGATAGGTACATGATGAAGACTGGTGTCATGGCTTCCTCTTCCCAGTATCTTTCTCTCTCTTCAAAAACCTAAAGTGGAACTAATCATGTTCACCTTCTCTTCTGAAGTTGGAATTCAGAAGAGCTCAAAGAGAAGTCTGATGGGACTGAATCTTTTTTCTCTCATTCTTCATCAACTCTGTCTTGCCTCTCATACCAATATGAGGCAATAAGAAGAAATTTCCATCCCTCTGATCTTTGGGGCTTAGATTACAATTACATGATAAGTCCATTAGAGGGGTGCAAAACAAGTGTGAGTACAAAACCATGTGAGATTCAAAGTGGGGAAAAGTCACTTCTGACTAGTGGGTTCCAATAGGAGGAGCCATTGAAGTTGGACTTTGAAAACAGGTGAAAATTAAGCATGATGGATATGTGTTGGGACTGGAAGCTCAATTCCGTGTGGACAGTCTCGGGCAGGTAAAAGTGGGACTTCTAAATCTTAGAGTCTTACGAGGCCCTCCATGAACAGCGGGGGTTCGAGAAGGTCAGACCGAGCTAGCTTGGCTAGCTCGGGTATTTCCGCCTCTCCCCCGGAGATACCTGATGGGTGGAGTCTCCCTGCCCTCGAGGTCGTCCCGGATTGGAGCACACCTAGTTACCTAACAGCACGGTATTGAGATGCAAACTGTGTGGCTGAAGATTAAGTAGGATTGAGGAAGCCTAAAAGCGCTCTTAGCACATGTGGAGCCAAAGAGAAAAGTAGGGCTCCGTTTCTTTTCTTTTCTCTCTCCCCTCCCCCTCTCTCCCCCGCTTGTACTTCTACTTCCATTCCCTTAAGCTTAGCCTTCTTAGGAAATCTCCCCCTCTTCGTCCTAAGAAAGAAGATCCCCTGCACTTGTAACCGAAACCCTGTAATAAAGCTCAACCCCTGTTTGACTCTGGAACGTCCTTTCTCTCATATGTGCATCCGGCGTGGCCAGCCGAAGACCTGGACAGGTAAGAAAGACTCGGGTAGCCCAATACAGGCCTCTAGGCTTGGCAGATATGGGCATGTCTATGCCAGTGGAGGATAAACCCTGGTGGATTCTACAAATGACAAGTTGCCTTCCTGATATTTTCTGCAGGCCTTCCTAGCTAAATTAGTCAGTCAGTGAACAAGCACTTATTAATCACTCACTATATACCAAAACTGTACTAAGCATTAAGAGCAAACTCTGAGAGCCTCATCATCATGACTTCCACAACTAGAGCATTATAGTTTTATTTCATTGGTCATAGCATCTCATAGAACAACTAATTACTATAAAATAGCAGGGCATTAGTGGAGCGAGCATCCCCAGTGATGAAACCAGAGGTTCCTGAAATCATTAGCAAGACTATTCTTTGTACCTGAATGGGGCTTTATGATGTTTAATGAAGGAATTATGGTGAGTGATTCGACCCCTGGAAAATATTAGCCAAATTGGAGAGTAAGGTAGTAGAGAGCTCTCCAGGGTGTGCTGGGGAGAACCACTTCCGACACAGCTTTGAGTATCTGCATCCCACTGCTGATATTTTCCCCTTTGTGCTACAGAATGCCTCACACAGAGGTGCTAAGCACACAGTGAATATTTAATGGATGTTTTTGGATTGAGTCAGACTAAATAATGTCAAGGCTCTGCTGATAGCCTCACTTTAAAAGGTTCATGGACTCATAGAAGGTCAGAGCTGGAAGGCACCTAGGTCCCTTAAACATGCCCTCCAGTGAAAGGAAATCCATGATCTCCTAGAGGAACCCAATTCATTTTGGGATAGCTCTCTTTGCTAAGAAATATATCCTTACATCAAGCTTCACTTTGCTTTTTATCATCTTAGTCACATTTTTGGCCCTCCAACTTATTAACATCCTTCTTAAAATGAAGAGTAAAGAGAGGAGAGGGGTGAGGAGGGTAGAGTAGGACAAGAGAAGAAAGGAGAAGAAGAGAAACAGCTGGAAGTGTTTGAGAGATTTCCATATTCTTAGATATGGACATTGCAGTGATCAAAAAAGAAAGGCTGAAGGGACTGAGTCTAAAATTGAAAAATATAAAACTGAATCTAGAAGAAAATTGAATATGGGTAAATATAAATGCAATATATGTTCAAAGAAAAATTAACTGCATACATACACTGGGAACTACACACATAGTTCTGGGAACCCATTTTAGGAAAGATATTGACCAACTAGAATGTGGAATGGAAGAAGGCTGCCAGAATGGTGAGGGGGCTTGAAACCATTTATCAACTAAAGAAAGTGGGGATATTGAGCCTGGAGAAGAGATTTCATGGTAGTTGTGGGGCCATAGTAGCTGTTTTCAGTCACAGATGGACTGCTTTGTGGAAGAGGAATTCGTTTTGTTCTTGGCACAAGAGAATAAAACTAAAAGCTATGGATGGAAGTTTCAGGAGGCAGATTTCAGCTCTACATAAGGGAAAGCTCCCTAATAACTCAAGCTAACTGAAAGAATGGACCACCTCTAGAGAAAGTAAATTCCCTGCCACTAAAAAAAAGTATTCCAACAAACTTCAAATGACCACCCATCCAGGTTGCTATGAAAGAGATCCCTGTTCAAGTCTGGGTTGGAATAGATGACCCATGGATTCCTCTCCTCCCATTTATACCTGCTACTACCAGCAGTCAAAAAGAAAAAGACAGGGGAGCAGGAGAATTCCCAGGTCACTGAGCTTTGTGGTACTGACCAGGGGCAAGTATTGACTATTCTCAAAGAGCCTGGAATTTTTTTCTCTCAGATGCCTCTATTACCCATTTCCCCAGAAGCCAGAACCCTGTAACTTGGTGTGCTTTGCCTCAGGCAAAGTTGTGCCTCCTGCCAAACCAGAAACACGTCTAGGGGCAATTATTCCCTTAAGGCAGTTAATCCTCTAAAGGATTCCTTAAAGCTCCTCTCTGATCCTACAACCTCTGAGTTCCAGGAAAGTCATTGAAGGATGAACTTAAATTCTATCCACTTCCCCCTCTCTTCCAGCCACAACCCCTTGGACATGGCATAGCCACCAGAGATCTGGGCTGGGAAGCAGGAGAGCCTACTTTTAATCCTTGCTCTACCACTGAGCGACCTTGGGTAAATTACAGAAGAAATACTGGATGCTGAGGTCATGGGCTTAGTGAAAGAATGTAAAAGGAGATAGGGTTGGGAGAGGGAACTTTAAACAGAGTTCATACAGCCAAGAGTTCTCAACTTGGAGTCAAAAAATCATTAACTCTGCTATTGAAGATGGAGAAACAGTTCCACAAGGACAGTGTCAGATTCAAGGATTGTGACACATCATGACAAAAAGAAATGTTGGCTATATCTTCTAGAAAGGTACCCATCAATGCAGACCCCCCCCCCCCCCGAGAGAGCTACTCTCAAGGGGAATTTCATGAGGACTCCATGAAAGGAGGAAAGAAGTTCAGGACCAGAAGTAGGGAGGTACCTTCTGTTCATGTACCTCACAACCTTTGTACTTTAATTCATACCTAATGGCCAAAGTGGGGTGAGAATGTGCACCATATGAAAAATATTAGAAGCTATAACCCCTCATGGTTATCTCTAGAACCTTAGGGGTAGAAGTATTATTGTCCCCTCTGAGAACATTACCTGCTAGAAAGAGTGAGCTGGGAGGAGGTAGTCCATTATGATTCAAAATTCCTTCAGTTCTCTGGAACTGGGCTACCTTATCTGTAATATTAGAGAGTTAGACTGGATGACTTTCAATATCCTCTTCCAGATCCAAATAACTGGAGAAACTTGGTCCTCAGTTTCCTCATCTGTAATGAATGAGTGAAAAGTATTAAGTGTATTATGTACAAAGCACTGTGCTAACCTCTAGAAAAATGAAACAGGAACACACAATGTAATATACAAGGAAGGTTTCAGCTCCAAGTCTGATGTAAAGGTCCCATGGTCCTTAGGGTACAGTAGCCAAGCTGATAGTCAGGCATCTTTTTTTACTAATGTCATATCCACTGGTGAAATGAGATCACCTTCTGATGCTGAACCACTCTGTAGTGCCTAAGATTTTGGTGGCAAGAGTTTTCTTTTCTCATTTTCAGTAATTGTTACAGCACACTCAGAAACTGTTGCCAGCCCACATCTCCATGGGGTTTGCTGCCTGGAATGAGAGAAAAATGAGGGCAGGATGTATATGTGACCTGGAGGATGACCCCACTCCAAGAGTTCTTGAGTTTGTCTCCTTGTTCATGGAAGTTGGTCAGAAGTTGGTATATGTGATGGCAAGAAGACAGGCCCCTCAAGAAAAAGCTTTTTCAATGGAGGGGGAAAGGGGGAAGGTGAGAGGGAAAAAGTGAAGCTTACTCTCATCATATTTGGCTTAAGGAGGGAATAACATACACACTCAATCTGGTATGAAAATCTATCTTACAATACAGGAAAAGTAGGGGAGAAGGGAATAAGTGAGGTGGGGGAGATGATAGAAGGGAGGGCAAATGGGAGGAGGGAGTAATTAGAAGTAAATACTTTTGGGGAGGGACAAGATCAAAAGAGGTAATAGAATGAATGGGGGGAAGGATAGGATGGAGGGAAATACAGTCTTACACAATATGACTATTGTGGAAGTCATTTGCAAAACTACACATATATAGCCTATATTGAATTGCTTGCCTTCTCATTGGGGATGGGTGGGGAGGGAGGAAGGGAGAGAAGTTAGAACTCAAAGTTTTAGGAACGAATGTTGAGAATTGTTTTTGCATGCAACTGGGAAATAAGAAATACAGGCAATGGGGTATAGAAATCTATCTTGCCCTACAAGAAAAGAGAGACGATGGGGATAAGAGAATGGAGGGGTGTGACAGAAGGGAGGGCAGATTGGGGGAAGGGGTAATCAGAATGTACAGCATTTTTGGGGTGGGGAGAAGGGAGAGATGGGGAGAAATTTGAAACTCAAAATTTTGTGCAAATGAATGTTGAAAACTAAAAATAAATAAACAAGCATTAAAAAAAAGAATAAGTTAAAAAAAAAGGTGGACCTCTTGTCTTCAGTAACAGCTCCTCTCAATGATGGCCCTGGGCTGTTGATTGAGGCAATGGTGGTTTGAATAACCTGGCATATGATACCTCCCTCCGAAAATATGTATGTGTTTTTTCTTAGTTCTATAATCCATGGTCTTTTTATTTTAAGTCACTTCATCTCTAGGGGCCTCACCTGAATCTGTAAGAGAAGGAAGTTAGGTGATCACTAAGGTTCTTTTCAACTTTCAATCCTGTGAGCTTAGGAAGAGGGGAAGGAGGAAAACATCAGGGGAATAAGATGGAACCTGAAGATGAGACCTGGCAACCATATCTATACTCCTAGTGGCTAGAGAGCTAAGCCAGTGGTGATTTCCTATAATATTGGTTGAGAGCAGGAGTGAAGTTTGGGTGGGGCAAAGGGGACAGTCTGTGACCTGAAGGGCTTAGAAAGTAGGAGTGTGGATGGTGAATACAACAACAGTGAGTCAAGCTGGTGAGAGCAGCAAATGGCAGGTGTAACATTGAAGTTGCAGAATCAAAGAATCTGGCAATAGGAAGGGGCCATCTAGTCCAACCTGTACACAAAAGGAGTGAAAGAAGCATAGGGGTCCAGTGTGGGTGTATATTTGGAGGCAGCCTATAACCTAGACCATCTTGATCTGTTTTCACACTATCCAGATCCCCCCAATCAGCAGAAAACAGAAAATAGAGTAGCCATCAGTCATTCAATAAACATTTATTAAGTGCCTACTATGTGACAGGGACTGGGCTAAGTGCCGGAGCTACAAAGATAGACAAAGACCAGTAAATACTCATGGGCCAGAAGTGGTCTGGGGGTCCAGAGACAAGAAGCAGATGTCGCCACAATAGGAATGACAGCATTTTTTCTGATTGTGGCAATCTGTGTCTTCGTTACAGCTCAGCTTGCAATATGGTAGTGGGGCTATTTCCTCACAGAGCCTGAGTCTTGTCAGTTGGGCTGAACAAGATAAGGGCAAATGAGATTCAAAGTCTCTGGATGTGCTTCTGAAAACTGCCCATGTTCCAATCCAGGGAGTCCCTCTAACATTCCCAACCCAGGCCTCTGGGCTCTATCCCTCCCCCACCACTTTCTGAAATCTGAACCCCCATCCTTTGTCCAGTTACTCAGATCAGGCTTTCACTTGCTTGTTCCCACTCTCCGAATCTGACCTTCCCCCCTTCTCTGATCCCCTAAATCAAGTCACATCTCCCTCTCACAGACTCACAGCTCCTAAATTTTTAAACTCTCCCTTCCCCCTACCTCTCTTTTCAGATACAAAGACCTCCTTCCATCCGCCCTTCTCCCCCAAAGTCCTAGCTTTCCTACCAACCTGTTCTGTCACCTTCTCCCTTATCTCCCAGTTTCATCCAGAGCCCTCCACTCTCAGCTTCATTAGATTAAAGGCAATTAAGCTCTAGAAGCATCTCCAGGTAGGATGTACTCCCTTCTCCCCACCAGCTGGATTTTATCTCCTCTAAGACCTGGGACCTTTAGTCATCTTTGCTTCTCTGGAGTTCACGTTAGAGTGCTCTCAGAGCCCCATTTAGCACTGCAAGGAGTTTTTAAACCATAACTTGGCATAGGGCTGAGATTCCCCCCTACCCCAGAAAATGGATTGGTCTAAGGCTCCTAACATTCTTAACCAACCCCAGGAAGTAGGGAGGAAGAGGAGTCCAGGATTTGGTCAAAGAAAGAGGACATTTCAAGGGTGGGAAAAGGAAAAGGGTAGGAGAAGCTGGAACTCTAACAGTGATCAAAATTGCTAGAGTTCCAAAGCTCTTTACCAATGTTGCGTCAGTCTGGGCCTTGTACAGGGAAGAGGAATCCTACCTTCTCCAGGATGCAGGCATCTGAACCGGCAACTAATAAAACAGCATTTCATCACCCGAGGGCACTGATAATCCGTAGTACACTCTCCAGACAGCTTCCTGGGGCATCTAAAGTGGTCCATGGGACAGGTCCCTGGCTTCCCATCACCTGAAGGATGTTGGGGTTCAGATATCATCCCTCCAGTCTCTGGTATCTCCAAGGAATAGTTCTGGGGGTCAAAAGGGGGTTATTCTAAATCTTCCTGCCTTTACCTCAGAGGTGGGGGCACCTCTGCTCAGTCCCAGGGGTCCCCATCACTGCTGAGCAGGCTTTGCTTCCCCCTGACTCTCCTGAAAGAACCCTCCACTCCAGGGTTATGGTTCTCCTGCCCCAACCTGTTAAGACCTGGATATTATAAGACTGGGCCAGAGGCAGCTTGGTGACACTGTGGATAGAGCTCTGAACCTGGAGTCAGGAAGACCCAAGTTCAAATCCAGTCTCAGACACTTACTAGCTCTGTGACCTTGGGCAAGTCACCTCACCCTGTTTTCCTCAGTTTCTTCATCTGTAAAATGAGCTGGAGAAGGAAATGGCAGACCATTCCAGTATCCCTGCCAAGAAAACCTCAAATGGTGTCATGAAATGTCAGATACAACTGAAATGACTAAACAATAACAGCACTGGAAGACTAAGGTTCTGGAGTGAATGCCCATTTTCACTGTTGCCACATCAGTAGGAATGGGATCCTCAAAGACTTGCCAAGTTGCTTAGCTGACAGAGAGCAGTGCCTGAAGGTGGAGGATGGGTTCCATAAATGGAGGTGGGGCTGCTTGGGGCATACGGGTGCTGGCTCTTGTGAAAAGAGCTCTAACAGTCCAAAAGCCCGTGTTCTTTTACTAACTGCTAACTTGATGCAGGACAATGGAGAAGTAGCTTTTATCTTATTGGGATACAGAGACAATCATAGATTTAGGGCTGAAAGGGACAATAGAGGCCAAGGAATCCAACTCTCTCATTTGACAAATGGAGAAACTGAGACTAAGAGGTTAATGACAACCAGGGTCACACAGCTAGGAAGGATCTGTGTCAATAAGATTGTGAGCTCCTCGAGGGGAGGAAGTATCTTTTTCCTCTTTTTGTATCCCCAGAGCTTAGCACAATGCCTGGTACAAGGTAGGTGTTGAATAAATATTTAATAATTGAGTCTGTCTCTGAACTTAAGTCTTCTTGACTCCAAGTCTAGTCCTCTATCCATTCTGCAGCCTAACTGCCTCACAGCTTCCTCATCAATAAAATAAGAAACAAATGGTCTTCTCTAAGATCCCTGACATTACTCTATGAAGTTTTGAAAGGGTCTCTATCCCTACTCAGAATCCTAGGGAACCTCTGTCCCCTCTCTTCAACCTGAGGTCTCCAAATTGAGAGCTATTTCAGGAAAGCCATTGAAAAACTAGACCATCCAAGAGGATCCAGGGGGATGCTAGAGTTCATGTTATTCCAGGATTATTGAATAAGCTTGGGTTGTTTAGCCTGGGAAAAAGAGAACTAAAGGGAGACATGAAACCTATGGTCAAGTGTTTGAAGAAAGATCCTGTATATATGTGGGGGGGGGGGTGCATGAACACATATAAGCATATGTGTGAGAGAGAGAAAATAAGAGAAAAAAGAGAAAAGGGAGGGGAGAAAACAGAGAAGAAAAGAGAAGAGAAAAAAACAGGAGAGAAGAGGAGAGAGACAGAGAGAGAGGATTAGCCTTCACCCCAGGTGCCAGAACTAAGAGCAATGGGGACAGATGGGAGGTCAGTTTTGGAAGCAGATTTAGGCTTAGTGTAAGGAAAAATTATTTAATTAGAGGCTATCCCAAACTGGAATAGACCTGCTTTGAAAGATCATCTACTGCAGGTTACTGAAGGCATTTGGATAGAGGCTGGATGCTCACTTTTCCTGAGACCAAGATTCCAGATCTGGCCAAGGACTTGGCAATAGGGTAGATGTCTTCCAAGGTCCTTTCCAACTCTGGGATTTGGTGATACTGTAACCTGGCCAGGAAAGCACAACTCCCCTCTGTGATGTTCTTGTCCATCCAAACACTCTCCATCCCTCCACCCCCAGGCTCACTAAGTACCTAGCTTTGGGCCACATGAAGATTTTAGTCCAGGTAAACTGGAAGCTTTCTGGGGCATTTCACTGGGAAGGAGAAGGAATGGTTCCTGCCTCAATGACACCTGGATGCTCCTTGGGCATTCCTACCTTTTGATTGGTGAAATAGCTCGGAGGCTCCTTTCAGGGAGAAGTTGAGGATCAAGAGGCCAGAAAAGAGGCTGCTAAGCCCCATGCTGAGGCTGGAAGGAAAGAGTTGGGAGACTGGGAGAGGCTAGCTCTTGTCACCTGTACTACAGGGGCAGGAGCTGTAGGCTGGAGGTGCCCCACTCTTCCTGGCTCAGCCTCCTAATATGACATGTCCTCCAAAGAGCCCTCCTCCAATAAGTGATGGACATCAGTACCATCTGAGGAGTAGCAGTCTGGGTGGGGGCCAAAAGTCTTAGTAATGATGTGTGCACCCTTCCTAACCCCAGCTGAAATCAGTGTGCTATGATGTGGACAATCCTGATATAAGAGCTGGGGAGAGGAGATCTGGTCCTCGCAGAGTCCTCTTATCTGATCTGCCCAGGACTGTGCCATCCTCTTAAAAATGAGAGATTGGCACTCATGAATTTTAAAATGCCTTCCAATTTACTGTTCTTTGTTCTGAAGTCTATTTCAGATCTAATGCTGCACAAATGCCCAGGCCCCTATGTTCACCCAGGGACTGCTTACCATTGTCCCCAGGGGGAAACTACCTCACTCATCAAAGACACTCTTAGAAATCCAAATCTATTGTGCAGTCTGGTCATTACTATGGCATTGTCATCAATCATCATCGATCCACCATCTTCTTTTCCCCTTCCTGTCTTATTTTTTCTCCTTTTCCTCCTTTTCCTCTTCCCCTCTTTCTATGGAGACTATCCTCACTAAAGAGACTGTCTCTCTCCCTTCTCTTTCTCTCTCTCCTTTTCTTACTTCTTCTTTCCTCTCCTCACCCTCCTTCTTATTCTCTTACTCCTCATCCTTTTCTTCTGTCTCCTACTCTCCTCCTTCTTTTTCCTCCTTTCCTTCTTCTCCCTTGTCCTCCTCCTTCCTTTCTTCTCTTCTTTCTTCTCCTCTCTTTTTTCTTCTCCTCAGTCTCCCCTTATCCCCCTCCTTTTACTCGTTCTTCTCATTTTCCTCCTCCTCATCTTTTATCCTCCCATTTTTTGAGTACCTATTCTACAATAGGTGATGAGCCAGTTATGACTAAGGTGACCAGGCTAAGAAGGGTTGCAACAGCCCCATGTAGAAAGTGGGATAGTCAATCAATTGGGGAAGAATATTCTGGGGTTCAGGGCCATTTCTCCTAGTGAGGAGGTAACTGAGCTGACCAAAACTTGTACCATGGGATGTTAAAAATTTTACGTAAGGCTTCAAACATTCCCCAGTTAAGAAGCCAGAAGGGAACTAGATATTCCCAGAGCAATCTAATTTTCTTTATTTGTGGAAGAATTCTCTTGGCCCACGGTAAGCACTCTTTAAAAGTTAGTAAATATAAGTACTCTATATTGGTCCTGAATGCAACCAGCATAGAACAAGCCTGCACATCATACTGCCTGTAGGCTACTTTGGCAGGCCACAAGCAGCGTGCAGGGCATATGTTGTGCAGGCCTGGTATAGAATGCCAAAAGTGATAAAATGAATGATTTTCTGTGTAAGATAATTTGGAAATGCAATGGACTGAATTGATGTCATTTGACTGGTAATGTTTTGTTTCATGTTTTAAATATATAATAATGTACATGTTATTATTGTGTTTCCAAAATGTTTTTCTTATATTGTGAAATTGAGGACATTATTCTATTAGAAGTGCTGTTATAAAAGTATTTCCCTTTCAATTTGGTTACTATTAGGTTATGAATTGAGCTGTTAAAAGAATGTGGCAGCTCCAGCAATCCCACTTCTAGGGTTGTATCCTAAAAAGATCATAAAAATGGGAAAGGACTCCCATGTACAAAAATGTTGTATTTATAGCAGCTTTTCCAGAACTGGAAATAGAGGGGATGCACTTCAATTGGGGAATGACTGAACAAATTGTGGTATAGGAATGTAATGGAATACTATTGTGCTATAAGAAGTGATGAACAGTCAGACTTCAAAAATCCTGGAAAGACTTATATGAACTGATGCTGAGTGAAGTGAGCAGAACCAGGAGAACATTGTTCATAGAAACGGTCACAGTGTGCGATGCTTGATTTTGATAGACTTCTTACGATGCAAGGACCTAAGACAATTCCAAAGGACTCATGATGGACTATGCTATCCACACTGAGAGAAAGAATTATGGTGTCAGAATGAAGAATGAAGCAGACTATTTTCTTTTTTGTTTCATTTTGTTTTCTATTTTTTTCTCAAGGTTTCTCTCATGCATTGTTATTTTTCTATGCAACGTGACTAAAGTGAAAATGTGTTTAATAGGAATGTACGTGTAGAGCCATATCAGATCATATGCCATCTTGGGGAGGGAGGAAGAGAAAATTTAAAACTTATGGAAGTGAATGTTGAAAAACAAAAATAAATCAATTGAAAACTGAAAAGAAATTCAATTCAACAAAAAAAAGAATGGTAGAAGTATTTGAATACTGTCAATAATTTAATGGGATATGTTTGCTTTAAAGTAGGTGATATAGTAAAGAGTAAGTTTCATCTGAGATTGACCATCACTTATGAAAATTATGAAATTTTATCTGTTAATAAATAATATGCATTGAAGTTACATTTTTGGACCAAGTAAGTAACCATCGATTCTAAGATTTCGTTTGCCTTAGGGGTTATAGGCAATATGGACATGTTAGTCTAGAGACTTTCAGTAGCCAGAATTTTTTCTGGGGGTTTTGAGTCAACTAGCATGTATTCACTGTATGTGAGTTATTCTTAGTTCATAAATTCTTTATAAATTAATTATTCTTAGTTATAAATTATTATTTTTAATTATAAATGAACTTATAATTTATAAATGATAAATAAAATGTCCTTACGTGCTCATTGTTAACTGTTGTTACAACATGAGAAAAGTAGCAATAACCTAGCCATGAGCTGTGATTAGCGAAATTTTGCTATTTGAGGCAAAATCTCATAGGGCTGTAGTTTCACATTGTTCTAAGTTTTTCTTTCAGGTACAATTGTCTGAAATGTCATGAAGTCAATTGTTTGTTCGTCCTTCTTGTCTCAGGGCAGCTGGAGAAGTACCTAGTGACTAAAACCTAAGCCAGGAGATTGGTGGTCATTGCTGGCCATCAGGTGACCACCTGGACTTAGCTAAATCTTTGAAGTTCAAATCAGAAGGCAAGAGTCAAGTTGTGAGGTCTTAGAAGTGAGAGCTGGAAGAGAACTTGGGAGCTTAGTCCAATTCCTTTGTTTTGTAGATAAGAAAACCGAGGCCCTAGATGGGAAATGGACTTCTTAAAAGTTTGTTGATATTTTGAAGGTTTTTAAATTTATTTCACTTGCCAGTAATACAGTTATCACCACCACTATGGCTACCAAAAAATATCCTCCCTTGTAAGAAGAACAATTAAGCAAAACAAGTCTACACACTGACCACTTCTAACAAAGTGTGTTTGGTTACACACCTCTCTAAGGAGAGGAAGGAGGGATAATTCATGATCTCCATTCTGGAATCAAAATTGTTCATTGCTTTGATCTGAATTCCAATGTCTTCCAGTGCTGTTTTCCTTTACATTTTTGGGCCAATTGTGTATTTTCTCTTGGCTCTGACATTTAATTCTCCTTGATTCAAATCAACCTCCCAAGTTTCTTTGATTTCCTCATATTTCTCATTTCTTAAGAAACAACAGCATTCTATTGCAATCATATACCACAGGAATTTCAGTACCCCTCTCAGACATAGACAAATCTAACCAGAAAAAAGATAAACAAGAAATATGAGGACCTGAATAGAACTTTTAAAAATTATATATGATAGGTCATGAAAGATTACTAAATGGACTCATAATGGAGTTTACGCATCTCTCAGATATGCTTTTACAAAATTGGCCATTTTGGAGGACATTCATTTATCTCAATTTATTGAGTCATTCCCCCAATTGACTAATACTCACTTTCCAGTTTTTGGCTACCACAAAAAGTGCTATTGTGACTATTTTGGTACATATAAGGACTTTCCCCTTCACTTTCCCTATTTCTGGGCAAACCTCCTTCTACCATCTAATGGTTCATGTAAAGAACTGACTCTGAAGGGATCTCCAGGAAATGGATCCTCCAACTGTCTGTTCTAAATTTGTTCCTACTTAACTAATGTTTTGAGGATTGCAGGGTCCAGTCTTCTCAACAGACCTATGATGTAGGCAGCACTAGTGGATGGGGGAGGGAAAGAGCCTTACCCGAGATCACATAAGCCCTGGAGGCAGGATTTGAATTAGGTCAGGCAGAACATTCTCTGTTAAACCATATATGAAAGAACAAGACTTTGAACTTCTTGTCCTTTCTTTGTCCATTCCCTCAGGCCCAGCACAGAGACCCCTGGCCCTTCTCCCCACCTATGGATGTCTAGACCCTAAAAACAGAACTTCTTTTCAGTCTGGGAAAATGAGGAATTAATAAACACCTCTCCCTCTTTGCCTCCAAACAGTTCCTCAACCATCAGAAATCAAAGACAGATTGTCCATGCTTTAGGAGGACTATAATGTTATTTCAGGCAATTCTTTTGAGTTCTAAGGGCCCTCCCAACTGGAGCAGTGACAAGCCACACTGGGATGGTTCTTAGATCCACTTGCCATTGTTGGCTCATTATTGGGACACTTTAAAGGACCCTGGTTATTGGCAAGAGGGGAGTACAAGTATCTCCACTCTGTTTAGCCCAGGCAATCTGGCCTGTGCATCCACTTAGATAATTCAGCAGATAGAGTCAAGTGATTAACTCCTTCACCCCA
This sequence comes from Notamacropus eugenii, assembly GCF_028372415.1. Taxonomy (NCBI): domain Eukaryota; kingdom Metazoa; phylum Chordata; class Mammalia; order Diprotodontia; family Macropodidae; genus Notamacropus; species Notamacropus eugenii. The sequence goes on from NC_092872.1 coordinate 716,670,235, forward strand.
ACCTCAGGAGCCATGAAAAATGAGGGAATGGGAAGGGAGAGTTAAAAGCTGCCTCATGGACCTTGCCTTCCTTCCCTTTATCCCTGGGTTCTCAACCTCCTCTTTCTCTTATCCCTGGACCCTTTTCTTTCTGCCTTTCAACCCTTCTCCTATCCCTTTTCTTGCTCATCCTTGGGATCTCCCCCTCCCTGATTCCTGGGTTCTCCCTCTCCCCTCCTTTCCTCAGGATATCCCATCCCAGTTGGAATGTCTTTTTTCCATTCTGTCCTTCCCCAAATCCAAGTTTCTTCCCCCGGATTTCTCCTCACAGTCACGAGGGTAGATGTAAGCCTTTCTGATCCTGACTCATCTCTCCCTGGTGACTCCTGAGCCCCACTCTCTCTTCAGATGCATGTCTGCTACCTTTGGACCTGCGTTCCTGCATGACCTTCACTTCCTGATTGTACCTGGTGGCCAACTACAGCTGCCAGCCCTTTTTCTATAGTGGCTGCAAAAGCAACACAAATAACTTTACCTCCAAGGAGGACTGTAGGAAGGTCTGTAGGCATACAACCCCTGAGGATCCTGCCAAAGAGACCTAAGCCCACAGCTTGGAGTCTGGAGCTTGGCTGAGTAGTAGATTATCCTCACCCAAGACGTCTTCCTCCATCTTGAGCATCCTCATCCTAGCTGAAACACTAGCCAGCTGTGTGACTCTGGACAAATCTTCTCTGAGCTTTGTTTCCTCTTCTGTGAAAAAGGGATGGGGGAGGATGCTAACAATCATCCTCCTTATTTCACAGGGTTGCTGCCGAAAAGAGGTTCTTAAAATCCAACATAAACATGAGCTATTACTATTCTTTCCTCCTCTGCCCCAATCCATGACACTCTGCCCTTTAAAAAAAAGTGCTCAAATCCTACCTTCATTCCCCCTATCCTACCACAAAGTTGACCAAAAATACCTCATCTGAACCTTATGATACCCCTATGGAGAAGCATCATTTTTCCCCTTTTATAAGTGGCCCCCAAAAAGGAATTATATGGCCAAGACTACAATGAACTTCAGTGGAAGACCAAACAGGGGCTTTAGTAAGATCCTTTGCTTCTACAGCTGAGGCAACTGAGAGGAAAAGATGACAAGAAACTCACTTGTTGAACGCTGAATCTTCTCCATACTGTGCTGTCTCTCCCAAGGATATACAAATCATGAAGTTTCCCCATGTTTGCGGTTGACCTAAGTACACTTTGCTATTTGCTTTTGCTTTTCATTTTTCTAAAACTATAACTTCTTATTAAGTTAACCCAGTATTGACAAATCTAAACTATTCATTTCTATGTAACAAATAAAAATGACCTGCTCTAGAAAGGCTGTAATCAAAGAGTTTTGAATAAACAAATTTACACTAAAGTGTTACTGTTTCCCAAATGTGTGGGAAATGCCATAGGCTTTTGTCATTAAAGTCAGGGCTGAATGCAGTTGTCCATTCTCTGGGTATTTGTAATCTCAAAGAGGCTGTCACCCTGTCATGAATACAACCTGGCCCCTTCACTGTTGCCCTATCCAGTGGCTCAGGCAGAAGGATTGGCACAGGTTGATGAAATAGTCAGATTGAGACGTGCTTCTGAGGCAGACAGTGAATTCACTGCCATAGGAGTTAAGTGTTCAGCTTGGGGGATGGGGAGTTAGTGAAGTCATCTAGGAGTCAGTTCCTTTGTTCTACAGAACCCAATACTCATCTTTCAGAGACTGTAACTTGGACCTCAGTTCTCCAGATCACCTTCAAGCAAGACTGACCCTCCTTTATGATGCTCTTCTGGCTACTTCTTACAACGATTGTTGGCATCTGGGGAAACCGAGCAAAGAGGTAGGGGATGGAAACAATTAACCAGACACAAAATCATACCATTTTAAGGGAACTTAGTCTAGAAAAGTTACAATGTTAAGAGCCGGAAGGGACTTCCGAGTAATAGAATGTCAGAGGTCTAAGTGATATCAGGACCTAGAACCCAGAACCTAGAATGAGAAAACAATAAAACTTTGTAACCAGGTACCAAAGCACTATATAAATATGATCATTATTGTTATTCTACTAACGACCTCTTTTGATGCTTTATCATGGTATAAATATGACCCTGGTTGCCTAAAGTCTGTGTAGTGGGACTCAAGTGGAGAAGATATTTGAGGGTGGTCTCAAAGATTATCTGAGGGACCAGCCTGGTTAAGAGGAAGACTCCTTGCCAAATGGCTAGCCAGGAGCTATTTCACAAACCATTCATTTGTGGTGACAAGAGGAGGGGAAGGGAACAGTAATTCATAAAGACTTTAATATATTATCTTCCCCTAAAGATGGTTTCATTCATTGCATGTGTAGTTCCATTCCTAACCCAATGCCTGGAACGTAGTAGGTGCTTAATAAATACTTATTGATTGATTAATTGATACTAAGATATGGAGAAAATACTGTCTGTATTGATGAGGACAGTATACACACTAACCAAATGAGAATTTAGAAGTGTTATTATTTGGGGGAGGGGGAGGTTTAGATCTCATTGGGATAAAGAATTCCCAGTGTGGAGGTTACTTCTGCTGGCGCAGATTGGCAACCTGTCTATAGCTAAGAGTCTTGAGAATCTCAGAAATCATAGATTTTGAGCTGGAAGGGACCTTAGAGGTAGAAACTGAGGACCAGAGAGATTGACTTGCTCAGCCAGGGTGATAGCAGTAGGTCTCCGTCTATGACAGAGGTTCTTTTTTTAAAAAGCATTTATGTATGTGCAAGGCATTGTACCAAGTGTTTTACAAATATTATCTCATTTGACCCTTACAACAATTCTGGAAGGCAGGTGCTATTATTATCCTCATTTAACAATTGATGAAATTGAGGCAAGCAGGTAAAGTGACTTGCCCAGGGCCACAAAGCTAGTAAATGTCTAAGACTGGATTTAAACTCAGATTTTCCTGACTCCAGGCCCAGTGTTCTATCCACTATATCAACTAACTTTGGGGGTCAAAAGATATGGGTTCAAACCTTGCCTGTGTGACCTTGGAAAAATCACTTAGCCTTTCCAAGCCTCAGTTTCCTCATGTGTAAAATGAAGGAGTTGGACTATATGGCATCCTATATTTTGTGGTTTCATTCATCTTCTCTATGGTGCAAGGGTAGCACCAGAACCAATTCTGGTATTCTGTGTTCTAAGAGAGAGAAATTTAATAAGTCCTCCTTTGGGGATGTCAAGAAGGCCTAGTCAAGTCTAGGTAGCTTGAGTCGGACTAGACTGGCAACCTGGTCCAGCAGAGGAAAGAAAATCTAGGATGAGGTTTTTCTGACAACTGCAGAAGATGCCTTGGGTCTCTAAGGAGTGCCTGCTTTACCCTCCAGCAGAGCATGAAATTCCCATGGTGTGTAACCACCTTCACCTTAGTCTACCTTTGGTTTGGACAGATCCTGACTACCTTCCTGGTGGGCATAGAGGTTTGCCTTTAGATATTCAGTCTTTGGGTTGCTCACTAACCATTAACACCCCTGGGAAAATAGTGCAGGTCACTCACAGAGGAGTCTGGATGGGTCTGAATGGACAGCAGAATGGAGAGTGGGGAGACAATGAATAATAATTTGGAGACAATAATCACAGCCTGTAAATGAGGATAGAGTGGGTGCTCTGAGGTCATTAGAAGAGCCCAAGTCAGGTGGCACCAGGAGAGATGCCAAGGGAATCAGTGGGTACACGTCAAAGACATGTTCCTTGGTGAGAAAGACTTCCCCTCTCCTCTGAGAAAAATGTTGTTGCTTCTGCCAGTTTTTTGGAGAGTCCTTTTGGAGGGGGCCCAATCAGTTCCTAATACTTTGGGTTTTCCACTACTTTAAAAAACGTAAAAGTACACAGAAGCATCTGGGACAGCATGGGGTTATGAGAAGAGCCCTGAGTTTGGAGTCAGAAAAGTTGGGTTCAAATCTTGGTTCTGCGATCTACCCCCTCTATAACTTTGGACAGCTCATTTAACCTCTCCACACTAGGCCTGATTCTAAAGGTCATTATAGTAAAGCAGGGGTTCTAACCCTGGGGTCTGTAAACTTGAAGTTTTAAAAAATATTTTGATTTTTTTATATTCACTGTAATTGGTTGCCTCTGTTCTCCCCTTGATTTTGCATAATGAATGTAAAACCACTATTCTGAGACTCGGGCTTCACCAGCCTACCAAAGGAGTCCATAGCACAAGAAGGGTTAGTAATCCCTCTACTGAAGGAAACAGGTGCTACAGTGGATAGAACATGGAGCCTGGGGCCAGAAAGACTTGGATTCAAATCTGGTCTCAGATATTTACTAGACCCATGATCCTAGGCAAGTCATTTAACCTTTATCTGCCTCCATTTTCTCAGTTATAAAAAGGAGATTATAATAGCCACTACCTCTTAGTATTGTTGGGAGGACTATGTGAAAGACGATTTGTAAAACGTTTTAGTACAGTGCCTGGCACATAGCTGATATTTAATAAATGTTTCTTCCCTTCCTGTGATTGACAGGGTTAATTTGGAAAGATAGCAGCTGAGCAACTTTAGTCAAATTACTTCTCTTTGCCCTCAGTTTAGGGTTGGACTAGAAGGCCTCTAAGATTCTTTTCTGCTCTGAATTATCTATGATCTCTTTGCCAATGTGGTGTTGGGGCCCTCACCTCCCAAGAATCCTGTGGGCAGATCCTCAAGATTGGCCTGTTCCTGGCAAGTGTCTGTGATCTACCAAGCACTGCTGGCAAAGTCATCTTGAGGTCTGGACTTGGAGCTTAGTGTGGGCTGTTGGTGGGAGGGGGCAGGGTTAAAGCAGTCCAAAGAAGAAGGCAGTTTGCCAGATCAAGCCCCAGTTGGCTCTGCCTCCCCTTAGGACCAGAGGAAGAAATGTTTCAGGGGATCCTGGAATTCATTCGATACAAACACCTCATTTTGCAGAAGAAAACAATTAGCCACAGAATTCAAATGACCTGCCCAAGGTCATCTAGGTCATGGAACCAGCAGGTTCTTTGATCCCCCACTCAGGGCTCCTGCTGGTCCTTTTCTAGATGGTCCCCCAAGTTCTTGGGCCATGGCCACTTCAAAGTCTTTCTTAAATTCTTAGACTCCTTGGTTGCTGTAAGATTCAGCTCAAGCACCACCTTCTACATGTATTCTTTCCTGATCCCCCAGATGTTAGTGCCAGCCTCCCAAATTGACCTTGTATATATTTTGTATATATGCCATTAATGTCTCTGGCTTAACTGTAAGCTCCTTAAAGGCAGATACTTTTTCACCTTTCCCCAGAGCCACAAGGTGGTACAGTGGATGGTCTACTAGACCTAAAGTCAGGAAGTCTCATTTTTCTAAGTTCAAATCTGACCTCACACACTAACTGGCAGTGTGACCCTGGGTAAGTCACTTAACTCTATTTGCCTTGGTTTCCTCATTTGTAAAATGAGCTGGAGAAGGAAATGGCAAACCCCTCTAGTGTCTTTGCCAAAAAATTCTAAATGAGGTCAAAAAGGATTGGACATGACTAAACAATTTTTTATCCCTAGCATCTGGCAGAGATCCTGACAGCAGGCACTTGATAAATGATTGATTGATTTCTCTTACCACCATCAGCTAAAATGTGGCTCTCAGGGATGAAGGGGTGTGGTCTAGTGCTATATGAGAAGCAAGAGGACCTGAGCTTCAAATTCAGTTCTGCCTTTTACATACTCTATGACTTTGAGCAAATCATTGAAGGTCTCTGGGCTCAACTTCCTCTCTAAAATGGGGGTGTACAGACAAAAAACAATCATTTCTGAAGGCCTTATTGTGTTCCAGGCACTGCCCAAGAGCTGGGAATACAAGAAAAGATGAAATCAGTGACTGCCCTCAAGAGGTTTACTTTCTAATGCAGGAAGACAGCACACAAAAAAAGTGGACTAAAAGGGGGAGATAAGGTCGAGAAGTAAGCTGGAACAGAGCCATGCTGAGACTCCAGGGAGCCTGAAATATAGCTAGAGGAAGAGTGAAGCATGACCCATCTAGGTCCATCCCCAAAATGAAGGCCTTTGAAGAAACTCCCCAATTGGAGAAGGGTCCAGTGTGTCAAAAGGGTGTTCGAGGGTGAGAAGCCCCTGGAGCCACAGAGTTAGAAGAGTTAGAAGCCCAGCCAGGAGAGGAATCCCTTCAACTAAAGGACCTCCACAGACCCTTTCTGCTCCAAGTTTTTTATTTCTCCTGGTTTAGTTCAGGATTCCCCTTCTTCCATTTCGTGTGCCCAAGATGGGATGGGATTAGACAACAGGATTTTTACTAGTTCTTAAAGGAAAATAAGGGTAAAATGAGAACAATTTCCAGATTGGAGAACTAGAGTCACAAAGTTCAGATATTTGAGACCCAAGTTAAAATTCTGGCTAGGACATTTATTCACTGGGTGAATCTGCAAACCATTTACCTTTGTTGATTCCTTACCTGTAAAATATGGATAATAATAATTTCACAGGCAGCTCTCTAAGACTGTATTGCAGAGAAGAAGTTGTTTTTATTGGTAATAGAAATTCCTTACCACAAACATTCTACATTGATGACATCATAGGTTTGATCAAAATTATATACTCATATTAATTATCATTGCTATTGTTTCCCTACTTCACAGAATTGTCTTGGAAAAATAAATTTTGTAGACCTTAAATATAAAGTAAATGTGATATCATTGTTATTATTAGCAGGGGATAGCTAGAAGTAAAATTTTACATTGACTGCTATACAATAAATTACAATAATTATTTTGTTAGTAACATTTTGTACATAGAGAAGTGCCAGGCTACAATATACAAGGCTCCCTGCTAGACTCTTGAGGGATACAAAGCTTTAAAAAAAAACTCAGCCCAGTCCCTGCACCCAAGGATCATGTACTCTATTAGAAGATAAGATAATGTTCACAAATATGTATACAAAATGTACACAAATAATCATGATGCAAGGTAGGGAGCAGGGTGGAGAGTGGATAGAGTGATAGTCTTAGAATTAGGAAAACCTGGATTCAAGTCTTGCCTCTGACATAGACTGATTCTGTGATCATTGGAAAGTAACTAAACTAAATGGTCTCTAAGTTCCCTTCCATCTATAAATCAATGATCCTTTGAACTTAACTTTTCAGTATTCTAGATAACAAAATAATTGATAAGCACTTGCTATAACAATAAAAGCAGAAACTCACTCTCACCCCACCTTCCCCGTGAGCATAGGAAACTGCTAAACAAAGTGGAATAAGAGACTGGGGGAAAGATCAGTTAAGTGGCATCAGTTTGGGTGTGTAAGGAAAAGAAAGGTCCCATGTAGAATAGAAGAGAAGAGAATACATTCCAGGCAAGGGAGAAGACTTGCATTAATTCATAGGAGCTGGAGGCAAAAGGATAAAGTCAGCAGCATGCCTGGAATGTTGTATTCATGAAGGAGACTGATAGGAAATGAGGCTAAAAAGGCAAGTGAAAGCCATGATTGAGGACTTTGAATGCCAGGTTGAATCACTGATATTTTATTCTGATGGTAATGGAGTGGGGTCATCACACCTTCGAGGTATTACTATTCTTAGAGAAATACACAGAGCCTCCAGTCTTGATTCAGCACCATGGCCAGATGCCTCAGACTTTGTGCCCCCTCTCCCTAATCCCACCTAAATTTCATTCCTCTTCCAATTTACACCTGGTGCCTCTCTCACCAAACATCCAGGGTCACTGTTCTCCAATACTATTAGTCTTATTTTTCACAGGATCAGAGAATATCAGAACCAGAAGGGATCTTATAGATTGGCTCATTTTACAGATGAAGAAGCAGAGGCCTAGGGTGGTTAAGTGACTTTCCCAATGCCACAAAAGTTATGAGTAGAAGTCAGAATTTGAACCCAGGAATTCTGACTTTAAATTCTCTGCTCTTTTCATCATAGCAGGCTGCCCCCTTACCATGCATGGTAACAGACAGTCACCATCTCTTCACAGTATCACATGCATGTACAAGTCTCTCCATCAGGACATTTTCATAGGCTCAGATATTCTTGAACCTCTTCTTGCTAACTCTGTTTTCTCTCCTTTCTCCTCAGCCCTACCTGCAGATGGCTTTGGAGGTCTAACATCGCCATCTTCCTGATCCTCATTCTCTCCTCGAATTCAATGCCTAGTTCGACCTTTAGGAGACAAATAAGTAGGTTCAGGGAAGACAATGCTCATCCCCTGCACTATTCCTGATGGAATTACCCAAGGACAGGTCACCTTGGATGTGGGTTGAGGACTGGACTTGCTCATGGACAGGGCAGATGGCCAGGAGGGCCCATAACCTATGAAGGGACACCAACAGAGAGAAATGTAATACACCATATACATGACAAGTGAGAAAGGACTAAATGAAACCTGAGGGGAAAGGTTGTTACTGCCCAAGTCAGAAACCAAAAGGTTTGAGTTTGATTCCTAGAATCAGAGTCACAATTAGGTAGAATTTCATCCAGTGAAAATTGGGGAGAGGATGGAATGGCGAAGCACACTTGAAACAAAAGACCACCCAAGTCAGGGAGAATTAGAGTGACACAGGGCCTTCCCGCTGCCAAGAGAGGGTAAACTGCCACCCAGAGAGACATGCAGCACAACTGTATTCCATTCCTCTAGGAGGGGAATGGCAAAGGCAGTGAATAAGCCTTTATATAACAATTACTATGTGCTAAGTGCTTTACAAATATATCATCCTCATGCGAACCCTTTTATCCTCATTTTACAAATGAGGAAACTGAGGCAAACAGAGGTTAGGGGTCACACAACTAGTAGAACTCAGGTCTTCCTGATTCTGGGCCCAATGCTCTATCTTGCCACCTCGCTGCACTTAAGCACCTAAGAAGCCCTGATGGTGGTCTCTATGGGGGTAAACCATGGAAGCAAGCTCTCCTACCATGTCAGTACCCTATCTCTCACCTCCTTGCATTTGCACTGGCTCTCTCCATGCTTGAGATACTGTCCCTCTTCTACTCTCTGGGTTTCCCTGCCTTGCTTCAAGACTCAGGTCAAAGTCCTACCTCTTGTCAGAGAAAGCTTTTCCTGCCTCCACTAGCCCTAAGCAGTTAGTGCCTTCCCCTTTCAGATTATCTTCCTTTATCCTGTTTATATCTCATTTCTATGTAGTTGTTTGCATGTTCCATTAGACTGGAAGCCCCTTGAGGCTTTTTTTGTATCTCCAGTACTTAGCTTAGTGCCTGGCAGAGAGATGTTCAGTCATTTCAGTTGTGTCTAACTCTTAATGATCCCATTTGGAATTTTCTTGGCAAAGATACTGGAGTAGTTTGCCATTTCCTTCCCCAGCTCATTTTACAGGTGAGGAAACTGAGGCAAGCAGGGGTATATGACTTGCTCATGGTCACATAGCTAGGAATTGTCTGACGCCAGATTTGAACTCATGAAAATGAGTCCCCCTGACTTCAAGCCTCAGACTCTATCCACTGCATCACCTAGCTGCCATCTGGCAGAAAGTTAACACTTAAAAAATGCTTCTTGATTGGCTGACTGATTGGAAATGAGGCAGTAGATAGAGTGTCAGATTTGATGTCAGGAAGACCTGAGTTCAAATCCTGCCTCAGATATTTACTAGCTGTGGGAGTTGCCCTGAACAACTCATTTAACCTCTCTGTGCCCATTTCCTTGTCCATAAAATTAAGGGGTTGCACTCAATCTCCTCTTAAGTTGCTTTCAACTTTAACCTTATGAATCTCTGAGGGACCCAATGCTAATTCCAGTTCTACTAAGAATCACCTCTCATTGGTCCTATGACCTAAGTAAATCATTTTTCTTCTGTAAAATAGGAATAATGTCAGTGAGTTAGTTGGGTTGAGTGAGTTTTTCCAAGTTTTTTGTGAGAACAATACTTTGGGTTTTTTTCATTTAATTTTAATTTTAATTTCAGTTTTTTTCCCTTCCCTTACCTCCCTCCCTACCCAGTGAGGAGGCAAAAATACAATACCCGTTATACATATAAAGTCACATAAAGCAAATTTCTCCATTAGCCATGTTCCAAATAAAGATAGAAATAAAAAAGTTTTACATATGCATCTGTCTGCACTCTGAGTCTATCAGTTCCCTCTCTCAAAGTGCACAGTAATTATCATCATAAGTCTTTTGGAATTATTGTGAAGCATTATATCAGTCAGAGTTACTGAATCTCCCACAGTTGATTATCCTTACAATATTTCTGTTACTATAGAAATTTTTCCCCTGATTCTTCTCACTTCAGTTTGTATTGGTTCATTCAAGTCTTCTAAAGTTTTTCTGAAATATCCCCTTCATCATTATAACAACACAACAGTATTCCATCACATTTATATACCATAACTCATTTAGTCACTCCCCAAATAATGGGCATCCCCTCGATTTCCAATTCTTTGCCATCACAAATAGTACTATAAAAATTTTCATAAGCATGAGTCCTTTCTATTTGGGGTATAGACCTAGCACTGATATTGTTAAGTGAGAAGGTGTGCATGGGTTTGTAGACTTTTGGCATAGCTCCAAATTGCTCTCCACAATGGTTGGACTAGTTCACAGCTTCACCAACAGCTCATTACTGTCCCTATTTTCCCACATTCCTTCCAGGAACTGTCATTTTTCTGTTTTCTGTCATCTTAGTCAATCTTATGGGTGGGAGGAAATGCTACCTCAGAGTTGTATTAGTTTGCATTTCTCTAGTTAATAGTGATTTAGAGAATTTTTGTATGCCTATAGATTACTTTGATTTCTTATTTAAGACTGCCTGTTTGTATCCTTTGACCATTTATCAATTGAGGAATGGTTCTTATTTTTATAAATTTGACTCAGTTCCCTATATATTTGAGACATGAAGCCTTTATCAGAGAAACTTGCTCTAAAGATATCACCCCGTTTTCTGATTTTCTTCTCATTTTAACTGCATTGGTTTTGTAAATACAAGAACATTTTGATTTTATGCAATCAAAATTAGCCATTTTATTTTTTGTGAACCTCTCTCTCTCTTCTTTCATCATGAACTCTTTTCCTAACCATAGATCTGACAAGTAATTTCTTCCGTACTCTAGTAATTTACTTATGGTATCATCCTTTATATCTAAATCATGTAACCATTTTGAACGTATCTTGGTATATAGTGTGAGTGTTTGTCTATGCTTAGTTTCTGCCAGACTACTTTCCAGTTTTCCTAGATTTTGTCAAATAGTGAATTCTTGACCCAGAAACTGGGATCTTTGGACTTATCCAACATTCAGTTAGTGTGCTCATTTGTTTGTGTATATTGTGTACCTAATCTGCCCCATTGATTCAACTGTTGTATTTTTATCCACTACCAAATTGTTTTGATGATTTCAATTTTATAGTATAGTTTGAGATCTGCTACTTCTAGACCCCTTTCATTAACATGCTTTTCCACTGATTCCTTTGCTATTCTTGACCTTTTATTCCTCCAGAAGAATTTTTTCTAGCTCTATAACATAATTCTCTGATAATTTGATTGGTATGACACTGAATAAGTAAATTAATTTAGAAAGTATTGTCATTTTACTATAGTTGTTTGGCCCAGTTATGAGCAATTAAAATTTCTCCAGTTGTTTAGATCTTTATTTGTGTGAAGAGTGTTTTTTAATTATGTTCACATAAAAAGGATCAAACACCCTTCATCAAATGCAATTTTTATTGCATGATGGTCAGAAAAAGATGCATTCAACATTTCTCCTTTTCTGAATTTGTTGATGAGGGTTTTGTGCTCTAATACCTGGTCAATTTTTGTAAAAGTGCCATGCACAGTTGAAAAATAGATATACTCCTTTCTTTTCCCTTTCAATATTCTCCAGAGCTCCAACACATCTAACTTTTCTAAAATTCTATTTATCTCCTTAACGCCTTTGTTTTTAATGATTAGATTTATCTGAGTATGAGATGGGTAAATTGAGGTGCACCACTAGTATAGTTTTACTGTTTATTTCCTCCTATGTTTCATTTAACTTTTCCTTTAAAAATTTGATTGCTATCAGTATTGATATTATTTTATGATCTGTGGTACCTTTAAGAAAAATGTAGTTTCTATGATTATCTTTTAATTAGATTTATTTTGCTTTTGCTGAGATCATAATTTATACCCCTACCTTTTTTTCTTACTTCAGGTGAAGGATAATAGATTCTACTCTAGCCTCTTACTTTAACTCTCTGTGTACTTTTCTATTTCAAGTGTGTTTCATGAAAACAATATGTTACTGGCTTCTGGTTTCTAATCCGTTCTTTTATCCCCTTCCATTTTATGAGTGAGTTCATCCCATTCACATTCACAAATGTGAGTGCTAACTGTGTATTCCTCTCCACCCTGTCATTTTAGATTTAGCCTTCTTTTTTTTTATTCTGTCCCCTCCTCAAGAGTCTGCTTTGCTTCTGACCATTGCCTCCCTTACTCTATCCTCTTTTTTATCCCCCATCCTTTGTCTGGGTCCCTTTCCCTCCTACTTCCTTACTAGGTAAGAGGAAATTCTCTACTCAGCTGTGTGTATGTTGATTTTTCCCTCTTTGAACCAGTTGCCTGCTCTCATCCTCCATTTTACCTTCCATGGTATAAACTCTTCCTTGCGCACCTTATTTATGTATGAAAATTTCCCCATTCTTCCTCTCCTTTCCCCCTTCTCTCCATTCATGCTCTTTTTGTCTCCCTTCCATTATTATTTGAGGTCATCCCAACATAATAGCTTCATGCTCATGCACTCTAAGTAGACTGCCTCTAACTATCCTAGTGATGATAAAGTTCTTAGTTACTACATGTATCCAATTCCCATATAGGAATACAAACAGTTTAACCTTGTTTAGCTCTTTTTGATTTCTCACTCATGTTTACCTTTTTATGCTTCTCTTGAGTCTTGTGTTTGAACGTCAAAATTTCTACTCAGTTCTGGTCTTTTCATGAGGAATGCTTTAAAGTCCTCTGTTTCATTAAATATCCATTTTTGCCTTGTAGGATTATACTTCATTTTACTGGGTAGGTTATTCTATGCCTTCTGGAAAATCATATTTCCAAACCCTCCATTTCTTTAAGTGGTAACCACTAAATCTTATGTGATTCTGACTGTGACTCTAAGGTATTTGGATTGTTTCTTTCTGGTTACTTTCAGTCTTTCCTCCTTAACCTGAGAGTTCTGGATTTAGGTCATAATATTCCTGGGAGTTTTTATTTGGGGATTTCTTTCAGAAAGTGATCAATGGATTCTTTCAATTTCTGCTTTGCTTTCTGGTTCTAAGATATCTGGCCAGTTTTCCTTTGTAATTTCTTCACACATAATGTCCAGGCTCTTTTTTGTTCAAGTAGTCTAACAATTTTTAAGTTATCTCTTCTCAATCTATTTTCCAGATCAGGAGGATCCCATGGCTTGAGTCTGGAACTATGAGAGGTTGACATTGTTGCTCTTGTTGGTCCTTGGACCACTGGGTGGCCCAAGACCTATTATAGGAGCAAGGATTCTATCTTGGGCTGGATCAATCAACATTTGCTAAGCACTGAGCATGAGCCAGGCACTGTGCTAAATGCTGAGTATACAAAAAGAAGCAAAAGACAGTCCTGCCCTCAAGGAGTTTACAATCTAATGGTCTTTTCTTCTCCACCCATCCCCTACTCCCAGAAGTGCTCCTCCAACACACCCAAGATGGATTGACATCTCTGAAAGAAAGAAACAAAGTTCCTCAAAACTCCCCAAGATCCAACTAGGTAGTTCATGGGAGAGGGCAAGGAGATTATCCTTCCCCACCTCCATTTCTAGTACTCATTGTCTATGTCTACTATTAGTCCCTAATAGTCCTGACAATTTCATGTTCTAAGATTTCTTCCAGTTCTGACGTTCTGTGTTCATAAGATCATAGTTACCTTAAGAGTCATATCATCCAACTCTTTCATTTTATAAGTAAGGAAGCTGAGACCCAGTGATTTTCCCAAAATCACAGTTAGTAAATGGCAAAAATCAGGTTTCGAATCAGAACCTCTAACCCCAAATTCAATGGTTGTTCTTCTGTATCACACTGCCCCTTCAAAGATCTCTCCCAGTTCTGATCTAATCTAGTCTAATCTTTTTGGTCATCTAATCTTCTCTCCCTAATGTACTTGAGAACCTACCGAGAAGCCGGGAAAATGTCCACACCAAAATATAACATGTGATTTTATCGAAAAACATCAGTGTCGCATCGATTTCCACTGCAAGCAAAACAAGAAGTGCTGCTTTTACAGCTGTGGGCAGAAATGCATAGACCCAAAGGCAGGTAAAGAGAGGCCCTGAATGGGACTTGTTCCAGGTTTTCTCCTCACAGATTTTTGTTTCTGTCTGTTGTTACCCTCCCTTCTTTCCAGAAGAGGATCGATGACATCGGGAGGGTGATGTCTTGACTTGGCAAGTGAATTGGATGTGAGTAAGGCAGGGCTGTGCAAAGTCACCAGCCTCTAGGGGCAAAGCTTGGATGCTTTGCACTCAGCTGGCCCCAGAAAGCCTGAGGATGCTGAGCTAGTGAGTTCCAGGGCTAAGACAACTGATTTTTTCAGACTCCTTAACCTGAACGGTCAGCAAACCTTCCAGTCATACAGCTCAGCAGTGTCTGCAACATCCATGCATGTGTCATCATGGAAACTTGGAGTAAAAAAAAGCCACAAACAAATTCCAGTTATTCCTTTGCCACATATGCTGTAAATCAGAGTGTCCCTGTACCTCCTATTTGGGGAATGTTTTATACCGTTACTTACTCAACACCTCAGTAAATACCTATCCTTAAGAAGGCAAAAAAAATAAATCTGGGTTCAAATGATGACTGTTAGCATGGACAATTCTCCAAGCCTCAGGTCTCTCATCCATAAAATGAAGGGGTTGTTACATGGTAAGCATTTATTAAAGGCATATAAAATTATATACAGTTACCAAATATATATGTGTATATGTATGCACATAAAGTACATATTTATTCTCTCCAGTGAATAATGGACATTAAGTGACTAACGTTTGAGGGGTTTTTTAAGCTCTTGAAATTAGATATTAAGGATCAAAACATAGACCAGAATATATCTCCCTGATAAAGACAGAAAGGATCCTTGGAAACATCTTTTTCTATACCCTGATCCTTCTGATGCAAAAACTAAGATTCAGAAATGGAGAATCTTTGCCAAAATTACTTTACTGGTATCTTTCCTCACTAACTTTGTTGATGGAAGGAGATACTGATTTCTTTAAGAGGAAGGAAAGAAGTTTTTATTAAGAACCTACTATGTTCTTGATCATCAAAACTCCAGGAGGCAGACGCTATTATTGTCCTCATTTTACCATTAAGGAAACCGAGGTAGGCAGAGGTTAAGGAATTTGCCCAGGGTCACACTGGTATTAAGTGTCTGAGACTGGATTTGAACTTGTGTCTGTCTCTAGCACTAACACTTTATCCTAAGTAACAGCTAGAGAGTCCTAGGAAGGATAGGTCTAGAAGTCAAGAGATATGACTCAAAGTCTTCTCCCCACCTCTTATGATATGACTCAGATGAGATTCTTAATCTCTTTAAGCCTGAGTTTCTCTTCCATCAAATAAATAAATAAATAAATGATACCTGTCTTGCTAGTCTCCCAGGTTTGTATGCCTTAAATGAGACCATGAATATAAAACGACTTTCTTGATAACATAAGCAGTTATTATATATTATAATTATAATATGATTTATATGCAATTACTGTTTTTATGATTATTCATTTTTCTATTCATTTCTGAAAACTGAACAGAGTCCCTTGTGTCATGTTGGCTGCTGTCACCTGCCTCTACAAAATGAGATTATTTAACTAGATGACCCTCAAGGTCCCTTTGGATGGTCCAAATAACCCTTTCTGTTTGCTGGGTATTTTCAGCTTCATTTCAAAGGTCGTCTGTTATTCTACCCAATCTCCATGAGACATCAGCAAGAGAAGACAGAGAGAAAGACAAATATAAACCTATAGGTTAATATCAACCCTCAATTTATATGGAGATCTGGAGAGGGAAAGGGATTTGCTTGAGACCATAGGTGTAGGGAGTGGCAGAACCCAAATCTCTCAATTCCCAAGCCTCAGTACCACAGCCCTGGCTTGAGACTGGGCAGCCATAGCAAGGACACAGAAGAGAGGAATCTGCTCCCATTCTTTCTCCTTCCTTTTCTATCCTCTACCCAGATTTATGTGAGATGACACCAGAAGTGGGACCCTGTAATGAGTTTTACTTACGCTGGTTCTACAGCATAGAGGCACGTACCTGTAAATATTTCTTCTACAGTGGATGCAAAGGGAATGGCAACAGTTTTCCCAGCAAGAAAAGCTGTGAGGAGACCTGTGGTGGGACAGGTGAGAGGCCAAGCTTGGTGGACCCATGACTGAGGGGCTGATCATGGGAATAAAGGGAAGAGACTCCCTTCATCTTTCAAGACACCATCAAGGTCGCCTGCTTCAAGGGTTTTCAGCCTTTTTGTTGTGATAGGCTATCTTGGCAGTCTGGAGAACAGGAACACCTTAGAATACTGGTGTCTTCATTTTAATTCATTACTTAAGGATGTGCTCGATTTCAGCTAGAAGTTATTTAAATGAAGATGTGATTTTTTTGCCATCCAAGTTCACAGACCACCAGAAATCTATTTGATGCCTTGCTAGTCTAGGTTGATTCTTTTATAAAAGGGAAAAGCTGAGGCCCAGAGAGAGGAAAATTTTTTGACTGAGGTCATACAGTTTGTAAATGGCAGATGTTGGTTTAGAACTTGGGACTCCTTGTGCTATTTTAACTTCTGGCAGGGCATCTTCCTCTGACACTGGGTCTCCTTGATGCATCCCTCCTCTCTGAGAAGGTTTGCTACAGTTCTGTCCAAGTCTTTTCCTTCCCTCCAATGGAAGATGCAAGGCCAGGAAAGAGGATTAAGCTGGAAAAAGAGGATTAGGGGAGATTAGAAACCAGATTGAGACAGTATATGGGAAGGAAAAAGAAAGACTGGTTACTGCCTACATTTAGTTAGCTGATTATATTCAGAGCCTGATCTTGGTCACAATGGGGAGCAGAGTACCAAGGACATAGAAGAGACAGAATTCTGTAATCACATATAATAATACCCATAGGTTTAGAAAAAGAATAGGGGAGTGAATTAAAGGAGGGAAGATGTCTTAGAGACAGGTTTAGGCCATGCTTTGAAGGAAGAGAGTGATGTTATTTTGGTGACATAAATTTAGGTGGGAAGCAGAGGGGGCAACATCTAATGGGGAGTGTCCGTGTCCTCTCTTGCAGTAAAGAAAGGATCATGTCCACCCTTCCCCTTCAAAGGCATTACAAACTGTTCTGCGACCTGTCAGAAAGACAAGGACTGTCCTAAGGAAAACAAATGCTGTAATTCTAGTTGTGGCTTGGTGTGTACACCACCCTGGGAAGGTAAGATCTGGGGGTAGGATTTGTTCCTCAAAGATAGCCAGACACATGGCCAGAATTAAAGATTCGGGCTGGCCCTGAGCAAAGATTCCCAGCTATGCCAGTTGGTCATAAACAGTATCTAATCTTAGAGTGGAAGGGAAACAATTAATCTCATTTTGCTGATGAGGACACTCTCTGACTTTTAGAGATTGTCTCAGTTTGGTTTAAAGGGTCACCAGAGGACTAGTCAAATTTTGGAGCCAATTACTGGCCACCCTTTAATTCGTCCAGGCTTAATTAAAGGTCAATTGATGCTGCTACAAGATGTGTGACCCTTGGCAGCAGAGAAGAGAGTCAACCATGTATTCAAGAAAGAATTATTCTTAGAGGAAGAAATTGAATTACATAGAAGAGCAGGATTATAGAGATCAGCAGAGAAACATTCTTAACAGAGACACCACACTCAGTTAGGACATAAGAAGAGGCAGGATTTCAAGATCTTACAACATCTGAGACGAGACCTGCATCACCTTGACACATATTTCCCTAAGTGTATTCTTCTTTACTAGTACACATATGCTCACTCTTCTTACTGATGCTGTGTATATCTGTGGGAGAGTATACCCCAGGTTTACAAAGGGAATGTTTTGTAGCTTTTATTCCTATGATTCCATTACAGTAAATACCTTTTTTAAGGTAATTGTGTCAATAACTGACTATTAAAGGTGAAAGCCTGTGCACTGTTTAAGACCACTGAGGGCTGAGTTCTAGGCCTAATCATGGAGTTGTCTGCTTGCTTGTGTTGCTATACAGTTAAGCCCTGGGACTGTCCACCTCAGCCATCCTTTTGCAAGACGATTAAGAAACCCCTGTGTCAGAAGGATGAAGAATGTGGATGGAATGAAAAGTGCTGTCCTAATTGTGGCTTGACATGCATTAAAAGTTAGTAATGAATGAGGTTGGGGAAGGAGGGAGAAAGGGGAGGTGAATGCCCTTGGGGATAGTGCCAAGTTCCCCTCCTGACTTGCTACCTGACTGTGGGCTCTCAGCTGGGAGTGAAAGGAAGGGCTTGAGGATGGCCAAAGGAACCAAGCTCAGAGAAAAGAAAGATGGGGTAAATTTTCTTTTAGTTAGAAAGGCTAGAGCACGTTGCTACCAGGATCTGTAACAAAAGCTACCCTGGGTTAGGAGAATTTCCCCTTCATCAACCACATCCTCCACTAGAGTTGCAGGAAAATGAGCCAATTCCAAGGCCTTCACAGAAGCCCCTGGACTTGGGGATGTTGCTGTGAACACCATTGCTATGTAGCTCCTGGATCTTAGGATGTAGGGCAGAGATTCTTCATCTATTTTGTGTTATAGATCCCTGACTATCTTGTCCATTCTACTGAGCCTGATTTGTCTTTGAATGTTTTTAACTTCATAAAATAGAATATATAAAATTACAAAATAATGTCATTTAATAAACATTAGGCAAAGACATAAAGACATTTAGTAGACAAAGACATAAAATAATGTCTAATATTGAAATGCAGTTGTGAAAATATTTTGTTAAAAATTCATGGACCCCAGGTTAGAGCTTAACCTGACTTTGGAGATTATCACCATAATTTACAAATAAGGAAACTGAGGCCCAGAGAGTTTAAATAGCCTTCTTGAGATCATATTGGAAGTACATAGTAATAAAGATAACGATGATGTTACCTAACACTTCTATAATGCTTTCAGATTTACCAAGGCTTTACATATGTTATCTCATTTGATTTAGAGTAGAAGACTTAACCCAAGTCCTTCTGATGTAGATGTCATGATGGCTTTCAACTACTGGCCTGTACTGGCTGAACTTTTGACTGAAAAAGACCCAAATGAGAAAAGAACTTCAAACATGAATAAGAAGGAATCCTTTCTAATCCCTGGGAAGGGCCTGACTTCTAGGATATCATCTTTCATGCCTTTTCAGGCTATCTCCAATTCTGTCCTCCATATGTTATAAAATACTCTCTATCCTCCAGAACTCCCTACCCACCTCCTTCAGGGTCTTCCATTTTCCTTTTAGTTGGAATGTTTTCTCTCTTCTGTGTCTGTTAAAATTCTATCTGTCCTTCAATTTCCAACACCAATGCTCTCTCCTCCATGAAGCCTTCCTTGCTCCCCTTAGTAAGTAATGACTTTCGCTGGCATCTCACTTTGTTTGTTCTCCATATCATATTAATCATGTAATATTAGGTGACAAGAAGCATAGCATGGTGAACAGAAACCTGACCTTGGTGTCTCCAAGACATGGGTTGGTGAATGGCTCTGTAAACCTGGGCAGATCTTTGTGTTCTAGACTAGTGCTGTCAAACTCAAATAGAAATGGGGACCATTAAGCCATACATGAGGATTCCTGCAGGCCACATAATGACTTAGAAAATTACAGATAAACACCATCTACATTTTATTGAATTTCTACTTATTTTGTTACATATTTTTCAAGATGCCCATCAATTGGGAAACAGCTGAACAAATCATGGCATATACTGTGATGAAATACTATTGTGCTATAAGAAACGGTGAGCAGGATGGTTTCAGAAAAGCCTGGAAAGACTTATATGAACTGATGCAAAGTAAAGTGAACAGAACCCAAAGAACATTGTACACTGTTAACAGCAATATTGTAAGGATGATCAAATGTGACTTAGCTCCTCTGATAAAGAATGATCCAAGACATTTCCAAAGGTCCCATCGTAAAAAATGCTATCTCCTTCTAGAAAGAGAACTAATAAACTCTGAGTGTCAGATTAAAGCTTGCTTTTTTCATTTTATTTGTTTCTTGCTTTTATTGGGTTTTTTGCAAAAAGCTAATATGAAAATATGTTTTTCATGATTTCCCATGTATAGTTGATATCATATTGTTTACCATCTCAATAAGTGGAGGAGGGGCAAGAGAATTTGGAAGTTAAATTTTTAAATGAGTGTTAAAAATAAATTAATGAATATAAAGAAAATTTCCAATTAAATTATAATCTGGTCTGGGCTGCACTTGGAAGAGTTGTGGCTTCATGTTTGACTCCTCTGCTCTAGGCAATTCTCTCAGATTATAAATTGCAGAGAAGTTGCTGACTTGCATTGATAAAGTGAATCTCCTTATCCAGGAGTTCCCTGAACAATTGAAATTGTAGGTCTGGTCTCTATCCCTATACCTGATATTAAATTTCATGGCTTTCTGGGTTGATTTCTCATCCTCCTTAGGATCTAAGAAATGATTGAGAGAAAGGAGAAAAGAGATGAAAGAAGTGAAAATCAGTCTTAGAGTAGACAGAAAGGAAGATGATAATAATAACTCATTTATTTAGTGCTTTGAGTTTTTACAAAGTTTTGCCCTCATGGGAGCCCTCTCAGTAAGGCAGTATGAGAATTATCCTCTATGGTTTACCCAGTCATAAACTTTAGTATATGACTTTGGCATATGAAACTCATAGGCTATAGATCAATTAGAGGGAGTGTGTGAGGCCACACAGTGAATCCCAGTGATTCGGGAGTATAAGATCAGATAGGACCTTAGAGATTGTCTAGACCAATGCTTTCATTCTACAATTGAAGAAACTGAGCCCCAGAAATGTTAAATGATTTGGTCAAGATCACACAACTAATAAGTGTCAGAGGTGGGATGACTGCAAACCAGCCCTCTGAGAATCCATGAGCTGTGGAAAACCATATCAGCACTCTTGTAACACGACTCAACATAATAATTAAAAAAGTAAATAAGTATCAGAGTCAGAGACAGAAACAAAACATTTGGAGCTAGGGGAAAATGGCATGTTTTACACATTATAAATTCGTATTTTTCCATTAAAAGTATGGCTACATTCACAGTAACCTTTTGTCCTTATGATCTTTCAATTCATACATACAGAAAATACAAGTGGGGCAGCTAGGTGATAAAGCAGCTGGAGAACTTGGCTTGAAATCAGGAAGATTCATCTTCATGAGTTCAAATCTGGCCTCAGACACTTACTAGCTGTATGACCCTCGGCAAGTCACTTAACCCTGTTTACCTCAGTTTCCTCATCTGTAAAATGAGTTGGAGAAGGAAATGGCAAATCCCTCTAGCATCTTTGCCAAGAAGACCCCCAAATGACATCACAAAGAGTCAGACACAACTGAAATGACTGAACAAAGAAAATAATACAACTGAGACTGGGGGAGGGGGAGGAAGGCCTGAAAAATTTGTTAAAACGGTTGAGATCCATGAACTCATCCAGCCTCCACATTTTATAGAGGAGAATCCTAAGGAAGTGAGTTGTCCAAGATGATACTAATGTTAAGAATCAAAGCCAGAATTCACACTGGGATCTCCTGACTTCAAGGCCTATATGTTTTCCACTAAATGTGAAGTAACTAAGTCTAAGAGGTGAAATAGGTAAAGAGATATACCTCATGCCTCAGAGATATTGCAGGTTCAATTCCAGATCATTGCAATAAAGTGGAATATACAGTGATCCAAGAGTCAAATGAATGTTTTGGTTTTCCAATGTGTAGAAAAGTTATGTTTACACTGTACTGTAATCTTAATAGCACTGTGTCTAAAAAAATCAATGTATATACCTTTATAACATTATTACCGAGCAGGTAGACAAGGAAGGAAAGGATAACTAAGGGAGGGAATTTTCATTCATGCCGAGGAGATAGTGAATTCTTTCTAGATTTTTTAAGGAGATTGTGAATTTTACAAAAAATTACAGTTTTACAATTTTATCTTGCTACACACACACACACACACACACACACACACACAATTTCAACCCAAATAATGTTAGAAATGTTCTTGTCCAGAGGTTCTCCATCCATAGACTCATAATATGCAAACCCTGGGGGGAAGGGGAGGACACCCATGAGGTTACTTGGAATGATCTGGGATGGGATAGATACTCAAAGGATGCAAATGAATGTCTAATTGTGGAATTAGAAGGCCAGGAGTATACAAGAATCTGCTAGAATCATGGGGTTGATTGTTAAATTTTCAGCATGAACATACGGACTTCAGCAATTAGCAGATGTTACAAATCACAGCTCAATTTCTTGTTTTGTTGGTTGTCTAGACCTAAAGTGAAGGTTAAAATGTTAATAATGAAGATTAAACTTTAAAAGGTAGCAGGAGTACTTCGTTTTTCCTCAGAGAACCAGTTGTTAAAATCAGCACCCCCATGGCATGCTTGTCCTACCAGGGTCTATGAGGGAAACTTTGTGACACACAAGAGATCTGGATGTCCTGACATTTGCTACCCAGACTCCCCCACCCCAAGAAAGTTGGAGGATGCCCAGCTTCCAGTTCCCATAGCCCCCAAGCTGGCCCCAATCAGCCTGGTTCCAGTAAATATTTCACGACTGAGAAAACTACAGGTATCTGCCACCCACAACATCTGGTTTCTAGCCCTCAGAACCACAGTCCCCCTCATCCTTCCTTTCCTTTTTCCCTCTTCCTCCTGCTGCAGCTCATGGTCTGGGAATGAAGCCCCAGGGAGTCTTAATCCTCAAGGTGATCAGCAAGGACCAGAGGTGTAGGGAGGGAAGCACTTTTATTAAGCACCTACTATGTGCTTTTTCACAAATATTATCTTGTTTGATCTTCACAGCAACCCTAAGAAGCAGGCACTATTATTACATTTTACATTTTGAAGAAAATGAGACAAAGAGTGGTAAAGTGACTTGGCCAGGATCAAACATCCAGTAAGTGTCTGAGACTCTATTGGAAGTTAGGTCTTCCTGACCACATGCCCTGTTTTATGCGCTGTACCACCAGTTGCCACAATAGGGAAGCCTTGTTATCCCCCAGGAAAAGAGACTCTGGATTAGGCAGTAACTCATTCCAAGGAATGGACAGAGATAGGGAGGGGAGAGGTTCTTCCTTGACCTTTTTGAGTCTTTCCAGTGATATTTCCTTAGGTCATCTCACCTTGCTTTTTTTTTAAAGCTATTTTTTTTTAATTTAAGAAACCCTACATGAGGTGTGGTGACACACGCCTATAATCCCTGCTACTGGAGACACAGAGGTTGTTGAATTACTTAATCTCAGAGGTAAAGTCAATCAGGTGTCTTCACTAAATCTGACACCAGTAGGGTGATCCTTCTGCTTGGGGAGGTAGGAGCACACCAGCCTGCCTTAGAAGGGGTAAGCCAGCCCTGGTATCAGCAGCAAGACCGGATATGTAAGTTGTTCCTTCCTGGACAGAATGGAGAAGCCTGGCTGAAAGATTAGATAGATAGATAGATAGATAGATAGATAGATAGATAGATAGATAGATAGATAGATAGATAGATACATACATACATACATACATACATACATACATACATACATACATACATATATCCATACATAGATACACAGATAGATACATAGAAAGAGACAGATGGATACATAGAGAGAAAAAGAGAGACAGATACATACATACATAGATGAATAAATTGATAGATAAATGATAAATAAATAAGTAAATGAATGAATGGACAAATAGATAGATGAATAAATCAATGAATAAAATACATAAATAAATGGTCGGTCTCAAGGAGAGCCTAAGTTGCCCTCATGCTGAGCTGCAATGGTGAGTTATGATGGTTAAAACATAAACAAACATCCCAATATATGAGAAGGTTAATGCCCAGACTGAATGAATAGCTGGTCCAGCAGTACCCTGCCCTTCTCAGACCCAGCCTAGAGTGTTGTTGTTACTTCAAGGTAATGTATTTTAGGAAGGACATTGATAGATTGAAATACATTTAAAAGAGAACAATTAGGATGGTGAGAGGATTGGAAATCATGCCATATGAGGGTTCAATCAGAGGAACAGTGATGTTTCATTTGGAGAAGATTTGGGGAGGACATGATTCCTGACATCCAATATTAGAAGAAAATTTTAGACCAATTGTGCTCAGCTCCTGGACATAGTATTAGGAAGAGTGGGGTAAAGTTGAATGAAAAAAGATTTATGTTTCTCTGACAGACAGATACATGAAGAGACAGACAGGCAGATGGATAGACAGATAGATGGACAGACAGGCAGATAGACAGATCATAGGTAGATAGATGATAGATAGATAGATAGATAGATAGATAGATAGATAGATAGATAGATAGATAGATAGATGGATGGATAGATAGATGATAGATAGATAGATAGATAGATAGATAGATAGATAGATAGATAGATAGATAGATAGATAGATAGATAGATGGATGGATGGATAGATGGATGGAGGGATAGATGGATGGATGGATGGATGGATGGATGGATGGATGGATGGATGGGTGGGTGGGTGGATAGACAGACAGGTGGGGAGATAGACAGACAGGTAAGTGGCTGGACAGGCAGATGGACAGAAACAGATAGACAGATGATATAGGGAGACAGAGAGACTGTCTAAAGTTATTAAGCACTTACTATATGACAGGTTCTGTTCTAAGCTTTGGGAATACTTTTTTTAAAAACAGTCCCTGCTCTCAAGATGCTTACAATCTAATGGGAGACAACAAGAAAAGGGGTGTTGGAAAGCTGACACCAAAAGAAGGGGTGCACACACATGGTAATATGGTCTGGAGAAGGTTGAGTGATGAGGTGAAAGCCTGGAGCGAGGCATGATAAGGCAATGGACAGAGAGCTGCCCAGCTATCCAAGCCCACAGTGGTTCTGGGGAACAGAGTAAAAGCTTTCAATGAGGTTGAAGGTTGAAGGGAAAACAAAATGATTAGGAAAGTCAGCCTTCTGTTCAGAAATATAAAGTGATTTCCTATTGCCTGCTGAGTAAAGTTCAGATATTGAAGGCCATCCACAATCTCCATTCACGATGACCTATCATGATGGAGAATTCACAGCCTTTCCAGGAATCCCTTTCACCCTCTAACCTGTCGGGTAGCACTATCATCTTGGATGCCACCACATTGTTTTTGAGCCTTTTCTCCTATTGCTGTTCCCTATGTGTTCTCCACTCTAGCCCCAGTGGTCTGTCTATTCTGTCTCCTCCAAGACCCTGAACTCTCTGCCTAATCCCTCTCCTCAGCGTCTTTATTCTACATTCATTCCCTGCAATAAGGATATCCTCCTTTCCCTGTTAAAATCCTATTCATTCTTTGAAGCCTTGGATGCTCTAACCTTCATGAAGTTTTCCCTATTGCACTTGGTAGACCAGGACCTTCCCTGGAACCTCATGTAGTCTGTACATCCCATCCCCGCTTCCTTCTCCCACTATTGTCCCTTTCCATCATGTCATAATATGTATCAGAGTTTGATTGTTACTCACCCCCTGTCCACACTGTTACATTCTTTAGAGCAGGAATCATATTTAATAGAAATCTTCCTTTGTTTTACTTCAGCCCCAGAATCCCAGCTCTCTACTCACCTGGCACCATGCTCACCAAACAGCCCAGAACGTGTGTTTGCTTGCTTTGTGTTTGTGTCTTTATTAAAGACTTTATTAGTTTTTCTTCATAAGAAGGGAAGGGAGAGGGGAGGGGGTAGAAGTGGGGAAGAAAGAAGGGTAGCCCATTATGTTGAAATGACTCATGTAAAGACAAAAGGAATCAATAAAACATTTTTTTCAGTCAGATTGAGCAGAGAAATGCAAATTAAATGGCTAATAGGATAGGAAATGTAAATGACAAATGTTGGAGTGAACATGGGGAAAATGAAACATCAATGCACTGTTGCTGGAGTTATGAGCTGATTCTCTAGATTGCTTTGAAACTATATCCAAAGGACTATAAGACCATGCATAGCCTTTGACCTAGCACTACCACTACTAAGTCTGTATCCCAAAAGAGATAAAAACAAAAAGGAAAAGGACCTATATGTACAAAATATTTATAGCAGCTCTTTTCTTGAGGTAAAGAATTAGAAATTGAGGGGATACCCATCAATTGTGGAATGGCTGAACAAGTTGTGTTATGTGATTATGACAGAATACTATTGTACTATAAGAAATGATGATCAGGATATCCTCAGAAGAACCTGGAAAGACTTGCATGATCTGATGCAATGTGAAATGTACTGTGTATAAAGTAACAGCAATATTATGAGATGATCAGTCATGAATGGCTTGGCTATTCTCAACAATGCAATGATCCAAGACAACTCTGAAGGACTTACGATGAAAAATGCTATCCATCCCGAGAAAGAGAGAACTATTGGTCTCTGAATACAGACTGAAATATATTTTTTTACTTTATTTTTCTTGAGTTTTTTGTCTAAGTTTTCTTTCACAACATGACTATTATGGATATGTTTTGCATGACTACACATGGATAACCTATGTGGAATTGGTTGCCTTCTCAATAGGGGTGGGAAGTAGAGAGAGAGGAAGAGAGAGAATTTGGAACTCAAAATTTTAAAAACAAATGTTAAATATTGTTTTTAACTGTAACTGTGGAAAAATAAAATACTAAATAAAAGCTCAAAAAAGTCAGAGGCTGAAACTCTCCCTCCTATTTTAAGTAGGAGCAAAACTTTAACCAGGGGGAATGAGAAAGGTGCTGTGTGTTCCTGCCTGGTACCAGGGCCCCATGTACTTGGGTACTTGGTGTACTTATAGGAGATTGGAGGTCATTGAATGGTGCTGGACAGCCTCCAGATCTCCTAGTCCAAAGTCAGATTCCAGGACCATTCACCTTCATAAGAAGGCAGCCAGAGGATCCAACTTAAAAGAGAGTGCATCACCTGAGAGGTCCCCTAGTTCTGGCCCCTGGACCCTGAGCTCCATGAGGTTCCTCAATATCTTCTTGCTTCTGATGCTGATTACCCAGGGCACCTTCAAGAAAAGTAGGTATTCTAAAGGGAGTTGCAGAGATGCTTGCCCTCAGCCCTGGCCAAGAACAGGCAGAAGGGAGGGGAGAGGGAAGGAAGTATATAAAGTATAAAGTGGTGAAGGGTAGCTGTTCCTTGGCCCCAACTTCATTTCCAAAGGGAGTTCAACTCTCCCTCCTCATTCCCTGTGTGAATGAGGATGAGGGGTCAGGATGGGGGGAATCTGGCTCCTCTAGGACCGTGGATTACTCTCTATTTTCTTCATTTTATATCAGACCAAGCTAACCTCTGTCCCACCCTTTTTTTCCCTACAGAGATAGATATAAATCAGACCTGTGATTTTACTGGTATAGGGAATTCCCAAGGGAGAACCAGTGCAAGATCCTTTTCTGCAATTTTGTCTCAGAAAGCTGCCTAGATCACAGCCATACTGCCTTGCTGGGGTCCTGGTATCAGCTATGATAGTTGAGCCCCTGGGTGATCAGAGATGGGGGATGTGATTTGGATACTCTTCCTTGATTTATCAGGGCCTAAAGTCAAATGGGTAAAGTAGAAGGAGACTTGAGAGTTTTTCCTTTGAATTTGGTCAAATCTTACCCACAATGTGTTCAAGTATCTATGAGGTATCCATTTCTATTGCCTGACTGCATTGAGGGTTCTTAGGGCTTGGATCAGAAATAGACTAGTGGAAAAAGTAGGTCGAGGACACTAACTCCTTTCCACCCTATTCACTTGGTATTAATTCAATTAACTTCAATTCAGCAAGTATTCGTTACAAGCCTTCTGTTTCCAGAGTGCTGTCCCAGGTGCTGAGTGAGATAGAGTTTAAATAAGACATGGTCTCTGCTCTCATGGAACTCTCCTCAAGAGGTTGAGCTGCAAACCTAAAGAGCTAAATTTGCTAACTGTTTTACAACAGCATATGATAATGCAATACAATAATGCGTAATGGGCCTACTAGAGAGTTAAGTTAACAAACAAACACCCTGTAGAGAAAGAGGCAAAGTGCTATGTGAAGCCCTAGGGAAGGCTTTCTCAAGGAGGTGGTATTTGAATTGGTCTTTAGAGGAGGAGGGATAGGAATTCAGCAGGTGAATAAGATGAGGAAGGACATTCTAAACAAAAGAAACAGCCTAAAAGGTACCGAGGTGGGAGAACAGAAGATGTATTCTGTTTTGGGGAAAAGAAGGCAGATAGCAATCCACTTTGGTTGAATTGTGAAGTTAGTCACATAGCACCAGACACTTAACAGAGGAGAGTTTTGTGGAATAGTAGAGTGACTCTAGATCAAGGGAACAGGGGAACTTTGACTTCTGGGCAAACAAGCTTACACTTTGTACTGTAGAGGTCATACGGAGCCATTGAAGATATGGGAGCTGGGAAGGGATCTACACTATATTATTATGGAGGGAATCTGAAATCAAATCCCTGCTTACTGTCTGTGTAACTTTGGGAAAGTCACTCCATTTCTCGGGGCTTCACTTTCCTCATACACATATAGCCATACATAAGTGTTCATTTCCCCCAAAATAATAGGTATCCTCACCTACACCAAGGTGATGGAACTGGATCATGACACATGTATATCCATGCTCACTCAATGTCTATCCATAAGAAGGAAATAGTCACTCTACAATCTTTTCTTCTAGTGAAATGCCCCCACATCAAACTCAAATGTACCTTCAGAGAGAGGAACCACTGCACCAAAGACAGTCACTGTGAATATGATGAGAAATGTTGCTTGCTCGGCTGTGGAAAGAAGTGCTACAACCCGTCTGAAGGTATTGACAAGAGCCCCTTCAGGTGCCCCCTCAGACCACACCCCAGCCCTCTGCTCACAGTCTACCAGCCCCATCACGTTTCTGAGTATAATACCACCTGGCCTTTATAAGGATGGCCTTGCCCAATTCTTTATTTCAGTTTGACAATTGCATTTGATCCATTTCAAAGCTTTGGGCATCATGGAAAGATCTCCAACCTGAGAAGCAGGACACTTGAGTCCCTACCTCAGTTCTTTGCTGTGTGATATTGGACATGTAATCCAGCTCTCTGGGTCTCAGTCACAGAGGCTGGACTTGATAAATGATGTACAGAAAATGAGGGGGAAGCCAGACTAGCATCTGTGTCATTGAACACCTGGGTTCAAGTCTCTTTCCCCATACAGGATATCCAGGAAAAGTGATGGGTGATGAGGAGTCATGGAGACTACTGGGGTCTGGACTCCATCAATCATTTCCTTGATGTGTGTGTGTGTATTTCCCTTCAGCCATGTGTAAATTGCCCATGGAGAAAGGGTCCTGTGGATTGTCCTTACTCCACTGGTGGTACAACTCCACAAGCCAGACCTGCCAGCAATTCAACTATGGTGGCTGCTTTGGAAACAACAACAACTTTCAGACTCAGGAAATTTGCTGGGCAGTCTGCCAGGCTTTGGGTGAGGCTATAGAACCCTCCCAACCCTACCCCAATTCTTGACATTGATGAGGGAGGGGCAACAGAGGTCCAAAGGGATGGGTATGTAGGGATTTATCTCAATTCCAGTTCAAGTGCAACTCAGATACCCATATCTCTAAATCCTTGTGGAACTGGGAAGAAGGCAGCTGGGTCATCCATCGTCATGAGAGCATAAAACCACCCCCATTGTCTTTATGTTATAGCATTAGCCTCCCCCATCCTCACTTGCTAATTCTCACAGTGAACTACAATTTAGCCCAGATCCCAGTGATACAGGACACTTGTTCCTTGGCAGGGGAGGGGGAGGTGGGCAGGGAGGAGTCAGACTCAGGTCTGAGCTGGGCTAGATTGTTCCATAGAAAATCATATCACCACCTATTTTCCAGATCAATGATGAGAAGCCATGAACCAACAGTTGGACATTAGGAAATTTTGAGAATCTTGAGCCCTTCACCCTGTCATCTCAAGACTACCCCCCCAACCTACACCATCCCACTTTATTTGCCATTATTTTCCCTTGACCCTCAATTCCTTCCCCATCCCAATGGGACCTTTTGGATTCATTCTCCTCTTCCCCACATTAAAATACTGAACTCACCTGTCCTGGAATGGCTCTCCCAATTTTGTCCAGGTCTATTCGTTGGTCAATAGGCATTTATTTAGAACCTACAAAGTGCCAGGAACTGGGTTGAGTAGTGGAGGAGGAAAGGTTTCCTGGGTCTCTGGAGATATCCAGTCTGAAGAAGAGGAGGTATTCCAGGAAGGATGACACAGCCATAAAACCTCTAGACACATGTTGCTCAGAAGCTGACTTATTCTGACTGAGCCCAGAGGAGAGGAATGAGCCCAAGAGGTAAAAGTTCCAGGGATACCCATTAGTCAACCAGCGCTTAGTTCATTTATTCATTTATTCATTTGTTTGTATTGTCATTTCTTCATTCACTTATTTATTTACTTGCTTAATTATTTATTATTTTTGTTTATTAAGCACGTATTGGCATTTCTTTTTTCATTTGCTTGCATGTTCATTCATTAGTTTATTTATTAACTTGCTCATTCAGTTATCATTTTTAGATATTAAACACCTACTGGCATTTTATTTAGTGCTACTGTATGCCAGGCACTGTGCTAAGCACTGAGTATGGATATTTTCTTGATACAAGGAAGAACTTTCTACTAATCACAGCTGCCCAGTAGAGGAATAGGCTTCCTTGGAAAGAAATGAGGCAAGCATTCCCTCCACTGAAGGAGTTCATACAGAGAGATAAGTGAGTCAGAACGTGTTTATTAAGCACCTACTCTGTACCACTCTATGTTCTATGCACTGAAGATTCAAAGACCAAAAACTAACCAATGAATGAATGAATGAATGAAAGCAGTCCCTATTCCCAAGGAGTTTGCATTCTACTGGGGGAGAAAGGACTCCCAGAAAAATGCAGGTTGTCCCAAAAGTCTTAGAGCTGTTTCAAGGTTTGACAGTTGGAAATGGCCCTAAGACTTTCGGGACATCCTGTGTATAAAAATAATAGTTTGACAGATTAGAAAAGGCCTCGTGGAGGTGGATTTGATCAGAACCCTGAATAGAGTGAGGAATTCCCAGATTTGCAAGTTAGGATGGAGAACATTCCAGGCATGAGGACCACAATCTCTGTATGGAAAGGTACAGGGGAATGCTATAGAAAATGGTTGAGGAGGAACAACAAATTGGCCAGTTCTAGATGAAGTAGAAGATGTGAGAGCAGGATTAGCGTGAGAGAGCATGGATAAGCATCTTGGAAAGATGGGCCGGAGAACTTTATACCCAGACAGAAGTGTTTGTATACAGTCAATAGGCAACTAACGAAACTTCATGAATGGAAGAGTAACGTGATTGGACTCCTGCCTTAGCAGCACCTACACAAAAGAGGAGGATTCTGCCACGCTTCTTACAAAGTGTTATTGGATCACCTGAAAGAGATTCTAAACCAGTCAAAAGAACCTGACCATCCGCACAAGAAAAAAACAAGTGGATGCAGAATGTCTGTTGCCCAGAGGATGTCCTGCAATTGGATGGCCAACCTAGAGAATTAGTCTATAACTAGGTATACTTGGGACAGATGGAACAAAGGAATGAGTTGAGCCCAGAATCAAACAGAAGGAGGATACATGGATGCATTGTTTCCAGAAAACTGGAAAGGTCATTCAATGTCCCCAAATTTCTCTCAAGAATAAAGACCTTTTTTAATTCAGTCATCTTTTGGTGTTGTGAGGCTGCAACACTGTTCAGGACACTGTAGTCTCTAAAAATGGGAAA
The DNA here is from genome assembly GCF_028372415.1 of Notamacropus eugenii. NCBI lineage: Eukaryota > Metazoa > Chordata > Mammalia > Diprotodontia > Macropodidae > Notamacropus > Notamacropus eugenii. The sequence continues at coordinate 716,702,126 of NC_092872.1, forward strand.
AAAGTATCATGCAGAGGGTAATGGAGAGGTGTAGAGTGGGTATGAGCACAGTCTGTTACATCTAACCAACAAGAGACTGAATGTGTCATCAGGGAAATATATTTTAGAAGACAAAGGATCAAGTGAAATAATATTAATTGTAAAAAGTGCTTAGCAAGGTTCCTGGCATATAGTGTGTGCATAATAAATACTTCTTCCCTTCCCTCCCCTGAGAGATGATGGGTACACAACCCAGGTATCCTTGCAATATCAGGGGAAAGTAAGAATGGCCTCCAGCACACTGGATAGACTCCTTGTGTAAAAATTATAGGAAGACATAAGCAAGAGCTACACAGGATAAGCAGAGATGGATTGAAATATGTATAGTTGGAAGAAGTTTTCAAGTCAATGAGATCAATTGAATATTTGAGGAGGGGATGGATAGTACAGAGGAGAGATAAGAAGTAGGGAAACAAAAGGTTGCTGAAATAATGTGGGCAAAAAAGAAGGCAGGGAGGAGGGAAGGAAAGAAGCATTTATTAAACACCTACTGTGTGCCATGTTCTGTGCTATTATTATGCCCATTTTTCAGCTAAAGGAACTGAGGCAAACAGAGGTGAAGTGATTTGCCCAGGGTCACCCTGCTAGAAAGTATCACACATCAGATTTGAACTTGGGTCTTTCTGGCTCTAAGCCCAATATTCTATCCACTGTGCCACCTCTTGCCTTCATAAAAATGAGGCAGCTTTGAATTAAGGGGGTTGTGAAGTCCAGAGAGAAAGGTACCGATACAAAAAGCATGGAGATGCACTCCACAAAACTCAGCACCTGAAATGGAAAGTGAGGAGAGGGAAGACTTAAGGATAACTTCAAGGTTGGTAGATTCAGGGTGGGGAAGGGATGAGGAATAATATTTGTGTTTTGGAGCATGTAGAATTTGAGATGATTACGGGACATTGGGGCAGTAAGTGATGCGGCATTGGATCTGAAGAAAGAGAGAGATGAGGACTGGATGTGTAGAATGGGAAGTTATCTGCTCAGTGATTAGAACACTGGACCTGGAGTCAGGAAGACCCAAGTTCAAATCCAAACTCAAACACTTTTCAGCTGTGTGACTCTAGGCTTTATCTTGGTCTGCTTCAGTTTCCTCACCTTTTAAAAAGGAGAAAAAAATAGTTCCTCCCTCCCAGGGTTCATGTAAGGATAACATGGCTTTGCAAACTTCAAAGTACTACGTAAACGCAGATTACTATCACTCTCACTGCACAAATGTCATCAGATGTGTTAGATTTCACCCATCCCCCAGGGTTCTCTAGTACCATTGAGGGAGTTTAGAAAATGTCTCAGCTCTTTGCCATTAGCCCTACCAGTGAGGTGGCCCCCTGCACCCCAATTCCATTTAGCCACTAATAGATTAGTTTCTACACAGAACTATTTACTTCAGAGGGGAAGCTAGGTGGCACCACAGTGCATAGAGGAGATTGTTCTCTCTGAGTTCAAATCCAGCCTTATACGCCTACTAGCTGTGTGACCCTGGGCAAATCTCTTTACTCTATTTGCCTCAGCTTCCTCTTCTGTAAAATGAGCTGGAGAAGAAAATGGCAAATGATTCTTGTATCTTCGCCAAGAAAACCCCAAGTAGGGTCACCACTGAATAAATTTACTTCAGAAGGCATGATCCCAAACACACAAATTTACTCCCCCAACATATGGAAGATACAATCTTCCTTCTCCCTCGCATCACCTCAGTCTCTGGGGAAGGGAAGGGCATTAGGTTAACAGCTCAGTTCCCACAGAACACAGTTCTAGTTGCATGTCCAAAACCTTCCTCAGACTCCAATCCCAGGCACCCCAGTTTCTTAGGACTTTCATGTCAGGTTGACTGGATGCACCATACTACCAGCAATCTTGGCTCCAAGATTTGTAATTATGGATTGAATTCCTGGTCCAATGATGATCACCTCAAGTACCTGAAGGACAAGCAACACAGAACCAAACTTAGCACCCCTGGGTCCATTTCTCAGAACCAGGGGTTAAAAAAGTGTGGATAAACTGGAATCTTCACCCTGTGGACCCAGCAGAAAGAAGAGAGGCAGAAAAAAGCATGGTGGAAAACAGAGTGAATGACTCAGATATAGGCAGCCATTCAAAATAGGCTACCCCTACCTATGGGTTGGGAATACAGTGGGCTCCACATTGGGCAAACTGGGCATACTCAAAAGTTCCCTCAATGGCACCCAAACATACCCAAAGAAGCCCAAGTTATAACTGCATAAATAAATTATAATAACAACAATTATTATTAAATGATAACTGTACCTGTGGAAGTTGATAAGATCTCCAAGAAAGAGAGTTTAGAGATAGAAAAGAAAGAGACCCTGACTTTAGGGGTAAAATGTTGGGCTAAATAAATCTGAGGTCATTGCTAGCTAAGAGACTGAAAAAAAATCTAAAATTCTAAGATTTTACAAGCTCATTCAGGACTAAGGGATGTCCCAGAATTCCTTGTTTGGTTGGTCTGTAAGTATAACTTTATGTCTAATAACAGGGATAACAAGAATCCTTGCTTTTATAATGCTTTAAGATTTGTATCTTTTTACAAGAATGTAAGATAGGTAGTAGAAGTATTATCCCTACCTTATAGTTAAGGAAATGTAACCTCTGAAAGCACATTGCCAGGGTCAGACTAGGTATAAATATGTCATGGTCAGGATTCAAACCCAGTTCTGTTGACTCCAAGCCCAGCAACCTTTCTACTACCCTATTAAAGAAAAGGTTCTTTTCCTTTCTGCCTTAAGTATTGAAAAGATAGACCCTGAGACAAAGGGCGATGGAAGCAAGCTGGGCATCTGTCTCTTGGGGAGGAGGAAGGATGGGGCAGCCAGCAACTCCAGTCCAGAAGAATGAGGCTAGGAGGAAGATATGAGATAAACCAGGTAAAGGCTGTTTTCATCACACCACACTCCCTAATCAATTATTTTCTCATGACTAGTGTCTTCACTGTGGTCCCTGGAGGAGGTCCAAGCTCATAAGAGGAGACCAGTAAGATCTCCGGGATCCTTTTTATGTCCAAGGACAAGGGAAATTCAGAATGCCAGATATAAGGAAGAGTACCAACAAAGGCATGGAAGTGGGAGGGCACTGGACATATTTCTTGAATAGTTTAAATGCAAAACAAGGGACAGTAAAGGGCCATATTGATTGATAAGGTTGTCAAGGGAGAGTGGAGTCAAATTAGTGCCAGTTAACCACTTGCACTATTAATTTGCATATTATTAAGGATGCAATAGAAGGAAGTGATTGGGGGCTGTGTCCCAGGAGTGGGGGAGAGATAGCTTTTAAATTGTGATGTTTTGTCATTTCCCTATATTTGACCAATAGGCTTGAAGTTGTGAAAGGGAATTATTGACTCATCTTTATACCTTTCCAGAGACAGAGAGAAAGCTTACATTGGGGTTCCCCTAGACAATTAGTTAGAGATGGTTAAGGCTACTGCAACTAGCTGGGCTGGCACTGAGTCAGAACTTCTGCCATCATCCTCCACTGGGCTTCAGAAGAAGCCACTTCCACAAGGCAGGAGCAAAAGAAATGGTTGGAAAGAAAGTCATGCCCAAGATGAAGAGTGGTCCAACCCAAAGAAAAGTTAGCATGGGGAGAGTAAGAGTGACTACTTGCAGTAGTTACTTACAGTACTACTTGCTTGTTTCATCTCAGCAGAATCACTATATCTCATCCCTAGGTATCCAGGGGTAACCTTTGAAGTTCCTAGAATCCCAGATTCTCAAAATTGGAAGGGACCTCAGAATCTCCTCTTTCAATCCTCCTGACCAAGAATCCGTTATAAGAAATTATCATCAAGTTATCAACAGCCTTCTGGTTAGGGGGGGCTACTCCCAAAGCAACCCCTTCCTAATTGTAAGTTCTCCTTATATTGAGGGGAAGATACCTCTCTACATCTTCCTCTCATTTCCCCTAATTCTGTCTTCTGACATACAGAACAAGCCTAATTGCTCTTCTACAAGACCATTAAATACTTCAGGACAATGGTCACATTCCTCCTTAAATCTTGCCTTCTGCAGGCTAAGTATTTCTATTTACTTCAACTGATACTTGTATGAAAGGGTCTCTCATCATCCCACCATCCTCATCATCCCAATATGTCTTTTCTGATTATGCTCTGATACATTGAAATCATTCATGAAATATAGTAGAAATACATTACTCATCATGTGGTCTGGCCAGGGCAGAGTAGAACAGGACCATCCATCTTCTCCCTTGATAATATGCATCTCAAGACATCTTAGCATTGTCTTATCCTTTTTCACTTCCATATCATACTTTGACTCACATATACCTTTTGTTATTGTTGTTCAGTCATGTCCAACTCTTCGTGACCCCATTTTGAATTTTCTTGACAGAGATACTGAAGTGGTTTGCCATTTCCTTCTCCAACTCATCTTACAAATGAGGAAACTGAAGCAACCAGGATAAAGTCACTTGCCCAAGGTCACATAGCTGATAAGTGTCTGAGGCTAGATTTGAACTCAAGGAGATGAGTCTTCCTAACTCCATACCTGGAGCTCTGTGCACTATGATGCCACCTAGCTGCCCCCTAGCAGAGTAGGTCCTTAATAAAGTTTGCTAATTAAGTGATCCCTTAGTCAACCAGAATCCAGTTAATATAACAGTATAGGATTCCTTTCACCTAGGAACTCCTTGGGTAGAGGATCTTGACCAGCAAGACCCTCATCTCAGAAGCAATGAATGAGGCAGGAGGCAGGATGTAAGGCAACTCCATTTATTCAACTGAGAATCAGGATTTATAAAGTCTGTAATCACAATCACATGCAGGCTGAGCTCATCCCATTGCTTCACCATCTCAGGACTTACCCACGTCCTTGCACCCGAAGCAAGTAACGAAGCTTATCTTGTTCCTGAAGCTAGCTCCTGAGTTCCCAGACCCAATTGCAACTTTTCTGCAAAGAACATCAATATCTGCAGGAACATCAGGTTCCAGGGTCATGGAGAGCTTCTGCCAGGGTTTGAGTAAGCACAAGTCCCACAGGAACAGACTTTATCTCAGTTATGGCCTTGATCATGGGACTTGCACTCCCCTGAGTCCTCTACGTGACATATTTTGGAAATAGATTGAATTTGAGTATTGTTGCTGCGTCCAGTGTCTCTTGGGGATTCTTAACCTGGGGTCTATGAATAGGTGTTAAAAACATTTTGATAACTGTATTTCACTGTAATTGGTTTCCTTGATAATCCTATGTAGTTTAATTTATGCATTAAAGAGAAAACTGCCCACATTAGTCTGAGGTTTTGACACTCTTCCAAAAAGGATAACCACAGAAAAGTTTTAAGATGCTCTTTCAAAATCCTTTGAAAACCCATGGGAGAGTTCAAATCCAGGGCAGCTCATGCCAGTTCTATGTCCCTTCAGCTGGCTCCATCCACCCACCAGGGCTGTGGGTGAATTTGGCATCCAGTCTCCAGATCCGCAACCTGGGTGTGGGGACTTGGTGTCCTGAGGTGAAAAGCCAGAAAGAGGTGAACACAGTTCAATTCCCACAGTCCCCAAACCCACCTGGATAAAGAAAGATTCAGGATCAAGAACAAGAGAGAAGGCAGTCAGGCTGGAAAGACCACCCCTGAGGAGGAACCTCGACTCCTAGGCACACCATGGGTGCCCTGAACCTCTTCCTTTTCCCATTTCTGTTCTCAATGTGTATGGAGACCCTGTGGACTCAGATCACTTCAACGGGCTTGAATAACAGTAGGTAGCCCCTGTCGAAGACCCTCCCCTTACCCTTAGGTAGAGAGGTGGAGCAGGGAATCTTGGGGGACAGGAGGAGGAAAGAGTGACCCCTTAGGAAAGGGATTTTGGGTAGGGTAATCTTGTCTTTGCTTACAATGACAGACTTGGCCAAAGGGGAGGAGAATTATGGGAGATCAACAAGGCTGCTTTGAGGGCTATTTCACAGATCATAGGATTTAGAGTGAGAAGGAGATTAGAAATTATCTAATCCAGGTCTTTTTTGTGTCATGGACCCCTCTGAGAGACTGCTGAAACCAACGGAGCCCTGCTTAGCAAATAAGGGTTTTAAATGCACAAAATAAATCATGTGCCAATAATATTGAAATAATTATGAAAACATAAAACAACAAAATAAGTTTAGGGACCCCCAACTTAAGAACTCTGAATCCTAGTCCAAACTCAAAGTCCATGCTCAAAGTCCCTCCCACCTCCCTGGGGCTGCACTCTCCCTCCCATCCCAGGTACGCCTGATGATGCCTACCCCTAGTTCCCCTTTCGCCTCTGTCCCATTTCCATCAGCTTCTTTTATCCCCTCTTCCAAGTAATTCATATGAGTTCTGTGTTTTAATGTGACTCTGCTCCTTTCCAGAGTCCTTTTCTTTCTGAACCCTTCCCTTTAAATGCATAGCTTTAATCACAGAAAACACACAGTCCCATCTGGGCATGAATCTCACTAATCATTCTGTATAGTGGAGCATCTGAAGGATGAGATAACTTGGGGAATGGGGTGGGGTGGGGTGGAGGCTCCTAGGAAGGGGACACTGAAAGCAGTCTTCAGATCTGACTTCTGAAATTGGGTGGGGGAATCAAAAGGCTTGGGTTCAGAATCTACCTCTTGTCAGAGGTAGATCTTCCTATCAGCATTACCTTGGGTAAAGTTCTTCTCACTTCTAGACCCGTGTATACCTCTACAAAATGAAGTCCTTGGACTAGATTTGATTCAGTTTGATAACTCAATAAATTTTTATTAAGCCCTTACACTATAAGCACCTACACTTACATGTGTAAGGTGAGGGAAGGCATTGAGGGGAAAGATAGGCAGAGAAGAAAAGGAAATGTGCTCATTGCCTTTCAAGGCACTGAAAATTGAATTGTTCTCCAGGGAACTGCCCCAAGGTCAAGGTTCATTGTATCTATAAGGAGAAGGATGTTTGTGATGAGGACAGCAACTGCCCAAGTCCCCAGAAGTGCTGCTTGTTCAGCTGTGGAAGGAAATGCATGACCTTCTCTAAAGGTGCTGACCATAATTTTTAGAGCCCCACAGGGGAAGCCATCTCTGCTTCTGTCACCTCTTCAATCCACCAAAGGGTTAGATGCTGCCCGTCTTTGGGTCTAAGGACCTGATACAACAAATTCCAACATAATTCAAGGCAATGGGTGTAATGTAATGTAAAGGATATATGGGTCCCATTCCCAGCTCTTTTCATTTTACTCTTTCCAATTACTGTGGGATATTACGGAAGGCAATTTCTCCTCTCTGGGCCTCTGCATGACATTGAGATGCTGTGATTCAGAAGGTGACCTTCTCTCTAACCACCCAGGCTGAAATTTCTTTCTTCTATTCATCTTTACCTTGAGGTGTTAAGGCATTGTCAAGGATACTTAGCTGGAAGGTGGGGATAGTGAAGCCCCAGACCCAGGAGGCCTATTTACCATCATTGGGCTCTTCCCTCAAGTAATACAGACAAGTTTTGCGGGGAGGGTGAGAAGGGAAGGGAAATGTCAATGTTATTCTGGCCCCCCTTAGCTAACTCCCCTGGTGGGAATGGTTTCTCCTCAGTCATATGCAAGCTGCCGGCAGATCGTGGACATTGTCTGGCTTCTATGACGCGCTGGGCATATGATGATGACATCAAAGACTGTGCCAAATTCTTCTATGGGGGCTGTGAGGGAAATAACAACAACTTTCAGACCCGGGAGATCTGTAGGAAGACATGTAAGGCCCTGGTCAAACTATGAGAAACCCTGTTGTAACTAGTCTATCCCCTCCAGAACTTTGAGGCTGCTGGTGGGTATCTCTGGGGGAAGGGTCCCTCCCCACCCAGGGCCAGGTACCTTTCAATGGGCAAATAAATGAATAAAGCATTTATTAACCACTCGCTGTGTGCAAAGCACTGTGCTAATTGTTTGGGATTCAAGTAGGAAAGACAGTCCCTACTCTCAGGAAACTTACTTTCTAATGGATGAGACAACATATATGGGAGATTTCAGCTATGTTCATTGGAAAAGTCCCATTGTCCTTAGAGTGCAGCAGCAAAACAGACGGTCATCACTCTTCTTTAATGTCATTCCCACTGGGAAAATGAGGCTACATTTTGATGTTGGACCATTTGACAATGCCAAGGACTTTGATGACAAGAATGCTCTTTTCTAGATCTTAAGGAGATGTGACTAGCACCTGCAGCCACATCTCTACTATGGTTGCTTCCCAAGATGGTGGCTGTGGACACTGGCATGGAAATACTACTATTCCCAATGTTCTTAGATTCATGGTCCTGAGCTGTCTTTATTAGGGTTTGAGGGGAAATGATTAGGGTCAAGATGGATATGTTTATTTGACTAACCTGGTACATGTTACCTCCTGTCTCTTCCTCAGGGTGCCTTGCTGATTCAGATGAACTGGTTGGCCTACTTTGTGAGAGGTAGTTAATGTCAATGACTATCCCTTCTTCACAGGAACTGCCTCCTGGGATGATGCTCATGAGGGCTTGGCTGCAAGCAAGATCCAGTGGGAGTTGAGAGGGTTTGCTGACACCTAAGGGCTCATGTGTCAAATTTGCCTATTGGTGGCAACTGCTTGTGGTGATGGGGAAGTTGAGCCCTTTCTCCACACCAATTTCTCCCCTCAGTGATGGAAGGAGGGGCTGAGCTGGAGGCTCAGTATGGGGGATATTGTTTTCCCAACATTCTTGGCTTCAGTCCTGAGTTTTTTCCATCAGGGTCTGAACGGGAGATGGTGGTAAAGGTGGCAGTAGGGGAGGCTTGATTTGCCTGGTACATGCTGCCTCTTGAATCTTCCTCAGCATGTCCTGCTGCTTCTTTTATGGCTCACAGATGCCATTTTGGAGAAAATAAAGCAGATAGGCCTTACTTCTTTCCCAGAGGATCTGAAAACATCCCATTACCTAGTGCAGAGCTGGGCCTAGGGCTAATCCAGTCATCTCTTTTTTCCATTAAAATGCTGTAATAAGTCATCCTATTCTCAAGTTCCCAGGGGAAAATATCCATTCTTGACCAAGGAAGTCAGACGTTGGTCTAAATTGAACTTAGTGGATAAGACTGTCTCGTGGAAGACACTGTCTTCAACTATTTTACACACACACACACACACACACACACACACACACACACGTCTTTCAAATTACCAAAGTCACAATGCTTTTACCTCATGACTTACCTGGAATTGTTTTCCTCCCACTTCAGTTGCCCCCCAAACTATACCCTCACTCTCTGCTTCTCATCCTCTTTATCTGACCCAAGAATCTCTTCAGACTCACTTTTTCCCTCCTCATCCAATCCCAATGAAGATTAGTAAATCTGTGCCTATCCAGGAGATCACCAAAATTCCTAGGTGATAAGATAGTGACAGTACCTCATACACTAGGGCAGCTAGGTGGTGCAGTGGATAGAACACCAGTGCAGGAGTCAGGAGGACCTGAGTTAAAATCTCACCTCAGACACTTGGCACTCTCTAGCTGTGACCTTAAGCAAGTCGCTTAACCCCAATCGCTTCATCCTAGGTCATCTCCAGTCATCCTGATGAATATCACGTCACTGGATTCAGATGGCTCTGGAGGAGAAGTGAGGCTGGTGACCTGCACAGCCGCCCCAACAAAGTCAAGTGCAAGTCATGTCATTATTTCTCCAATGACATGGTCTTCTTCGGCAATGAAGGATGAATGCACACCTCATATACTCAGCTGGCTTCTCAGGCTAGCTTTTCCACTAACATGTTCTGTGACCTTGGGCAATTCATTTCCTTTCTGTTAGTTTGTTTCTTCATCTCTAAAATAGCAATGGGGGACCTGGGGAGGGAGATTACATGATCCCTAAAATTTTCTCCTAGCTCAGATATTCTCCCATCTATAGTCTAAGTTTCCTTCTAGATTTACATTTTTATTTTCTAAATCCCTTCCAGTTCTAATACTGGGAAGGGAAGGGAAGGGAAGGGAAGGGAAGGGAAGGGAAGGAAAGGAAAGGAAAGGAAAGGAAAGGAAAGGAAAGGAAAGGAAAGGAAAGGAAAGGAAAGGAAAGGAAAGGAAAGGAAAGGAAAGGAAAGGAAAGGAAAGGAAAGGAAAGGAAAGGAAAGGAAAGGAAAGGAAGGGAAAGGAAGGGAAAGGAAGGGAAAGGAAGGGAAAGGAAAGGAAAGGAAAGGAAAGGAAAGGAAAGGAAAGGAAAGGAAAGGAAAGGAAAGGAAAGGAAAGGAAAGGAAAGGAAAGGAAGGGAAAGGAAGGGAAAGGAAAGGAAAGGAAAGGAAAGGAAAGGAAAGGAAAGGAAAGGAAAGGAAAGGAAAGGAGAGGAAAGGAGAGGAAGTTTTCCTTATTTCATTTTGTCTCCCCTCTTCTCTTCTCTCCTTTCCTTTGTTCTTCTCTCCTTCCTCCACTCCCCTCTCCTCTACTTTCCTCTCATCTCTCTTACCCTCCTCAACTCTCCTCTTCTCTTCTCTTTCCTTATCTCTTCTCCCCTCCTTTCCCCTCTCCTCCCCTTTCTTTTCTCTCTCTTCCTTTTTTTCTCCTTCTTTTAATCTATCTATGATTGGGAAGTTTATCTTGCTTATGACTTACTTTCCTGTTATGATTCTTTCTTTCAACTCCTCCCTCACACTTCCCCACTTGTCTTTCTGTTGTTTCGTGTACTTAGATATAAACCTGTGTTTAACCTTCCTTTATCTCTTTCATGTAAGAGTAAAGTTTATATGATGACCTTTTTCCCCACGTTTCTAAACTCTTCTCTTCAAACATAAGAATGATGAGAAATAGCAAACGACTCCCCTTTCTTCCTCCTTTCTACATAGATGCATCATCATCAGGACAGAATCAATCCACCTGCTAGGAACATTTTTGAAAAGGAAATTAAGCTCCATCAATTCTCTTTGAAGACATTAAGGTTCTGAAGAGACATATCTCTTTTCCCTATAGTCAAACCCTAATCTCCATACCAGCTGACTTGCTTCTAGGTTAGCCTCTGCCTCCATCATTGAGGGGAGAAATCATTGTGGAGAAGGAGTTCACCTTCCCCGTCACCCTAACCCTAACCCTAAATGTGCACTACCATACCATAAAGCCCTTTCCAATTACTCAAATACAGTTGTTTTTCCAGGTTTCTCTTGACAGTTGACTTGAGTTCCAAAGTTCCTGCTCATCCCTGGTCTTTTTATCAGAATTGTACCTTCTATTCCATTAAAGATTGATTTTTCCCTTTTATAATTATACTTAGCTTTACAGGGTAAATTATTTGTGACTATAAGCCCATATCTTTTGTCTTGTGGAATACTGTGTTAAAACTTTTTGGTTTTTGCCAGGTTTTGTGTGATCCTGACTTCAGTTCCTTGATAGTTGAAATAATTCTTTCTGAATGTTTTAATTATTTTTCTCCTTTGGATTGAAGCTCTGGACATTCCTTGGATATTCTATTTTGAACTTTCATACAGGAGGCAAAGAGATGGTTCATTCAATCTTCACTTTGCCCTTTGGTGCTAATAAGTCTGGACAGCTTTTATTTAGAATTTTTTTTTATTTAGAATATTTTTCAGCGAGCCCAGGGATTCTTAAATTATCACTGTTTCTCCAGATCAGTTGCTATTTGCTTTTGTTTTTAAGTATCAGATAGTTTACATTTTCTTCCATTTTTTCAGTGTCTGGATTTTGTTTCACTCTTGCCTTCTTGTGATGTTCTTGACATCTCATTGGCCTACTTCAGTTTTCAGAGAATCTGTTACGTAAGATATACCACTTTCTTTTCCAAGCATTTATTCCCCTTCCAATCTCTTGCTTATCTCTCTCTAAGTATCCACATAGTACTTGAGAAAATCTAATAATTTCCTTTAATTCTCTGTTTCTGGTGGATAAGGAACTCTATCCTTATTTTGAGGAATTTTAATATATCTATAGGTCTCTACATATATATGTATATATGTATTCTATATAACTTTGCATTTAAAATGTAACAATGCTTGAAAATGGTGGCTATATTTGGGTTATTCAATTAGTTTCTGTGCTGAGACTCTGTGCCAGGCACAGGCTCCACTTATTGCTGGGGTATGTGGTGGTATCGTTGCCCCTGCTTTGTCTTTCCCTGGGTCCTCTAGTTTGCTATGCTGAACTCTTCTTCCTGAGACTAGGCACCTCCCCAAACCCCCTGAATCTTGGAAGTTCTGGACACTGTATCTTCAGGGCCCTCAAGGTCATTCAGGATGTTACTAAGGTCAAGCTTCTCTGCTGCACCTCACCATCACCCCTCTGAAACTAGTCACAAACTCTTCTCTTAAATTCAGGATTTACAACTTCCTTCAACTTACAATTACCTTTAAAAGGGCATTTTGAAAGTGTTACTTCTTAATGTGAGTAACGGTTCCCTTTAAAACCCAGGCAACTACAAGATTCATCAAGCTGGGTATCTCTGGGCTAGACTGGCTCACTCTGTTGCTGTATTGCCCAGTTAGAACAGAGCTCACAGTCCACAGCTTAGACTGATTATCTGGGCAAGGCAAACCAGCCTAGTCAGCTCTTTCCATATGTGCAGAAAAACAGCTGGCTACAGCTCTTGTCTTTCTCCTTTTCAAACCAGAGAAAGTAGAATAGGGCTGCACACCTTTCTGACAAGCTCTGCCTCTTTGAAGCCTTAGGGGCCTGGAAGAGCAATAGCTGAAGCTTCAGTCTTTATCCAGCCAGTCTCCAGGAGTCATGGAGCTGAAGCCTTCTGTCAGTTGACTGCCTGTTGCTGCTTCTTTCTCCATCTCCCTCCAACAAATTTCTTTTCTGATCCACCTCCCCAGATGTTTCTTTGTTCTTTACCTATTTCTTCTTGCTTCAGCCTCAGCTTCCTATCTCCTACACATCCTCCTTCATTCTCTTGGTCACATTCTTGGCTTTGAAACCAAAGCCATGCTATTGTCTCATCCTCATTTCACCAACCAAGGCCCCCTCTGGAAGGCATGTCCTCTTCTCCTACTGATGAGTTCCTCTTATGGTTTCCATTTTGTTGACATGCTTTCATTTCCCTCCCAGTGCCATTCCTAGACTCTGGGAACCCTGAGCCAGGCCCCTTCTTCCACCCCACTTTTTAGCTTCCTTCAGTGCATTGTCTTATCCTACTAGAATATAATCTCTCTAAGGAAAGGGGCTTCTTTTAACTTGTATTTGTCTCCTTGGTGCTTAACAGAGTGCCTGACATAGTAAGAGCTTAATAAATACTTGTTTCCCTTCCTTCCTTCCTTCCTTCCTTCCTTCCTTCCTTCTTCTTATGTTCCTTTATCTTTTAATAGTTTAAATTAAAGCTTTCTGGTTCCCAGTAACTAACTTTTCATTTAAAAGCAAACACTCCCTCAATTTCCTTATGAAATCAATAGTCCTTTTCAAAACCACATCTGAGTCTCCCAATGTTTACGTGGCTTCCCTCTTTTTAAAAAGTTTTACATTGTTTAGTCATAAAACCATCATATGCAAATGAGTTAGAGGACCATTTTACTCTGCAGCTCTAAATTTCCAACATGGCCTTCCAACCAATTTTGTATCCTTGAAATTGTGGGGTTTGTACTTATTTTGATTGGTTTTTCTTCCATAAGAGTTCATTCTCTTTCCCTTCAAATCATTAAAATCTTCACATACTCACAAGGTATTATCTTCCATTATTCATTAGGTCATTTGATTCTCTATATTTATATCATAGTTCCTCTTCTGTCCAATATAACAAATCCATCTGAAAGATGTGATTCTTCATACGCATATTTTAACATTTTTTACTAAACCAAAGTTCTTTTCTTGCTTCTTTCAGGCATCCAAATGTTTACTTGTGACAACATAGCTTCCAGTCTTTGAACAGTTTGTTTGAACCTTTTCTTTTACAAAAAAGTACTATTTCTACCCTTTTCCATGCTAAACTACTGAAGAGGTCTTAAAGGGACAGTACATTACAAATTCTTCCAAAAGAAAAATTGGGAAGGGGGATCGATGAATCCCAGGCCTCCATAAGAAGACAGTAGAATAGTCCCAGACCATCTGGAACAGAAACGGGATGGCTTCTTTGTTTTCTCTTCAGTTCTTATGGATATAGATAGAAAGAAAGGGTCAGTTTGGTGGTACCTGGCTCCAGACTGCCATTTTAAATCTTCTTATCTCCGTGGGAGCCTTTGCTAGTATCCGAGAAGATCTACTAGAATCAATGGCCTGCTAGGTTGTTGCATAGATTAGGTTAAAAAGGTTCCCAATCGTCACCTAATACCTTGTGAATTTTCCCAAAGACTTCCTGAATTCTAAAGGTATTGAGGATTCCAAAGCAATCACCACTATGGAAGGGAATTCAGCCTTTATCTCTGTTGACTCATTAGTGGTGAGTTATGGAAACTATGCCAGGCCCAGCACTTTTCGGTATCTCTTATGTGACTGAGGTAAGCATGTTCCATCTACAGTAGATCTGGCAGAAGAGACCAGAGTATTCTTTAAACATCTATCCTGCTCTTCCCTGATCCTCCTCCACTTGGAGGAGTCACTTACTTGGGAGAAGTCTGGAAGCCTAGCCTGGCCACACAATTTGGCTGGTCTTTTCCATGTTTTCTTGGCCAGATTTCTGAGCACTGGGCACTGATAAGGGGCAGAAGCTCAGAAAGGGCAAAGGTCTTTAACACTTGGCCAGCAAGAAAGAGGGAGAAGGGAAGAGTGGAAAAGACCCTGAACCCAGAGTCAGAAAACTGGGATGAGAAATCAGATTCAGTTCCTAACTCACTGTGTGACCTTGGGTAAGTCCCTTAGCTTCTCTGAGTCTCAGTTTCCTCCTATGTAAAATAAGAAGGATGGGTTGAATTATCATAAAGGTTTCTTGCAGGTCTAGGACCTAGGACCTATGGGGGAGAAGACAGCCTAGTTCTAGATCCCAAGATAGAAAGTGACAGAACCCAAGTTAGGAACCAGATCTCTAGTGTACCAGTTGTTTCCCCTTCCTGTGTCACTGTTTCTTATTCCCTTGTTGAACACAGTCCCACCCTTCTTGGAGCCAGGCCCACTCTTTCTCTCTTTGTTCCTGCATTCAAACCAGAAATTGTTTTGGGTGACCAGCAGCCCATAGAGTCTAGACTCAGGTCAAGTAGGGAGAGGGTAGAACTGGGCAACCTCATAGTACTGAGTGTCAGGGGCTTGGATTTCTCCAGCCTCCCAGTTTACCACTGACCCAACCTTGCTCAGCTGTGGGAGTTGGATATTATTCAGTGATGGGCACTCATCTCTGTGCTGCAGACTCCAACTTCTCTAGGCCAAAAGGTGTGATGTGGTGATTTCTAAGGTCTAAAATTGTTCTTGATTCCTATGAATCAGTGGCAGGTCAATAAGGCATCTGAGCCAGTTTTATTCAGATCAAAGATGTAAGGTAAGGGGGCCTCTGAATTCCAGCAAAAGCTGGCCTTCTCACACACAGATTCAGGGGCACCAGTCACCTCTGGGAGGAATCTGTGACTTGCCCCAGAAAGACCTTGAAGGAGGTGAAGTTTGTTTCATCCTTGTCCCTTCCCCTTCATACATATGTGTCCAGGGAGTTCACCAGACTTCCCCCTCCACCCAGGGGACCACCCCCCACCCTCATGCCCAGGAAGGAGCAGAGATAACTGTAGCTGTCAGAAGAAGTAGGCTAAGGACTGAGCTATGTGATTTAAGAGACATCAGGAAAGATTCTGACCCCTAGTTCTAGAATTTCTTCCAGATCTTGAATCTTAGGACACTATGCCTGACCCTCATGGATGCTCCTACCTGCTTCCATTCCATCCCTGAGCACTCGTTGACCTTTAGACTCTCCCAATAGGAAGAAACCTTAGAGGTCACCTATCCAATGACCCCTATTCATGGGGAGCTATTTGAAGTTTGAGGAGGATGGGTGATGTGATCTGCCTGAGGTCATCAGGTGAGGAAACATGTGATCCACCTTCACACCCAGTCCTCTCAGTCCAGGTCCCAAAAGTTTGCTGAATCAGCACTTAGTTGAGCCAGGATTTGAACGCAGTTATAAACATAGCCTGTAGAGCAGTAATAAACCTTGGAAATCATCTAGTGCAAATGATCTATTTTACAGAGGAGGAAATAGACCCAAGGAGGTTAAAAAGCAACTTGCCTACAGTTATACCTTAACAAGGAGCAGAACTGTCTAGTCTCCTCTCCCAGGTTCTGCAGAACTTCCCTCTACAGACCTTCTTAATGGCAATCATTCGGTCTCCATGACAAGTCATCAGTGATTGTTATATTGAACCCAAATCTGGTAGGGTTACCATCATTAAAAGAGCTATGGGGAGGACTCTGTTTCTTCTGGACTCCTCCCTTGTCACAGCTTTCTTTTCCTTAGACTTTCAGGGAAGGGCTGGTAGAAGGAATTCCTCCAGCCCCATCCCCAGTAGGAATGGGGACTTATAGTTGAGACACTCAGCAGTGGGAGGCTTTTGCTTCCCAAGAGAACTTGACTCTGGGGTTGCTTGAACTTCAAGTTCCCAGCTGCCTTTTCTTACCTTTCTATGCACAGGTCAGTCACAGGATAGCCTGAGAAATGGAAGTTTCCAAACTTAGAGGTTATCACTTGGGTCAAGAGCTGCTGACTTTCAGATTCAGTATTGGTTCACTAGAAGGAGCATGCTTCAAAGAGGAGAAGGAGACTAGTGGGAGAATCCTGTAGCTGAAGGGCTAAAGTTACACCATGACTGGCCAGGAGATGTGGACTTTGGCAGGTTTTCCAAGTATGCTCTGGCAGAGAACCTCTGTGCAGGACTAGACAAGGGATGACTCCAAGCTAGGATGCACAAAGGATCTCAGCCTGTTAGAAATCAGATCATTTTCTGTACTATTAGGAGGGAAATGTTTTTCCTCCTCCTTGCTCCTGCTCCCTCTCCCTCTGTCATCTTGGGCAACTCTTACAGTAGCTCCCATTCTCTCTTTCCTTTTTCTTCATCTGCCAACACAGAATCAAGATTCAGGGCATCTTGCTTATGCGGTTTATTCACTGGAAAAGGAATACATCAATCTAGGAAAAACACAATTGTTAAAGGACTCAAGAAAGGAAATGCAGTGAAGAGGAAAGGACATTGGTTTGGTGATGAGAACTGGGTTCATTTCTTCCTCTGACATTTACTATGGGATTTTGGCCAAATCACAGGATGACTTTTGAGCCACACTTACTCATTAGTAAAATGAAGTTGGAGGTGGAAAGTGGGGGTGAAGGAGGGTGATTGTTCGCTTCCATTTCTCAAATTTTTGGATGCTCTGTCTGGTCATATTGGAAGCTCCTACCTGCTCCCTTTTCATTCTTTGGGCCCTTAGGTCTCTGATCCTCATCCTCCAGGCTCAGTCCAGCCCCTGCAGCTTGGGAATAAGAAGGCTCTCTAATCCTCTGTTCCTTCCCATACACTATACTGACTTGGTGTAGCTAGGTGATGCAGTGGATGGAGCTCTATGCCAGGAGTCAGGAAAGATCTGAGTTCAAATCCGGTTTTAGACACTTACTAGCTGTATAACCTTGGGAAAGTCACTTAATCGTGATTACCTCACTTTCCTCATCTGAAATGAGCTGGAGAAGGCAGTAACAAACCACTTCAGTATCTTTGTCAAGACAACACCAGATGGGGTGCTGAAGAGCCAGATGCCACTGAAACGACTCTACAAAAACAAAAAGTGCCCAGGGCTGGGTCTTTGGGGCCCATCATGACTCTCTTAGCTTTCGGCCTCCATGTTTACGTGTCTTCAGTCCACCTTGACCCCAAAAGAGAATAGCTCTTTCTCCTGGGAATAACTCCTGACAATCTGAGATTGACTTTGCTCAGCACTCCTCCTACAATTCCAGTCATCCTGGAGAGAGGCTCACAAATGTAGAGTGGGAAAGGCTCTCAGGGGCTTTCCAATGCCACCCCTTCACTTGCCAGGTGAGAAAAATGAAGCTAGTCAAGGGGAAACCATTGCCCAGGGTCACCCATCTAAGAAGTGCCAGGAGAAGAGGGGTTGAGATTCCAGGTTTTGCACTGACTTCCTGGGGAAGCTTGTACAGAAGCTCAACCTTCCTACCCCTGAGAGCTTTTCAAGAATGAAATGGGTTGTCTCAAAAGACCGTGAGTTTCCCATCACTGGAGGCCTTCAAGCAGAGGCTAGAGGACTTCTGCAATGGGATATTAGGGAAGAATTCCTGGAGAAGTAGACATGGGACCAGACGATCCCCGAGCTGCCCTGTAACTTTGAGATGCTACCATTCTACGAAGCAGGTTGATTCTTGAAGCTTTTCATGGGGACATATTGACCTAAATCAGCACAGTAAGTGCTTCACCACCCTGCTCAAAGATTATTACTGGCTTTCCGTGCCCTAGAGAAAAACAAAGAAAATACAGACTACTCATCTCCAAGCTCTCCCTGCCCTTAGCCCCAGACCTCCTCCTTCCACCCCTCCACAGGTACGATGTCCAGCCTTATCTCACCTTCCTCTAGATCAGTGATTGAATGTCCCAGGCCACATAGACCTCTCCACATGCCATCTGTTCATTCTGATTTCCTCATCTTTGTGCCTTTGCTAACACTTTGCAGTTCATGTCATCCCCAATACCTCCCACCCTTGGACTCCACAATCTCCAGTGGCTCCCTATCACACCCAGGATCCAATAGAAAATCTTTTGTTTGGCATTCAAAGGCCTTTACATCCTACCTCCAGCACCCCTTTTCCAGTCTTCTCATACCTAACACTCCCCCATGGAGCCTTTGCTCCAGTGACATTGGCCTCTTGACTTTTCCTAACACAAGACCATCCATCTCCCAACTCTGGACATTTTCCCTGAATGTCCCTCCCACACCTGGATTACCCTCCCTGCTCACCTCTCCCTCCTGGGTTTCCTTGTGTCCTTCAAATCCCAGATAAAATCCCACCTTTTCCAGGCAGTCTTTCCCCATTGCTCTTAATCCCAGCACTCCCCTCTGTTGACTTTCTAATTTATCCTGGATGTAGCATGTTTATATGGAGTCTCCCTCATTAGACTGTGAGTTCCTTGAGGGCAGGAAAAGAACTCCTTTTGTCTTTTTTGCATCCCCAGTACCTATCATGGGTCCTGGCACACAGTAGTCATGTTATAAATGTTTATGGACAAATCCTGTCCCTCTTTCCTAGAAGGGATTCCTGAACTCCCTACCTCCATCTTATGTCTGGCTGCTGACAACCTTCTCTTTCTTCAAGAAACAGCTAAAATGGCCTCTCCTCCAGGAAGCTGATTGGATTTTATATTTGCACACACCTTCAGAAGTCCTAGGAGATAGCTCACAATCTTTGCTTTGCTTGCACTTAGATGTGTTCATCTTATTCTGATCAGCATTAGATTTGATTGCAAAGAAGGAGATTGTTCACTGGGAACCATGTGATCCCTCACATGGGATATTATCAGAGATATTGAAATGTTAGTGTGTTAATACTAGTGTATTAATGTGATAACATCCATTGATCCCTTTAAAAAGTATACAGGTGTGCTCGGAAAGGACAACACCATTGCCTTATCTGAAAATTGGCCCCATCCCTCGAGGAGTTTGCAAAGCTAAGCCTGGCACCCAGTCCAAGCTGGGGGTCCACAGTAGCTTTGAGATAAGTCAAAGAAAAAGCTATATTCCTATGTCTGTGATATCTTATGTATATGAGCCCCTTCACACAAGGGGTATAAGTAGATAAGGTTTTGTATCACCTCTGAGTGGATCTGAGAATAAGACCCCCTTTGTTACTTCCCAAAGGTCCAGCTAACCACTGTCCACACAGTGGTCAAGAGCTAATCCAGATCAGAACCCATTGGAAATCAAAGTCTGAAGCCCTTTCCATTAAACCACTCTACCACCTCTGAAATACTTTGGCCTCACCATATTCCAAGCAGGTGGCCTTGCAAATGTGATAAGACTGGAAGTTGTTGAGGCTATCAGTGCATCTGTTTCGCTCAATAGGGTAACAGTCATTATCTTTCATCTTATAGTACCATCGGATCAGAGTGTGGGAACAACGTCTAGTTTTGACAGTGGCTTGGCATGGGTCTGAAAAGAATTAGAGAGTTTGGGGATCAAGGAAAGAGTTGGAGAGTAACATTGATCTCCCTCTCCCCATCACCATACATCACCAATGTTGACAATTTTATCTGGAAGAAGAGCCCTCACCTTAGAATGCAGAGACCTGGATCCCAAGTCCAGCTGTGCTCCCTTGGGATCAACATCTGTGACCCCAAGGTCCCATTGCTAGGCTATGACCCAGGATCACATAGTGAAAGGGTTGGAGGCAGGATGCAAGTGTCCTCCTCCTTTTTCAAGTTCCTCCCCACCATATCTGGGTTCTCAGTTTAGAGCCCAGGTCCAGGAGTCTCTGGACCAAATAATGACCTCGTAAATGCTGGAGATGAGTGCAGTGAGGTTTGGGGCTGTCAGCTGGGGCCACATACAGAAGCAGGTATCCTGGGGCAGAGGTGAGAGCAGGAAACAGAAAACTCTCTTTCCCTCTTCTCCTTTGAAATTCGTACCTATCTCTGCAAGCCCAGCTCAAATGCTACCTCTTCTATGAAGCCTTCTCTGGTTCTGGAACCATCTTCTTCCTTGGTTGTCATGTTGCATTTTGCATTTCCTGAATTCACAGTAATGTTTACCATGGGCCTGTGTTTGTGTCTCACCCAGTAGATTGTAAGCTCATCTAAACTTCCTGTCATGAAGGACAGTATCCGTCACCGCTCTTTAGGTCTAGCAGATAGTTCATAAATGCCTGCCAGGTGGCTGGCTGAAGGAAGAAAGAAAGGAGGTTTACATACCTTCATTTAAGTCTAGGCATATCTTTGCACAGTTGAAGCGGCAACATTTGTTAGGGACCTTGCAATCCTTGTCACTGGAGCAAGTGTTACTCTCTTTGAAGCCACAGTTCATTTTGACTTGGGGGCACATCGCTGCAGGAGAGCACAGCATGACTCATTCTATTGCCACCACTCTTACCGTATCCCCCAACTCCCTTCCCTCTCCCATTCTATGCTTGCTTCTCAAGGAAACTCTTTGGAAAATTTTCTGAACTTCTACTGTCCCTTCCCATCTGGGTTTGTTCCTTCCCACAGACCTCCCCTGCCTCTCTCCCATCACCTACAGGAAGGTTTCCAGTGGAGAAAAGCCAAATTCCTATGGCAGTCCCGGCTCAGAATAAGCAGAAACAGCATCATGAAGAGGCAGCCTCCAGAGCCCATGGTGCAGAGGGCTGGCAGGAGTCAGGCCTCTTCTCTCCCAAGGCCCCCGTTTCCTTACTGGGTTGGCTGCCTGCCTGCTTGGCTTCTTCTTAATCTGGCCTGCCCTGGGGCCTTACTTCCCAGCCAATCTCCATCCTGTTTGCCCATGCCTGACTATCTGTGGGCTGTGTCTGCATGCTGGAGCCCCACCTACCCCAGGGTCCTTGAAAAGTTGGATTTGGCAGTCCTTCATATTGGCCCAGTCCGTGGCGAGGCATCCAAGGGACCGCACCAATCTGGGTCAGAGCAGAAGCAGGAGGCCAGGAGATCCCTTGGACCACTTCCTTCCCAGACTCATGGAGCACCAACATACCCTGTGCTTTCCCATCTCCCTGATTTTACTGATTCTCTTCCTTTTACTGGAAATAGCCCCTCCTTCCCCTTTTCTTGCTAATTCCAACTGTGACATTTAAAAAGTTTGAGAGACATAGTTTCTGGTAATTTAATCATTTTATCAATAATGCCAGCATGTTATTAATAAAGGAGGTCAATGGTATTCTTGAATGCCAAACCCACTCAATGTTTATATGCCCTTGGAAGAATGGGTATTCCTGAGGGTAGCAATCACCTCTGATTGGTTAACAATTAATGAGGGAATGAATATTACAATGAGAGGTGGGCTCTGTTACAGTGAGGGTCTTGAGGTATGTGATGTTGAGTGCCCAAATCTCGTTGTTTGTCCTTCACTCTCAAAGAGGACCATGATCTACTTCCATATCACCTGCCTGACAAAAGGACAATCCACATTTCCCCAGACCTGTCTTTGAGTAAACAACATAGGCAGGAATCCACATATTAACTGAAACTTAGAATTTCTTTTACTGTTTTGGATTAACTCTTTAGCCTGGGTAAGTCTTTGAGAAAGATTTCCCACACTGATTGATTTCTGGAAGAGGAAGTAGAAAAAAGGAAAAGACCTTGGTCCTAATTCAATGATTAGTTCTTAAATACAAGAGACAAATAATCACTTCTCTCACTACCTCTCCTTTAGAACCCATCCCAAATATCACCTCTTCCACAAAGCACTACCTAATTGCCTTCCTGTTATGTGGACTTGTCCCATCAGATTTCGTTTTGTGCTTTATTGATATCTATCTGGTGCACTTTCATGATACTGTGCGTCATCTGTGTTACACTATGTTTGGATCTCCTCTCCTTCTCTGCAAATAGTAAGTGCTTAATACATACTTGTTGACTATTAAACTAAAAACTCTTTGAAACCAGAGGCTGGGACTTATCCCAATGTTAAGCCTACCCTAGAACATTGAATGATGCTCTGAACAAGGTAGAAACTGTTGAAAGAATGAATGAATGAACACTAGGTTTGATTAGCAAAGGAGATATTGACCTGATCTCAGAACCATGAAGTTCTGAGTTCAAGTCTGGCATCTTGACAGTACTGAATGTGTCACCCTAGTCCAGTCATTGACTGAACCTTTAGGTGCAGAGAAGGTGCCCAACTGCCTTTCTGGAAGGAATTTTCTTACTCAGTAATTCCTTATGTCAATGAAACCATAAGTCTAGTGCCAATTCTCTATTCAATTTAACATTTATAAAGTGCCTACTATGTGTTTCCTCTCTCTTTAGTGATTTCTACTCATCTAATAGACAGCTTATTTGTAAAATATGTTCCTGTGTTGTCTCTCCAATTAGATTGTGAGCTCCTTGAGGCCAAGGACTATCCTTTGCCTTTTTTGTAACCCCAGAACTTAGCATAGTGCCTGGCATACAGTAGGTTTTTTAAAATGTACATTGAGGGAGAAGGAGCCAAGGTGGCGGAGTAGAAAGATGCATATACACTAGCTCCGAACCCACAGCCCATAGAACATCTGTGAAAAAGAACTCCCAGCAAATTCTGGAGCAGCAGAGGCCACAGAATGGTGGATCAGAGGAGATTTCTGTTCCAGAGAGCCCTGCAAACCTCTTGCAAAAGGTCCATTGCGCTGCGGACCAGGAGCTGAGCCCAGCCCTGCCTCTGCCGTGCAGTGCCAAGAGGAGCAGATCCGAGTGGGCTTCGGGGATGGAATCTCCAGCAGCCGCCCGGGTCCCTCCACCCACAGGTGATGGGGGTTGGTGAGAGGGTCTCTTTGGCGGGTGGAGAGGGAGTGGGGTGCCCCCATAACTCAGGCCCCCTCAGGAGGCAACAGCGGAGGCGGGAGCAGACCAGGGCTCCTTAACCAGGCAGAAAAACAAGTAAACACCCTGCTAAAGGAGACCCAAAAAAATGCTGAAGAAAATAACACCTTGAAAAATAGGCTAACTCAATTGGCAAAAGAGGTTCAAAAGGCCAATGAGGAGAAGAATGCTTTCAAAAGCAGAATTAGCCAAATGGAAAAGCAGGTTCAAAAGCTCACTGAAGAAAATAGTTCTTTCAAAATTAGAATGGAACAGATGGAGGATAATGACTTTATGAGAAGCCAAGAAATCACAAAACAAAACCAAGAGAATGAAAAAATGGATGATAATGTGAAATATCTCACTGGAAAAACAACTGACCTGGAAAATAGATCCAGGAGAGACAATTTAAAAATTATGGGACTACCTGAAAGCCAGGATCAAAAAAAGAGCCTAGACATCATCTTTCATGAAATTATCAAGGAAAACTGCCCTGAGATTCTAGAACCAGAGGGCAAAATAAGTATTCAAGGAATCCACAGATCACCACCTGAAAGAGATCCAAAAAGAGAAACTCCTAGGAACATTGTGGCCAAATTCCAGAGTTCCCAGGTCAAGGAGAAAATATTGCAAGCAGCTAGACAGAAACAATTCAAGTATTGTGGAAATACAATCAGGATAACACAAGATCTAGCAGCTTCTACATTAAGGGATCGAAGGGCATGGAATAGGATATTCCAGAAGTCAAAGGAACTAGGACTAAAACCAAGAATCACCTACCCAGCAAAACTGAGTATAATACTTCAGGGGAAAAATTGGTCTTTCAATGAAATAGAGGACTTTCAAGCATTCTTGATGAAAAGACCAGAGCTGAAAAGAAAATTTGACTTTCAAACACAAGAATGAAGAGAAGCATGAAAAGGTGAACAGCAAAGAGAAGTCATAAGGGACTTACTAAAGTTGAACTGTTTACATTCCTACATGGAAAGATAATATTTGTAACTCTTGAAACTTTTCGGTATCTGGGTACTGGGTGGGATTACACACACACACACATGCACACATGCACACATGCACACACACATAGAGACAGAGTGCACAGAGGGAACTGAAGAGGATGGGCTCATATCTTTAAAAAAATGAAATCAAGCAGTGAGAGAGAAATATATTGGGAGGAGAAAAGGAGAAATGGAATGGGGCAAATTATCTCTCATAAAAGAGGCAAGCAAAAGACTTATTAGTGGAGGGATAAAGAGGGGAGGTGAGAGAAAAACATGAAGTTTACTCTCATCACATTCCACTAAAGGAAGGAATAAAATGCACGCTCATTTTGGTATGAAAACCTATCTTACAATACAGGAAAGTGGGGGATAAGGGGATAAGCAGGGTGCGGGGGATGATGGAAGGGAGGGCATGGGGAGGATGGAGCAATTTGAGGTCGACACTCATGGAGAGGGACAGGATCAAAAGAGAGAATAGAAGTAATGGGGGACAGGATAGGATGGAGGCAAATATAGTTAGTCTTATACAACATGACTATTATGGAAGTCATTTGCAAAACTACACAGATTTGGCCTATATTGAATTGCCTGCCTTCCAAAGGGAAGGGGTGGGGAGAGAGGGAGGTAAAGAAGTTGGAACTCAAAGTTTTAGGAACAACTGTCGAGTACTGTTCTTGCCACTAGGAGATAAGAAATACAGGTAAAGGGGTACAGAAAGTTATCTGGCCCTACAAGACAAAAGAGAAGATGGAGACAAGGGCAGAGAGGGATGATAGAAGAGAGAGCAGATTGGTGATAGGGGCAATTAGAATGCTCAGTGTTTTGGGGTGGGGGGAGGGGACAAAAGGGGAGAAAATTTGGAACCCAAAATTTTGTTAAAATGAATGTTAAAAGTTAAATAAATAAATAAATGAATGAATGAATAAATAGATGAATGAATGAATGAATGAATGAATGAAATGTATATTGAGTACCAGGCATTAAGACTTCAGCCACAAGTGTTCCATGGAATTTTCAAATTATCCTTGAAAAGGGGCTTAAACTCCATCTATCCCAGTCTCAAAGCCCAAGCATGAATCTCCCCTTGTTGTAGTTGCTGCTGTTGGTGTTGTGTTTGTTCTTCATTCTCAAAGAAGACCATGACATCAAGATGATGACATGACTTGCACTTGACTTTGGTTTGAGGGAGGGAGGGCTGTGCGAGGTCACCAACCTCACTTTCTTCACCTGAGCCTCTGAGTTCCCTCTACACCATCACTGACAGGTCCTGCCTCAGCTCAAACACTCTCAGTGACAGGAAGCTCTCCACTTCATGAATTAACTGATGAAGAAGATGGACAGCTCCACTCTCATTATTTGGAAGCACTTTTGTGGTTTGGTTGTTCATTCATGTCTGACCCCTGTGACCCCATGGACCATACACTCCGGGTCATCCTATCTTCCACTGTCTCCCAAAGTCTGTCCAAACTTATGTTCATTGTTTTAATGATACTACCTATCCATCTCACCCTCTCTGCCTTCCCTTTTTCCTGTTGCCTTCAATCTTTCCCAGCATTAGGGTCTTTTCCAACGAGTCCTATTTTCTCATTATGTAGCCAAAATGTTTAAGCTTCAGCTTCAGTATTTGTCTTTACAGTAAATAGTTTGAATTAATTTCTTTAAGAATTGACTCTGTTCACCTCTTTCCTGTTTCTGAACAGTGGTCTAGTTCTTTCCATCACCCCCACCCCCACCCCTGGAAAGACTGGCTTATTGTTTTACAGATAGAGAAGGTCATTTCGCTTATTGTAGACACAGGTTTGGGGTCTACATCAGTGAAAGTTCCAAGGCTGGCGCTTCAGAATCGGACTGGCACTTAACCCTTTCCTGGCTCATGAAAAGGAGAAAGTTTTTGGGTCTACTGGGAAACAACCAAAAGGTGATTGAATTGGATTGGAATATCTAGTTTGATATTTAGGGAATCATACAAGTTAAGGTTACGTACTGATCAATAGTCCCTCAAAGAATGAATAACAGATGTCTATCAGAATTTTGATTGAGTGGTAGATGTGGACTGAATGAACTTCAAAGAAGAAAGTGTTCTTGACTGATAGTAGCAAATAAGAACCTATAAATGGCAGCAGAGATCAAGAAGCATTCCAAGTCCCTTACCTGGACCTAGGAGAGGGGAGAATTGATGAGTGTGCAGTCAGCACTGGAAAGGAAAGCCAAGGAAGCTGTGTTATCAATAGGAAGCCAGATCTTAGTGAGAACCAGAAAGTGAAAGGAGTGAAAAAGGATAAGATTTCAGATGAAAGCAAGTTTATTGTTTATAGAGCAGCCATTCCAGGGGGTCGCAGTGGAAGTACTAGGTAGCTTTAGAATGGTACATTGAGGAATGGAGGTTGGATAGAGTGAAATGGAAATAAGGGATCAGACAATGAGATCAAGGTTCGAATGATGATCACCTGGGGCTTAGAATTATTGGGATGGGGAGAATATGAGTAAGAGGATGAATGTTGTTGAATTGTTTTTCAGTCATATCTGACTCTTCATGACTCCATTTGGGGTTTTCTTGGTAGAGATATTGGAGTGGTTTGCCATTTCCTTCTCCAGTTCATTTTATAGATGAGGAAACTGAGACAAACAGAGTTAAGTGACTTGCTCAGGGTTACACAGCTAGTAAGTGTCTGAGGCTGGATTTGAACTCAGGAAGATGAGTCTCTCTGACTCCAAATCTGGTGCTCTATCCACTGCATCACCTAAATGCCCAGTGAGCAAGGGGCAGTTGGTTAACCACTGAGGAATGAATTTAAATAGATCTTCATTTTCCGTAGGGGTTTGGCTTTGAGGTGAATGCCTCTTGGGGTCTTTCAGGTGCCGGAGTTGAAGAAATGATATTCCCCCCCTTTTCCCAAAGCAGTAGAACAGCCTGGAGACTTAATGGCATGACCTTTCTCCTCTTCACTGAAAGAGAAGTAGTGTGATGCTTGATAGAATTAACTTTGTCCCCTTCCTAAATGAGAGTGGAGACCAGGCAGGAGAACCAGAGTGGTAGAGTGGCCCTTACCTCAAATGCAGGAGACTGGTACCTGGTGGAATGACATTTTTTTTCTCCTTATTCCAAAGCTAGGAGGCTTATGCATGGTGAAAATGCATTTCTCTAAGTTAATGCAGTCTTACACTACATAAACTGTTGTAATATGCTCCTCATTTGGACTCCTTGCTTCTAACTTTTGCCTGGTCCATCTGTCTCATGGCTGCCAAAGGAATCTTGGTAGTCAATCAATGAATATTTATTAAATACCTACTATGCACTAAGTGCTGAGGAAACAAAGAAAGAACAAAAGATAGTCCCTGACCTCAAGAAACTCCCAGTCTAATAGTAAATCTGAGTTACTCTATGAGACATTACTCTGCCCATTCACAATCAGTCAGTGGTTTCCTGTAGCCTCTAACATAAAATGCAAATTTATTAGGAGCCAACTGAGGTTATCTACAGTGTGATTATAAAAACTGCCTTTGCAATTTAGAACAGTTTCAAGTGTTAGAAAATAGAAAGTTCTCATCGACACCAGATATGCACATTTAGAGATATCTCCACTATAAATGTTCACATAGGTTATTTGTGCCCAACCTGTGGGAGAGGCTTCCAAGCTCATATTGATCTGATCCGCCATGGTTGGACAAACTCTACCATGATCCCAACATAGTGATGTCATTCTGGGACTCTTCGAGAATGACAGACAAGAACCAGCCAACCATGTCCCACCCTCATGTCTCTGCACAAGTGGTACCCAGTTTCCAGAATACTATCCCTCCTCATTTCTGCCTCATTGAATCCCTGGTTTCCTTTAAAGCACAGCTCTGAGACCACCTCCTATACAAAGTCCATCAGATATGACTTTACATCTACTATGTATCTGCTCCTCTGTATACATGGGTCTCCCAAGCAAAATGTAAGTTCCTAATACCTTGTATAGTGCCTCGCATATAGTAGACAACTGATAAATGCTTGTCAAAATGAATAGGAAGCCCTCTAGCCCAAGAGCAGGGATTCTGATCGTGCCATTCATATAATAGCTATGAGAGCTTAATATTCAGTTTCCTTCTCAGTAAAATACAGATGGTATCTCCTTCACTGTCAGAAAGATCAAATAAGATCACACTCTTTTGTTACAGTCTGTACAAAGCCAAGGGATTATTACACTCAGAAAACATTTGGCACTTATCAACATCTAGCCTCGTTGGCTAGAACAAATTCTTCCTGCCAAGTAACAGTTCAGAGAAGGCCCTTGAGGACCATGGAGTGGTCATCTCATTCTCACTTAGTGCTCTTGTGTTCTTTGTGCCCCAGGCTAAGAACACAGAGTCCACACAAATGCACATGGTTGCCCATTGACGGGATGGTTCAGAGTCACACAAGACATCTGGGAGGTGAAGGCAGAAGGGATGAAGGGAATTCCTCATTGTGGCCACTACTTTTTTCTCTTTGCACTTCCCTATCTAATCCCCCTGGGTCTGTAGCCAAAGCTGGAATTCCCTCAGTCCATTCTAGACAACATTGTACCATGCAGCCCCATTACCATGCTCTCCTCTTTGCAATACTCCTTACTCTCTGCTTCGAGCTCCCTGTGTTATCCAAGTTGCCATACTGGAGAGGTAGGTGGCCCTGCTATTTTCTACCCAAGTGACTTTAGGTGAGTCATTAAACCTCTCGTGGCCAGTCACAGGTTTCTCATCTGTAAAATGAAAGCCTTGGGAGACAGGGTGGAATGTAAGAGCAATGGATAGAGTACAGGATTTAAAGTGGGATGGTGTGAGATCAGATCCCCTCTCTGCTACCTAACTGCTCAAAGACAGCTGGGTGGCTCAGCAGGTAGAGCTCTGGGTCAGAAGTCAGGAAGACCTGAGCTCAAACATGGTCTCAGGCACTCCCTAACTGTGGGTACCTGGGCAAGTCATTGAATCTCTACCTGCCTCAATTTCCTCAACTAAAAATGGTGATGATAATAACCCATCCCTACCAGGGTTGTTGTGAGGATCAAATGATATGATATTTGTGATGCACAGTAGGTACTTGTGTTCTTCTTTCTTTCTCATTTATGTCCTGTGTCATCTTGGACAACTCACCTAATTTCTCTTGACCTTACTTTCCCCATCTGTAAAATGATAGGGGTGAGGGAGATTGTACTAAATGACTTCTA
This sequence comes from Notamacropus eugenii, assembly GCF_028372415.1. Taxonomy (NCBI): domain Eukaryota; kingdom Metazoa; phylum Chordata; class Mammalia; order Diprotodontia; family Macropodidae; genus Notamacropus; species Notamacropus eugenii. The sequence goes on from NC_092872.1 coordinate 716,731,670, forward strand.
AGGTTCTTTCCAGCCACCCTTAGGTCTCTTGTAGTTCTAGACCTTATCAATTCAGTGCTTCCTAGAATCACAAAATCCTCAAATCATTGAATGTTAACTTCAAAAATCTTTAGAACTCTTATCAATGCAACAAGTAATCACGAGTCCAGAAAACTGAAGTTGTTATTTCCCTCCTGCCACAGAGATGATGCACTTAAAGGAGAGGGAGAGAGAAAAGGAGGGAAGGAAGAAGGTGGGTGAAAGAAGAGAGAGAGAGAGAAGAGAGACAGAGATAGACAGAAAGACAGACAGAGACAGACAGACAGAGACAGAGAACCCCATGGCCCTCTCTGATGACTGGGTTGTTGGGCTGTCCAGTTCCTCTCCATGGAAAGGTCTGGAATTTTCTCTGCACTGGAGTTGGGTGGTCTGTCATGTAGAGAAGAAGTAGAGCCTGGGCTCTCCTAGTCTTGAAGCGGAAAGTACAAAGAGCCCCAAAAAAGCAGCCAAGAAAGCAGAGCTCTGCTCCAAGCTCAGCTGCTTTTCCTTTCTCTGATCTTGGGGCAAGTAGTCCTCAGGTTCCTCCTGTGCAAAGTAAAAGAGGTGGATGAGATGCTTCCTGAAGCCCCTTCCAATCCCAAATATGAGGGTTCCTATTGTGCTCATTAGCCCGGTGATATTTGTGCTGCAGATAAACCTGGGTCCTGTCCAGCTAATAAAGTCCATTGTCTACAGTGGAAACTGCACCGCTGCCATGGCGACGAGCAGTGCAAAGGGAAACTGAAGTGTTGCCTCTATAGCTGTAGATACATATGCTTGGATCCCAATAAAGGTAATTATTCGGGAGATGGGAAAGGAAGAGGGATATGTGGGCACATGGGCATGTGAGGCAAATAGGGAAGGTACTCATCCAGGAGATTTAGAAAATGACTCAAGGGATGGTGGAAAGGACCACTCACCCACAAACAGTCCCTTCCTTGGTTCACATTCTGTCTGAAACTCCACCAGTCCAAAATGGTTGTCCTTTATTAGGATGAAAATCCCACTGAGAGGGGGAAAACATAAACATTTTTACCATTTTCAGCCATTCACACCTTAGTGTACCTTAGTTTATTATACTCTAACTAGAAATTTTTATAGGTAGGTAAGTGATAAAATAATTTAATCTCCCAGGATTCCTTGAGGGAAGGGGGAAGAAATCTGGATAACCAAAGAGTTATAAGTCCTCTCCTTGGGAAAAGTTGGGAACATTCTCTATCTCAAACCCACTAGGGTAGGGAATTCACCCCTTTACCAGGGGTGTGCTGATAAATGTTTAACAATGGGGTCTGGGGAGGGGAGTGAACTGCATTGTTCTCCATGCCCTTTTCCGTTTAATCTGAATTATTAAGACTTCTTCCACCACTTTCTAGAGTCAGTCGACAAAATAGTCAATCAAGCCCTCTTTTGCAGTTTGCTGATTTCTGAAGAGTAAATGCTTGAACTGAAAATTAACCCATTCCTCCTCCCTTTCCCACGGAAAGGTGAGATTTTTGAACTTCAGGCTCTGGGATCAGGTGCTGAACTCAACCAGTCAATCCACAGGCATAGAGTAAGCACCTTCAATGTGATAAAGTAGAAATTGGATTCGATTGGGAATCAAAGACCTCTGTCACTTACCAGCTGTACAACTCTGGTCAAATTACTAAACCTATCCTTGGCCCCAATTCCTCAACTGTAAAATGACTGACCCTCCCTGAATCTGTGGACCTATGATCCCACTCATCTGTGTACCAGGCATTGTGATAGGTTCTGAAGATACAACCCCCCCCCCCCCAAAAAAAAAAAGAAATGTTCTTTGCTCACAAGAAGCATGCATTATATTGGGGAAGAGGAAAAACCAACATGTATACATATAATGATATGTGGAATAAATATATGAAGAAAAAATAAAGGTAGTAAGATAGTTTGATGGGGGGGGCACTGGTAGTTAAGGCAAGGGTATGCTGGAGTCAGCTCCATTGATTTGAGAAAGCTGACTGTTAAATTTATAGGGCGGTTAGGTGGCACAATGGATAGAGCGCTGGGCCTGGAGTTGGGAAGGCCTGAGTTCAAATTCAGTCCTAGCACTTATTAGCCGTATGACACTGGGCAAGTCACTCTATTTACCTCTGTTTCTCAGTCTGCAGAATGAGGATATTAATAGCAGTGCCTGACACATAATAGGTACTTAAATATTTCTTGACTAATTTTCAACATGAGCCATTTAGATCTAGGAAACTGGCAAATCAGCAAAATTCAGCAAACCAGGGCTTACCCCTATTGGAGGGGCTAGGAAAGGCTTTGTACAAGAAAGTCCCCCATCTCTTCTGTTACAGAAAGAGAACATCCCCCAATATGTCCCACCCTGCTCACTACATAACTCGCTTATTACTCAATGATCAGCTGCTTAAATTCAGTCCTAAAATAAGTTCTGGTTTTAGAGACAGAAAACCCGTCTAACTCTGTGACCTTTTACAAGATCCTTCCATCATCAAGAATCTATTAAGTGCTTAAGGGCAGCTAGGTGGTGCAGTGGATAGAACACCAGTGCAGGAGTCAGGAGGACCTGAGTTCAAATCTCACCTCAGACACTTGACACTCACTAGCTATGTGACCTTGGGCAAGTCACTTAACCCCAACTGCCTCATCCTGGCTCATCTCCAGTCATCCTGATGAATATCTGGTCACTGGATTCAGATGATTCTGAAGGAGAAGTGAGGCTGGTGACCTGCATAGCCCTTCCTCACTCAAAACAAAGTCAAGTACAAATCATGTCATTATTTCTTTGATGCCATGGTCTTCTTCAGCAGTGAAGGAAAAACACACATATTAAGTGCTTATGGCATGCCAAACAATGTGCTAAATGATATGGGAGAAATATTTCCACATTGAGTTAATATGTTGGGTTACAACTACCAAAATAAATCTGCCACAATGCAGAAGTGACAGAGGTAAGAACCTGGGTTTCACCATGCTTAAGCAACAGGTTTGGAAGGTAGAAAACTAACCCTGAACAAAGATTAGGATTTGAGTGATGCTTTCCGTAGACAAAATTATGTCAAAGAGACAAATAAATACTTTTTTATATTGCAATCTCATACATTATTTTAAGCCATAAAAGTAAAAAAAAACAGATTCTTAATCTCATGTTTCCTTCAATGTCATAAAAATTGAACAAATTTAAACAGAACTATAATCTCATATATCCTCTAAACAGACTGTATAAGGAAACTAAGTCAGGTTACAAATTAAACTACATTTAAAGTGTTCACAATGGGTTAGTTTACAGTTTGCAGAGTTGGCAGCAGGAAAATTCTACCAGTAATACTCTGGGAAGCTCAGACTTGCCTTTGGCTTCTTCTCTGAAGAATGTCAAAAAGTCTGGCATTTCATGGTTCAAGTTTCAGTCAAGTGAGGTTAATATTTCCAGGAAGCAGTTCACCAAACACCTATGAGAAGGACTTGCAAAAATGTAATAAGAAGAAAGTGAAAGTTTTCCATCACACAAGCAAAAGAAAGACAGTTCCCAGCTGTCGAGGAGTTTACATTATAATAAGGAAGACAATACATGAAAGGAAACTGTACGGAAAAGAGGATTCCAAGGATACTTTGTCTGTCTGAGCCTCAGTTAACTCTTCTATAAAATGAAGGGATTGGATTAGATCAGAGATGGGGAACCTGTGGCCCTCTAGGTTCTCAAGTGTGGCCCTTTGACTGAATCCCACCTTCATAGAACAAATCTGGATTCAGTCAAAGGGCCACACTTGAGGACCTAGAGGACCACATGTAACCTCAAGGCCCCAGGTTCCCCAGCCCTGATCTAGATGATCATAAAAGGCACAGACTGTGCAGATTCTGTCTTCCCTTTGGAACCCAAGCCCTAGCATGTTCTACCAAGATGGCAAGGATGTGAGGCTGTATTGTGCGCAACAACATCCCTTTTCACCATTAACATGTCCATTTCCTGAACAACCACAAAATAGCCTCAAACAACCCCTAAAATCATCAACTAAGATCAAAAGTGTTAGAATTCAAATAGATGCAGTGAGAGAAGACTCCACCAATGAAATATTAGATCACTGAAGTCAATGTGACCCTCACCATGCTGAAAACTACATACTGAGGAAGTCCCATATAGGTGCACAGATACTCATCTCCACTTGGCCTAGTTTGGCCCAAAGATTTTTAGTGTCAACAGGCAATCACAATTTCACAAAACTTATGTAAAAACTAGGTTGATTACAAGAGAAATGAACATTCATGTGGAACTCAAAAAATTCACAATTCATACAGAAATCTGCGTATTTATAACAGTAGGACAAAGGAAAGAGGAGGAGACACAAATCTTCACCTACAGGGACATGGCATGGGAGGAGGGAAAGTGCAGTAAAAGTAGGAAAAGAGCAAAGCTCTCCCAAAAGGGAGGAGCAAGGTGAAAGCAAAAGCCCCATTCTCTTCCCTTGGGAACTGCTAGACCATGAAGATAAGAGGGTCTGCTTATCTTCCTGTCCCAGCTGCAGAAGCAGTTTCTCAGCCTAGGCAGACTGACTGGCTCTTACCTTGACTCCCAAGGACACACAGGAAATCTTGGGATGCAAACAACAAATTTTGTCAGCTTGTGGGAGAGGAAGCCTCATCCTTGACACACTCAGGGCTTCCTGCATATTCTGGGTCCAAAAATATATCAATTCAGAAAGACAAATTCAAGGACCCCTTAGCATTCTGTGACATTGCATCCTGTTGGGAATGCTCATGACCACAGAGATCACACTTGGAAAAATAGTACCACAGATACTACCTGGGACAGCCTCAATTACAAAGTGAGATCAGAACAATTAACCAAACACAGTAGAAGCCATAGTAGGAATGTCCAAAATGAGGGACTAATCCCTGGCACATCTTTCCTTGGATGGAAAATATTGTGTCCTTAAGGGTACCCCTCCATTGGATTTCCCGTTCTGGTTCCAAATTACTTATAGAGGCTTTTTAGATGTCCCTGTTACAATTTCTTACAAAACAGATTTAAATACAAGTTGACACAGACTCTCAAAATTTCCTTTTCCAATAACTACTTCATGTTGTGAAAACCAACCCATGCCTTGCAGTTCTGATCTAATCACCAGAGTTCACCTGAAACTCTAGAGAATTTGTTACAAATATCCCATTTTGTTTCTATCTTCACCTAAATTCTGTACCTACATAAACATTGTTCACAGTGAGCTAAAGGGCTACTGTCACCCTGATAAATGTAAGAAGTCTAAATACAAACTAAACATTTTAAATGTCTTAGAGGGTAGAACTCTCAAAAACTTCCAGATCACATATGCATTCATTTCATCCTGCTGTTTCTTAAAATTTTTACTCAATTCTTTTTTTCCTTTACAATTTTTAGCAATTAACAGTTAAATATTTTAGAACTCCAAATTTAAATACTACTTAATTTAAATTAATTCTAATTCAGTTATTCAATTCCCTTCTCCCTTTAGATTAGCCAAGACAGATAAAGATGTAATTCTGACAAAAAACAGATTACAGAACACTTTTTACAAGAAGATGACCTATAATACACAAATGAATTTATGTAAAACTTACCGTTAACTTCAATTTTAGCAAAGATTTCAGATGACACTTATATAATCTATTTTAAAACAGTGCATACCAAATAAGTTGTTTAATAACAAAACATGTTTATATCACAGGACATATTCTACAAACTCATGTTTTTCCACATATATAGTAAATTTGGTATAAAGATCAATCATTAGAAATCATTTCTATAGTATACACAAACTTGCTAATTCTCAGTAAGTCAATTTCATTGTTCAGGAACTCAGTAATCCAAATAAGCTCTTTTCCCAGGGCAGATGACTTTGCCCACGCGGATGGTTTCCAGGAACCTGGCAAGTTTACAAAATAAAGGGAAATGACAGGGAACCCATAGAAAGACTTGAGCCTGGTACCCCTGCCTGCCCACCCCATCTACCCTCAGACCTGTTATGGGCTGTGTTCTTTGACACATTTCCCTCATGAGAGTTGGAATAGACTGACCCTGCTCCACACGCTTGTACCCCAAAGCAAACTGCTCTGAATAAACAGGATCAATATAGATAAAGCTTTCACCTCATTCCCTCCTTTTCACACACACACTAATCAATTACCAATTTCAGGTTTTAACATGATGACAATAAACCCAAATAACTTAGTTAACACTCATAGTTTCTTAAGTAATAGCCAAATAGTTTTAGATATAACTTCCTCTTAACTACAAAGATAGAAATATCCAGTTTCCTAAATTGCAGTTATAAGACATTATGAAACAGGGTTATCGGGGCTGATAAAGTAACATAACTGGTTTTAAGCAATTTTTCCCCCTTCTTCTAGTTCAGTTCATGCTCTAATAACATCAAAGTTATAAAAAGTTGCTGAGCATAACTGATACAAAAGTTTACCAATATTTACAATATAAAAAATTTAGAAACTTAACAAGCCATAATCTGTATTATGTATTTGAAATTTGAAACAAATCCATTACCAATCAGGTGACCATGATACACTTGAATGCATGTCCTAATTACCTTACACAGAAAATCATTGATCTCATCACCATTGTCATTGTAGACTGATCACATCTAAAATCCCATATAGAGTTATGAAGTATGAAGCAATTGCACCTCGTTTTACGAGTAACCTGGTCTACATGTGCTTCGCTAGACAGGAAAAATTTGTCTTGTGGGACGAACAAATATTCACAGTATGAACATCGAAATTTTGTTGAAAAACATCACCCAAATAAGGCTGTTGCAATGAGAGTCACGAATATTTTTAACGATAATGCAATGTCACATTTCCATGACATTCTGAAAAAATGTCAAAAACAAGTGTCCTTAGATAGATTCCCAGTCAGAAGCAAATGTAAAGAAAAAAAATCAGTGGAAGTGATTCCAAAAAAAGAAAATAAGTGAAGGCAGCAGGTTAGCCTTACTCTGAGTGAAAGTAACATAAGAGAGAACTTGAGGTTGAAATCCCAAATGTTCTCATAGAAGGAGATTCTCCTTCCAAGCAATAACCCTTCCTCCTCCTCCTCCTCCCTCTCATCTCTCTCACACCAGTAATGACTTCTCAAAAGTAAAGTGCAAGCTAATTTATTTTATTTTTGGTTTATATTGTGCGCTAATTATTGCTATTCTATTTCAAGCACATTAGGGATAAAAAAAACTTGCTTAAAATTAGAAACAATTATTTTTATATGAATATTTTTGGGGACATGATCCAGGTCATCTGACTTTACATTCTTTCCTATGGGAAAATTCACTTTGCAATATGAACAAATTGCATGACAAACAGAATCTCAGTAAGAATTAAGTTCGTAAACTGAGGTTCTACTGTACATCTAATTAAAGAAATAATAATAATTAACATTTATATAACGTTTGACGTATTCCAGTCTTTGTGTTAAGTACTTTACAATCATGTCATTCTCACAACAACCCTGGGAGGTAGTTATTTTTATTACCCCTTTACAGATTATTAAACAGAAGTAAATAGACATGAGTTGACTTGTTTAAGGTCACCCAGTTAACAAAATTTCCAATCCATGTATTTTCCCCAATTTGTCTTAATACCAAATAAATTCTGATGTATCATAAACATCGTATTAGGAGAGAAACATTTCACTTAAAATTGACCAGAATGAACTCAATTATATCTGAATCTGTGTTCCAAATGGTATTACACAGAATCTTAAGTTGTCATTTTAATTATGTAGTACTGTATTTTGCACAAGGGTTATTTACTCTTAATATTTTATATCATGGGGTCCACTATTTCCAGCCAATCCACTGCCAAATACTGAAAAAATGGCAGACAAATATTAGGTGTTAACCTATCCAAATTATCACACTTAAGAGAACATTTTAATTTAGTTCAAAACTTGATTCTACAATCTCAGAAGGAGCCCATAGCTTATCAATTTACCCATAGCTCTCTGTAATTTTTCCCAATGTACTTCCAAATCAAGCAGCAATTTTTTACTACTATTCTCAATAAAATAAACACATGACATTTCACATAACCTTCCCTCTTAAACAAAGCCAAAATTTTCTCAACCCTTTCTGTCAACATACTTAAACTGTCTTTCATAAGACTCATATGTTCTTTATTGCCTTAAATTTCTTCCCTTAAGCCTTTGTTTTGTTCATTCCTTAAGTTCTCCTTTAAAATGTACTATATAGTGGTGCCAAACAAAACTAATGACCTATTAATTTCATTCTTAAGATACAATGTTGGTTTACGAATATGTTTGTAACAATTAAACTATTCAATTAACATTTCTTGCTATTCTCTGAGAAATGGAATCACTTAAAATTTTCTTTACAGTTTACAAAACTTGGTCTATTCAAATAATAGTCAGTTTCTGACACATTATTCAGAAAAGTAACAACAACATATTTTCAGGATACTTTTATAAATAAGCTCCTCTTTGAATGGGTTAAGAGCAAGACTTTTTTTTGAGATTCAAAGCATAAATTTACTATAAAATGAATAAGAGTTTCATATAATTTATAGTAAGATTTTCAGTTTCAAGGTACACGTGCCAATTTTAAAAGCATTTTTACTTTGATCAGTATTTAACTTTGGCTTGTATGATTCCCTAAACATCAAACTAGATATTCCAATCAAACTCAATCAGTTACATTTTGGTGGTTTCCCAGTACACACAAAAAACTTTCCTCTTTTTCATGAGCCAAGAAAGGGCTAAGTGCCAGTCCTTGTCTGAAGGGCAAGATTTGTAATTTCACTGACACAGCCTCCAAACTTGTCTCTCCATAATCAGTGAAATGACCTACCCTAGCTGTAAAATAATAAACCAGTCATTCCAGGAGTTGAGGTGGGGGGTAGTGGAAAGAACTTGACCACAGCTGGGAAATGCAAAGAAAGAAAACAAAATCTTGCTAAAAACTTAAATTAGCTAACGACATAGGAAACACAAACAGCCAGCACCTGAGAGTCAGCAGCCTGAAGTCACACTATGTCAGCCACAGTAGCTCGCCCATCAGTACACATATCCCTTTATCACCTGCTCTCAAGGGTATTCAGATCTTTTTTCTTGAACAATGAGGTATTTGAAAGCCCTCTCAGCAGGCTGAACCTCCCTTGCTACCCAAGGCTTTAGATCTACAAGTCAAAACGTATGTCCCCACCAATCACATAGATACCTGCAGGTTTCAGGGCCATATAGCTATAAAATCTGGTCCTAGATCTGGTCTTCCCCTTAGAGGGGAACAAGCCATCTTTAGACACCAGTCCCACCACTGCCACCATTTGTCAACAGGAAATCATGATGTCATGAAACTTACATGAAAAATAAGCTTATTATAAGAGAAATTAACATTTATGTGGAACCCAAAGAGTTCACAAACCATAGAGAAATTTGCATATTTATAACTGTACAACAGAGGGAAGAGGAGGAAACACAAATCTCCACCTAAAGGGGTGTGTCATGGGAATGGGAAAGGTACAGTAAAGGAGGGAAAGGAGCAAAATCCCTCTTAAAGGAGAAGAGAAAGGTATGGCAAAAGGCACATTCTTTTCCCTTGGAACCTGTGAGACAAAGGGTGGGGAACCTTTTCATTTTGGAAGGCCACATTAATATTTAGCTATAATCAAAGAAGGCCACATTGAAGAAACTTCAATTAGATATACTTAAAAAATATACATTATTTTGTAAAAAATCTAACTACTATGTACTTAACAATTTCAAAAAATGAAAACTATCAGTTAGTTTTAAAGTTAAACTTTTTAATGACTTTGTTGTGTCTGCTTTTTGTGGGAAAACATTTGAAAGCATCAAGCAGGGGAAAGTTAGAGTTAAATAATGAGCATAGCAGCCATCAATTTAGTCCTTATGACTTATTAATGTTCTAATTGTGCCAGTCACTCTGGGAGGATTATTTCATTGAAGCTTATTTTATGCTTTGGTATTTTAAATACATTCATTTTTTAAAATAAAATACAAATACAAAAGACGAACAAAATATATTCATAAAAATAAAAGGATTTGTTCTGTAAAATTTGGATTCGGTCTAAAGGCCGCACTTAAGGACCTAGAAGGCCATATGTGTCCTTAAGGCTGCAGGTTCCCCTCCCCTGTACTAGACCAGGAAGATAGGAGGGTCTGTTTATCTACAAGAGTTACAGCTGCATGTGCAGTTTCTCAACCTAGTGCAGACTGACTGGTACCTGTCTTGACTCCCAAAGGAGTCCAGGTTGACATGCAAACAGCAAATTATGTCAGCTCGGGGTTGGGGGAGAAGGTGTTTTTTCCTTGACACGTTCATGACTTCCTGTGTACTCTGGGCTCAGTATTTCTGGAAGATATAGCAACTCAAAAAGATAAATTCAGAGGACCCTTTAAGGATGGCTCTTCCAATCTACCCTCCCACCCTCTTAGCCTTTTTAAAAAAGTTTTATTGTTTTGCTTTGTTGTTATATATATACATTTACAGATCATTCCCACTACATGAATTTTCTTGTAACAAGGTAAAGCCATTGAGTAAAACTAATAATACATCTGAAAATTTCATGTCATAGTTCATATTGGTAGAACCTACCTACACCTCTATTTTTAATTTTTTTAGATCAACAAATCTATTTTCTAGTTTAAAGTCTAATTTCTAGTTTTACACCTTATTGATTATAATGAAAATAAGAGCTTTCCAACTAGAGACCGAGATCTCCTCCCCCACTGTCAAAACTGTCTTCCTTATTGGCATTCGAACCCTGCCTCAGAAGTATCCATGGATTTTGCCCACAGAATTTTCCTAAGGCAGTCACTCCCTTTATAGTGTACCCAATTCTAATAATTATCCTTTGTAATAATATAATTAGAAAGCAAATTATCTAATTAATACCTAATAATTAATAATTATCTAGTCTAATTAGTTATTAGATCTAATAATTCTCATTAGCTGCCCTTGTTCAAAAGTTTCCTCATGCTCACTGAAACCCATCGCTCCAAAACTATCAAGTTTCTTCACAATTTCGCCTCCTCATCCCCTCCCCATCCCCACCGCCACTATCCTCCGAATTTCCTATTTTCCAACCTTCACCTATTTCCCCAAAAAACTTGTCTATAGATCAAATTTGGTTCCTGAGCATCAGTATTCGAATGACTATAAACACAAACAAAACCAAATTCTGTTTTGACCTATGTCTTTGTTGTCTCCCTCAACAGGATGATGAGAATAACGTTTATATAACTTACAACCTGCTTAATAAGCTGTTATCTCACCACAGCCACGGGAAGTAGGTGCTTGCCATTTTGTAGATGAAGAAACAGGTTGAGAATGACCCCCCCAAAGTTACATGCCTACTCCTCTGACCCAGGATTTGAACTCGAGTTTTTCTGGCTCCAAGTCCAGTTTTTCTCCATAGCTGCCACCCTCTTTTTACATTTTCATTAAAAAGTAAGTGGTTTATAAGTAGGGTCAACCTTTATTCATTGTTTCTGTAACCCCATTTCCTCACATATAGTAGGCGATTATTGATTATATGAGAGTAGAGTTACTTTCAGGTCACACAGGGCATTTGTGAGCTGGAGGTTCAGGTTAGGGCTCATTGTTCTGGGTTTGTCAAGCTTGGTGCTCTTTCATCATCACATTATCTGATGTGTTTCCTGTCTCCTGGTGTTGGGGCTCCCCTTCAGATGCTTGCGCCCTACCTGTTAATACCGGCAAGTGCAAGGGAAGTGTCAAGAGGTTTTACTACAGCCGGAAAACTCATCGGTGCAGGGCCTTCAACTATTACAGATGTGGGGGCAACGCCAACAACTTTTTAACCCTGAGAGGTTGCCAGCAAGCCTGCATGGAGGTAAAGCATGGATGCATAGCCTGAGAACTGCAAATGGATTACTAGAATGATGGTGAATGTAACGAGGGGCTCAAACCCATCTGCATAAGACTCTCCTCCTTGGTGGAGGAGTACCTGGCCTCTGGAAACACAGTATGGGAGGTTCTATTCCAAGTGGGAAGGGAGAGGGGTCAGTATGTGGCAACAGGTTAAGCAGGAAAGATACCCAAGGTGGATGGCTTTAGGGATAGAGAGAAAGGACAGGAGTCTGGGAAGTTTCCTGGGAAAGTGGCAGTCGGGCCATCCTGGACCAAGCCTCCAACTCTGACTAGCTGGGCGGCCACAAGCAAGTCACTTAATCCTCTATGAAGCTATTTCCTCATAGGTAATATCTAAATTATGCTTATTGCACGAATTTCCCTCCCCTAACTGTTAGGAGAAAAGTATTTTGGAAACATCTGCATCCTCTAGAAGAGTACATGGGTCCTGTGGCTGTGGCTACAGGCATGGGAATGACTGATAAAGAAATTTGGTCAAGCGAGAAACAGCAACAAGCCCTATGTCCAAGAAGAGGGGATTTCCTGTTTGTGGGTCTACAGCAGCCTGGAACTATTAGCAGCTCCTATGAGTTGATAGATCTAGCCTGGGTCACAAACCCACGATTCTCTTCTGCCTCAGATTCCGAGGAAACAGGCTAGGTCCTCAGAGGTCAGGATCTGGCTTGATCCTCAGTGCCTACCCTGCACCACCCCACAAGCTAAGAATAGGAGAACCCAGGGACTAATTCTTTGTGTCACCTTGAACAAATGTCTTTGTCCTCATGGAGTAATTCAAATATAGGGAAAGGATTTTGAGGGTCATTTAATCTGACACCTAGGTGAAGTAGTAATCTGATCCCAAAGCAGTAGTGACTTAGTTTATACGTAAATGCCTTTTAACATGCTGTTTTTCATAGTGCCCCAGCCCTTAGCACACAGCCTGGTTCATGCTTAATACATGTTTATTGACCGACTAAGGATAGAAAATTCACTACCTCCATAGGAAGCCTCAGTTTCAATCTCTAAAGTGGCAGTGGCAGGATACCCATCTACTATCCCTCGCTCTCAACACAAACACATATATAGTACATATACACACATACATGCATGTGTATATGTACACATACATGTGTGTGATAGATAAAGTTGTAGATATATTTATCAGTTTTGTGGCAGCAAAGAATGGAAACAAAGTGGGTGCCATTGATTGGCGAATGGTTGAACACACTGTGGCATAAAAATGTGACGGAATGCTATTGGACTAAGAGAAGGTACAAATATGAATAATTCAAGAAAAATTGAGGTTTCTCTGAACTAAAATGATACAAAGTGGAGTGAACAGAGCCAAAAGAGTGATTACATAATGACCATAGTCACATAAAGTAAAACCAGATTGACAAACATCAGAATTTTAATCAATGCGGTAACCTACCATGATCCCATTGAACCACAGGGAAGCCCGCCACCCTCTTCTTGAATCTCCAGCCCCAACTAAAATATCACCTTGTACAAAAAAGCCTTTTCTGATCCCCTTTAACGCTGGTGACTTCCCTCTGAGATTATTCTTAATTTATCCATCTATAGCTTGTTTGGACGTAGTCATTTGCATTCTGTCTCCCCCATTAGACTGGGAGCTCCTAGATGACAGCGCCTGTGTTTTGCATTTCTTTGCATCCCCAGTAGTTGGTACAGTGCCTGACATACAGTAGGAACTTAATAAATGCTTTTTGATTTGACACAGAGGTGGTTGACTATAGATACAGAATGGTGCGTACTTAGATTCCTTTTACTTATCTGTGCTTCCTTGTTGTGAGGGAAGGTTCTATCTGGGGTGGAAGTTTAGAATCAATGGCCAATCAATCAATCAATAACCATGTTAAGCATTTCTTATGTGCCAGGCACTATGCTCAGTTCTGGAAATACAAAAAGAGGCAAAAAACTGTCCAGGTCCTCTAAGAGACCACATGCAAAAAATATATACAAGGCAAGCTTTATACAGGATAAACTGAAAATAATTAAAAGTGATATATAGAGTGGAATGGGGAGGAGGAAGGGAAGAGGAGGATTATGCCTCCCACTAGTTGGGGAAAGTACATTTGCATATTTCTGGCTATATCTTTTGAAGTAAATAGTTCTTTGTAAAAACTAATCTGACTGTTGGTGATTAAATGGAACTGAGGAACAAGGAACCACAACCCTTCACTTGAAGGGAATACCATCAGTGGTGTTTTTAGAGAGCCTTGATGTCCCCAAATCCCCCAAATGATACCAAAGAATACTGGAGGTGGCTGAAGTGTCTAGTACTTGACCTTAAAGCAAAAGGGGCCAAGATAGCTAGTGTTACATTTAATATGGATATATATGTATGTGTGTGTGTATATATGTATATATGTGTATATATATATATACATGTATGTGTGTATGTGTCTGTAACCTCAGGCTTTACTGCCAGGTAAGTTAGATTTCACTCCGCCCCAGGATTCTGCAGTACCCTTAAAAAGACAGAGGGGTTGGTATATGAATGTAATGGAATATATTGTGTTCTCTGTGTTCTATAAGAAATGATGAGAAGATGGATTTCAGAAAAACCTGGAAAGACTTCCATGAACTGATGCTGAATGAAGTGAGCAGAACCAGGAGAACACTGTGCCCAGTAACAGCAACACTGTCAACGACCAACTCTGACAGACTTAGCTCTTCTCAGCAGTACAATGATCTAAGACAATTCCAAAAGACTCAAGATGGAATATGCGATTCACCTCCAAGAACCATGGAATCTGAATACAGATTGAAGCAAACGATTTTCGCTTTTTTTCTTATGGTTTTTCCCTTTTGTTCTGATTCTTCTTTTACAACATGACTAATGTAGAAATACACTTAATATGATGGTACATGTATAGTTTAAAAACATAAATAAAATTTTTAAAAATTTTTAAATGATAGAGGGGTGTCACAGCTTTCTGCAAATGACTTAAGCCCTGATCAAAGGTATTTCTCCTATTGGAGGGAATGGTCCTCTGCACCCTTGTTTCATTAGCCACTAACAGTTAGATTTGCTTTTACTAAAAAAGAAAAAAAAGTTTCAAAAGATAAAAAACACAAATATACAAATTTATTTCCCCAACATGTGGGAGGCATAAACCTCCGATACATCTAAACCACCTCAGTTTCTGGGAAAGGGAAGGAGACTGGGTTTATAGTTTATCTCGATGCCAATGGAGCACAGTCCTAGTTCCAAAACCAAAACTAATGCTTGGGCACTAGCACATCCCCTAGCTTCTTAGGGCTTCTATGCCAAGCTGACTGGTTGTACCATGCTGCCTGCAATCCTGGCTCCAAGATCAGCATGACTCAAATTCCTGGGTCCTATGAAGACCATCTCCAGTACCTGAAATTGAGGATAGACAACATAGAACAGAAATAAACATCTCTAGGTCTGTTTCTTGAAGCTGAAAAATGGAGGGAGGGAAAGGGGAGTCACTACAAGTGGGACAAATCCTAGAGCTTGCTTTGTGAGATTCTACTTACTGAATAGTTTCATTAAGTCCTAGGGCCATTTAAGAGAGAATTGCAAACTTGTGGTAGGAAAGACTGAAGGAATAGGGTAGGGGAGTTATTTAGAATGACTGAATAAATCATGATTTTTTAGTTTAATGGAGTATTAGTGCACCAAAAAAAAAAAACCCCACAAATATTAAGAATTCTAAGAAACTGAATGCAGAGGGAGGAAAGAAGAATCCAATCTGGGGATGGCTTAAAGAGCAGACATAAGAAGGGTTTCTTGTTTTTAAATTAAAGGGAATAGGATATATTCCAAATCATATCTCTAGACTACTTGTTGCTGTTGTATCTGTCTTTCATTCTCAAAGAGGACCATGACATCAAGATGAAGACATGACTTGCAATTGGCTTTGATATGAGTGAGGGAGGGCTGTGCAAGGTCACTAGCCTCACCTTCTCTCCTGAGCCATCTGGGTCCAGTGGCCAGGTATTCATCAGGATGACTGGAGATGGCCCAGGATGCAATGGGAGACCCTGATCCCTTCAGGCTAAAGTCTTATAGCATTCTCAGTTTGAGTGAGATACACCCATTCGATGAACAGACTTCTTTAAGTTACTCAGGGGATGGCCCCTTTAATAAAAAAAAAAATCAAACTGGAAGGGGAAGACCCTCAGGGTTCTACACAACCTGGGGCTCAGGAAAGCAGCTTAGCCATTTCGTGAGGACTAAGCTATTCATAGGGAGTTTCAGCACCATCTGGTGGACAGATCATACACTACATCCTTCAAGCTGGTTAATTAACTGATTGATCCTGTTTCCTCATAACTATGGGAAAGGAGGGGAATAAACAAAATGTGCATGCAATGCTATTACAGACAACACATTACATCTGTGTATTTTTTAAAATATAGCTGAGCACCCTTCAATGATCTTTTGTGTAACTGATCTGGACATTTACCTGTCCACCCTTGGATGTAGGGATTTATTATTCTTCCTTGTCTTTCTTCCTTTTTTCTTCTTTCCTTTTTCTTTCTCCTTCCTTCTTTCTTTCCTTTCTTTCTTTCCTCCTTTCTGGCTTTCTTTCTAGTGAGTGGGAAGAGGTAGGAAGGAAAATAAATGCTTGATAATTGAAAAATATTTAATGAGAAAGGAAAGGGTTTGCTTTATTCTTTGGTATTTGTATCTCCAGCTCCTGACACTAAATAAATACTTGTTGATTGACTGACTGATTGACTGACTAGAAATAGTTTTCAGTTAGAGCTAGTTGTCATTTTAATGAGCAATGATGTGCCTGCTCACTCATGAGCTAGTGTCCTCTCTTCCAAGAGATGAGGAGAAGAGTTCCTCCTTGCCTGCTCCCTGCTACCTCAACAACTATCCTTTCAGAGTCACCTGGGACATGCCCAATCACTGTTTGTCCAATGACGTTGTTCCCTTCAGGCTCAAGGGACTTATTTGAACCTCGTTAAAGGATCCCCTGAAGTGGCTGAGTTTTTGCAGTCAGTCGAACATCTTATTCAATCCTTTTCTGCAATTTGGTCTTGGTGGCAAAGGTGAGGGATGACAGGGCCAGGCACTGTGCTAAGTGCTTTTATGAAGACAATTTCATTGTATCCTCACAACAACCCTGGGAGGTAGGTAGTATTATTATTCCAATTTTACAGTTAAGGAAACTGAGGCAAACAAAGGCTACAAAGAAAAACGTGACAGTTTCTGTTCTCAAGGTTATAGTCTAAAGGAAAAGATTCAGTTCCATATTCTAAGTGTGTTCCACATAGTTTGAGCTCAGAGAGCAAAACTGGGACAATTCTGAGACAGAGTTTAACTCAAAATAAGGAAAAGCTTCCTCACAATTAGCACTCCCCCAGAGTAAAATGGGTTTCCTGGACAGCAAGCGAGTTCCTCATTACTGCATGAAGGTTTTCTACCAGGCTTTACATGATGACAGTCAGGGCTGTTGTGGATGGAGGTCAAAGTTTGGCTTCTGAGATATGGAAGATCTCTCTGATTTTCCAGCCCCTGGCCCCCTATCTTAACCTTGGTCAGAAGGGCTGTCTCCCACGGTGTCTGTAGCAGAGGCCCCAGTGGGGACCTCAGGATCCTGGCTGTTATTCCAGCTCTGGTTTCTGGCTCATCTTCAACTTCTTTCACCCACTCTCCAGGCAAAGAACACCCAGCCCACGACACCACCAGGTGGGCGAGCACTGGGCACCAGCTGGGCAGATCAGCCATAGTCATTCCAGAAGGTCAAGAGATTTAGGAGGTCTGCCTGGTCTCTCCCTCGGCCTTTCCTGCCACACTGCCTGGCTGCCTGACTGGCTACATAAGAAGTTCCTCCAGCCAGGGACTACGCACTGCTGAGTGGTCATGGCTCCTGGGGGGCTTGTTGCCCTCTTCCTCCTCCCTCTCATTCTCCCTTACTTGGACGTGCTATGTGTATTGGCAAAGGCAAAAAAAAAAAGTAGGTGCCAGGAGGACACCTCCTAGGGAGAGGAGAGGAGGGAGGTGGGGGGGAAGGGACAGGAGACTATGGGGACAGTACGGAGCGGGTAGGGGCAGATATCAAATTACATTTTAATGTTTCAGTTTGATTCCTAGTATCTAACAGATAGAGAGCTAATCTTAGAGTCAGAAGGACTTGAGTTCAAATCTACCCTCAGATTCTGGGCAAGTCACTCAACCTTAGGAACTCTAAAATCCCTAGCTCTTTAGTGGTGATCCTAGATCTGGAAAAGACCTCAGAGGTCATGAACACCAACCCCTCTATTTTATAGATAAGGAAACAAAGGCCAAAGAAGGGTTAATGACTTGCCCAGGATCACAGCAAGAGAGACAGAGATGGAGAAAGATAGAGGGAGACAGATGGAGAGGAGAGGAGAGGAGAGTTCAAATTGTATCTTGTTATAGTCTCTCTGACCATCCCACCTCCCTCCTAATCAGTTTAGTTCCTGAGCTGCATCTTAAAGGAAGAAAGAAATTCTACAAGATGGAGGTAAGGAGGGAGTATGCTCCAGACATGGAGAACATGTAAAGGCAGCCAAGGAGATAGGAGATAAAATATCATTTGTGAGAAATGTAGAAAAGGCCAATTTGTTTGGATCAAAGGTTATGGGGAATGAAGG
The DNA here is from genome assembly GCF_028372415.1 of Notamacropus eugenii. Taxonomy (NCBI): domain Eukaryota; kingdom Metazoa; phylum Chordata; class Mammalia; order Diprotodontia; family Macropodidae; genus Notamacropus; species Notamacropus eugenii. Next base: position 716,750,179 of record NC_092872.1, read on the forward strand.
CCAAAGAGGTTGGACTTAGGTTCTGTAGGGCTCCAAAACTAAACAGTTTCTATTTTATCCTAGAGGTAATATAAGCAATCACTGGAGTCTATTGAACAGGGTAGTCAAATGATCAGATTATGCTTAAAAATGATTACTTTGGCAGCAGTGTGTAGGATGGGTGGGAGTAGAGGGAGACTTGAAGCAAGCAGACCAATGGGGAGGGCTGTTGCAATAAAGCTGAGTGGCACAGTGGATAAAGTGCCGGGAAGATTTATCTCCCTGAGTTCAAATCTGGCTCTTACTGACTGTGTGACCCTGGGCAAGTCACTTCACCCTGTTGGCCTCAGTTTTTTCATCTGTCAAATGAGATGGAGAAGGAAATGGTGCCTTTATCCAAAACAAAAAAAAACAAAAAAGGAAAACCACAAATGGGGTCATGAAGACTCAGGTGGGATTGAAAATGACTGAAAAACAACGTGCAGTAAGGCAGTAGGTATTTGAATAGGGAAAAGTAGAGAAGAGATACTGTGAAGGCAGGAATCACAAGGATTGTATATGTGGGTGAGGAAGGGTGAGAAGCCCAGGATAAGGACAAGATTATGGACCCGCTGTACTGGAAGGATGGTTGTACCTTCAACAGAAATGAAAATGTTTGGAAGGAGGAGGAATTTAAGGAGAAAGATGAGCTCTGTTTTAGACACATTGAGTTTAAGATGTCTCTGGGATATCCAGTTTGAAATGTCTAACAGGCAATTAGTGGTACCCAAAAGAGACTAGGGTTGGATCTCTAGATCTTGGAGTCATCTGCATAGAGGCAATAGCTAAATCCATAGGAGCTGATAAAGTTACCAAGGAAGAGAATATAAAAGAGAGAAGAGAAAAAGACCCCAGACAGAACCCTGGAGAACACAAGAAATTAGGGGGCATACTGTAGATGATGAGTCAACAAAGGAGGCTGAGAATAAGTTCTCAGACAGGTAGGAGGCAGACAAGGAGACAGCAATGTCAGGAAAACCCAAAGAGGAGACAATGGTCAGCATTATTAAATGCAGCAGGTAGGATTAAGAAAAGGCCATCAGATTTGGCTGTTAAGATATCACTGGTAATTCCACAGGCAAGGGAACTAGATCCAGTCCCTTAATTATGGTAGTAATTGGCACTGAGTAATGGACACAGTACTAGACTTGGGGTCAAGAAGACCTGAGTTCAAATCCTGCCTTAGACACTTACTAGCCATGTGATCCTAAGCAAATCTCTTAACCTCTTAGCCCATCTGTAAAGGTTGGGATGGGGCACAGTTTTACTACCTCCACCGAAATTAATCACAGAAGGCCAAGATATCTCAATTAAACTGATCAATCAGATCAAAAGTAAACCAGGTATACACTGAGATGGCACAGCAGATAGAGCACTGGTCTTGGAATCAGGAAGAACCAAGTTCAAATCCAGCTTTGGATGTGTCTTAGTTGTGCCACCTTAGGCAAGTCATTTTACCTTTTTGCCTCAGTTTCTTCATCTGTACAATAGGAAAAATAATAGCATGTACCTCCTATAGTTGTGATGAAGATCAAATGAGATAATAGTTGTAAAGTGCTTAGTACAGTGCATGGCACATAGTAAGTACTATGCAAGTGTCAGCTATAATATTATTGTTAGGCATTAATAAGTCCATATTCAATTTGAAAGAATCATAGGAACTTTGGATCATTGGATAAAAACAAATGACACCACATAAGAAATTTCTTGTGATTAGTTGAAAGAGATCGTGTCTCTTGGGCTACACAGAAAATATAATGCTAGTTCAGAGTCAGACAACTGAGTGGCAGAATACTCCAAATTAGGGGACTGAGGACTCCAGGATTTCTGAAAGAATTGCTCTTGAGAGTAGAAGAGGGCGTTTCCCTCTTTCTTCTCCCTTTTCCCCATTGACAATGTTTCCAGGGAGACTGGATTAGTAGGGACCACCTGGTACTAGAGACATACCAAAAGCAGATGAACCTCCTGAGAAAATACAACTGTTCAGAGATAGAATCACTCAGGTGAATCTTGTGAATTTTGACCTGGGGAGTTTTGAAGCATCACTTGACCAACAGAGGTGGAGATAACCCCAAGGTAAAACTAAATACACCTAGGAAAGGCATCTTCGGTCCTCTACCAAAAAATTAAAAACAGTATGAGCCCTAGAAGCCCAGGAGAAAGCTATACTTAGGGAAAACTTCCAGTGGATTCTGAAAGAGAAAAGAGGATCCCAGTAAACAGGACTGATAGCCCTTGGGCCATAATCATATGCTTTATCTGTGGCTCTCTATTGGATTCTTTCCTTGTATGTGAGTCTCTTGATTCCTTTTCTGGTATTTAAATGTGATTCTTACCAGAGATATTCACCATGCCCTAAGCAACTTTCACCTGAGAGTTATAGAACTCCCATTACCTGAATGGGTCAGTTTGATGTGGGTTACTCCTAGAACCCAGAGTAGAGTACTTGTCTGCATCCCTCCAGGGACCTAACCTGCCAGTGTGAATGTGAGTTGGGGGAGTGAGCCCCGAGTGTAGCTCCACCACCAGAACCCCCTTCTTGCAGTGTTCTGAGGTCTCTTCTCTGAGATCTTTCCTATGGATTTCAACCAGTGTAGCTACCTGGGAATTATCCATAATTGAGATCAGAATCAGAAACTTAGGAGGAGTTAAAGCTCCTTGCATGAGGGCTGGACAGGCACTGCCAAAATTTCCAAATGGGAAGAGAAGTGTTTGTAGCTCTTGAGACCATCCCAAAGTAAGTCAGAGACACTTATCTTCTGTAAGGCCAGGCAAACAGTATTAGTTGAAAAGAAGGAGCATAGACCAGACACCCTGGAGAATGTCCTAGAAAGCTGGGCCTGGTGCCATCATGAGACCATGCAAGAGGAAACCCAAAGAGGGCTTGGACGGAAGACTCTCCTTGGCCAAGGCCACACTATTGTTAAGTATCTAAAGAGGGACTCAAATCCAGTTCTTCTTATCCAGAGCTCCTTATTTCCTGAAGATCTTGGGGACTAGATGGCTCTAAAAATCTATGGTTGAGGGAGAATAACATTCCTAATCTTTCATCATAGGAAAATATACTCTTTTCCTTAGCTCTCTCTCCCATCATAGAGGGTATATAGTGGTCAAGGCTTGAAGAGCAATGGGAATTTGGTCTGACTCTGCCACCAACTTGATGGTTGGTGAACCTCAATGTTCTTCCATGAAAAGTTTAGCAATTAGACTGGATGTCTCCAAGGTCCCTTCCAACAGTAACATCCTGGGGCTCCATGAGTGAATCTTGTCCTCCCTGGTCACATGGGAAAGTGAGCTGATAAAAACGTTCACAGTAAGAGCCAGAGGACACCTGAAAGCTTCTTCCAGGGAGGAAGTAGTAGAGTGGAGCAATGGGAATCCCATGAAATAGTGTTCATATGTAGAAGGAATGAAGGCAGAAAACAAGCACTTATTAATCACCTACTATGTGCCAGTCACCAGACTAAGTGCTTTACAAATATTATCTCATTTGATCCTCACAGCAACCCTGAGACGTAGGTGCAATTATCATCCCCATTTTATAGATAATGACGCTGAAGCAAACAGAGGTAAAGTGACTTGCCCAGTGTTATATGCTGCATTTGAACTGAGGTGAAGAGAAGAGAGAGAGAAATGAGGAGAGAAAACAGTGAGAAAGGGAAGGGAAAGAAAGGGAGGGGGAGAGATGGCAAGAGAGAGAAAGTGAGAAAGAAAGGAGGAGAGTTAAAAGTGGGAGAGAGGGGAAGAAAGACAAGGAGAAATAAGGGGTAATGGGAAAGAGAGAACAGGAAAGAGAAGAGGAAGAGGAAGAAAGGGAAGGAAGGAGAGAGAAGAGAGATGAGGAGAGGAGGGAGAAAGAGATAAGAAAGAAGTGGGGGAGAGGGGAGAGAGGGAAGAAAAGAGAAAAAGAAAGAAAAGGGGGGAGAGAGTAAGGGGAAGAGAGAGCAGGTGAGAGAGAAAGAAGGGGGAAGAGAGAGGAGAGAAAGAGGAGGACAGGGAGAAGAGAGGAAGGGAAGAGGAGGAACAGACACACAGAGAGAAGAGAGACAGATATAAACAGAAAGACAGAGAGTTGAAGGATAGAGGAAATTTTCACAAATAACCTGCAGCAGCAAAGGAAGGAGTCAGCCCTAGATTTAAGGGAGAATTTGCCCTGGCAGTGGGGACTTCGACTGCAGAGAGGGCTGGCACCAAAGAGTCTCTCTGAGCCATCTGCCCAGCAAGCGGTGTGCCTGAGGTGTGAGTTGGTTTGTGGTGTGTTTGTCTCCCGTGGGGAGGCAGCTGGATGGTGCAGTGGATAGAGCACTAGTCCTGGAGTCAGAAAGACTTGAATTCAAATCTGTCCTTTGACACTTATTAGCTGTGTGACTCTGAGCAAGTTTCTTAACTTCTCTATGTCTCAGTTTCCTCATCTGTAAAATGGAGATATTAATAACGCCTTCCAGAGTTGTGAGAATCAAATGAGATATTTGTAAAAAGCGCTTGGCACAGTTCGATACAGAGTAGAAACTAACAAATACTCTTTCCCCTTCTCCCACTCCCTTCTCACTACCAGTGTACTCCGGATCGGACCTTTTCTTTACACTGATTCTACATGTATTTGTGGGAGGGGACACTCTAGATTTATAGAGGGGGGAGAAATATTTTGTAGCTCTACTGCTCTCATCATGCCATTTAATAAATGCCTTTACTTTGAGCTAATTATGTCTAGTGGCTATTAAGGGTAAGCCCACTGGTTGGAACTCATGAGCTAGAGTTTTAGAAGTACAGACTCACAGAACACTTGAATCTGGGATAGTAGATGCCCCTCTGAGAAGTTAACTTTGTGCTTAATACATTTTGATTGATTAACTGACTGATTGGTTAACCTGCAAATCTGTGAGTGCTCAGTTAGGAACATGGCTTTATAGGGAATGTATCTAGGTTCCCTATCCATTTACAGGGATCCATTGGTAGGATTTTCCATCTGGAACTCTTCTGGGTGCCCTAGTATTGCAGGGCTTCACTGAAGAAAAATTAGCATCTTTTTTTTATTATTTTGGATCCCAATTGGACAGTTTTCAGGTATGTTTCATTTTCAAATCAGACCAGTTTCTTTGAGATAACTTTTATATGGCTAAGTACTGCTATTGTATTACTCTGACCATTACATGAGGAGAGAAGGTAGTGCAAACAAAATAGATGTTGTCTCCCAAGAATATGGGTACCTAACAATTCCGCCATATCACATGTGGGAAACTCATCTCTGTTCATTTTTAAAAATTTTACTCTTGAACATATCTAGACTAGTTGCCTCACTGTGACATAAATCCAGCTTGTCTGAGATCTTTATGGACCGCAGGTGCATCTGCCTGAAGATTTAGATGCTCTGAGGGATGAACTCCAAGTCCTAAATCCCTTTTGGAGGGGATATTTTTGAATTGTCTTGCCTGTCCCAGAGCAAAATGAATTTAAATCTACATTTGGAATGTCCTATATGTTACAGGGATCCTTGGAGAAATTTTAGGCACCCTGAACAATCTTTGGTGAATTCCAGTCAATACCAGGTTACTTATGCCTGTTAAAAACCTTTGATTTTCTTCCCCCCCCCCCCCATCCACTCTTTTTTTCTTTCTAGTCTTTGGCTTGGGAAAGGTCTTGTGTGCACTAAGACGGGTGTCAGTCTATGAGAACTGTGTAGATAGATGTCTGTCTATTGAACTGTATAACTTTAAAAATGAGGGGTGAGAGTAATCTCCAGACATATAATAGAACCCTCATGAAAGAATATTAATTTCTAGATTGTTTGAGAACTCAACCAAATGGGCTTTACTAAGATTCTTCAGCACAAAGCACTTAAGAGACCACTCAAAAAAAAGTGTTTGCACCTCAAGTCACCAGAGAACTATCTTGAATTTGTAACATGAATAAATGTGCCACCTTCTATTGGTTTGCTGGGGACAGCTGATGTTTAACTAAGGGTAGAGAACATAGTGAAAGAGATTTGGTTTACTTGCACCCTGGCTCAGCTGATGGAATCATAAAAAGTAAGGGCAAGATAACAGAGGGAACAGGTGTTAGATATTCAACAAAATCCAAAGACATGAATAGGACTTTTAAGTCCTTTATGAAAGATGGAGAAATTTCCCTGATGGAATCAGAAGGGCACATTTTCATTGTCTCCACAAAGTCTACCACATCACTGGTGGGCTTTTGAACCCTAGGGATAGGCAGGAATTTTAGGCAAAAATTAGTTCTGTTGACTGTGAGCCCTGGGTCTCTACCAGAGGGCAGAAATGGAAGGGAAAACAATTCTCTCCCCACTCTTAAATCATCCATGGCATTTTCCAGTGGAGTTGCTCACTAGATAGAAGATATTGCATTCATTGGGAACACTATGCCCAATAGGGAACATCATGAGGACACCTAGAAAAAAAAAGGATACAGCAGCCCTTCAGTGCTAGGGGAGTATGTTGCTTTGGTTGCACTATTATCTATATGCACTACCAGCAAACTCTAAGCTTGTACTCACTCTTCCCATGGATGTTGCATGTATTTGGGGAAAAATATGCCCCAAATTTATAGGGGGTGGAGGGATGTTTTATTGTTACTCTTTTGACTATGCTATCTTGGTAAATGTCTCTGTTTTGAGGTAATTATATCTACTGTCTGACTACTAAAGGTAAGTTCACCAGTGGGGGCTCATGGGCTATAGTTTTCATAGTGTAGACTTACTGATGACTTAGAACCTGGGGGTATTAGCTGCTCTCTGGTGTTGAATTTGAAAGGTAGCCCCAGAGGAGATACTGCATAATTATGTTCTAAGGTCAATTCCAGCTCTGACATTATTCATTCTAAGTCACTCAAGGTCATGAGAATGAATGTGGCAAAACGCCGAATTTGATGAATAGACCCCAAATTTTGCATAAGCTAGAATTAAAAAAGCACTGGGCAAAGTGATCCACCAGACTGTAGTTCTCTGTTAACAACATAGCTTCCCTCAGAGAGGCCCTGGATCTTTGGAGACTTTGAAGCAAAGTTGTCTTAGCATTTCTAGCTAATTTTCTGCTGAGGCAAAAACAAAACTGTATGTGTATACACACACACACACACACACACACACACACACACACACACACACACACATACACTAAGGTTAATGGTTACCTAGGATTCCAGATAGTGAATAATGGGGATAGTGAATGCATATGGCATTTTCTGTCCCCCCTCATTTTTAACATCCCTATCAAGTTCCTCATTTACCTTACCTTGAAATTCTGCTGTCTGAATTAGTGACTCCTCACTTTCTCCCAGATTCCCTCAGAATTAAACCTGCTTTCCCTTAACTCAAACTTAGATACAAATTGAACATTTCAAGAAGGACTTTGGGGAGCAAAGAAGGGACAAAATTTGAAGGAAATAAAATTCATCCTTCTCAGCTTATCAACCACTTTTTATCTGGAAACCTTCAGAGATACCCCCTCAGCTAGGGTAACTAAAACAGGCCAGCCTGGACATCAGAAATGAGGAAATTTCCTTTGGCCTGCAACAGTAGAGACAGATAATATTATTTAGAAGTTTAGATAGAATCAGGTAGGTTCAGGGCTGGTTAAGATCCAATATTTCTCCATTCCCTCATCTGGTATTCAGGGTCTTTTTGTTTGCATTTATTTCACTTAACTCTTCCAGATATCTGCCACTTGGCTCAGGAACAAGGACAATGTCTAGCCTATCTACCCAGGTGGTACTTCAACCCCAAGTCTAAAACATGTGAACTGTTTATGTACAGTGGCTGTGGGGGCAATGACAACAGGTTTAGCTCCCGAAAGAACTGTCGAAAAACCTGTAATGGACCAGGTAGGATTGAAAGGCATTGGGTGCATTGGGTGCTGTTGACTCTATGGGATACTGGGAAGGATCAGAGGCAAGGAAGGCAATATGGGGGTATCCGCATCACTCCAAGACTTTTCAAAATGTGGGGACACCTTGTTTACGTCCCATGTTTTCAACTCCTAAATGAGGTGGGTTGTACCATCAGCATCTGTTGATTGAAAAAATACATATTTCAATCTATGAATCTGTGACTTCATCAACATAAGTAGTCTCATCAATGGTGTTGATTGTGATCTCTCCATGCCTTCTCATCCCATGTGATTAGAATCCCATGATCTTGGTTGTCCCCAATATGCTCCAAATGGAGCTTATCCAATATTCATTCTGTGGTCCTTCTCCACCTCTTAATGTTACAGTTATAATAATGGAATATGTGGGCCACTATTTGGTTATTCCATCTCTTTTGCTACATGAGAAAACATATAATGACACAGTGACAATGTTTGAAGCACAGTGGATTCTTGTCATAATATGGAGAGCCCTGGGGAGTCTACAACTCACAAACTGAGAGCCATTAGACCACATGGACCCAGACCTAAGACCCTGAATGGATTCCTCAGAAATTCCATGCCTCAGAGCACCAAAGATGAAGGGCTAGTCCAGGGCCTCAGAGATTGGAAGCTTAGTGCTTGCTCCACATCTGGAATGACTTCTGGTATTCAACTTCCACCATCTTGGGATAAGGTTACTAAAGAGCCCACTCTCCACAGGGACCCATTCACCATTTGTGGTCCTCACCTACTGCTATTTAGGTTTTAGAGCTATAAGATCCTAAGTCTCAGGGAGTTGAAGGCAATGGAGGACCTCTCAGTCCTCAGAGACCCTACTCAGACTCATCAGAAATTGTAAGACTCCAAATGCCAGTGGTACTATAGGCACTATAGGTACTATAGAGGTTCTGAAATTGGGAAACAAGTGTTTTTCCTCATAGACAATATCTTCTGCTTGTGCTTCACCCTCTTTCACTCCCCCCCACCATCTTGGCCTGACTCTAGTGTAAGTTCAGTCCAGCCTGGGAGTCCTGAGACTCAGGGACCCAGACAAGCTCAAGTACCCAGACAAAATTCCCCATTACCTTCATCTGTCTCTCTCATTCATTACCACCTCTGTCCCCAATCAGGTCCTTGCATTTGGAGGGATCTGTCATGGATGTTCATACCAATGACATCCACTGATACTATGCTTGGTCAACACAGGACACTGAAAGTTGGCACTACTAAATGATTTTTCCCTCATTCCATTAAAAAAACCAACTTCAAGATCCTATTTGCTTTATCCTTGTAATTCAGAGGGTTCTTTTACTGAGGCAAAAATTTCTTCCCCATGATAGCCTTCCTGGTTGAATCATTACTATCCACCTCAGTCTTGCATCTCTATAGTTTGTATCCTTCTCTGGCAGTCTCACTATCCCCTCCAAAACTCTTGAACTATTGTAAACAAACTCCTTTATGTCTTCAGTGTATTCACCTGGCATCTTTCCCATCTTCTGGCAATAGCCTGGATCCCTCTAGAAAATGCTGGATCCCTAGTCAACCTCTTCCAGACTGAATGCTTCTTTTTCAATGCTCCCAAATACACTGGACTTAGAGGTGGAATTGAAATATTCCTAGTTTTTTACTACCACTTCTAGACCTTCCCTCTACTACCATCACTCAGAACCATCATCTCCTTTAAGGTTCATTCTATCCATCTACATCACCACTTATCAATCCACAAGTAGATCTATGGACACCACAGATCCTTACTGCAGTCATCTACCAGCCCCTAGATCATTCTCCTTTCTCATTCTTTACCTGGCTTCTACTCTTTCTAGCAACCTGATAAGCCCTCATAGTCAACAAATTCAATAGATATACTAATACACCCTTGAACATTTTAGTCTCAGCTTCCCATACCTACACCTTGACTCTACCTCAGCAATCCAGAGGGATGGTCAAATCTTGGATCACAACATCACTCATAACTATGCTCTATGGCCTTAAACTCTGAAATTTCTCTCCCTGAGAAGAAGTCTTCTATCCTTCCATCTCTCCCTCTAATTAACTCTTAAAGACATGCTTCTCATCATGACCTTTAGCACCTCCACCTTTTATATTCTCCATGTTCATCCCCTTTGCTTTATCCACACTCTCCTCTATTTGGTTTTGGCTCTATTTTTGACCACTTCTATCATTCCTTGAATTCTTTCTCCTCTTTTCCTGCATCTGTTCATGCCTTACTAACCCTCAACCCTGGATTATTCTTACACAAGCCTTCACCACTATTACTCATTCACTTCTGAGTGCTGCTAGATAAAATCATGATACTATTCTGACTAGTTTCACTACAAATTTATGTTATCTGATCTTAACTGAGCCCTCACTACTGCATGACAATCTTTTATTCTTACCTGATTGACTATATCACCCTCCCTACATTGACAACTCCAAACCTTCTGATCTCATCTCAAACCCCTTATAACATCTCAATTCAATTCAACCCCTTCCCTCTCAGTGAAGGACCTAAATCTTAAGCATGATATGTCCAAAAATTATGTTTAGCCCAAGATCCTTCCCTTCCTCTCCATCTGTTAACTAGGTTTATGCTGGAAACATCTGTCATATTGGTAGAAGTCAATTTTTCAATGTTTGGTGGGAGCAACTATAAATCAGGTTCTGGTTTTTTATTATCTAGACATAAGAAAGTGATAGCAAAAATTTTTTAAATGCATGTTAAATTTTAAAATGTGTCATGGTTACATTTTTTGACATCTGATTATTCATCAAACATTTACCAAAGCACCCCTACCCTAGACTCTAACTTCTCAGTTCTGTTGCCATCTTTCCAATCACTCAGGTATGCAACATGGGTACCATTCTTCATTCTGGGTTGCCAAGCCCTGTTGATTCTACCTTTATAATATCTCTTAAATGCATATGTCCTCAGAATTCCCAGATCACCTAACATAGAGGAGCCTGGGAAGGCCTTTGGAGATCTCTTAGCATGAAAATGTCCTGAGAGGTCTTTGAAAGTCACTTGACATGGGGGCACCCGAAGAGACCTTTGGAGCATGCCAAAAACAAGCTCTGGTCCATATAAAACAAAATGTACAGGATTACAAAAGAACTATATTGAAATGTAATTATAAAAAAAATTTTCCTAAAAATAAGTTCACAGACTCCAGAATTGGAAGTCAAGTCCTAAACCTTTTTGTCAAGGTATCTCTTTTTCTGTATTATATTTTCCCCTCAACCTGGTTTAGCCCATCTGCTGAAATGATTTACCAGGGTGTGGCCATTGTGCATGCTACAGTTTCTTGGAGTCACAGGTGAGAGTTGGATGGAACAGGTGGACTCTGTACCATAAGTGAAATTTGTGTCCATAAGCCTTGCCATACTCTAAGCTCCCAAAGGGCAGGGACTATATCTTAAAAATAAAACTTTGGGTTCCTTGTGCCCAACATGGTGACTTGTACACAGTAGACACTTAATTAACATTTGTTGAATTGAATTGAATTGACCTGATTCAAGCTCTTCCCTCAGATCTGTGCAAGCTCCCTCTCAAAGCAGGATCTTGCAACACACCAAAGAAGAGATGGTACTATGACTGGTCTGCAAAAAAATGCAAGGAATTCCTCTACTCAGGCTGCGATGGGAACCCTAACAACTTCATCGAAATAAGACTATGTGAGACAAGCTGCTTGTGGGGTAAGGGTCAAAGAGCACCAGATAGAGCTAGGTGCCAGTGGTGTCTCTGGTTCAGAGGGCATGGGATAGGGGGTGGGGAGGCCTTCTCTCTTCCATTCCATTCAGCCAACATTAATTTTAAAAATCACTTACTGTGTCCAGAGCCTGAGGCTACTGTCTAATAGAGGAATAAGATCAAAAGTAGATAGCTTTTATACACAATAAAGGCAGCATGCTGGAGCCAGAAAGACCTAGGCTCAAGTATTGTCTCTGATGCATACTGGCTGTGACCCTGGGTAAGTCACTTACTGCCTTTGTGTTCTAGATAGCTTTCTAAGACTAACCTGCATTGGTAAGAAGGAATTTCTTCATCTGAGAGTTCCAGGTACTAATGATGTCACAGGTTCAGTTCCCATCTCCATTTTATACAGTAAGACATGATTATTTGAATAAATTTAGCAAAAATAAATTAAGTGGCTTCTGTGCCCAACCCTAGAGACCACACAAAATAAATAAGTTATAATCCATACCCTCCTGAAACATCTACCCTAATAAGTGGATAGGATACAAACATAAATAAGTATAATATGAAACATTATATGACGAAAGAGGTGAAAATCCAAAGATGGAGCGGTAGTTGTTACCAACAGAACAAGTCAGGAAAGGCTTCCTGGAAGAAGCAGTGTTTGAGCTGGAATTTTAAAGGATAAGGGCGCACAGAGACAGCCAGGTTGTGCAGTGATTAGTGGCCTGGATCTGGCACATGCTGCTTTGCATACTTACAAGCTGAGCAAGTCACTTTACCTCTGTTGACCTCAGATTCCTCATCTGTAAAATGGGGATAATAACAGCACCCAGGATTGTTGTGAGAAGTAAATGAATTTGCAAAGTTCTCTGCAAATTTTAAATTGTTATATAAATGCTAATTATCCTTATTATTATTATTGAAAGATGGGTGAGAATTTGAAGAGTAAAAAGGAGAAGAGAAGACAGCCTGACATGAGAAATGACATGAACAAAAACACAGAATTGGGAAGGCATATTTAGGAAGAGGAAGAAGGAGAGAGTGCCATAGAATGGAGTCAGAAAGGTGAAGTCATGTGTATTGTGGAGGGTCTTGGATGCTTCAAGAAATAAGAATTTGACACAGTAGGAAACGAGGACCCACTGATGACTAATAAGCAGGAGTGAAGGCCAGTGATGACACAAAAGGAAAATTATTATGGCATCGAAATGAAGGATGGATTGGGGATGTGGGGGGGGGGGGGTAGAGGAGAATAAAAGGGGCAAAGGTCTATGGGAAGTTGGTACAAAAGTCCAAGTACTAATGACGGCAATTGGGCATCTAGGTGGCAAGTACATAGAGCACAGGTCCTAGGGTCAGGAGGATCTGAGTTCAAATTTGACCTCAAATTGTGTGACCCTAGACAAGCCACTTAACCCCGATTGTCTCAAAAAATAATAATGATGATGGTAATCAAAATGTCACCTCTGGGATCACCTCTATGAATACAGGCTGTTCCTCATAGTTGTCACTGTTGGAATGGCCAAGTGAGAAGGGAGAGAGGGAAGAGATGTGGAGGACTAAGTTCACACTCAATACTCATCACTAGATTGGCCCTTTGGAATCCCACGGCTCCTGGTGGAGCCAACACTCCTCAGCGCCACATAGAATAATGGAGCAAAACTGCCAAATGCCCTCCCTGAATGAGTGAGCCAGTGAGAGTAACAAAAGACTGAGGGAGAGGGGTGGCAGATAATCCCGGTCCTCTATAAGATCTGCCAGGCTGAATTTGGGAGGGGCTGGAGCAGCCCTCAGAGAATCTATTGTAATCCACGCTTCTGTTTTGTGTTGTTTCAGAATAAGGTTGGCTCTCCAACTGGGCCAGCTGCTTCCCCTACTACAGAAGGGTGTTTTCCCATCTCCATTTCTCCACCTCTGGCTCCATCCTCCTAGCCTCTGAACTCAGCTCCTCCTATGGAAATAAAGTGCCTTAATCCAAAGTCTGATCTCTTAGTTAACATTCATTAAGCCACTTCCAAATGCTGGACCCATGCAAGGTACCAGGGCCAGACTTCAGAATCAGAAGCCCAGTCCGAAACCATTTTGTCGAAGTATCTCTTTTTCTGTATTATATTTTACTCTCAACCTGGTTTAGCCCATCTGCTGAAACAATTTATCAGAGTGTGGCCATTGTGCATGCTATAACTTGTTGCAGTCACAGGTGAGAGTTGGATGGAACAGGAGGAGGCTCAGAGGCTCCTGCCCCTATTTACCCCTGTCTTCCCCCCCCCCCCCCCCCAGCACTTACTGCCTTCCTTGGACCATATTAAAAGGGTAGGACTGGAATCCCGAAAGCCCAGCTCCATTGCTTACTAAGTGTGTTATCTTCCCTGGCATCCTCATCTCAAAAAACAAGAATGTTGGCCTGGATGGTCTCTCCTCTTAGGCTGAAATATGTTCATCGCATCATGACTTGAGATTCAGTATTTTCTGCTTCAGCCTCCTCCTTTAAAAGGCCATTTCCCCTGGTTAAGTTCTGTGGGACATGGGCCTCTAGCAGGGGCAGGAAGAGGGTACATCAAAGGGCAAGTTTATGACTGCTTATTCTGTTATCCGACTTTTATAAAACTAGGTGCCTGAGTCCACAGATACAGATTCGAGATTCAGTTAGAGGTAATACATGAGCCGCTTTGTGTCAAAAAAAAAAAAAAAGTATTCTCCATTCCATGGGCTCCCCCAGCCTCTGTTCAGATGTCTCCAGGGACAAAGAAATCCACCACCCGATGGTACATTTTTTGGAAAGCTGGTCATTAACAAGCACCTATTCAGCGCTTACCATGTGCACGCTGAGGATGTGAAAAGAGGCAAAAAACACGGGCCCTGCTCTCAGAGTGCTCACATTCGAATGAGGGAGACCAACACAAGAACATGTGAGATGCACACTGTGTGCTCTGACAGACAGTTCTTCCACATATAGAGTCACAATCTGCTTCTTCGTGACTCACTGCCTGAGCTCCTCCCCCATCCCACTCCAAACTCCTCCTCTAACGAGCTGGTTGACTCTGGGCAAGTCATTTCAGGTCTCTTACCTGGGAAATGTGACCAATAATTATCACCTTACCTCCTCGAGAGTCCTGCTCTGAAGTGCTGCATAATGTGTGCCAGTGGAGGGAAGGGCAGCAAACGTCCGCACTAAGAAATCCTGGGCACTTAAAGCAGGGAAATGTGAATTTGGTCTGATCAAAGGTAAGACTTGAACCCAGATTCTCTGGGACTGAATAACAAGTGTTCTTTCAGCAGGAGGAGGCTGGAGTGTTAGGGCCTAGATGTGAGAAATGTTTCATAGAGAATTGATGAGAAAGCCTGAGCAGAAATCACACGGATATATGGAGGGGCTGGCACCTATACCAGTGGAGGTACGTGCTGAGATTCATCAAAACACAAAGCACAGCCTGCCTTTCTTTCCATTCCAAGGTACCTGGTCCCCCCTGCTCTCCCCACTGGATCCAAGGGTTCTTCTTGTTCCACTGATCATTGGCCTCCACAATCATCCAGATGGCAAAGTGAGCTTTACTGTTTCAGGTCACTATTCCCGGAGTGACATGTGTTCAGTTTAACTTCTCTGGACCTCAGTTTCCTCATCTGTGAAATGGGAACAAGTACATATATGTATACATATGTACTTGTATATACGTACAATATATATGTATGTATGTATTTGGAAGCCAGATTGCAAGGGGTTGAAAAGTGAATGATATATAAATACATATCAATATTTAATATTTATATATTAATAAATATATAAATATTTATACATTTAATATTGATAAAATATATTTTATATATGTGTATATATACACATATACATACGTACATATACATATACATTTTTTTCATTTGTGTGATTAGATGTTCTTATCTTGTAGACTTCCTTATAAATCTACTATAAAGTAAATATTCAACGGATTTACAGGCCTTAGGACTGAACTGTGAGAGAGTGGGGAAATCTCTGACCCTGCAGTCTAGAGGATCTGAATTCAAATTCTTTCTCTGATCAGCACAGACTCATCTTTCCATTCCTCAAGGATCTAGGATTTCTTAGTGTAGAGTTTTGTTTGTTTCTCACCCTCCCTGTCCAGTGGCACAGACCCTACCTACCCTTTCCCTACCCTGGGAATCTACTACGGTTTAAACATCCATCACCTTGCAGCCAACCCAGAGATGAACCTCTGTGAGCTAGAAGAGACCTCAGAGGGCAATGAGTCTGATCCCCTCTTCTTATAGATGAAGAAACTGAGGCACACTTCTCTTGAGTTGTGAGACCTGCAGATCTTTGTGTTCTGCTGGCATGACCTTCAATAGCTCCAAGTCGACCCACAGAGCTATAACTAGGGTAGGGCAAGCAGGACTTTGTCCAGGCATGGCCAAATTTAAAGAGTATGAAATAAACATCATAAGCACGAGGGAGGTGGGAGGAGAGCAGCTACAGGTCAGTACGTTAGGGGAGGGGGAGGACCACTAACCCTCAGGGATCCTTCAACAAATTCATTTATCTGCTACAGTCTGGGAAAGGAGGACCCAGATGGAGCCTCAGGGTTTTAGCACTTTGGGCACCTCACGTCCAACTCAAAGCACATAGCTGGCATAGAGATTAGGGTGGCAAGCCCCAATCTTTAAATATCTGTGCCAGAGACAAACTGGGCACAAGGGAGAGACGGGTGAAGCCCTTCTGCCAAGTCATAGGCCAGCCTTCAGATGGGGGACTCAAAATCTCATGATAAGTATTGAACAAGGCATAAGGACCAGAGGGCAGCTGTAGTTCAACACCTGAATGCCATGAGGGCAAAACCAGCAAACCCATTTGTCTTCCTTTTTTGAGGAACCTTATCAGCTTTAGAAGCATCCACCTTCTTTGACTCTACACCTGTGGCTGTGCATACTCAAGCTCAGGAGGAGACAGGTACCCAAGACCATGTACCAACATGCTGGAAATCTTCTGTGGGGTTGGGGAAGGAAGAACGGGAGAGGAAGACTGTCTCCCAAAACTCATGCCTGATCACCATGTAGGAGATTCTTTATGCACCCCCTCCACAAACACAGCCCTCTATGAAGCCAAGACTCACCCACTGTCAATACAAAGAGAGAAGATGGGTACCCCAAGTTGTCAAAATGGTGCTTGCATATAGACAGGGAAGGAGAGTACAGATGCCTTCAGATCTCCCTCATCTGCTTTATTGTCACTTCTTTAGCAAAAACCATCAAAATAGGAAAGTATGGTCCTATATATTTCCTCCCTTTTCAGCTGTGTGCTAGAAAACTATACCCAAGGCCTCCACTTCCCTTCTCATTCACTTCTCAACCCCTTGCAATCTGACTTCCAAACACATCCTTCAACCAAAACTGCTCTATCCCAAGTTACAAAGTATTCTCAAATTCATAAATCCAGTACCCTTTTCTCAGCCCTCATCCTTCTCCACCTCAGTGTACCTTTGATACTGAATCATCTCCCTCCTTCATTGCTCTTTCCTCCATAATCTTTCATGAACCTGCTGTCTGCTTTCTCCATCTAAATCCCAGCACCTAACCTTAGAAGTGTCCCAAGGTCCCATTCCAGGACCTCATTTCCCCTCTCCCTATAACATTTCTTTTGATGATCTCATCAGCTCCAATTATCTCTTGGTAGATGACTTACAGATGATACAGATCTGTATCTAATTTCACTTCAGTATCTCTTTGCCAACCCTCTATCCTTCAGCCATCTCCACTGGATGTCTCAAAGGTATCTGAAACTCAATATATTCCAAACTAAACTAATTCTCTCTAGACAACCCCTGCCCTGAAAAACTCATCCCTGGTTCTTTTCAGGGTACTACTATCCTTCCAGTCACCCATGTTTACAACCTAGGAATCATCTTGGACCTCAGCTCCCATGTCCAATCCAGGGAAGGAATAATTACATACTATGTGTCAGAGACTGTGCTGAGCATTTTAAAAATATCCTCTCATTTGATCAGTCAGTTGTATAGTATTCTGGATTCCAGCACCATCTCTCACATTTATCCCCTTCTTTCTACTTGCCAATCCATCTTCCAAGTCAAAGACCTCTACCTAGACCATTTCAATAACCTCTCATTTGTTTATGATGTGACCCCTTTGCATATCTACTTTTTGATCTTATTATGGTAATATGCAAAATACTGATATAAATCTCATTTCTAACAAACTGCTTTCCACTTTTCCCAGTAGTTTTTATCAATAAGGAACTCTTTCCTGAAGAAATGTAAGTTTTCGGGCTTACCAAACACAATTATTGAGAATTAACTATTATTCCTAATGCTTCCTCATCTACTCTGTTTAAACCAATGCCAAATAGTTTTGTTCCTTACTGCTTTACAATATGAGATATGAAATTAATACTCCCCCTTCATACCTATACTTTTTTCATTATTTTCCCTTGAAATTCTACACCTTTTGTGTCTCCGAATGAATAGTTGGATTGCCCAAAAATAACATTCCCCTAGTAAATTGAGTAGTATAATTAAATCTGTACATCATTTTAGGTACTATATCATTTTGAATATGATGAGAAGTCCAAACTATGAACAGTGAATTTCCTTCTACTTATTTGTCATTCTGTATTTCTTTAAAGAGTGTTTTGTAAGTAAATTTATAAAAGTCTTGAAAGCGTTTTCAGAGGTTGACTTAGAGAAAGTTTACACATTTTATACTTATTTGAAAGTGATTTCCCTTTCTGTCATTTTTCTCCTAGATTTTATTATCTCTTTAAAGAAATGTTGTTCATTTTTGTGGATTTATTTTGGATCCCAGTACTTTGCTAAAGGTTTTAATTGTCTCGGTTGGTCTTTTATAAATTTTTATTAATTCTCAAGGGTTTTCTAAATAAACTCATGTTCATCAACAAATAGAAAAAAACCACTTCTTATTTCCCAATATTTGTGCCATTACCCTTAATTTCTTTCTCTTGTCCTTGCTATCACTAGCTTTTCTATGAATATTTCA
Source organism: Notamacropus eugenii (assembly GCF_028372415.1). Lineage (NCBI taxonomy): Eukaryota > Metazoa > Chordata > Mammalia > Diprotodontia > Macropodidae > Notamacropus > Notamacropus eugenii. The sequence continues at coordinate 716,768,758 of NC_092872.1, forward strand.
AATACCAGTGGTAGAGAGGAGGTCTCTTGGTTTTATTCATGTACTTAGTGTATTTAAATGTATTTACTAGAAAGCTTCTAATGTTTTCCTATTACAGATAAGGCTAACTACTGAGTTTAGATGTATTTTTGATTTTTCATTGTTTAGTCATTTCAGTCATATCTGACTCTTTGTGACCCCATTTCATTTGGGGTTTTCTTGGCAAAGATACTGTAGCAGTTTGCCATTTCCTTCTCCAGCTCATTTTACAGATGAGGAAACTGAGGTAAATATGGTTAAGTGACTTGCCCAGGGTCACACTGATAGTGAGTATCTGGGCCCAGATTTGAACTCACAATGATGAGTCTTCCTGACTCAGGTCCAATGCTCTGTGCACTATCACATCACCTAATTGGCATTAGTTATATACTCTTTGCTATATTAAAAGCACCCCTTCAAAGTCTATGCTTGGAGGGTTTTATTTCAAAGGCCATTTTCTGCATCTAATCATGCATGTAATGATACAGTAATTTCTGCATATCATCATGTGATTATCAATAAATTGGGAGGGAGAAGGAGAGAACAATGTGTTTAGAATGAGCAAGCCATAGGGTGGGGAAATGAAGACCCAGGAAGTGGCAGGCAGATCCTCAAGCTGTGTCCTTCAGAGAGCAGGTTTTGGCAGGACCGTGTATACCATTTCTCTTCCTCAGTCTAGGGGAAAAAAAACAAATTTCCATCCTTTTATAAGTCATTGTGATTTTTCATTTTCCCCTCTCACTTTCCATTCACAGCCCATCCCCTTAACCAGGGTGGATATGGATCATCTAGACATATCCAAAAAAAAATGAACCAAACTAGGAATCCTAGGGGTTTCCCTTCTGTGGTCTCTGTTTAACCCCAATCAAAGAGGAAGAATGACATGTACAGACACACACACACACACACACACACACACACACACACACACACACACCTAGTATATCCATATGAGAATATGCCAGAAAAAACCCAGCCCCTCCAAAAGACTTCCAGCCCTAGGGTGCTCTGGTGGTCCTGGGAAATTGTTAGACTCAATCAGAGCCACATATCTGACTCTGCTGCTCTGAAGCAAGGAGATAAAATTGAAACCTGAGGGCTGGGGAAAGGCTGAAGATGTAATGGGCCTAGATATGAAGAGACGTTCTGTCAGTATTAGTCCTTCATTTTCAAAGAAGACCATGACATCAGAGAAATGATGACATGACTTGCACTTGACTTTGTTTTGAGTGAGGGAGGGCTGTGCAAGGTCACCAACCTCACTTTCCCCTCCTGAGCCATCTGGTTCCAGTGACCAGATATTCCTCAGGATGACTGAGTGGGAGAACAGGAATACTAATTAGGGGCTTCCAGATAAAAGGCATCCCCACAGTTCTATCCCTGGATACGCAGGCACTCTTATTGAATTGACAGGAGCTCCTGTATCTAGCATGGAGGTCACATCTTTGACATTTGTAGGCTCAGACAATTGCAAAATTGGGACATGCACATAGGTATTAATAGATGTTTCCAGATATGGCGTAACTAAATTTACTCTTTAAGATTCTTTCATTTCCCTTTCTGCACCCTAAGGGAAAGAACAGGATGTGTGTTTCTATATTCCTATCCAACCCGCCTACCAAATCCAGTAATATTAGAAAGTTCTCTGGTCTCCCAAAGACCTCACTGCAGAATCATAGACCAGATCTCCCAAGACAGGACAGAGTCCCAAATGAGCCCATAGATCTCTTATCACCTCCAACCCCTATCAAAATCCCAGCTCCTCACTGTAGCAAATTGTCTCTAACCAACAGAGCAGAAAACAGGTGATGACTTTCCTGGAGGACATATGCATGACTGAGAGCCCTAATTCTTCCACCTTCTTTGCATTTTCAGTGATAAACCTAGGAAACTCAATTAAAATAGGATGCTGGTGAATTTTCAGTTATGACAAAGAGAATAGTCGGTAGGAAAATACTGGAACATTCAATCATTTCAGACTGGCCACAGCCACGAGAGAGGATCAAGGGTTATGACTAGATCCTAGAAGGATTCTCCATCTCACCTTGTGCTTTACAAATCGACATACATTCTTTCTTGGAGTGGAAGTTGTTATCATTGCCTTCACAGCCTCCAAAGATAAATGGCTCACAGTTTGAAGAAGTCGAATTGTAAAACCAATGGCGTGTGAAGACCCAGCATGTGCCATCATCTTTGGGGAGAGTGCATGGAACTGAAAGGAGACCCCAGAGAGGTGACCATGGCAGGTGAGGGATGCTCACAACATTGACACCCACTAAACCCAAAACCAGATTGGCTAAGTATACCCTTCCCACTTCCCATTGTATCCTGTTCCCCATCCTAGCCTCAGCTAATACTCATGAACTTTCCAAAGACCCCATCATAGAGTTCCAGGTTGATCCTACTGGGGACAGCTCCTAGGGTCCCAAGTTACCTCTTCTTTCCTCCCAGTCTACATCAAAACCCCATTTCCTCAGTGCATGGTTACCATAGAAGTTAGGTCTAAAGAGAGTAATTAGCACCTCAAAATCCAAATGGTTAGCAGGGCTGAAATTAGAACCCAGGTTTCCAGACACTCTAGTGGTTTCTAGAGGAAAGGTCATTGGATTTTTAAAGTCTCAAGACCTCAGTTCAAATCTTGACTCTGGTATTTTCCACCCTAAATCGATGATCTTATAATTCGGTGATCTTTCCTCTAGAGCACAAGTTCAGTGGGGAAGTGGATGAAATTAGAATCATTTTTTTTGACTCTCCCAAGATATGGTATCATTCAAAGGGTCCCAGGAGTTCTAGCATGGACACCATGGACACCATGCCCTACATCACAGGATGGAAAGGTCTTAGAGGATGGGAAGGTCTTTAGTGATCCTCTAATCCAATCCCTTCATTTTTTTAGGTGAGGAAACTGAGGCCTGGAAATGCATGGTGGCAGGTAGTAATTGGCAAGTCTGGTAATAGAACCAAAATCCTCTGACTCTAGTTCCATGTCATTCAATTCTCTTCCTGTGCATACACAAGGATGTATGCAAACATGTGGGATGTATGCATGTGTGCCCATGAGTGTCTCCCCAGTCATGCAAATCAAGCAATTCCAGGGTTTCTATCTTTCTCTTTCCCTTAATCCCCAAATTTCTTAAAACCATTGCCCACCACACCTACTGCCTACTCTCTCTTTCCTTTCATTAGCTTATAGAAACAGACTTTGAAATCCACCAATGATTTCCTGACGACCAAATCCAATGGTCTATTTCCAGTTTTCTCTTTGACTTCACTGAAGAATTTGACACCATTCCATCTTTAAGACACTCTCTCCTTCCTTGGCTTCCTAAATACCACCCTTCCCTTGTTCTCTTCTTGGTGCTGTTCCACTCATGTCAATAAATTGTGGGAACTTCAAACTTTAAACTAGTACCAGTTCCTCCTTTGGCTACTTTTCCTCACTCACTGCTCTGTGGCCTTCTGGGTTGTATGATCTTTCATTCTAACTGCTTCTCAGTATGGCTGACTCACCAGATGAACTATATAGGACCCTAAGCTCTCCATGTGGCTTGTTCATTACTAGAGGAGTATTGGAGTCAGTTCAATTTAATATTTTATTTTTTCCCGATTACGTGTAAAAACAATTTTAGCACTTTTCTCAAATTTTGAGTTCCAAATTCTTTCCTCATTCCCTACCTCTTCACCTCATTCCCATCAAGAAAGCAAGTAATTTGACAAAGATTATACATGTGCAGTCACTGGAGTCAGCTTAAAAGTAGGGTTAGGCATAGAGAAAGATTCTTACCCTGACTAGCATCCCCCTGGTGTTGTCCTTGACCTCTCCAGACTTGCCACATCCTCTGTGAATTCCTTCTTTGTCTCTATGGCTCTTTTTTGCATCTTTCTTTGGCATTCTTTGGTCAGTCTCTCCTCCTCACCACCACCCTACACACAACTACTGACCCTAGGTGTGGGTTCCTACCTCCTTAGTCATATTCAATGGGAAAAGATGGAATAATGAGCAAGGAGGAGAGGTTCTTCATATGGGAGATTTGCTCGATAGATAACATTACCCAAGAGATAACACGGACACACAGTAAAACACCAGGCTTATAAGGAGACCCAGCTTCAGTCAGGGTCTGGTAACTATTGATTCTAAGAATCTTGGAATCACTGCTACAGGCCAGCTCAAGAGTATAAATGCTCAGAAGGCATTATCAAGGCCATATCTATTGCTGACTTTATGACATAACTGTTCTTTTTGAGTATGATATGATTAAGACATCAAGCAACTTATAGCCAGAATAATATGTTGGATTCTCCAAAGGAAACATAGAATGCCAGGGAACAAATGTATACCAATACATAAAGTCAACCAGGCTCCCAAGGTTTTACTATTCTGCCCAACAATGGTCTTCCCTGATACTCTAACCCTTTTTTCTTCCCACATAATCTGTACTACAGCTATAGTCTAAGGGTCATTTTAATGGTAGTATCCTAGGCTCTTCACACCTTGCTATAGAATCAGAGGAAAACTCTTCAAAGTTCTTTTGCAATCTCTTCCTCCCAATTAAATATATGTTGCCCCCAGCAAGTTAACTGGTGCATGTTGGGCATGTTTGTCCATATTCCTAATTCAAGATGCTATGAAGAGGCTCAAGTACTGTCCTTTTGATTGTCTGGACAAAGTCTGTATCATAGCTCTTGGACAATCTGAAAATTAACAGTCTTTTGTGAGACATCTACCACAGCAGCTTGGAGATGATACTTATCCCCATACAAATCCAACCTAATCACATTTATAAAATCCTCATAGGTTACCACCTACCTTAGTGCTTGAAAAAGTCTGCCCCAATCAGAGACAGTTATATTTTAAAAAGTGAAAATAGCGAAGAATAAAGAAAAGGAGAGAAAACCAAGGCAGGAGAGGCAAGAAGGCCAATCAGAAGGCCATTGTAATAACCTGAAGATGAGGTGATAAGGGCCTATATCAAGATGGTAGCAATGTCAGAAGAGAGAAATGAGTGTATGTGAGAGATGTTACACAGGTAAAATTGACAAGTGTTGGCAATAGTTAGATATGGCAGGTAGATGGGGGTGCAGGGAAGGGAGGCAAGAGAGGGAAGACTTGAGAAAGATACCTAGGTTGCAAGCCTGGGTGACTGGGAGAATGGCAGTACCCTGGACCCTAATGGGAAAGTTAGGAAGAAGGGAGGATTTGGGAGAAAAGATAATAAATTCACTTCTAAAAATGTTGAATTCAAGAAGTCTACAGGAAATTCAGTTTGAGATAACTGGTAGGTATTTGGAGAAGTGAGACTAGAGATCAACCGAGAACTTAAGGTGAGATAAATAGATTCCAGAATAACCAGCATAGAAATGATCACTGAATCCATGTAAGGAGATGAAATCACCAAGTGAAACAGTATTAAGGAAGAAGAGAAAAGGATCTAGAACAGAGGCCTGTGGGATACCCATGGTTAGCAGGAATGACTTGGATGAAGATCCAGCAAAGGAGACTGAGAAGGAGTGGTCAGATTGGCAGGAGCTGAGCCAAGAAAGAGTATTTTCACAAAAACTTGGAGAGAGGGTATCAAAGAGAATAGGGTGATTGACAGTGTCAATAGCCACACAGAGGTCAAAAAGCATGAGAATTAAGAATAGACCATTGAAAGCTCTTAAGTAATTTTGGAGAGTAGTTTTGGTTGAATGGTGAGGACAGAAGTCAGACTATAGATAAGCAAGAAAAGAGAGAGAAAAAAGTGGAAGCACCCATTGTAGATGGCCTTCTCAAGGAGGTTAGCCTTAAAAGAAAGGAGAGATCTGAGCAGACAACTAGTAGGGATGGATGGAGCAAGTGAAGGTTTTCTGGGAATGGTGAAGACATGTGTGTGTTGTAAGTAATAGGGAAGCAGCCAGCAAACAAGGAAAGATTGAAGATTAGTGAGAGGCAATGGAAGGGGCAGTCTGCTGTAGAATATGGGATGGAAGGATCTCTTAGGTAGGAGCGGTCAGTTTTGGTAAGGAATAAGGCTACTTCCTCATGTGAGACAGGGATAAAGGAGGAGATAGTGGCAGAAAATGTCTGAATAATATGAAATGAGGAGTCAGAAGCTCATGGCAAAAAGGCTTCAATTTCTTTAATGAAATATGAAGCAAGATTTTCAACTGAGAGTGTGGAGGAGGGGAAAGCCATATGAGGTTTGAAGAAAGATGAAGAAGTTTAGAAAAACAGCTATGGAGAGTGGGGTAGTCAGTCAGTTAGAGAAGCCTAAAAGGATTGCCTCTGCTACAATGAGGGCCCAGTTGAGATTATATGACATATTTGTAGTGGATGCAGTCAGTCAGTAGAGTTTTATGATTTTCTCCACTTTTATTTAGCAGTAGGTGAATATGAGGAAAGGCAATGCATGGTGGGAGTCATTCAGGGCTGAACCATGGCAGTGGTCCTAGCCAATCGGTGATAGGGTAAAAAGGTGAGGGACTCAAGAGAAAAGGACAGTGTAGAGTTTGCCAAGGGGTCAAGAGTGGGAAAGGGAGGAGAGTGTAGTCAGTACAGGAGTGCTGGCCTCAGAAAGAACTAGGGAGTTGAGGAATTGGAGACCATAATGAGGACTGGTGGCAAGACACAAAGATAGAATGATAATAGAGTTTTATCAGGTAAGGGAATTTCATAGTTCATAAACATGGAAGTAGAGCATTGTAGGTGATGACAAGATCAAGGATGTGATCCTCTCTGTGTATGGTTGAGGTAAGATGAAGGATTGAGTTATGGGAAATGAATAAGTTGAGGGTGTTTGATAGCGTTTCAATACATATAAGTCCCCTAGAACAAGGGGGATGAAAAATGGAGAGGAGAGAAAAACTGTAAGCCAAGTGCTGAACTTACTAAAACAAGAAAGAGAGTATCCTGGAGGCTGGTAGACACCAGGGGTGTGTGTGTGTGTGTGTGTGTGTATGTGTGTGTGTGTGTGTATGTGTGTGTGTGTATGTGTGTGTTCATCCTTCATTGAAGATCATGACATCAGAGAAATGATGACATGACTTGCACTTGACTTTGTTTTGAGTGAGGGAGGGCTGTGCAAGTCACCAGCCTCACTTCTCCTCCACAGCCATCTGAATCCAGTGACCAAATATTCATGAGGATGACTGGAGATGACCCAGGATGAGGCAATTGGGGTTAAGTAACTTTGCCCAAGGTCACACAGCTAGTGAGTGTCAAGTATCTGAGATGAGATTTGAATTCAGGTCTTCCTGACTCCTGCACTGGTGCTCTATCTAGTGCACCACCTAGCTTCCCAGACACCAGGTACAAGAATTTTGATGGAATGGTAGATAAGGACTGAGTGAGCCTTAAAGGAATAGAGGTTACTGAGTGATGGAGGTGGAGGGAGAGACTAGAAATGACAATGAGGAGCAAAGAGTAGTCTGCCTTGACCATTGAGTTGGGGAGTGAGCGAAAGCATAGCCATTATTAGAAAGGATGGACAGGTCTTCAGGAAGGAGCTAGATTTCAGTGAGACCCAGAAGAAGAAAGGAAAAGACTCGAAAGTAAGTGTGTTACCTACCTAGCAAGGAGTTTTAAAGTAGGACATTGCAAGAACAGAAATAAAGGGAATGGGAATGAGGGAGTAGTTAGTGATGAATGGAAAATGGAGTTCTCTACCATGATAGGTAGGGATTCAGAATTACTGGTATGATAAGGTAGGACCCAGACCAAGCTCAGCATAAATCAGAGATGTGACTGAATAAGGTTTCTGCTCATTAGCCTAGAAAACAAGCAGAGAACAGGACTCCAGAGCGGGACCACCTCCAGTTTCAGGTTCTCCAATCTGGATGGCTATTTTCTTCTCTCTGACAGATCCAAGTGAGATGATGGGCATCCTGCCTTCTGGTAGGATGGGTCACCCAGGCATGGAAACCCAGAAGTTTCAAATACCACCTGCTCTCCCTATCTGGTCCTAGGAGGAAGTCTATTGTGTGGGTCCACCTTCATATGAGACAAGACAAGACAATTTCTTGTCCCTGCCCTCTACCCCCAACACCACCATAGATCCTATCAAGAAGTTCTGCCCCAGCAGCAGTGTTATTTCTTACCATGAGAAGGGCCACAAATCTTCCCTTATGGGATGGAGACAGTGGACAAAACTCAATCCTGAACTCAAACCCAAGGCTGCTCCCCAAGGTGAAAAGCTAGAGAGACAATGGGCAAGATCTGGGAAGGTGGGGATACAGCACCCAGGCCAACTGTCACCAGGACACAGATGTAGAGTTCCTGTGCCCGCCATGAAAGTCATCCACAGCTCTGTTTCCCAGAATAAACTGGGACACCCAGTGCCTTGTTCACAGTTGGTATCAACAACTCCTTTGAGACTGGGGGTAGCCAAAATTTGTCCTGAATGCACTCTCACTTTCCTTTCTGTCATTCTATCACCACCTCCTTTTATTCCCCGCCCCCCCCTCACTTCCTTTAGACCAGATCCCTCCTGGACATCTCTGGTTCTCTTAAGGTCACACAATAAACTTGCACTTAGAGACAAAAGCCCCCCCCCCCAGATTTTAAAATCACACCCCACCTTCCCTCCTGCCTTCAGCCAAAGTGCTTTTGGAAAGGAACAATGTCTGGTGAAAGAAATTCATACTAAGGTGTGAATGACTAGCAGCTTCACCCCTCCAAACTCCATTCCCTCCCACAGGTAACTGCATTTTCAAAGGTTATTTGGGGAAGTCCAATGAACTGTGGACTTTGCAGGAATTTCAGGCAAAGTAAGGTACCACTGGAGAAATATCCAAGGCTACCCCTAGCCCTGGGGAGGGCTGGATCCATATTTTAAAATTGTATGCAGCTTTACCTTTATTATTGCAGGTTTTCAGGCATTGGAATTTGTTTCTGAAATTGTTTTTATTGCCTCCACAGCCTCCAAAAACAAAGGTCTCACACTCCTTGGAGTTCGGGTTGAAAAACCACCTAGTGAAAATCCCCCGGCAAGGACCCTGATCTTCAGACAACTTGCATGTTTCTAAAGAGAGATACCAGGAAGGCAGGAATTGAAGATAATAATGATCACTAATATTTATATGCATTGCACTTTATAGATATTATTTCATTTGAGGGGTTGGGGCTTATATGCCCATTTTACAGATGGTGAAACTGAGAGAGACAAAAGTTAAATGACCTGCAACTAGCAGGTGTCTAAGGCCAAATGTGAACTCAGATCTACCCTGACTTCAGGTCCAGCACTCTATACACTTTGTCCCCCAACCGCCTCCAAGACAAGAGATCCTCAGGCAAATGTTGGCCAAAAATCAAACTCATATTACCAGATAGCTGAGGGTCACTGAGGAGGGTCAGAATCTAGAATCCCACAGTGGCCAAGCTTGCTGACTTTTTCCACTGGACCAAAGGTTCTTAATCTGAGGTCTGAGAATTTGTTTCTTTTTAATTTTTTGACAACTGTATTTCAGTATAGTATGTTTCCTTTGAAATCCTACATATTTTTTATTTTATGCCTTTAAAAACCTCCTTTTGAGAAGGGGTCCACAGGCTTCCCTGGACTGCCACAGGGGTCCAGGACACACAAAAAAGTAAAGAACACAAGTACTAGACTACAAGTCCACTGGAAGGGGGCTTCTGGTCAGATAAGAATCTGTATCCGGTCTTTACAGATATCACCTATTTCATTCTCAGTACTGTAGAAGTTGTAGCTAAATACTTGTGGATCTTTTGCCATGAATCTGAGTCAAAAGGTCCAACTAGGCACACTAGCTAGTAACCAGGTGTAATGCTTCAGGTAATTTGGGGGCTCTTAGCCTAACAATGGTCCAACATGGAGACCCTACCACTGCCAGGGAAATGATATCAAATGGAATTCCACTATTGAGGACAGAGATTCCAGGAACTCTCTGGCGATGAGTGTTAGAGTCTGTCATTGGGGAGCAGAGGAAAGAGAAAGTGAAAATTTGATGTAATTCCTTTCCAAAGAGCCTCATTGATAGTCTTTATACTTGGTACTGTTGATTGATACTTGATCATATATTCCCCTCTATCTTTTCTATTTAGGCACCCTCTTGTTCTACACTTTAGTCCCACAAAAGCAATGATCCATCTGTAAGCATGGTTTGGTCCATCACATATCAGGCCCTCTTTCTAGGGTATACTGTAATAAAAGAGCAATCATTTTGATATCCCCACAGATATACCAAGGATACTTTCAAACTTCTCAAGGGAAGATTCATGTCCTGAACATTTTGGTGCTCTCTTGCAGAAGAATCCATTACTTTAAAATAGAATTAAGAAGTTTAGCTTTTTTTGATGAGCTAAGATCACAGTTATTTAGAATAGATTGTTTTTACTAGCGTATGTCAAATACTGCTGCTGTTTTGTGAATAGGATAGCAAAGACAGAAAAAAAGGAAAAGATTTCAAGGAAAAAAATGTAGTCTTTGAAATTTTTTTTACCATAATTATACCTTAATTGGGAAACTGTACATAATTGTATATTACATTGGTTTAGTTAAAATTGTTGTCAATGTGATGGATTAAAATGGTGGAGGTGGTTTTAATTTGAAAAATAAATGTCTGAGTCAGTGAGGTTAAAATCAAAATGGGATATCTGAGGATCCTTAAAGAAGAGAAGTAATAAAAAATGAAAATTTTGAAACACAGTTGAATGAAGTTTAGGGAGTTTCATGGAAATCATTTTTTAAAATGATCAAACATGATAAGGAGGCCTAAACTTTGACCCTTTGGTATATAAGGTTGAAGTTTAATGGACATGATGAAGATAAAAGTCTTTCTATATATCTCTGAATCTCATATTTGGGGACCCAGCTAGCTGGGTAACTCAGCCCCTCCTCTCCTGTCTTTCTCCCCCTCCCCTTCCTTTTCCTCTCCAAAAGAAGGTAAATTTGGATGGCCAAAGGATTACTGACTAGATTTCTCCCTCCCCTCCTCCTCTCCTTTCCCTCCCCTTTCCTTCACTTCCCATCTGCTTCCCCTCCTCTTCCCTCCTCTTCCCTTTTCACTTGGCCCCCGCCCAAGCTCCACTTAAGGGCTGTTTTCTGGACTCTCCTGGCTTTAGAGTGATTATCAATAGTAACTCTTGCTGTTCACTAAATGGGCGTTGCCTCACCCTAAGTGAGTACCTGAATGTGTGTGTTCGTCCTTTGTTGTCAAAGAAGACCGTGACATCAGAGAAATAAGGACATGGCTTGCACTTGACTTTGTTTTGAGTGAGGGAGGGCTGTGCAGGTCACCAGCCTCACTTCTCCTCCAGGGCCATCTGAATCCAGTGACCAGATATTCACCAGGATGACTAGAGATGACCCAAGATGAGGCAATTGGGGTTAAGTGACTTGGTCAAGGTCACACAGTTAGTGAGTGTCAAATGTCTGAGGTGAGATTTGAACTCAGGTCCTCCTGACTCCTGCACTGGTGCTGTATCCACTGCACCACCTAACTGCCCCTGAGTATCTGAATACCTGGCCTAAAGGGGCCAAGGTCTCCCATTGCATCCTGGGCCATCTCTAGTCATCCTGATGAATATCTGGTCACTGGCTTCAGATGGCTCTGGAGGAGAAGTGAGGCTGGTGACCTGCACAGCCCTCCCTCACTCAAAACAGTCAAGTGTAAGTCATGTCATCATTTCTTTGATGGCATGGTCTTCTTCGGCAACGAAGGATGAACGCAACAACATTGATGGTAGGACATAAGAACTGCATATGGCAGGCACTGAGCATTTTGATTCTCCCTTGAATTTGATCATTGTTCTCTCTCAGGCACCCACAGAAATGATCATACCTTTGATCTCTTCAAGTATAATTGCCACCTGAGGATATTGAGCTCTGAAATTCCTCTCTTGGCTCTTAACCAAATCAGGACCATGGAACATCAGAGATGAAGAAACCCCCAGGGCCATCTAAACCAACCTGTACCAGAACAAGAATCCCCAGGTTGTCTGAGGACAGAAAATGAGTGAATAAAAATAAATGTTGAAGAGTTGAAATCCCAAGGAAGTGAGGAAATGGTTAAACAGAGTCCTAGTTGCCCTCAATCAATCAACAAACTCAGAGAAATCATTATAGGGACATTCAGATTTTCCTCTTTTTCTTCTATTCTTATTTCAAGACCTCAGTCTTTAAAGGTTGAGCATTCTCCTCTATGTAGACCCCACCCAGGCAGGGAAGCCATTCTGTTCTACTATGGTTTGGGTGGGGATGAATTCTTTGAATAGTTTGCCCATGACTGGAGGTAATTTAAGAGGTGAATTATATAATCAAAGTTTAGGTCTAGCACCTCACTGTAATATTCCTTCTCTTACTGTTAACCAATCAGAGTTGGTTGCTACCCTTGGGAACACCCCTCTTTCATTGAATATAACCATGAGCTGCCACCATGATTGTCTTTGATCTAAGAGAAAGACAGCCAAATGACCCTCTTTTTATTAAAACGCTGGCATTATTAATAAAATGATTAAATTACCTAGAAATTATGTCTCTCAAACCTTCTTAAATGCCACAAAGGAATAGAAAAACCCAGGTGCTCAGGAATTGACTTGTACTTTATCAAGTCATTGTCTATGATCATTAAAATACCACCAAGAATGGAGGAAGTTATCAGAGATGCTTCAGAATGGAGGAAGTACAAAGGTCATAGTTTTCAAAACAGACAAAAGGGTCTATACACCATGAGACAGTATTTGCCTTCAATTCCAGGCAAAATCTTAACAACAATTGAAAAGGACAATGATTTCTAAGACACAGCATAGTTTCATTGGGATCCGATGATGCCAAGTAAACCTGATTTCCTTTGTAGAAAGCTACTAGATTGGGAAATTAGATCAACAAAGGATGTCTTTCATTCAATTTTTGCAGACAGGCTCAGTGGATAATTCTATACTTGGAGTCAGCAAGTCTTGAGTCCAAATCCAGCCTCAGATACTTCCCAGTTGTGTGACCCAGATCAAGTCACTTAACCCCTTTGGGCCTCAGTTTCCTCATTTGCAAAATGAGAATAATAACACCTATCCCCCAGTATAGTTGTGAGGACCAAAGAAGAAGAATTCATAAAACCCATTGCAAACCTTTAAAACGCTATATAAGGGCTATTATTAGATTGAAAAGTGATATAAGTGAAATTGGTTGAATTACAGGGCCCTAAGAATAGTCATCGATGAACTGATGTAGACTTGAAAGGAAATCTGTCATCGAGTGTCAAAGGACTCTGTCCTCGTGTTGTTCAACATTTTCATCAGTGACATGAGTAAAAACATGTCATCCTTGAGAAATTGTTTGATGACATGAGTCTAGGAGAGATAGCTGATACAGGTAGGAAGGATCAGAAAGAAAAATGCCAACACATTGGCTCTGGAATAGAATTATTAATAATAATAATTAATAGAATAATTAATAATATTAACAAAATAATATGGGCTGCTTAAAGAGTAGTGAATTAGCCCTCCACAGAGATCTTTCAGAGGAAAATAAACAGCCACAGGGAAGCCCAGGGAAGTCTTAGAAATCATTCTTGTCCCAGTATCAATTAGACAAGATGACCTCTGAGGTTTCCTCGCTATGACATGGAAATCTCTTCACCCTGGAAGTTCACTTCACCCCTAGACTTCTCATAATGGAAGTATCCTCTAGTCCTATGGCCTTGCCTTCTGATTGGCTAGTTCCTCCCACAACATCCATTTTAAGGAGGATGCCCAGGTCATCCATGTATCCTTCCCTTTCCACCTACACTCTTGACTCCAGATTTTCCCTTCAATGCCCCATTCTGAAGTCTTTCCTCTTCCCCTCACCCCTTCTCATCTTCCTTTAATGTATTATCTTCCCCTTTTAAAATATAAATTCCTTTAGGGTAGGAATTGACTTTCTGCTTGTATATGTATTTACAGAACTTACCACAGGTCCTGGCACATAGTAAGCATTAAATAAATCCCTGATGACTAATAGATGTCCTTGCAACTCAGATACCATAATTCTATGGCATGGAGAAAAACCAAGTACATGTTTAGACCCAGTAAAGAATGAAGGATAAGAAGAGGAAAGTTCTATATCCATAATATGGGATATAACTGATAGGGGACAGAGTAGTGGGCCTGAATTCAAATTTGGCCTAAGACGTTTATTAGCTGTATGACCCTAGGCAAGTCACTTAACCACTGTTTCAGTTTCCTCAACTGTAAAATGGTGATAACAGCACCTACTTTGTAAGGTCAGAGCAAAGATTAAATGAGATAAAATTTGTAAAGAAAAAAATGCTTAGCAGAGTGCCTGGCACATAGTGGTGCTGAATAAATACTTATCTCCTCCCTCTTTCTCCTCCCCATATTATATCCCAGACTCATCACTGGGTTGACAAAGAACCACATTCATTTATTCACACAAATCTAATTAGAGCCAAAGGATGGATGACTTAGGACTCTTTCAGTGTTATCTGCTGAATGGCTACTCATCTCCAGAGCATTAATTCTATTCCACAAGGACATGTTGAGTGTCTCCCATGTGCCCAGTGGTGTGCCAGGAATACTCAGCCTCCCATCTATTATGAACCAAAGACTTCATCCAGGAGGTCAGACAATCCTACACCGAACATCTGGACCTACAGACCTTGGGCATAGGAAGGTTGATGCTGGTAAAGGTGGTCAAGGTGAGAAATGCTTTTTCTTTCCCTCATTTTCCACATCCCCACTCCTCCACCACTTCAATTAGGACCTGACTAGATAGCTGAGTGCTAGAGCCAGGTGGGATGGAGAATTCTATGAAGGGATCAATGCTCCATTGTTCTTCAATCATTTTCAATCATGTCCAACTCTTTGTGACTCCATTTGGAGTTTTCTTGGCAAAGATACTGAAGTGATACTGGAGTGGTTTGCTATTTCCAACTTATTTTACAGATAAGGAAACTGAGGCAAACAGGGTTAAGTGACTTGCCTAGGGTCACACAGCTAGTAAATGTCTAAAGCCAGATTTAAACACAGGAAGATGAGTCTTCCTGACTCCAGGCCAGGCACTTTACCCACTCTGCCACTGAGCTGTCCTCAATCCTCCATATGAAGAGACAAATCCTTCTGGGAGCCCAGCCTGGAGGCTTTACTAGGCTTCTCCCCATGCTCAACCTCATCCTCAGACACCCATTCCCTATACTCACCTTTATTTGTTGTAGTAGCCATCAGTGTTGAACAGTGGAGGAACAACACCAAGAAGGTAGTAAAGGAAGCCCAGAGCCTCATGGTGCTTCTCAACAGAAGAGGTTAGCCTGGAGAAGGCACTTGTACTCTCAGCTCAATGAGTGATCTCACTGGCAACCAGGGGAAGAGAGAGGCTTTAGCAAAAGTCAAGACAGAGAATGGGACTTTGCGTCATCAACAACCCCTCAGTGACTTTCTTGGCAAGGGCCCCTGCTCCCCTACTGCTTCCTTAAGAACAATACCCCCCTTTCCCCACCCAGAAGTTCATGAAAGAGAACATAGAGTCCCTTGGAATAGGACATGTATCGGAGGACATGGTCTATCTATTTCCTTGAGAGTATTTATCTGAACCAAAATTGTTCATTTGTTACCACATTCCAAGAGCTCGGAGCTCCTGCATGAGGTTAGATTGGGGAAACACAACCCCTTTTCTCCCACCCAGATCCTTTGGACAAAGTGACATAGTCTTCTTGACTCCAAGTCAAGTGACCTATCCACTATGCCACACTGCCTTTTTCCAATCAACCAACTACATAGTGACACATGGTTTGTGGTGAGTTGCTCAGGGTACAACAGGATTTTAGCATATGGTCCCATCTCCCTACAGACCCTGGAATATCTAGTAGCTAAGCATCTGCCAGTTCCATAACCCTCTGACTTCTGTAAGAAGGTTCTCCTAACCTTCTCATCACTGTAATAACACAAAGATTAAGTGACCTGACACAACAAATGAACAAGTCAGGATCCAAAACTTTAATAGACCATATCAAATAATATGAAAATTAGCAAATTTTTGAACTTGAGTTGAAAAAATACTTATGAAACAAAGAATTTCCTAGGTCTTCCCTTTTATTTAGGAAGAATCAACTACCTTCTCTAATTCTCCAGTCCTTCTTCTCACCCTCAGGTTAAACTTTAACCATATCTCTCTTTAGTATGACATACCCTGACCAATGGTTCAAGAACAAAATTTAATAAAATGGAATGGAATTGTGTAGAACAGGTTGGATTGGGGAAGAAATAGAATTAGATCAGGCGATATGGGCTACAATGAATTGGAATGGAACGGAATGGAATGGGATAGAAAAAGATAGAATGAGAATAGATAAAATACAAAATAAGCCTATGAGCCTAAAACATCTTGTCACGTGAGAGCAGTGGACTGGATCTAATTAAAAGAAATGTAATAAGGATAAATAAAATGTTACACTTGGAATCAAAAAGATCATCACAAATAATAGGCATTTCCTTATTTACCCACAAAATCCAGCAAGAAGAGATAGAAAGAGAAACTCCATTTAAAATAACTACAGACAGTATAAAACACTTGGGAGTCTATCTGCCAAGACACACATAGTCAGTATACGAACTCAATTACAATTATGGTGTCAAATAATTAGAAACCGAAGGAATGCTCATCAACTGGAAAATGGCCGAATAAGTCATTGTGATGGAATACTATTGAGCTTTAAGAAATGATGAAGGGAATGGTTTCAGAAAAACCTGGAAAGACATGCATGAACTGATGCAAAGTGAACAGAACCAGAACTGTCTACACCATTAACAGCAATATGGTTTTTTTAAAAATCAATTCTGAAAGAGTAACTATGATCAATCCACTCATCTACCCCACAATCCCAAGGGACTCATGATAAAACATACCAAAGAATCTTTTTTTCTTTCTTTTTCTTTCTCTTTTGGTAACATGACTCATATGCAAATTTGCTTTGCATAAATGTACATATTTTTAATGGGTTTTGTTTTTCTTGCCATCTCATTGAGAGTTTGGATCTGAAAAAATAATAAAAGTCTGAGCTTTCAAAAAAAATTTTAAAAGATCATTTTTACAAATTTAATGAAGGGAAGAGGGAAGGAATAAGCTTTTTAAATGCCAACCATGTGAAAGGTGCTTTTCAAATATTTGATACTCACAACAACTCTATTAGACAGATGTTATCATTATCCTCATTTTACAGTTAAAGAAACTAAGACACACAGAGGTTAAGCAATTTGTCCAAGGTCACACAACTAGTAAGTATCAAAAAATCAGATTTGAACTCAGGTCTTCCTTACCCTAGGTCCAATGGTCTAGCCCCTATGGTGCTCCTAGCTGCCCCATGAGAGTCTGGAACGTGTGCAGAATACTTCTAACCCTGCCTTCCATATGGGAAAGGCTGGGGAGCCTCCTTCCAGGAGAGTAGTGATGACATGTGTCTTGAGACCTTAGAGCAAGTATAGCCCTTTTCTGCACCTAGTTCCAGACTACTAGCCATGTGGTGAATGGAAACCTATTGGATGACTACATTGCTAGAAATAGGAGTGGCTTCCAAAAGCGTCAGCCAATCAGAGTTTGGCCATCATCTTCAGTTGTTTTCTTTTCATCGATTTCTGCTCTTGGTTTGGAACCCTCACCAATGGCATCTGGTGAAAGATAATGCTGTAAGGGAAGAGGTCTTGGAGCTTTTACACTCAGAAGTCAACATGGAGTCCCATAGAAATGGACCTTGGTCCTTTGCCTTGTCATTTGTTCTTCTATTTTAGGTGAAGGAGATGAATCTGGAAGCTCTGACCTTGTGAATTCTGAAAGGTCAGGAGAGTGAGTCTCCAGAAATCCAAGAATGTAGGAATCCAAGAATCCAGGATTCAGTTTTCCAGGGATTCAGGAATCCAGGAGTTGGAGCCTATGCTAAGTGTTGAAGTCAGCCCAGCCATGAGAAGTAAAGGGTGATGTTGGAAGTGACTTCTGGGACTCAGACCAATGGATGCTGAGACAAGGACTTATTCCATAACAATGCTACCATTAGACATGAATTTGGTGGGACCAACACCACACAGAAACTAAAGTAAACCTTTGACCACACTAGAGGCCAAGTTGATAAAGGGAAGCCTGTACCCTCAAGGTGATGTTGGGAGACGTTTGTACTTTTGTTGTTGCTATGTGTGGTCATTCACTTTTCAGTTGTGTCTGATTTCTCATGACCCCAGCTGAGGTATTCTTGGTAAAAACACAGACCCCCTAGTAGCTCCTTTTCCTTCTCTCTTTCTTGAAGTTTCCAAGTCTCAGTGTCACTTAAAGTCAGGAAAGAGCAAATGAAAGTAACTAAGTGAACTGGTACCATCATCATGACCATGGCTTGGTTACCCTGATGGGGATGAATGCCTGAGGTCTCCTCCCCAAAGCTTTGGGATGTATGGCTCGTTCTGGCTTAGCAGTCAGTCAAAGGTCTGTTTCTTTACTCTCACCCAGAAAAAGCAGTATAGCTACCTGTGCTCTGGAGACCATCTGGGAATTGCATCAACTGAGTGTTCTGTACATGCTCACAAGCACTGAGCTTTCATAGTCCAATCCTAGTTCCTCCTACATTTTTATTGATGAATACCCAGACCCTAACCCTAATCCAGTTCTCCTAATAAACGAGTTCTTTGAGAGGAGGGCTTATTTCATTTATTTTCTGAATCTCCAATGATTAGCACAGTGCCTAACATAGAGTAGATGCTTAATAAATCCTTGTTGAATTGAATGAAATTGAGCTTGGTGGCTGGATCTCCAGACACCAGTTAAAAGATAAGAGTGGAAGCCGAGTTGCTAGGTCTTAGTGTGGTGAACCCAGGGAAGCCGCTAGACTGGAAGCAGTTTTTGAAAGTCAGCTTGCACAAGGTGGATTATTTTCGTTAGCCCCCTGATTCTCATGTGCACCTGGTCAATGGGCTCACTCCTCACAGAGGTAAAGGGGAAGAGGATGCCCTCATCAGCAGGTGCACAAAAAATGGAGCAATGGTTCTGGAACTGTTGCTCATGGTGCAGTGTCTGCCTAGACCACCAGATGGTGCTCAAAACTCAAGCTGCTTCAGGTCATTTTTATCTATCTATCTATGCAAATTTTATAAAATATATTTCATATAGTTATAGTTACATATAGCTATACAAATATCTACATGTACATGTAATATATGGCCTATATGTATATCATTTATATTTTTAAACATATACACACATGTATAATTTTTCCCATTGGCAAGCATTATTTCTTTTCCATTCACTTCTCCCACCCAAATAAACACTGAAAAAAATTACAAGTTAATGAGAAGTTGGTACATGCCCAGATCACCAAAGATAGAGTTACCCACAAGAAAAACTGGGAACTCCCTTCTGAGAGCCAGGAGAACTGTCGCATGCAAGAACATTCTGCATTGGCCTAACGTGTAGTTGGGAGTAGTCTCTTTTCCATCAGCTGCCTAGCTGTAACTGTCCACATCTTTAAAACTATCTTCTCAAGCACAGTGTTTCTCTTTCCACAGTACTAAAGGTGGTGGATGTAACAGCCAACACCATGTCATAAAGGGGAAGAACCTAAGGGGCATTTGTCCCCCTCCCTCTTCCCTTAAGCCATGTGGCCCTGAGAAAGTGACTTGGAGTTTGGGCCTAATTTATTTCTCCTTTTCAGTTTTAGAAGCAAGGAATAGAATCCCTCCCTAACCCAAGCCATGGGGATATTAGAACACAGAGTTCTAGGCTAGACATAGTAGGGAAATCCTGAGGAGCAAGGGCGCAGAAAACCTGACCAGTGAAGCTTTGGACTTGGCCTTGAAGAGATTAATATTATGTAGGAACTGAATGAAACTGTGAGTCTAGCCCTGCTTCTCAGAGAATAAGGTGGGAATAAGGGGGATCAGGGTCCCAAGATATGGGGAGAAATGTTTGCATGCTTGTTCTTATTCTGTATTTAAAGTAAATACTCCTTTCTGAAAGCTAATCTAAAATTAAATGGTTAAATGGAAATGAGGTATTAGTCACTGTAGCCTTAAAATTGGAAAAATCCAACTGGTGTTTTTTCTCCTAGGCAGAGATCCCCCTTGTTCTTTACCCTCCAGCTCCATATGCAGCAACTGTTCAAATGGATCGCAAACAAGGAATATGTTTATTTTGAAATTCACTTAGCACAGTGTCTGATACACAATAGGAATTTAATAATTGATTGATCGGTTGATTGATTGATTGATTGGGGGCTTCATCAGAATTAATCCAAGAGGAAAGAAGGTTGAATCCAGGCTTGACTAGGCATAAGCTACTGGCAGCTGGAGGGAGACATGAGGGGACTGCCTGACAAGAGCTTTGAGGGCAGAGGAGAAAGGGCAGACCATGGAAAACAAACATGGTATATTGGAAAGAGCATTGAGTTTGGAGTCAGAAAGCCTATTGTTCCAGTTCTAACTCTCCTTCTAATTATTTGTGTGATTATAACTTCTCATAATAATTATAACTTTATATCCTCCTTATGCAATTATATTATAAATGATTATGTAATTATAACTATAATTATACAATTATATTTTATAATTATTTATGGAGGTCATCTAAGTCAACTCATTGCTGCATGAGAATCCTCACTAAAACCTCTCCAATCAGTAATTCTCCTGATTCTCCTTGAAGACCTCTGAAGACAGGGATCTCACTGAGACCTGAGGTAGCCCATGCCATATTTTAGATAGTCCTCATATCGGGGCTCTTCCTTATACAAAGCTGAAATTTACTATTTTGCAACTTCTACGCATTGTCCCAGTTCTTCCTTCTTGAGCCAAGCAGAATGTGTCTAATGCAGTCCCCTTCCCTATGAGAGACTTTCAGATGTCTGATCACTGACTATTGGCTGACTAAAAATTTATCTCCATTCCTCAAAATTCAGTTGTCACAAGTAACTTGCCCAGGGTCACACCACTACTAAATGTCTGAGACCAGATTCGAACTAAGGAAGATGAGTCTTCCTGATGCCAGGCTTGGTACTCTATCCACAGCTGCTACCTTCTGCCCAAAACAGGGAAGAGACAAAGCAACCTACTGACTAAACCACATATTATGACCTACTACTACTACTATACTACCACCTCCACTACTGCTATTACTGTCACTACTATTCCCACTATTATAGCTGCCTAACAAGTGAGTGATAATAGCTTCTCAAAAGACAACAGCATGACCTCCAGGTGAATTCCAGTTCTCCTGGCTGGCCATCATGTACAATCACTCAGTCTGTGGATGACCTGAGATGAAAATGAAATCTCTGCTCAGCGGCTCCCAAAAGAAAGTTTTATCATTCGGAAAGATTATGATGATGGTGATGGGCTATTGCCTTGGGTTTTAAGTGCAAGGAAGGGAGTCCTCCCCACCTCTGCTGATAGAGTCACAGCTGACTCAGTATATGATGGAATGGTAGAAAGAAGGCTTTAAGAAGTTTTGCTACAACCTCAAAACAAGGCATAATTAAGTTCCTTAATCACCCCCAAAGGAGTATAGGACCTTGACCATTTAATGAAAACAACAGACAGCTCACAGGAAATATCTCATGAATGTCAGAAAGAATGAGTCATGCTCCTTGTGTTGATATATAGAAGAAGCAAGTCACTCAGCAACTGAGGACTTCAGGTTTGAGTTCAAGAGATGGGGGCAGTTATGGAAAAAGATGCCCGGTCCCTGCACCAGAAGGCTGCAAGGGATAAAGATGGGGGAGAAGGGATTTTCTTCCCTTTTCACCTTCTCATCACTTTGTCAACAGAACCACTAGACCACTGGGAGAAACTGCATCCAGACTGGAGCAGAGACATACATTCTATACAGACGCCAAGAGACTGTCACTCAAGGTATGAGGCAGCTTCAAGGATCTAGCCTTGGAAATTCAGAGTTGATTATGGTGAGGTGCAGACCCTGATGCTGGGCAAGCTGTCCTGCAGAGGTGCTGAATCCAACTTGATCTCTTTTAGGGAAAACACTAGGCAGGAGCCACACCTAAGCTTTGGTTTTAGAGATTTCCCCCACCGTTCCATAGTGGGGATACAACAAGCCACAGAGAACAAGAAATGTCTAACCCTCTCCATTTGGGGCCATGACACTGACTGGATGAATCTAGACTCTGTATGAGTCTTAAAGCAACGGTTTTTATGCGAGGGTAAGTGCAAAGCCTAGGACTCTTATGGGGGAGGGCCCCTCTTGGCCCCAGGTGACATCTTTGGGATTTGTGCAGGATTTGAGGGGTGGAGTGCAAACAGCCTCAAACGTGTAATCTCTTTGGGAAAGATTTACTTGTGTTTGGGGTCCATGGGAGTTTGTTTGATTTCTTTTTCAAGGTAGCCTACCTGTGTTATCATCAGATAAATCCAGACCTCCATATGGAATATCACATGATTTTGGAGAAATCTGTTAGAGAAATGGAGCACCCTATGTGTTGCAGGAACATCCAAAGAGATTTTGTCTAGACCTCTATCTAGAATTCCCTACTTGCAGGGATCTAGATTTAATAAATGCATGAGTGAGGCCCTGAGCAAGATCCCCACCTGGGCCATGGATGATGACCATTAATAATAATAGTAACAAAGATGGTAGTGGCAATAATAATAGTGGTAACAATAGTAGTAGTGGTGGTGGTGGTAGTAGTGTAGTAGCAGTAGTAGTAGTAGTAGTAGTAGTAGTAGTAGTAGTAGTAGTAGTAGTAGTAGTAGTGGTAGTAGTGGTAGTAGTAGTAGTAGTAGTAGTAGTAGTAGTGGTAGTAGTAGTAGTAGTAGTAGTAGTGGTAGTAGTGTAGTAGCAGTAGTAGTAGTAGTAGTAGTAGTAGTAGTAGTAGTAGTAGTGGTAGTAGTAGTAGTAGTAGTAGTAGTGGTAGTAGTGTAGTAGCAGTAGTAGTAGTAGTAGTAGTAGTAGTAGTAGCAGTAGTAGTGGTAGTAGTGTAGTAGCAGTAGTAGTAGTAGTAGTAGTAGTAGTAGTAGTAGTAGTAGTAGTGGTAGTAGTAGTAGTAGTAGTAGTAGTGGTAGTAGTGTAGTAGCAGTAGTAGTAGTAGTAGTAGTAGTAGTAGCAGTAGTAGTAGTAGTAGTAGTAGTAGTAGTAGTAGTGGTAGTAGTAGTAGTAGTAGTAGTAGTGGTAGTAGTGTAGTAGCAGTAGTAGTAGTAGTAGTAGTAGTAGTAGCAGTAGTAGTAGTAGTAGTAGTAGTAGTGGTAGTAGTGGTAGTAGTAGTAGTAGTAGTAGTAGTGGTAGTAGTAGTAGTAGTAGTAGTAGTGGTAGTAGTGTAGTAGCAGTAGTAGTAGTAGTAGTAGTAGTAGTAGTAGTAGTAGTAGTGGTAGTAGTGGTAGTAGTAGTAGTAGTAGTAGTAGTAGTGGTAGTAGTAGTAGTAGTAGTAGTGGTAGTAGTGTAGTAGCAGTAGTAGTAGTAGTAGTAGTAGTAGTAGTAGTAGTAGTAGTGGTAGTAGTGGTAGTAGTAGTAGTAGTGTAAAAAATACAATAATGTACATAGAGTAAAAAAAGATCAGAAGGGGACAAAGAAACAAATAAGAATTATTGCTATTATTTTTATTCATTGTTATACAATTTTTAAAAAATTAAATAGCTTAGAGACTATGGTTTTATGTATTTATTTGTTTGTATTTTATGTATTTTTTTTATTGACTTGAATGTGTAGTAGGAGAGGAGGGTGATTGGAGACTCTTCAGAATTCAAGTCAAGTAACAGAAACAATGAGGTGTTAAGACAGTTACATTTGTCCCTAGTAAAAGGTATGAGACTTCAAGTCACTCCCATCTGCATGACCTGTTTGAAATTATGAATCCCCAAGACTGCAAAAGAAATGTTATAAAGTGTCTATTCATATGTTTTGTTATTGTTTAGTTGTTTTTCGGTCATGTCTTACTCTTTGTGACAGCTTTTGGGGTTTTCTTGGCAAAGATACTCAATACTCATTTTACACATGAGGAGACTGAGGCAAAGAAGGTTAAGTGACTTGCCCAGGATCACACAGCTAGGAAGTGTTTGAGGCCAGGTTTGAACTCAGGAAGAGGATTTTTCCTGCCTCCAGACCCAGCACTCTATCCGCTGTGCCACCTAGCTGCCCTATTTCATGTTACTTTTGACATTTAGAAAAAGGTCTTTTGTGAATTGATTCTGTTGACAATTTTCAAATTCACTTCCATATCAGGCATTCATGATTTTGTGTATCTGTCGTCTGTTGCCAAGCTAAACATCTTTCTCTGGACATGTCAATATCTTACCTGAGGTGCTCAGTACTGATCAAAATACTCTAAAGGAGACCTGACCAGGACAACTCACAGCCTTTTGGACACTATGCCTCCAGCAGCCCAGGATATATTTGCATTAATTATTTTGACTGTCACATCCCACCAATGGTTATGGAGACTGGATTTCACTAGAACCCCCAGATCCTCCTCAGATAAGTCACTGTCTAGTTACACTTCTCTCATTCTGTATTTCTCCAGTTGAATATTTGATTTCATATGTAAGGCTTTACATGTATTCCTGTTTAATCTCATTTTATCAGATTCAGCTCACTGTTTTAGTCTATGGAGAGCTTTTTGGAATACTGACTCTGAAATTCCATACATTAGTTACCTTTCTTGACTTCATATCATCTGAAAATCTGATAATCATGTCATCTATCCCTTTAAGAATGTTGAACACCATAGGAACATGGACAAATCCCTAGGGACCTTTGCTAGAAATCCCATTCCAAGATGACACCAAATCCTTCATGGCAATTCTTTGGTCCAGTCATTAAGGTAGTTTTGAATTCTCTTAATTGTCCTTTTGTCTATTCTGTATCCCCCATATCTTGTCCACAAAGATAGCATCAGAAACTGTCAAAGGCTTTGCTAAAGCCCTGAGAGATGTCATTCCATCCCATGCCAGTCTCTCATGCTGACCTCTTTACCTTTACCTCCCATCCTTCCACTTGGCTTCTCAGCTTCAGGCTACACATGCCCAGTTGCTTTAACAGATCCTTTCAATGACCTAGACCTGAGGTCCTTCATCATCCATCCATTGGACCCCCTCCTTTAATATATTGGATGACTCTCTGGGAGGAAAAGAGAGGGAATGATACTGAGAGAAATTCAGGTGATGTTAAAACAAAAAATATCAATAAAAATTTATTTTAAAAATATGCAGCTGATGCTACTTTTTCATTGCTTTAATCTCTGTTCTGATTAAATATAACACGGCAAGGAACTGAAAACAACTGAAATTATATTTCAGACTTGAAATAACTTCAGAAGCTCACAGAATCCCTTCTGTCTTGGGGCAAGCCAGTCCAGACAAGCAAATTACCATTAAAAGTCTCCACAATTAGAACCCCCAGTAGCTAAAGGCATAGCAGGTCAGGACCTTGGATAGTTTACATAAGCATAGTATCAGAAAATGGATTGATCTCTAAACAGGTGGGTAATGGAAAACACAGTTGGCTCTCAAAAAAAAAAAGTACACAAGACACACTTTTAAATTTAATAGGTATCATTGACATCTTCTCCATTGCTTTAAGTATAGAAAAGTCTTGATTTGCAGTTCCTTGATTTCAGAAATGTAAATACTCACGTGGAAATTGGCCTGTATGAGTTGACTCCAATAGACTGCTTGCCTCTAAACCTTGTCTAATCCAGACTTTCTAGGTATCTAAGAGTCTATATCTTGAGACTCCTAGAACCAAAGAATTTTAGAACTAGAGAGGATCATGGTGGCAATCTGTTCTCAGCAGCTTGGAAAGGCCCTGATGAGTGCATTCACACTAAGCAGTTAATAACTGATAACAGCTTCATATGGAACTCTACCAGGAATATTTGCATTTTAAAAGAGGATCTTCCAATGGATTTTTTTTGTTTTTAGCCATAACTGTTATGAGAGGTAGCCTGGAGAAATAAAAAGAACATTGTACCTATTGTCTAAAGACTTGGGTTACAATCTGCCTGTACCTACTACCTTTGTAGTGACTTGTTTGTCCTTCTGTTAAATGGCACCTGTTTCTTCCTCTAAACCTCCATTTCCTCATCTGTGAGATGTATAACACTTTTTCTATTGGTCTTTGGCAGATAAAGCAACGGGAGTTGTTGTTATTAATTCAAAGGAATGAAAATTGAATAGTTGAATTTAAGTTGTGTGTCTGGGTTGGGGTGAGGAGACATTTTTAGGCAGAGAACCCAGACCTCTACATAGTGGGGCCACCTAACTGACACCATCATAACTACTCTGCATAATGAGTTTGGAGTAACTATATACATTTTCAAGTATTTAAGGACCTGTCTTTTGGAAGAGAGAGTAGATTTGTTCTGATTGGCCCCTAAAAGGAAATCTAGAAGCAACGGGAAGAAACTGCAAAGATTTGAATTTACCTTGATGTAAATGTAAGGACAGAGTCAAAATTTCTCCATCCCATATTAGCCTAGATAGATTAGGTGAAAGTTTGTCTCAACCAATCACTTGGAAGCCTTAATATTATTTGTGAGTTTCCTCTTATTAGAGCACTTCAAGCAAAAGCTAGATGGTAATATGGGTATGTAACAGAGTTTTTCTTGTTCAGATGTGGGTTGGACTATGTAGTGCCTGAGGCTCTTGCTAGCACTTGGATTCTGGGATCCTCCATAGGTTTACAGTCTGATGACTTATTAATGATTAATTAATTCACAAGATACCTGTCTAGGAGATAGATCGCTTTATTTCTGAGAGCCTTTTGGAGAGAGGAAACAAAAAAAGATAAATCGATAAGACCAGATAATGGGAGGAAATGGTACCCAGGAACTGGAACCACAGGCTGAGGAAATCACTGACAGTGGTGAGCCCAGGGAAATCAGGGAATTAGGTGAACATGATTTCTTCTCCTTAATCTAGAAGACAAAAAGAAGATTCGATAGTACAGGCAAATTCCAGGGAGGAGTCAGACAGTCTGCGTCTTGAGGCTGTGCCCACCGAAATAGGCCACCCAGGCACAAAGCAACTCAGAAGTCCACTGTCCCTCCAGCATCACCCCAAATAGCTCCCACCCCAAGGCCCCTGGGTATTGCTGACCCCTGATGACTTTTACCCTGGTATGCGGAGAAAGAACATAAAAATCAGTCCTGCAGTCAGACCTGAGGCAGTTCACACAGGGAAACAACAACAAAACACACACACACACACACACACACACACACACACACAACAGAAAGACGATGGGTCCAAATGTAAGGGAACATCCTAAGTCAGAAGGCAGGATGCTACTCAGGGACCTCCCACAGTCTCTAGGCTAGGTAGGCCTCTTCTTATTCTGGTAGATAACTGTCTCCCTCTGGAAAACACTAAATCCTTGACCCCCCTTTCCAGTACTGACCACTCCTCTCCTGATGTACTACTGCCTCTACTCCCCATCTCTGATATGGGGCAAGAGGAGAAGTAAGTAGATTCTCTACCAGCCTCCTCCAAGACCTCCATCTATGCTCCCTGCCCAGGTCCTGTGTCCATCCACAGCTGCCCACCCTCCAAAGGGTCTTCCATGGAACCACTGGGACACCCAGTGCCTTACACACAGTAGGTATCACACATCCTTTCAGACTTGAGGCAGCCAAAATGTGTCCTAAGCCTACTCTCACCTCTGTTTTTGTGACTCTATCCAATCTCCTATTATCCCCTTTTGGCCTTGCCCCAGGTCCCTTCTGGACACCCCTGACTCTCCAAAGACCTTACCATGAACCTCCACTCAGGGCTGCTGTCCCAGAGTTGTGAATCACCCCCTTCTCCCCTCCTCCATTGCCCTTTGGACAGGAGAGAAAGGCATTTACACTCACATGTGAGCAATTATAGTAGCAGGGGCCTTCCTGGGGTATCTGCGCTTTTAATGGGCAGCTTAAGAAGCCCAGAGAAATGGGAACACTGGAGGAATTTCAGACAAAGTAGCAAAGATATCACTGGGGACATATCTCAGGCTGCCACTGCCTGGAAGAGGGGGTGCGGGGGGGGGGGGGGGGTT
This sequence comes from Notamacropus eugenii, assembly GCF_028372415.1. NCBI lineage: Eukaryota > Metazoa > Chordata > Mammalia > Diprotodontia > Macropodidae > Notamacropus > Notamacropus eugenii. The sequence goes on from NC_092872.1 coordinate 716,796,711, forward strand.
GTCCTAGCCACTGGGTCCAGACATCAAGAGAAATCTCAGGCTTACATTTTCTACCGCAGGTTTGCAGACAATCAATTTTGCTTTCAAAGTTGTTGCTGTTGCCTCCACAGCCTCCATAGATAAACATCCTACACATTTTGATCTTAAAGTCAAAAAACCACCTAGGGACGAGAGCTCGGCAGGAGCCCTGCTCTTCAGCCTCCTTGCAGAATTCTAAAGAGAAACACCAGAGGTGGAAATGATAAACAAGTGATCGCAGAGTGAATATTTACCAAAGCCCAATAGCTGTTGGAAGGAGGTTCAGAAAAGGAGAGTAACTTCCTAGAGGTGACAGAGATCAGAACTAGAGTCAGGTTTGCTAAGCAAAGTGAGGAGCAGAAGGATGGAGCTGGTGGTCAGGTCAGACTCCAGATTGGGTTTTCCCAGATATAGCCTGTTTCCTTTTCAGCATCCCAGATGTTGTAGCTATGGTACCTGTGTGATAAGTGCCTTGCTGGAGGTTTTTTGCAACAGATATGAATCAAAACGTCCAACAAGGCACATCAGCTGGCAACTTGTATCTTCTGTACTAGGCATAAAGCTTTGAGGAAACCCCGAACTCTAAGCCTAACAAAGGTCCAATATGGAGACCCTACAGCTCTCAGGGTACTGATACAAAATGAAGCCCCTTCCCTATTGGGACAGAGAGTCCATTAAGCAGGAACAAAGTGAGATAGAGTGGTAGTCTATCTGAGAAAAGGGAGAAGTAAAATTTTGATATAATTCCTTTATATAGAGTCTTGCTGATCTTTGGATTTCTGGCAGAGAAGAGCTAAGGGCAATTACTGTTTTCATTTGGGCTTGGTAAGAATTTCTATATTGCCAGAATCAGGGAAACAAAACATGGAATCCCTCAAAAAAAGGGGAAAGGCTCAGGAGAGTGCACCCCCTTTAAGAATAGAAGTGTGATAGCAGGACACAAGAACTGTCCATAAAAGACAATGAGCTTTCTGATTCCACCAAGTAAGAAGGATGAAGAGTATGTGATACAGAGAGAATAGAGAAGCCTGAGAAGGAGAAGACCCCCTTCCTTCTCTTCTACTCCTCACTTTCTCATCTCTACCCATCACCCCTCCCCCTCCTCAGTCTCTATCCCCCTCTACTCTCCTTTTCCATTACGATGTCTGGAAGCTCCCCTCTATCCTAGACATCTTCTTATGCCAATGGAAAACTATCTCCCTCCAGAATCCACTGAATCCCTGACCATCTTGTCCTCTCATTGCTCCCACATCTCAGACACTGTATGAGAGGAAAAATAAGTATGTACCCTATCACCATCATTCAGAAACCTCCTTTCCAGTTCCTTCCTGCTGCCATCTGTTGACTTCCAAGTCACTCTCCCTCCTTTCTGGATGCACCTATAGTATATGGGTAATTCTGCCCCACGCCTTCATTTGAACTATTCTCCAAACTTCATGTTTTGTGTGTCACTTGTCAACAGTGTTTTGTCAGATTTTGCTTCCCAATCTATTCTCTGAGCCCCCCTCTTTTGGAGGGGAGTTAGTTGTTTAGTTCATCCTGTTCACATGCATGTTGAGGGTTGTTTTTCTGGTCAAGTATCCTAGTATAATGGTTTCTGCTCCTTCCAAAGAAAATAAACTTAAAGAAATAATGAGAAAGAGGTCAACAATAGTGATGTATGATTGGGGAGGGGCAATCTGGTCCTACTCTTAGAAGATTAAAGAGTATCTAGAGACTGTTACCCCTAAAATTCCTTACCCTTCTCCCCCAGACCACACCCATATCATTGGGTCAGGTAAGAACCAAGGTCGGGTGGGAAGGAGAATTCCCCATCTAGAAAGATAAATCTTCCTGGGATCCCAGCTTTTAGGTGAAACCAAGCCCTCCTCCTTGGACGCCAGTCCCCCATACCTACCTCTATTGACTGCATCAGTCTTCTTCTCTAAGCAGAGAATGAGTAGCACCAAGATGGTAAAGGTGGCCCAGTTCTTCATGATGCAGCTCATCAGGAGAGGCCAGCCTGGAGCACACATCGATGCCCTCAGTCCAATGGGGGTGAGGCTGACTCTGAAGAATAAACACAGGGGATGGGACTTTGCCTCTCCACCAGTTCCCTCAGCAATTTTCCCTTCTTGGCAGGGGCCCTGCCCTTCACTGCTTTCTTTGGAACAACACCCCTCCCTCCCAGGGGCACACTTGGGAAAGCACAGTGAGTTCCCTAGAACAAGCTGTGTGGCAGAGGACATGCTTTCTCTATCTCCTGGGGATCTTTATCTGATTTCAATTGGTGCTTTTGTTGAGACAATCCAAGGGTTTGGGGTTCCCGCATATGGCTACAACTGGGAGACAAGACCCCCTCATCTCCTACTTAGCCTAAGGAATATAAGACATGCCAGGCTCAGAATGGCAGCCATTGGAAGTTGGCTAATCACTACTGACACTATCCTTATAAATATTCTTCCATTACTGAGACTAGTGTATTGGTAAACAATGGAGGTAGATGAAGGCTATTCAGTTCTGGCCTTTGGATCAAAGACATGTGAGACTTTCTCACTGGGCAAACCTGCTGTGTTCTCCACAGTCCAAACATCCTGGGACCCAAGGGTAGCCACCTCCTAGCTGAAGGTGTTCGTCCTATGCATCCCATTCCCTTTAAACAATTCAGCCCTCAAGGTGGGTGTTAAATGGCTCCTTTCCCTGAGCCTTGAAAGAACCTGGTCTCCAGGTCCAATAGACAGTTGATGTATCCAGGAGGGTTTAAAGGAAGGAAATTCAGAGCGAGTACATAGGGAGGGAGGGTAATAAGAGGCAAGGAATCTCCTTATTTTAGATTAAACTGCTAACCTGTACTGCCCTGTAGCTTGACAGCAGGTCTCATGAGTTATTTTCTGATACCTTGAAAATGTGCTGATGGAAAGATTAGGAGCCAAAGAGAAAATTACCCTGCTTCAGTGTTAGGAGAAAAGAGAAAAACAGAATGCATGCGTTCATTTCCTCTCACCAGATCACTGAGGAGAGGAAAAGGAGACCGGGAGAGAGTTGGGATGCCCAATAATCAGTCAGTCAATCAAAAAGCAATGATTAAGCCCCTACTATGTGCTAGGCATTGTCTCGAGCACGGGGATAAAAGAAAGACAAAAAGACAGTCCCTGACCTCAAGGAGATCAGCATCTAATGGGAGGGACAAGATACAAACAACTATGACCTGAAATAATTTCAGAAGTTCACAATTTCCCTGTCCCCAGATGGGGACAAGCCAGCTCAGCTAGGCATATTACTATTAAAAGTCCCCACAATTAAAACCCCAGTAGCTACAGATGCAAGTGGATGGAGCAGGAAGTGGGAGAGATAGACTAGCTGACCTCTTATGTTGTTATTGACAGTTCGGTTGTGCCTGACTCTCCATGATCCCATTTAGGGTTTTCTTGGCAAAGATACTAGACTGCCTTATCCTTGATCTCTGGACTTGGAAACCATGTTTCCAAGTTTCTGCTGCTGTATCATCCCGGAAGTTCCTTCAGCACCTGGGACTTCCTCATCCTGGAACCACCAATCACCTCTATAGGCTTTCTCAACCTAGAAGAATGTGGATCTCCCAGGAAAATCCCACACAGGCATAAGGGATCTTGTCTCCAGTGTTGTGGGTTAATGCTGGGCACAGACTAGCCTCAAAACTCCCTCATACCTCAGACCATTCTGTACCATCCCTCTTCCAAACAGTTCCCCTGTATCACCCTTAGTATTTCCTGGCACCCCAAAGTTCTGCTTTGGAATCTCCTCCCCAGTTGACATTCAAGAATAGTGCCCCAGACTCCCAGATTATGTCCATTCTTCCCCATTCCCCCATCAGAACTCCAGGGGAGAATCATTGATAAGTCTGACCGTTTCTACAATATTTTCATTTTCAAAGGAGAACTTGTGATGTCCAGAGAATCTGGATCCCAGAAAGCTGTGACAAAAGGAAGCATCAGAAAGGAGATATGTGAGGTTGACTTTGGTCCTGAGGAAAGCTATGTCTCTCCACAGAGCTAGAACTAGGGCAGGGCAAGCAGAGCTTTGACCCAAATGTGGAAATTTATGAGAGTGGTGCTTGTTACCAGTTACCCCAACTATATTGATTGAACAATATAGTTACTGGCCTCAGGTGTAAAAACAGCCAGATCCCCAAAGTTTCCAAAACAATTCATTTAATGTGGGTAGCACTTCTTCCTGCTTGGTTCTAACTTTTTTTTTTAATACCCCTCAGACTATTTTTTTCTGCCATTCCTGTTCTGGTAGAACATTTGAAAAAAATGTATTTATTCTTATATATACATAAATCTCTCAGCAAAAGAATCTGGAATTCAAAGAGGAAGAACTGAGAGGACTGAGGACAAGGGTTACAAACCTTTCCAGCTGCTGTCACCCACAGACCACCCCCTGGTTCACTCATCAACTACTGTCCCTATCTGGTACCCAGTGGTCCATCCCTTAACTTGAACATTGCACAGTTTAGTGACATATACTAGATGAGACAGTCCTCTGTCATGTCTTACTCCTACCTCCACGTTCATGAAGGGGGTTCATAGTTGATACTCATGAATGGTTGTTGATAGTGTTGGGGGTTAGAGGATAGACCATACGCCACTGGGGACAAGCCATGCCTCCCCCAGTGCAAATATACCCAACCACTAATCACAAGAGACTGATCAAAAAATCCACTCATGGTTCAATGAAGGTGAAGACCAGCCCTTTGGAAATGGAATCTCAATGACTCCCCACACCCCCCAGGGTAAATTGAGCTCCTAGTCATGCCTCTACTATCTTATTAAATCTAGCCTCACATACTTCTCCTCCCTGGGTAACCTTGCCCCTAGCAACAAAACAAATGACTGAGATTAGGTGACCTATAAGTGAATGTGGCCAGTACTCAGATCCTGTGTTCTTCACATGCTGCTGCATGAGAGAGTCTATCTTTCCATCATGCTCATTACACTAGAAAGACAAAAAAAGGAACTCGAAGTTTTTGAAGACCTTTACGAGCCTAATGGTTATTAAATATGGATATTTCGAATTACTGTCATATATAATCAACCCCTCAACTAGGAAGTGGCTGATATTGCTGTTAACATGATCACCAACTGAGTACTGCTTAAAATTATAGGCAGGGGCACCTTCTAGTTGGCATAGAACCTTCTAAGACTGAAGCTTGTATTTGATCTGAGCTTGAATCCACATAAAAGTGTTACAGTAATCCATCATTTAGGTGGAAAACAAGACCTTCCCATCCTTCCTTATAAGTCCAGATGATGCTAATAATAGTAATGACTAGTATTCGTGTAATACTTTAAGGGGGGAGACTCACAACTATCCCAGGAGGTAAGTACTATTCTGGTCCCCATTTCACAGTTGAAGAAACTGAGGCAGAGAGTGCTTAAGTGATTTGCCCAGGATCACACAGGTAATGTGTCCAGGACAGGACACAAACAAGTCTCATTCTCTACTCACTGGGCCACCCAGCTGTCCCTAAATGTTACAACCAGCCAGGTGAATGTAGACTGCTGGGAAGGTTGAAAGACTGGCTTTATCAAAGTAATGGCTAGCACCTTTTGACTTTGTTTCCCCATTGTACATAATTTACAGGCTTGTTCATGGACCCTACTATGATAGCTTTGGAATATGTGTAGTTTTTATCAGTTGGCTGTTCCAAGAAGTATTTATGTCATTTACCTAGAACCAAAAACAACTAAGGAAGTTTTGTCCAATTATGCCTACAAGAGACAGAAGAGTGGATCACCTCCCCCATCTCTCTTGCTGCTTTCTGTCCATGAAAGAGCTGCAAATGTTTTTTGGTGGATCTTACTATTACATAACAAGCATCCCTCAGCCTACAGTCATGGTGACACAGGGGTAGAAAACCCTGCTACTCGTACTTTTCCTGTTTGAATTTGCACCTGCCTGTCTGTTTTCTTGAGGCTCCTGCTACACACCTCAGACAACTGAAACCTTTGAGAGCCACTTCTTCAAGTGAGTGGTTCTGATGTGTGCCCTGAACCTTAGACCATAGGATAGAGTCTGGGGGGACATCATCCCAAAACTATTGAATGATAGTCCCCAGAATGAAGGAGTGAAGATGCTGGAGGAAGTACTGTACATTGCTTCCAATGTACAGTATGATTCCAATGAATAAGTACAGCATTCTTTCTGGAAGCCATCATATTTGGAGATACACTCAGATCTGTCCCAAGCAGGGAAGATTGCCCCTGAGTTTGCCAGGAGATAACAACTAATTTCAAATTTTATTTTCCATTGATGTTTTGGCCCAACCAAAAACAGGTCAAGTTTAACTAAGTTTGGGTAATTGGAGAAGGGCTTGACATCATCCCTGACTATGCTGGGAGATAAAGCTTTTGATTAGGAAGACCCAGAAAGGATGATGATCGTGGAAGGAATCAAGTAGCACCTTCCCCAAGACACAGAATTGGGAGTGGGGGAAGGGAGGATCTCCAGACTTAGACACCAAGACCATTTGCAAGCCTGAGTAAACAGATCTTCCAGGGCATAGCTGAGGCCATAGTGGTCACTTTGATGACAGACTTGTTAGATTTTTCTTAGAATGTTGTGACCTCTAACTAACCCACTATGCACTATTTCCATCTAAAGTAAAGGTCTGGGTCCTGCATTGCTGAGGATCATGGAATCCTAATCACCTGAGTAAGTGAGTGAAATATTGCAAGCCACATCTAAGCCTATGAACAGGGAGAATAACAAGGAGGTTGTCCTTAGGTTGCTGAGGAGATAAGGTTACAAGCTACAAGAAAATTAGATGTTGCTGACCAATAACCCCTGTCACATAGAGAAGAAAGGTGTCTTTATTTCCTGTTTAAGGATAGGTTCTGTGCTAATCACATTATTAGTAGTATGTCCATAACCCAAGAGCAAGCTTCTACCAAAGCAGCTTCTTACCTTCTATAACTTGGTGAATTCTCTACTCGGTGATGGATACATTCGCTCCCACTGGACGGTCATCTCCATGGAGAAAAAGGAAGATTTGGGCACTCAACTGAATTAGAAAAAGAAATTCTGACAACTATCTTTACCCTGTATTTGACAACTATATATACACATGCATACATATATATATGTATGTATGTATGTATAGAAAGAGAAAGAGAGAGAGAGAGGAAGAGAGAGATAGAAAGAGAGAGGGAGAGAGACAGAGAGATGGAGAGAGAAGAGAGAGAGACAGAGAGAGGAAGAGAGAGAGAGAGAGAGACAGAGAGAGAAGGAGAGAGAGAGAGAGAAAGAGAGGGAGAGAGAGGAAGGGAGAGACAGAGAGAGGAAGAAAGAGAGAGGGAGAGAGAAAAGAGAGACAGAGACACAGAGAGAGAGATGGAGAGAAACAGAGACAGAGAGAGAGAAAGAGAAAGACAGAGAGAGAAAGAGAGAGCAAGGGAGAGAGACAGAGAGAGAGAAAGCGAAACAGAGAGAGACAGAGAGAGAAAGAAAAAGGGAGAGAGAGAAAGAGAGAGGGAGAGATAGAGAGAAAGAGAGAGCAAGGGAGAGAAAGACACAGAAAGAGAGACAGAGAGAGAGAGAAAGAGAGAGAGGGAGAGATTCTATTGTGTTGTTTCAGTTGTATCCAACTCCTCATGACCTCATTTGGGGTTTTCTTGACAAAGATACTAGAGTAATTTCCCATGTCCTTCTCCAACTCATTTAATAGATAAGAAAACTGAGACAAACAGGATTAAGTGACTTGCCCAGGGTCACACAGCTAATGTCAGGAGCCAGATTTGAACCCATGAAGATGAGTCTTATCAATTCCAAGCCTAGTGCTCTATCCACTGTGCCACTTAGCTGCCCAATGTATAAACTAAGTTAGCCATAACTTGCCTGTATTGGTCAGTCCGGAGTTTGGGCCATCAGCAACAGGCTCTCGCTGCCCTGAGTCCATTTCAATGATCTTTGAAAGTCTGTAGTGGAATATCCTAGGGAATCTGTCCTTTGTCCCTGGTTCAAAATTCTTATCAGTGACATGGATGACAATATAGATAGTATGCTTACCAGATTTTCTGATGATGTAAATCTAAGAGAGACAATCAACAAACTGAATGACGTCCAGAAGCCACAAGATTTCTACAGACTAGAATTAAGGATTAAATCTAATCAGATGGAATTTAATAAGAGTAAAGATTAACATGGGCAAAAAAGTCAACTTCATAAGTACAGGATGAGGGAAATGTGGATAGACCACTGCTCCTATTGAAAAGATCTGAGGGTTTTAATGGACTGAAAGCTCTATATGAATTAATGGGGCAAGGTAGTTGTAAAAAAAAAAAAAAAAAAAAAAGATACCATAGTCTTGAGGGTCTGTTGACTTCAGAAGAAGGGAAATAGCAGATCTACTATATTCGATCCTCTGAAAGACCACATCTGGAGTATGTTGTTTGATTCTAGGTGTAATGTTAAGGGAATTTGAAGCTCTTCCCTGCCCCTTAGTAGGCCCATGTGACCTGCTTTGAGCTTTGGCCCAGCCCACAGCTTGAGTTACTGGAGTTATTGGAGCCAATAGTGAGAGGAGCTTGCTCAAAGGGTGGAGCAGGATGAGAGAGGAGGTGGAGGGAGCTAGGAGAGAGCAGGCAGAGCAGAGCAGCTAGCATGAGTGACAGAGGGAGTGATTTTGCCTAAAGGAGCTTGTTTGTGGGGAGGCCTAATAGAGGGAAGACTTGGGGATGGGGGCGCTTCCTTTATTGGTAATGTGTACAAACTTCATTGTTACCAAGGTGGAATTGGCTTTCTGGCATCTGAATAAATATTTTGGTTTTGGCTTTGAGGATGAGAGTTTATATTTTGCAAATTTACCCTGGAAATACACATGCATATCCATAGTGGCTGCTATGGGTAATGCATTGGTGCTACGTGAGGAAACACATTTAGGAAAGATGCTGAAAAAGCTATGTGAGGAGAAGGGTGGCAAGGATGGAAAGGAAATGACAATCCACTCCTACATCTTTGCCAAGAAAACTCCCTGGACAATATGGTGTATGGGGTCACAAAAAGTCAAGCAAGACTAACATTCCACTACATAGAACTGATTTTATTCTAGCTCATTCCATTCCTTTTACTCTATTTCACAAGAAGATATTACTTGTCATCTCATACTGTGATGTGTCCAGTGGACATATTTGACTATAATAAATCAGAAACTCCATCTGGGAACACAGGCAATCCATTAACTAACAGCTGGATCTAAGCGGCTTGGGTATAAGAAGGGTTCTTCTGAGGTTGGGTGATACTGGCAAAGATACATAGAGCAAAAGTGATAGAACCACTTTCTGTTCCTTCCCTTGTCATGACCACCCTCTGCCCCAGAAAATCTAAAGTCTAACAGTAATTGTCTGACCAGCTCGGTAGCATCACAGGGTAGGAAGGAGAATTTTCTGGGGGAGATGGACTCTTTATCTTGAAAGACAGAGACTCTTGGCCCTCCAAGGAGCCCAACCTCTTGGTTAATCCAACCATTCCCTCCCCACTTGGTGCCCAACCTCTTCCTAAAGCATACATTCCTTACACCCACCTTTCTCTGATGCAGACCTCTTCATCTCTGAGAAAAGGAGGAGGAGCACCAAGAAGATGGGGGAATGCCCAGAATCTCACGATGACACTCTAGAGAAAGGTCCAGCCTGGAGTAGATACTTATACCCTCAGCCCATGGGGGTCTGCTTAGGATAGAGGAAAGAAGAGTAAAGGTAGGGGAAGGCATCTTGCCTCACAGCCAACCCCTTGATGTCCTGCCTTCTTGGCAGAGTACCTGATGCCCTGCTGGTGCCTGAGGGCTAGAGCCCAAGATGAAAGGAGACAAAAAGTCCCCTGGGACAAGCTGTCCATCCATCACAGATCAAACTTTTTTCTCCCTCCCTCCCCAGGACAGCAAGCAATTTGATATAAATCATACATATACAATCATATTAAATGTATTTCCACATTAGTTGTGTTGTGAAAGAAGAATCAGAACAAAAGGGAAAAACCAAGAGAAAGAAAAAATAAATGAAAGAAAAAGGTGAAAATATTCTACATTGATCTACATTCAGCCTCCACAGTTCTTTCTCTAGATGTGGATAGTATTTTCCATCATGAGTCCTTTGGAATTGTCTTAGGTCATTTCATTTCTGAGAAGAACCAAGTCTATCATAGTTAATCACACAATGTTACCATGTACAATGTTCTCCTGGTTCTGTTCACTTCACTCAGCTTCTCCATGGTTCTTGATCTGTTTTATAAAGTCTGAAAAGAATTGAAAGCAAAGCAAGAATGTCTGTCAGTTTGGGGATGGGTGAACAAATATAAATGCAAAATATGATAGATAAGGAATTTAGAGAAATTTGAGATGATTTGTATGAACTGATGCAGGAGCAGGACAATACACAATGGAGCCAACAAAACAAAGGAGATTGTCACTTAAAGGCAACAAAACTCAGATCAAGGCAATGACAAATCTTAATTCGAGAGAACTGATGACAAAACACTCTTCCCCTGCCTCAGGAGAGAAATAGGGGACTACATTCACCAAATCAGGTATGTGCTGTCAATGTGTCAACACACGTTGACAACATTTGTTTTGCTTAATTTCATTTCTCATAAATGTAAGGGAATTTGCCTGTTCATGGCTAGATTTCCTACTACGGAGGCACCTGGTGTTCCTGAGTTCCTATACCACATAAGAGGAAGTAGAGTCCTTTGATTGGCTTCACAGCCACAATAGGCTACTCCTCCCCATATGATAAGGGAACTCAGGGAAGCCAGGTATTTCCATGGTAGGAGACATGGACACAAGGATGAAATCTATGAGAGGGAATTATTTGGAAATAATAGTCATTTTTAAATCTATTTTAAAATGGAGGCTGCTTCTATAATCAGTAGGAGTCCAATAAATATTTGTTGAATAAATGGAATCCATGTTCCCAGTTCTGATTTTTCCTGTGGTCCCAGCTCAGTTTTTCTTAAAGTTATAGTAGTTTTGGAAGAGTCAACAGCTTTATCTGCCCCCTCCCTCAGGTTGAGTTGCATCTGTCCCCTTTTTAGTATCAACCTGCATGTATTATTCCCTGAACAATAACAATAGAATGGAATAGAACTGAACAAAATGGAAGGTGATGGGATGGGAAGAAAGGGATAGAATGGGATGTAGTGGGATGGGATTGGATGGAGTGGGATGGGATGGGACAGGACTGGACAGGATGGAATGGGATTGGGTAGGGTTGGATGGGATGAAACTCAAGATAAACTTCTAGCAATTACATTGTTCCCACCCCCATGACTCTGGGCCTTGATCTATTAGAGATGATTATTACCATGTTGCCCATCTCTGGTCATCTCCTTGCCATGCATGGATATTTACCTTCCTCTCTCCCCTCCTGTCCCCCTTTCTGACTCTGACTCAGAGACTGGCAGTCAAATCGTGACGATCCTTTATGAAAAAACAAGTCAGTCATTTGCTCAGTGGCTTCAATCCTTGGCAATAACTCAACTCTGTGTTGTCTTTCCCTACAAGAATGTTTATATTCTCTTTAAGGTTAAAGACAGTCTTGCTCACTTCTATTTGTTTCCTCAGCATGTGGCCCAATACCTGGCAAACAGTGATTGCTTAATAAATGCTTTTTCCTTTCTTTTCATTCATTCTGAAGGTAATAGAGATGAGAACATGCTGCCATTGCTGATTTATTAATTTAATGGATATTTATTGAACTGGTATGTTTAAGGCCAGTATATTAAGGTGGGAGCATCAGATTCTTGTGGCAGCCAAGGTTGGGATGCTATATCAGATTAAGCTCCAAAGGGGTTAAAACAAGAGCATGTCCTCTTATGGATGCACAGCCTGTTCCAGAGAACTCAGTGTTTGTTCATGTGCTTCCTGGGGGTTCTGACCCTAGGGCAGCATCAGAGAGCTAGATCATTGCAAGTTGGCTATGAGTCAATACCCCACGCCCTGCCTTCGTTCTTCCAAGATCCTCCCCAGCTCTCAACCTTATCTTCATGGGCCTCAGGAGAAGGTGTAAGTTCCCTGTCCTGGCTACACTTTTCCACAGAGGGACACCATGAGACCCTGGGCACCTCTCACCCTTCTGGTGCTGGTCTTCTCCTTCTGCATAGAGCTGAAGGCTACATCAGGTGGGTGTGGGAAACATATGCCTGAGGAGATCGGACACAGGGAGGGACCTGAGTGATTCTGGAGGCTGAACTCCCAGAAGGGTCTGCCTCTCCAGGTGGGATTCCATCACTGCATCAAATTGTTCTTTCCTATTCTGTCCTAGGATGGAGCAAACCAGACAGCCCCATCCTAAGAGGCTGGACCTTAAAACCTTTGCCTGGCGGAAACAAAGTGAGTGAGGAATGAGAGAAGGGAAGAGATCTCACCTTTACCAGAATCACCAAAACTAATCCTTTCCCACCTCTAAGTCCCTTAGAGGAAGATAGAGTCATGAGGGGGAAATGAGAGTCAGTATTTTTGCCCTGTTCACCCAATATGTCTCCTCTGCAACTTAAAAAAAAAATGAGCTATGCCAAATTCTGATTGAGAAAGCCAAGAAAAAAATCACAAAGTCATTTTTTCAGCCCAGGAAAGCTGAACTGGGGCCATCTCCAAGGTGCCTTCTTAAGTAGCTTTGGTTTGGCTTCTTGGAAGAAGTAGGATGGCTGGTCTTTTGGCCTCTGTTTAGTGCTGAAATCTCAAGAGTAGTTCTAAAGGGATAGGCTTGGAGCTCAGAGAGGAGCAAGACCCCAGAACAAGGGAGACACATGGATCCTAGATATCTGCCTTTTAGCCTCTTGGTGCCTCCCCTCACAAAAACCCCTCTCTCATCCTTGACCTTTGCCACTCCCCACTCTGCTGAGGCTGTAGCATCTCCATATTGAATCATCCCCACCAAAATTTGATCTTAAGGAGCAGAGCTACACCTAAGGCATCATGAATAAAAAGTAGCCTGATTCACACTGTCAAACACACACTAAGAAACCATTATATGATGCATATAGCATGCACACATAACTACAGTTTCTAGGACCCTGGAAATGGTATCACCTATCTCTGAGAAGACAAAAAAAAAAAGATTCAAAGCTCACCTACTTCCTGATGAGCTTGTGGTCCCGTAGAAAAAGATTCAGGCAACCTGACCTCAAAATCCAGTTCATGACTTCTGTGTGTCTTTGGCAGGAGTATCACTTCCCTCTGTCCACCAGTTTCCTCCTATGTACAATGAATGGGTTGGACCAAATGATCTCCAAAAACCCTTTCAGCTCTGACTTTCCATGACTGTAAAAAGCAGGGATTTCTCCTAATATCCCTCCCCTCCATCCTTCTTTCCACACTCCATTCCTTCAGACCCATCCTGTCCAAAAAAATCAAGGAGTCTTACTAAGAGATGCAGAATCCTAGCGTATAAGAAGGATGGACTTACAATCAAAAAACACCTTAATTTAAATCCCACTTCTGAGATTTGTGAGCTATTAGATCACAGGTAAGTTCTGTAACCCCAGCCTCAGTTTCCTTTCCTTGGAAAAGGATATAATAGCCATGGATACAACAATTCCTCCAATCTCACCTTCAGTACTATTCTGAGGGTCAGTTGAGGTATATATGTAAAGCGCTTTGCAAACCTTGAAGTATTGTATAAATGTCAGCCATTGTCGTTATTATCTTTTAAGTAAGCTACAACTTTTGATGTTGGTTGTCAAATTTAAGGATCCCTATAGGCCCCATATGGATCTGGAAGATTATAAATTAACATTATACAGTATCATATTTTAATTTACTTATTTTATACATTTATATGTGACATATATGAATCTACTTATATATTATGCTATTTATATATTATTTCCACATTATAAATATATTTATTTACTTATCTATTTTGTCTATTTAATCTGGTTTTTAGATGCACTTGGGAGTGCAGGCCTCAGTCGGCCACGAGTTTGATGCTTCTGATGTAAGGGATGCTGAGCCCTATACCCAAGTCATCTCCCCCAGTGCTTTGTCATGCCCCTGAAATATGCCCTTTGGGTGGCAGGGTGCCAGGGAAAGAGACTTGGACTAGAAAAAGTCAAGGAACAGGATTTAAGTTCCAGCTCTGGCACTAAATGACTATGTCACCCTGACCACATAAGTCACTTAGCCTCTCTGGACCTCAGTTGTCCTAATCTGTAAAACCAATGACCTGGACAGCTTGATTTCTAAGATTCCTTCCTGCCCTGACATTCCTTTTTCCCTTTTTTGACATTCTATGCTCCTTCTCCACATCTCTTTGTAACAACCTCTGCATCTACAAAATTTCCATTTCCCAGAGTTCCCTACCAAAAAATACATCCTCCTAAGAGGAGACCCTTATCAGCTGCTACCTTAGTGGAGATTGGCAACCAGCCACTGGGGATGAATGTCTTATGGGAATTATATACCACCCCCATGAGTAGGTATTCCATAGGGCAGAGGAAGGGCATTGTTCTCAGGTATCTGGGGTAACCAGGTTGGGTCTAAGTGAACCCTGCAATGGAACACTTGAGACACTCTGGATTGGACCATCAAAGGACCTGGGTTCCAATCCTGGCCCTGTGACTTGGTCCTAAGGTGGTCTTGAAATCTCTTCTTATTTCTGAACCTCTATTCTTTCATCTTTACAATGAATGAATTAAGATAGATGATCTCCTGTGGCTCTAAGACATAGGAAATGTCACCTATGGATGCCTCATCTCCATGGCCCCCTTAAGTCCCCTGCTCTCCCTTCAGGTATATGCAAGGCTGAGGAGGATCAAGGCTTCTGTCGGGGCTACTTCCTGCGCTGGTTCTTTAACACAACATCCAGAAATTGTGAAACCTTCATCTATGGAGGCTGCGGAGGCAACAGCAACAACTTCCACTCCAAGCTTCAGTGTATTGGAAAATGCATCCTTTGGGGTAAGGCTTCTCAGGGGCTCAGGGCAGTCCCTGGCCCATGCACAGAGATCTGCTGAGGAGCTGGGGCTTGAAGGTGGAAATCAGGGTGCTATGTGGGGATCGTGGGGTGCTTCACAGGGGAATCAGCAGTTTTTAGGCAACCAAAGGCTGCATAAGGTCACTGAGCTCAGAGGGCAAGGAATTATAGGAGACAAGCAAGGAAAGAGGGAAAGACAAACTTTAGCCACTGCAACGATTTTTTCCCTTGCTGGCCTCAGGAGGGGTGAGGGGATGTGTAGGGGATGCTGTTTATATAAATGGCACTATGTTCAGGGCTGGAAGGATTCCCTACTCTCCAGCTCAGGGATCTCTCCCATATAGTTGACCTCACCTTGGGTCCCTTATCTATCTCTTATCTCCAGGTGATGAGAAAGAAAATCTGAAGCCCAGAATGGGCCAATAACATCCAGAGACCATGAGAATGGGGGTTCTTTGGCAGGGGCAAAGGCCAGAGTGGCCAAGATACCACTTCTCTAGGGTCTGTCCATGGGATACTTGGGCCCTGGCTAGAGAGACCCAAACACAGGACCCAGGAAGGGAGGGAAACTCCCTCCCTCAGATCTTTTTGTCTGGTTTACCCCTGGGGGTGGACTGAGAGAGTGGAGAGAAGTGGGAAAAGGTGTGTGGAAGGAAAGCTGAGCAAGTCTGATGATGTGACAAGGACGGGAATCTTTGTTTTCCAGGCTAAAGAGAAGTCTTCTACTGTCAGGCAGAGCCCTGCCTCCCCTGGCCTCTGGAAGGTTCAGCCTGCAGGCCCCCATGCCTATCCCTGGGTGTCCATACCCCTAGTCTTATGCTCATTCCAGGAACTGATTCCTCTCCTTCCCCCATCTTGTACCCTCCTTGTCTCTTAAACTCTCAGTCCTATGTTCTCCATCTGTGTTGGTATTAACCCTCCCTTCAGTCCCCTGAAATAAAGTGCCCATCTCTCCCTGGAACTGTCTGCCTGTCATCTACCAATAGCTTTTGCCCTATCTTCAGCCTATGCTAGTCAAGGTCACCTTAGAAAGTAGCTAGCTAACTTGCTCCAGGAAAGTGTTTCCAGGTATCCTGTCTTCTCAGTCCCATCCCTGAACACATTGTGGTCCAAGCAGAAGGCAAAAAAATATAGCCCCTGAATTCACACTGAAAGCAAAGAGACTCTTCACACCTGTAACTCCTAGAAAGACAGTCCAATTGGGATAAAATTCAGCCCCCTCTTCTTGAAGGAGAAGAGAAAAGACCAGATCCCTGCAGGTAATAAGCATAAAAGAGAGGGAGAAGGGAGTTAAGAACCACAGAAGGCAAAGTGGTCTTCCATCTTAACACAAGATGCTATTAGTAGATACAGTCAGAGCCCTTCAGGAATTCTGTGCCCAACACTGGGTATCACATTTCAGGAGGAACTTTGGCCTTTTGGAGCATATACAAAGGAGAGGGACTAAGAGAGTGAGGGATCTGGAAACCATCCTCAACAATGCCATGGCCATATCATACCTTGTACCAACAGGTTTTGCCAATTTCTCTCCACCCATCAATCCCTTCTATCAATTGGTTTTACCTTCCCATTTTTTTTTGCTCACAAAAGTTGAATCAGTGGATGAATGTTTTAGGAGGTAGATAATTGGTCACTATAAATAATTTTCTAAAAACCATGGCCACCTAACAGTGAAGCAGACATAGTGAACTATGGGAGTCTATCCAAGTCGATTCCAAAGGACCCATGATAAAAAAAAAAATGCTGTCCACCACCAGACAGAGAACTAATGGTGTCTGGATGCTTTTTTAACTTTCTTCTTTTTTGCCACATGACTAATATGGAAATAAGTTTTGAATGATTTCACATGTGTAATGGATATTACATTGCTTGCCTTTTCAATGGGAGGGGAACTAGAAGGAGGGAGATAATTTGGAACTCAAAAAAAATTTAAAATGAAAGTTAAAATGAATAAATAATAAATTCCCCCCCAAAAAAGATGTAACGAGTTCCCCATTACAAGAAGTGGTTAAGCAGAGACTGGGATGGGGCATTCCAGAGATATGGGTGTTCCAGGAGGACTAGCACCTCTGGTGGGAGGACTTGCTAATGCCTTTTCGAGGCTGTTCATCCACCTTAATGCCACCTTCACCAAATTCTCACCTGTGGCTCCATGAACCTATAGTATGTACAACAGCCAAACTCTAGTAAACCGGCTCAGCAGATGGACTAAACCAGATCAAGGTAATTAAGAGGCTACAAACCCATCGATGACTTAGGGGATGACTGCTCCAAGCATTAGAAGACTTCCCCCAGTGGAATGGCTAGATGAGAACAGTTTATTCCAATGGTCAAGATTACAGCTAAAGTAGGCTCTGCAGAGTACTTGACGCTTGGTCAGACATCAAAGACACCAAGGTCATTCACTGCATCCTGGGCCACCGCCAGTGGTCCTGTCTTTTGTCTTGTCCCTAGGCTCTGATGACTCTGGAAAAAGGAGGTGAGGCTGAGGACTTTGTGCAGCTCTGCCTCACTTAAATCCAATTTACCCACAAGTCAAGACATCATCTGGGGTGTCACTGGTCCTCTTCAAAAAGCAAAGAGACAACAACCGACCATAACATTCTATAGCCTATGACCTAGGTCCTTTCTAGCTTTGATCATCTATGTTCTACATTCTAGCATTCTAGATCTCAATGTCCTCCTCTATCTGTGACCATCCTGTATTCCAGGGATTCCCACCAGGCCTAGCCTTACTTTGAATACTAAACTTTTCAATTCAGGGCAAGTCATGTTTCTCCACTCCAGACCGTAGTCTCCTAGTCTTTAAAATGGAGATAATAAAAAACTCTTCTGTTTATCTTAAAGAACTGCTTTGAGCTTCGAATGGAAGCATAAAGTTATGGCTGTAGATAGGGAAAGGACCAGAGGATGGATTTAGAAGCAACTTGGAACCCCTTATAGTGTCTTGTACTGTCCTAAGTATGATACTAAAGGCCCCCAAAGTCCTCCCAGATTTCAGATTGACCACCTGGGATTTTACAATTTACAAAGCAATGGCTTTTCATATGGGAACCCCAGTGTATAGAGATAGTATTGACCTGACTTGTGCAGGGGATTGGGGGGGGAGGGGTAAGAAGGGACAGAAAGGCACTCAGTGGACTGCTCAAGGTCTTCCTGAATCTATCCAGGCAGATCTGAGAGGTAACCCAATGTCCTGTGTCTCTGCCTTTTGTCCACATTCCTGCCATGTACAACCTGACTTCACTACATATGGTCCAGGGTAATAAGAGTCCTAACTCTCATTGGCCACAGGCCAAGTCAGAAGGACGGTTTGTCTTCCTGCCCATGAGCTCCCCAGATCTTCACAGCTGGGACCATTTATCCTTAGCTAGAGATTTGCCCCCAAGCCCCAAAGTTGAGTAGCACCTCCTAGCTCACACCTGCTGCCCATCTACTTGTGATTCCATCAGTGGTTTGCTATCAGATCTTCCTGACAAGGGTCTCAAGTCACCTCCCAAATCTAGCATTTAGTAGCTGTTGGGACCTCTATCCACTGTATCATTTAGCTTCCTAGTTCTTTAACATGGTATAGAGGTGACCCAGGGCTCTCAAACGCTATGCCAAGGGACTTAAAGTTTTGGTAAGTCCAAACAAGTTGGAAACACTCTCTGGTTTGGTTCATTCATCAGAACCTGCTCTTACATTGGCAGTTCTAGTTTCTCAGAAAAGGATCACCATATGTCTACACTAAACCACAAATAACCTTATTGTGAAGGAATACACTCTCCTCACTAGTATAACTCTTAAGCTCCACCAGTGTATTCCTACTAACCCAAATCCAGCTTTTCACAAAGATGACACATTAGATCTTTAACATAACCATTTACTTAACAATAAGGTGAAAGCTATAACAACAATTCATATTACGCAAACAGAAATAATAAATATATCATTGTCCACTCGTAAACTTAGATCACATTGTCCTACCAGTTTACTTAGTATTTGTGGGAAAGAGTGGACATAAACCTAGAGACACCTAGCAAGGAAACACATGAAAGAAGAAACCCCACGTACTTGGGGTAACACAATTCTGGTGTTACAAATTTCAGTGTCATCTTTCTCTGGGCACCTTATGAGACAGAAATGGCTCATGGATCAGTTAGCTATATATATATATATATACACACACACCCCATCATTATCACATTCAGCTACAAGTGCCACAAGATTTTCTGTCAGTGATGCTACCAATGTACTAGATAGAATGTTAGGAGTGAGGTTCAGTGGGTCCAGAGCTGAGAAGCCACTATCTGAAGCTATGGTAAAGGAGGAGGAGAAGAAAGAGGAAGAAAAGAGGTTAAGAAAGGCGACAGAAACTGGATCTGTGCGGATTACTATATTGAGAGCCAGAAGGGACCTCAAGGAGGTTGGTTGGTAGTTGATCTTATTTCCAGACTTGCAGAATTTCTGATCTGTGTCTGTGTTTACATCATTGGGTCTTACTGGGTCTATGCCCCAAATCTGGTTTCCCCCTCCTCAATTAGACTATCTTGACACCCTGGCATAAACAAACAAAATTTTCACTTATAAAACACCCTGCATGAAATCTCCTCCATTGAAAAGTGTAGCAAGGGGCCGCTAGGTGGTGTAGTGGTTACAGCACGAGCCTCCAAGTCAGGAGGACCACCATTTAAATCCAGCCTCAGACACTATGTGGGCAAGACACATAACCCAAAGAAAGATGAAAGAAAGGATGCCAAAGAAAGGATGGAAGAAAGAAGAGGACAGCAAGTAATATTAGTGTTCTCTGTGTAACTTAATACAGAGACACACTCGTACCTGTCCTTTTCAGAAAAACATTCTACAAACAGTTGGATTGGTGGTGATGATGATGATGGAGTGATGGAGTAAGGTCGCCCCCTGGTGGGAGGTGAGAAAGCTGCAGCTGTTTAATCTCTTCCCTTCTGCGGTGGGGATCCAGCGAGGTCCCTCTTGCAACTAGGTCTTGAAGCGTCTTAGAAATCATCTTGTCTAATCCCCTCATTTTACATAAGAGGACACTAAGAGAGAAAGCAAATATCTTACCCAAGAATGACTAAGTGACTGAGCCAGGAAACTAAAGGTCTGGACCTGCAGTCATAGTTGATGTGAAGAGACCTCCAAGGTCATTCGTATAACCTCCTCATTTTCAGATGAAGAAGTTGAGACTTACCCAAAGCTACACAGGTGAGCTCACAAGTGTGCGACTGAGCTCCTTGAGGGCAAGGACTGCTTTGTCTTTTACCTCTCTTTGCATCTTTAACACACAGTGCTTGGCACATAGTAGGTACCCAATAAATGTTTATTGACTGACAAAATGGCAGAGCCGGAATTCCATTCTCCCTGAACTTTTGCTACGGCATCTTCCCCTCCAGCCTCTCCCCTTCCCTAAGCCTTCCTCCCCATGGCTGGCTACCTAATTGGTAGTCCTAAAAATGTCATTTCTGACTTCCTCATTCTCTTGTAAAGGAAACTCCATTGGTTCCCTCTTGTCTCTAGGACAAAACATCAATTTCTCTATTTGCCATGTGGAATGTCACATATGGAGAGCAGCTGGGATGGGTTGGAACACAGAGTTCACAGAACAGTATAAACAGGTGGCCAGCCAGGCAGACCAGAGGAGGCACGGCTAGCTAAGTAGGCCACGTGACATTCACTTGTCCCTTCTCTCTTTCTCTGGGGTTGTCTCTCCTGCCTGGAATGCACTATCTCCTCTCAGATTTCCACAGTTCCTTCAAGGCTTGTTCAATTCAACAAGTGCTCATTAAGCACTTACTGTATACACCTGGGACACAAAGAAATGAAACGATTTCCTCCCTCGATGATTTTGTGTTTATTGTAGGGAAACAGGAACATAGAAAATCAAATACAAAACAAACATGAAATCATTTAGGGTGGGATGGGGCATTAGCACCTAGGGGATCAGCAGAAGCTTCCTGTGGGAAGTGCCAGATGAAAGGGACCCTTAAAATGCAAAATGCCAATAATGAAGATTGGACTTAAAATGTACCACATGCACATTCCCCACCTTACCCCGGGCCTGGGGTGTTACCTGTTCACCTGCACACCCCTGGCTTCAGTTCAAAAGAAATCTGCAGGGCATAGAGGAATGGGTCGATTCGCAGGATTCATTTTTCTCACCGATCCAGACCCTAGTGTTGACTCAGGCAAAACAATCCTTGCGCTTAAGAAGCTTACAATCTACCCCTGTGTGTGTATGAGTGGGATGACCTCAGAGCTTGATCCGAGTGACTTGGGCCCACTCCCTCAATTCACAGATGAGAAAACTGAGGCCAGGGGCTACCCCAACAGGTGTTTTTAGAAGGAGGGCACTAACAGGTAGGGGAGAGGATGGGGCCTATTGGTTACAGGGGCTGCTTAAAGGAAACTAGGTAACCGACAAAGCACTTTGTAAACAGCCTTAAAGAGCGTAACAATGTTATCTTTCGTCAAGATTCTAACGCCTCCGCCTGGAGTCCTACAATCCACTTGCACATAAGGTGAATTTTAGTGTAAGTTGGATTTTAGTGTATGTGAAGTGAATTTTTGTTATTATTTCTCAGAGTTCAGTTTCCCAGGATCCAAAGCCATAACAACCTTTGGTTCCCAGGTATTAGATATGAGTTCCCACAGTTATGGTTCAAAACATCTCCACCATGTTTGCTCATAGTTATATAACGGTAAATAACATGAACATCCGCTGCGGCTGCGCAGTGAGATACAGGGATGGGGTGATGTAGGCTTATGAGGCTATTGCTGGCAATATGCCTTCTTTGTTGGCCTATAAAACAGGTGGTCACTGGTCAGGGAATGGGGAACCCTTAGGGTTGAATGCACAAATGCCGTGTTTGCCTCAACTGGCCCCCATTGACACATGAGGGGATTTAGGGGAAGCACAAGTTGTGTCTCTCGACTGACCCCACCAAGACGGAGGGGGAGCTGCCCCCCCTTCTCACCAGCCCCTGTGAGAAGGGGGATTAGGGAATGCTGCAGGAGGTTGTGCTCTCACAATCAGCAACCTCTTCTGAGAGAACTAGACTAGAAGACAGTAAGATTCTTCACCCCTTTTTAGTGTCTTTCCTGTCTGACCAAATCCAGGCAGCCCTCAGTGTGCTGCGTTTTATCTGTCCTACGCCACTCGAGGACAAAAGGGTCACCCTGGGTCCGTGGGCTGAGATTAGGCCGAGACACACTGAGAGCGCTGGGGCGGGGGGAGCCCCCTCTCTGGTCTAAGGGGCTTCCCTTCTCACTGCTTCCCCTCTCCATGCCTTTGCTCGGGGCTGACGCCAGGTCACCACCTTTCAGCCCCACGGTGACTGGGCAGAGCCTTGGCCAGTGGTATCTACAGGGGGTGGAGCCTAGGGCGTGGCCTCGAGGCCCTCTCCAGCCCCTGCGTGGGCGGTGGGGCGGAGCCTCTCGCGCTTGATTTGCATAAGGGCAGCTGCCCAGTGTTTTCCGCAGCGGCTTCTCCCCCCTCCCTTCCCCACTGTCCAGCGGCTACGAGGTTTCCTTCCCTCTGCCCCGCCCCCGGCATGGCCCTGGTGCCCCCCAAGAAAAGGCGGGGGCAGGAGGCGGGGGCCGGGGGAGCCGCAGCCCCCTCCCCGCCGCCTCCCCTCTTCCCGGGGGTCACTGTCTACCTGGCCGAGCGGCACATGGGCCGGAGCCGCCGGGCTTTCCTCACCGGGCTGGCCCGGGCCAAGGGCTTCCGTGTGGACCAGGCTTACAGGTGACGGACGGGGAGCCCGGGCTGGGGAGGGGTGCAGAAGGACAAAGCACAGAGGGGCACTGCAAGGATGCCCAGCTGTGCCGCCGTGCCCAGCCCGCATCACAGACTCAAGCACCTCCGACTGACCCCGTCCCTGAGCGTGGGAAAATGCCCCCAGAAGCCTTTGATCTCCTCCACGTAGGACCGAGGCGGTCAAGCCTGGCCGCGCCTGGGGTTGGGCTTCCTGCTGAGGGAGTTATTTTGAGTGAGGTTTTCCTGTAGGTGAGGTAACGCTGAAGAAAATAGCACAGGAGGATGTGGGCAGGCCCAGGGGGCACGGACAGAGGCCAGGGATTTCCCTAGGGTACAGTGGATTACAGGAGGGTCCTATCCAAGCAGCCTCTGAACAGCTAAGGTGGGAAGGATATGGGAACCGGAGAGGGGGCAGCTATGGAAAGTTCTGTTTCTGGGGAGAGTGGGCTGGCCCTGGCCTGGGAAAGGCTCCCCTTCTGACTGTCTTCTCTGTCTTGTTCTGTGTGGCCCCAGCCCAGAAGTGACCCACGTGGTGATGGAGGGGACTTCAGCAGCAGAAGCAGTTGACTGGCTGGATCGTGTGTTGGGGGCCTCTGGGAGCCTTCAGAGGCCCCTGCTATTGAATATCAACTGGTTCACAGAAAGCATGGGTCAGGGGAGACCTGTACCAGTGGAAGGCCGACACTGCCTGGGGGTGAGCTAGGCCCTGGGGGGAGGACCACCCCAAGAGATGCTATGGAAGCACCTACTAGAACCTTGGAGAAGGAGCCTGTGGGACTGTGGCCATTGCCTTGGTCTGGATCTCTCTTGGGAGTGCTCAGTGTTAGTAGATTCCCAGGGAACTGGCCTCAGTCTTTAAAATTTAAGAATGACCAAAGTTTCTTGTGGCCTCTGGGACAAAATGCACATCTCTGAATAGTTTTGTCCACATGGGTCCTTTCTCTCTTTCTTTGATGCCTTTGGAGAATAGACCTGGCCTTAGTGTGGCTATCTCAGAGTGACTTTGGGGGTACAGTGTCTGGGGATCCCACAGGGCATGAAAATGAGGTTTTTGATTTTTTTTAGGATTCTCCTTTGAGCAGAAGATGGTGGTGCTTTCCCTTGGTCATCCTCACTCTATCTTTTTACAGGTCCCCTTATCCATGAGGAGCCAGGCAGATTCAGATCCAGACACTTTGCCAGCCTACGCATGTCAGAGACACACACCTCTCTCCCACCACAATCTGTGCTTTACGGTAAAGACTCAAGCCATAGACCTCCCCAGAGATCGGACTCACAGTACAGACACATCTCTTCCAAATCTTCCTTGGTCTTGCTACCAAACTAAATTCCCTCAGGTGAACCAGCTAAACAGGGCAGCAGATAGATTGGTGGACCTGGAATCAGAAAGATCCAAGTTCAAATCCTACTTTAGATACTTATTAGCTATGTGACCCCACTAGGTAAGGGGGAGAGAAGGGAATAAGCATTTATATAGCACCTTCTATATACTAGGCACTGCATTCAATGCTCTACAATCCTCACAACAACCTCATAAGTAAGTGCTGTTTTTATACCTATTTTGCAATTGAGGAAATAAACAGAGGTTAAGTGACTGGCCCAGGGTCACACAATTTAAGTCATTTAGTTTCTCTGTTCCTCAGTTTCCAAATTGGTATTAATGAGAGGCGTGGATTTGACCTCAGAGGTCTCTTCCAGCTATATATCTATGATCCTTTCCCAGCCTTCTGCGATCTGATACCTCCCTCCCTTTTTGCTGCTGGGCTCAGCCTGCCGCCTCAGGTAGGTCAAAGCACTTACCTTTTTGTTCCAACAGTTTTATCTCTCACATTGTTCCTCTCAATAGTTTCTGTCCTCCCCAGGCATATTTCTGAAAGATGACCTTGACTGTTCTACCTCCATGCCTTTGTCCATGCTGTTCCTGATGCCTAAAGTGCCTTCCCTTCCCCCTTTTCACTTATTTGGCAATGTGTCCTTTAAAGCCCAATTCAAATGCTATCTTCCATGAAAATTTCTTTGATTTCTGTACTCTTCTGAACCCCTTCCCCTGTGAAAACCAGCCCCCCAGACCTCACCTAGCACTTTATGTTTGAACTGTTCTAATACAACTTTATGTTATTATGTGTCCAAATCTTCTCACCTGTTGTCACATGTCCCACTAGACCCTAAGCCTCCTGAAGGCAAGAAGTAATTCTCATTTAAATTTTATCATTCCCCTAGTGTCTTATAGGCCACATTTGTGGCCTTTGGATTTGCCTTGCCTTCTCTGGTGGTTGGTTGCTCAGAGAGTAAGTTTAGCAATAATCGATAGTAAACATTTATTAAGCACTTACTGTGTGCCCAGCATGGGATACAAAGAGGGACAAAGGGCAATCCCTGCCCTCAAGGAGCTCCCGATCTACTGCCACTCCTGCTATTCTTGGGACTTTGAAATTAGGCAGTCAGAACTGAGAGGGAGTTCCTCTAGGGTGTGGGAGAGTAGGGAGAGTTGATGAAATGTACACCTCTCAGCATCAGCACCCTGGAGCAAAGACCCAATCAGCCCATCCTTAGTTGCAGCTCTGGGTACAGGGAGCATGACACAGTGTGTACAAGTTCAGTGGATTTCGGTGCAGATCCTTTGTTCACCAGGCAAGCCACTGTCCAGTCTCACTTTCAGTTTTCCCCTTTGTAAAATTGGGTAAAATGTATAATGGTGTGGTATTTCTTGCCTTCTTAACGGATGAGAGAGGGGTGGAAGGAGGGAATTTGGAACTGAAAATAAAATTAGGTGGGTACTGTGTGGCCTCAGAGGTCCCCTTCTTGTTCTAAATGTACGAACCTATGACTTCAACAGCCACATGGTACGACCCACACTTTAAAAAGAATTCCCATTATAGATAAGCGATATCTATTTGATATGTGCCAGGCCTGGAGTCAGGAAGATTCCATTTGAGGAGTTCAAATATGACCTCAGACCCTTACTTGCTGTGTGATCCTGGGCAAGTCACTTAACTCCGTTGTTTGCCTCAGTTTCTTCATCTGTAAAGTGAACTGGAGAAGGAAATGACTCCAGCATCTTTGCCAAGAAAACCCCAAAATGGGGGCCACAAAGAATCAGACACAACTGAAATTATTGAACAGCAAAATTGGCCAGAAGCCCACAAGGTCCCCAAGCCATCCATTCCAAGTCTGGCTAGCTCCCGTTGCTGTTTTGGGTGATGTAATCCACATGAGGCTCTTTGACATGGCTGTCATCCTTCCAGGAGGCCCTGGAGACCCTGGCAGAGGCTGCAGGTTTTGAGGGCAGCGAGGGCCGGCTCATCTCCTTTCGCCGGGCTGCCTCAGTACTCAGGGCCCTGCCTGGCCCCATCACCAACATGAGCCAGCTGCGAAGGCTTCCCCATTTTGGAGAGCATTCTTCCAGGATTGTGCAGGTAATCTCCACTCCTCCTCTTGCCTTTGAGGGGAGTGAATCACTCGAGCTACCACTAAACCCTTTTACCTGTCTTCCTTTCCCAGTCATCCCTCAGGGTCCTGAAACTTTGGACAGATCAGAGGGACATGTAGGTTGCAGAAGTAGAAGGGAGACATGGTGCCTGAACCCCCATGTTCTAGAGATGTGGGGAGGGGTGAGAAGGAGCCCCTGACTGCCAGATCCCCTTAGCTTGTGGTCTAAGCATTTTCAAGCCCCTGAGAATCTTATCATTCCTCTAGTGTCTTACATACTGTTGGCATTTAGGCTTGCCCAGGGTCACACAATTTACCTGAGAGAGAGTAGGGTATAACAGAGCCCTAGACTTGGTGTCAGGAAGACTTGAGTTCTAATCCTATCTCATACACTTCCTAGCTGTGTGACCCCAGGCAGGTGACTTCACTTCTGTCTCAGTTTCCTTATCTGTGAAATGAGGGGGTTAGACTCATTTTCCCCTGAAGAACTTTCTAGCCCTAGATCTACGATCTCATGATTTTTCATCCGACTTTTCTGTTACCAGGCTCAGTCTCTCACCAATTGGTCCTTTTTGTTTCAACAGGAGCTATTGGAACATGGAGTTTCTAGTGAAGTTGAAAGAGTGAAACAATCCGAGAGATACCAGACAATGAAGGTGAGTGGAGTGAGGGGAGAGAGCTTGGCAGAGAAAAAAGCAGAATGCAAGTGGGGTAAACAGTTCCTTCTCTTTGCCCATCACGTGGCCCAGTGCCTGGCTTAACAAAATTAATGATAGAGATATTGATTTATAAATATATATATATAATTTATATAATATAAAGTAATAATTTATAAATATAATATAAATTTAATTTATAAAATAATTATTTATATGAATAAATTGTAATGATTATTTACGTTAATATATTATTATAATATATATTATTATATGATATGTTATTCTATAATAATAATAAAGAGTGCTTAATAAATATTGATCAGCTGACGTGGATCTTCTGCTTTTAAAAGACACCCCAGTGTGCTGTCCTGGGCTTTCTCCTCCAGCCTCTCAGGTCATTCGAAGTGAGCTTCCATACTCTGGACATTATGCTTTGAATACTTTTCCTGGTCATCTGGCCTTATTCTGGATTTTACTTCCCTTCTTTCACCAGTCACTTGTTAGTTTTCTTTCTTCTCTGGTTGTTATGAACTAGAACTCCTTTAATAAATTAATTTTGATAATTTTTAATAAAATAATTTAATAATTTTTTAATAAATTCCCCTGATTTATTAAGTAGTACAGAGATAGGGCCAGTGAATCAAATATTGAGATAAGGAAGGCCTGAGTTCAAGTTCTGCTTCCTTTGACACTTGTTTACTGCAAAAAGCCTATCCTCATTCTAGTGCTAGTCTCTGAGATCGCCTTCCACTTTCACCTCTGTATCTCATGTGCGCTCAGCTGCTTGCTTACATTTTGTCTCCCCCGTTTGGATGTGAGCTCCTTGAGTGGGGGCTGTTTACTCTCTTTTTGTACCTCCGGTGTTTATTAGCACTGTGCCCTGTGTAGGCAGAGTAAGCTCCTCGGAGGTTGGTTGACTTGTTTCACCATCAAGTGACTCACCCTTCCTCAGTCTCCAGCAATTCCCAGTTGGGGAGCGAGCTCCCAGTGCCCCTGTCCAAACAGCAGACCTCCTTATCTGTTCTTAAAGGCTTATTGGGTACCTTTGTCATATATGTATGTTGTGCACACGCACACGTACAAACACCCCACTGTGTCCTGGAAATCTTTTGAGCAAAATTACAAAAAACAAAAAAAAAATTAAAGGTGTCTCAAAAATCTTAGTGATTTTATGTAGCTATTATATAATAGCTATTAAATTATTATTAAATATTATTTAAGCTTATGAATGCTTGGAAGTTTGCTAAGATTTGGGGGACAATCCATGTATGTATATGTGTGGGTATGTGTGCATGTGTGTATGCGTATGGATAGATTTATACACATATATACATATACGTGTGTATATGTGTATATATAATTTATGTGTGTATATATATGTACTGTATATATATTTACACACATATATAAATATTTGTGTAATACGTGTGTTTCTATGACATATGTGTGCATCCACACAAACATGCGCACCTAACATGACTGTAATGGTTATTTTCTAAGATGCGCTTTGTCCTGTGTGAATTCCTCCCACCAGCTCTTCACCCAGATCTTTGGAGTTGGGGTGAAGACTGCTGACAGATGGTATCGGGAAGGACTCCGAACCCTGGATGATCTCCAAGGACAGATCAAAAAACTGAACCGGCAGCAAGAGGCAGGTGAGGATCATGGGATTGTGCATTTTAGTGTTGCCAGGAGTCCTAAAGATCATCTAGTCCAACACACCTCACCCTGCCCCCCTCATTTCACAGGTGGGAACTGAGGCCCAGACAAATTTAGGCAACATGCCCAAGGACACACAGCTAGAGGCCCTCTGGCTCCAGTTACTACCTCAAGGCAGCTGGGCAGTGCCGTGAGCCAGGAGTCAGGAAGGCCTGAGTTCAAATCATGTCACAGTCACATGCTAGCAGCTGCGTGACCCTGGGTAAATCATTTAACCCATTTGCCTTAGTTTCCTCTTCTGTAAAATAGGTGTGATAACAGCTTCTTTATCCCAGGGTTGTTGTGAGGCTTAAAATGAGATAACAGTTGTAAAGTGCTTAGCACATAATAAGCACTTAATGTATGTTTATCTCCTTCCTGACTCTCCTCTCCTGTGCTTCAGTTTCTTGAAGAGGTGGGAAAACTGAGGGTTTTCCTCAGATAGCTCGATCCTGGTGGCTCTCTCTCAGAATCTTCACCTGCAAGGCGTTGGGGGATGGAATGTCTCCAGCTTTTGGCTCAGGTGGGCATTCTATCACTCATTATGAGCCTGCTAAGTGCCAGGCAGTGGAGATATTAAACACAAACTAAGCCTTTAAAGTGTCTACATTCTGCTGGATCCAGGGGCTGAGGAAGCATATGATTCCAAAACTGCAAGCCTGTGTGGCCCAAAGGATGCTGGTACCTTTGACAGAAATAAGTGAAGGCTTTGGAGCTGGCAGGGGAGGACAGTGAGCTCTGCTGTAGCCATAGTGGATGTGAGATGTCTATGGGAAATCCACCAGGAAGTGTGTTATGGTTGGTTGGTGTAGGAGCTGGAGCTTGGGAACAAAATTAGGGCTTGATATTGAGGAAGGGGAATCCTCAGTGTGGGGATCATTGAACCCCTGGGATCTGACAAGGACACTGAGGAGTAGAGAGGAAAGGGGAGGGACCCAGGACATTAACTTTTTGCTAGAGGAAGACTCAGATTTGGTCAACTCCTAATTATCTGTGCTCCTGGAGGGCCTTTGGAGAGATAAGAAATCCTAAAGTCAACTTCCTTTGACGTTTCTCATTGGTTCAATAGATCACCAGCCTTTTTAAGCTCATCTCTAGCAATGGGAGACAAGAGAGCACAAAT
The DNA here is from genome assembly GCF_028372415.1 of Notamacropus eugenii. Lineage (NCBI taxonomy): Eukaryota > Metazoa > Chordata > Mammalia > Diprotodontia > Macropodidae > Notamacropus > Notamacropus eugenii. The sequence goes on from NC_092872.1 coordinate 716,826,324, forward strand.
CCCAGGCCCTGCAAACATGGCGGCCCTGATCCACTTGGGGAGACCAAAGGACAACCCAGAAGCAGAGAACAATGAGGGGCTTCCTCCTCTGTATCAGCATGGGTTGGATGCACTAGGGGACAAAGAAAGGAGAGCTTGGTCAGGCCCGATGGAAGCCACTTCTCTCAACCCTCAGTTTCTTCATCTGTAAAACTGAGATGGTAATGTCATCCACCTCACAGAGTTGCTATGAGGGTTAAACAAGATGTTTGCTTTGCGAACCTTAAAGTACTGTGTAATTTGCTATCATCATCATCATCATCGTCGTTTAGTCAGTTCAGTCATGTCCAACTCTTCATGACACCATTTGGGGTTTTCTTGGCCAAGACACTGGAGTGGTTTGCCATTTCCTTCTCCAGCTCATTTTACAGATGAGGGAACTGAGGCAAACAGGGTTCAGTGATTTGCCCAGGGTCACAGAGCTACTCAGCATCTCAGGGCAGATTTGAACTCAGGAAGATGCACTATGGTGCCACCCAGCTGCCCTGGACTCAATGACTGAGAGCGTGTGAGTAGTCTTTGTGACTGTGCCTGGACATCATAGAGTATAGATTTAGAGTTGGAAGGGACCTTAGAGGCCATGGAGTCTAGACTTCCCATTTTACAGAGGAGGAAACTGAGGCCCAGAGAGGTTCAGGGACTTGCCCCTGGTCACCCAGAGAGTAAGAGTCTGAGAGACAATATCTGAACCCAGGTCTTCCCAACTCCAAGTCCCATGGCCCATCCACTGCATCCAGGAAAGTTTTTTTCCCTGTACAGAAAGGTGAGGGCAATGACCTCAGTGGCCCTGACTCTGGAGGAGGCACCTCCATCCTACTGGGTGGTGACCAGAAGATGGAGCCTACTTTCTGGACACTGGGGCCATTCTGCCCTCCACCCTGTGACTTCATTCCTCCATCCTTCCCCTCAGCCCTGTCTTCTCCCTCCCGTGAGGAAGAGGACTCTTTTCCTTTGTCATGGTTTGAGTGCCCGTGGCCCTCTATCTCTCTCTGAGCTCCTAGGGGTGGTGAGTGGGCAGTGAGGGGCATGTGTTTATTTCAGAGGCCTTTCCTTGTGGCTAAACAAAGAGTAGGAAGGAGGGAGGCCACCTGGGTGGCCCCTCCACACTCTCACCCCACCCTGTTCCGTGGGGACTGGTGGCTGATTTCAAGGTTAGTCAACAGGAAATGAGACAAATAAATGATGCTGAAAGGCATTGTTATAATGGTTATAATCACATAAACACCCCACTTCCCTCCATTGAGATCCCATGACCCTTTGGCCCATTTTACAGATAGGAAAATACAGGTACACAGCATGAATAATTTGGGCAGAGCCACAAAGTGAGTCTGAGCTCGAAGCTAAACATCCTCACTAAGCCCCAGTACCCTTGTGGATAGCTCACTGGGTAAAAATGAGGGCTCTCTAGCCCCTGAGTTGGGACATTGTACGTGCTATGAGTGGCCTCTGCCAGGGTTGCCAGAAAGGGCTGAGAATTCGATCTGAGGGCGATCTTGCTGAGCCAGGCTCGGGCATCTGCAGGGATCCGTCATTTCAAGGACCTTAGCAGTCCAGTCTGGCGCCAAGAGGCAGATGCCATCCAACGGATCGTGGAGGAGGCTGTACATCAAGTACTTCCTGGTGCCACTGTGACCCTGACTGGTGGCTTTCGCAGGTAAGAGAAAGTGGCTAAGCACCCTGCTCTGCCTCCCTTGACCAGCGCAGGGGTTCCCAGATTTCTCAGGAAAGTGAAACCTGGTGTAACCACTGCAGTGCCCATTGCTCCCACTACTCTCTTGGTCAGAATTAGGGGTGGTGCTTCCTTCTATGTGATGAGGAAGGTAGAACTGCGGGGTCCCGTACTGGGGGGATCTTGGAATTAGGAGGATAGGGGATATGGAGGAGGAAGGGAATATTCAGACACAAGGGGAGAATCTCTCCGCCCTCCTCTTTAGGGGAAAGCTGCAAGGTCATGATGTGGACTTCCTTATGACCCACCCTGTAGAAGGGCAGGAGGCCGGGCTGATCCCCAAGGTGATGGGCCTCCTGGAGAGCCAGGTGAGAGGGGCTTGGGCACCCTGATAATCAAAGTTCATCCTTCCTGTTCTTTTCCTATACCACCACCAATCCAAGGAGGAGACCCCTCCCCCAAACCAGAGGCTTCTTCAGGTAAGAGGAAGGGTCCCTGGGGGCCCCATTCCAGAAACCCTCCCCTGCCTCCATTTGACCAGCTCAAGATTTCCTAGACTTTTCCTACAGAAAGTGAGCCCTGGGGTAACCACCACACACAATTGTGTGTGCTTGTGTTAATTGGGGATCCTAGGCAATCATCTGGACTTGCAGGCAGTCTCTCTCACTCCCCACCCACCTGCCAACAGGTCTCTCCTGAGACATGGAGCTGTGGGTTGGCGAGGTGGTTATAGTTAAATACAAAGAGAACAGATCTGGGCTCAAAAGACCTGGATTCAGATTCTGTCTCTGCCACAGACTGGCTGTATAACTTTGGTAATTCACTTGACGTCTTGGAATTTGGGACTATTATCAGTCACTCAAAGGGAACTGATTAAGTACTTGCCATGTGCCAGGTACCGATCAGACCCTTTTGTTGTTAAAAGTTCTTTGTTGAGCAGTAAGTGGAATTACTACCAGTTCCCACCCTGACTTGAGGCCTGCAGACTGACATGGCAGCCATCCTGGTGCCGATGGACCCTGTAAACACCCCTGGAGGCTTCCCTCTTCCCCACACCCCTGAGGGACTGTTGCCTCTGGCATGTACACAGCTAGGTTGTACAGCACAGAGCCCTGGGTTTGGTGCTAATCCTGTCCTGGTGGGCCCTTGAGCTTCCTCTCTGGGCTCTGACATCTCTGATGGGAGGGGGCTGGACTAGATAACATCTAAGGTTATTTCCATTTCTAAGTCTCTGATGCTCACTCCTCCCAGGGGCTTGTTCTGTACCAACACACCCAAAGCAACCATTACCAAGACTTAAAGGACTTTGGCCACAAAGCATCCCATAACACTGCCATGGATGCCTATGAGAAATGTTTGTCCATTCTCTGGCTCCCAAAGTCACCTATGTTCTTCCACCTGGAGACTGGAGAGACTTCCAGGGATGGGAAAGCAGTGAGAGTGGACCTTGTCGTAACCCCTATCAGCCAGTTTCCCTTTGCCCTACTTGGCTGGACTGGCTCCCAGGTAACAATGTGGTAGTTTCCTGGGGTTGGAAATATTTGCAAGGAGACACTAAAGGACTTTGAGGAAGTCATTTCACTCCCTGCACCTCAGCTTCCTCATCTGTAAAATGAGAGGTCTGCCCTAGCTGGCCACTGCAGTCTCTTCTGTCTCTAGGGCTGATGGTTGTGGCTGCCTACCCCAAGACTGGTCAGTCATTGGTAACCGTCTCTAATAATCCTTATTCTCCTTGCAGCCTTTGACACGGTTGATCACGGCCTTCCTTGATACTTTCTTCTTTTCTGGTTTTCAGGACACCTCTCTCTCTCTCCTGGTTCTTCTCCTCCCTCTCTGACCACTCCTGTATCTCCTTTGCTGGGTCTTCATCCAGCTCATTCCTTCTAACCATAGGTGTCCTCAGGGCCCTGTCCTGTGCCCTCTTCTCTTCTCCCTCTATATTACTTTCCTTGGTGATCTCCTCACCTCCCATGGATTCAGTTATTATCAGATTGACTTAATTCAGCCCTAAACCCTCTCCTGACCGACAATCAATTATCTCTAGCTGCCTCGCAGACACCTCCAACTGGATATCCAGGAGATATCTGAACCTCAAAATGTCCAAAACAGGAGCAGCTAGGTGGTGAAGTGAATGGAGCACCTGTCCTGGAGTCAGGATGACCTGAGTTCAAATTCAGCCTCGGACCCTTGACTAGATATGTGACCTTGCCTTCCCCCTCTAAAAAAAAAATGCAGAACTTAGTAACTTCTTCCCAAAACCCTGTCCCCAGCACATTTCCCTATTACTATAGAGGGCAACCCCATCCTTTGTCTCATAGCCTAGGAGTAATCCTGGCCTCCTCACTGTCTCTCACCTCCCATGTCCAAGCTGTTTCCAAGGCCCTGAAGCATCTCTCAAATCCACCCTCTTTTCTCCTCTGACACTGGCACCACTCTAGTGTGGAGTCTCATTACCTCACACCTGGACTATTGCAATTGACTGCAGGGAAGCCTGCCTACCTCCCATCTCCCAGACTCCAGTCTGTCCTCCATTCAGCCACTAAAGCCTGGTCATGTCATTCAGCCCTAGTCAATAAAGTCCTCTCTGTGGCCTCCAAGAACAAATACAAAATCATCTGATATGAAAAGCCCTTTCAACAATTGGACCTCCTCTAGCCTTTCCAGTCTCTATATACCATCTCCCCACCACTTAATCAGAGGCAGCTGGGTGGCTCAGTGAATAAGGCACTGGGCCTGGTGTCAGGATGACCCGGGTTCAAATTCAGGCTCTAAAACTTATTAGCTGTGTGACCCTGGGAAGATCACTTAATTCTGCCCCAGTTTCTTCAGCTACTTATTATGGGTATAATATAGCACCTACCCTTCCAAGGTTGTTTTGAGATCAAATAATATTTGTAAAATGCTTAGTGTAGTACCTGAAATTTAGTACATGTCTCTTGTTTAGTCGTTTCAAAAATGTTTGACTCTCTGTGACCCCATTTGAAGCTCTTTTGGCAAAGACACTGGAGTGGTTTGCCATTTCCTTCTCCAGCTCATTTTATAGATGAGGAAAATGAGGCAAACAGAATGAGGTGATTTGCCCAGGTTCACAGAGCTAGGAAATGTCTGAGGCTGGATTTAAATGTGCTTAATAAATGCTTATTCTTTTAATTTTATTCTGTGATCCAGTGACCCTGGCCTCCTGGCTGTTCTCCAGTAAGATACTTGACCTGGCTTTCCCCCATACCTGGGGCACTGTCCCGCCTCTGCACTACCTACTGAGTTCCCCAGCTTCCATTAAGTCCTGACTAAAATCCCATCTTTTACTGGAAGTCTTCTCCAACCCCTCTTTTGCTGGTGCCTTCCCTGCTGATTCCTCCTTACTTACGTGGGGTGTAGCTTGTTCATAAGTTATTGGCATGTTGTCTCCCCCTCAGACTGGGAGCTCCTTGAGGGCAGGAACCAGTCTCTCTATCCCTAGTGCCTGGTAGCACCATAGGTGCTTAATAAATGCTTCTCACTCTGCTCCACAGCACTTTGAGAGGGAGCTTCGAAGGTATGGCCGAGCAGAGAAACAACTGCTGCTGAACAGCCATGGCCTCTATGACCCAGAAAAGGTAGGCACCAAGGCAGAGGGGTGGTGAGGTACAAAAGAAACTGCTCTCTGCTCATCCTCTGAGCCCCCATGGCCCCCCCAGGGTCTTTGGGTTCTTGCTCAGGGGGTGGGGGAGGGGCGGTGCTAGCCCTCCCCCACAGCTTGCCTTTCTCTTTACAGTCTGTACCCTCTCCAACCCAGAGAAATCCCTGCACTAAAACAAGAAGTGTGGCTGGACCCTGGTCCTCCAGGACAGCAGGGGTTGATCACAGCTGGGATGGAGGAGGTAGTGGTTAGGAAGAACTGGGAGCGTGCAAATAAGGGGGACCAGAATGGTGAAGGACCTTCGGTCTGTGCCCTGTGAGAAGCAGCTGAAGGAATTATGGGTATTTAGCCCAAAGACATTGGGAGGAGGGTTAAAGCAAGGGCAAGATAACTGTCATGTATATATCTATCTCCCTCTGTCCTATCTATCCATCTATCCCTATATCTCTGTCCTATTTATCCATCCTTCTCTCCCTCTATCCTATGTAACTATCCATCTATCCGTCTAGCTTCCTTTTTCTATGCTATCATCTGTGTATACGTTGTCTGTTTTCTAGTAATTGAAAAACTGCTCTATACAGGAAAAATTAGAAATGTTCTGTTTGGCCCATGAGGACATACCCAGCAGCCATAGGTAGAAGTCACAAAAAGGTCAGTTGAGGCCTGATGTCCTAAGTATGAGAGCTGTCCAGCAGGACAGTGGCTGCCTTTCTCCCTTTCCAAAGAGGCCAAGTACCTCATAGTGATACTTCCTTTGGAGGATGGCTTGGATAATGACTACTCACTGATTCCAAGGCTCCATTCTTCATCCCCTGGGGGACTTAGTTGGTAGTTGGACCCTGATTGTTCCTGTGGCCATTTTTTCCCCTCACCTATTTCAGAAGAAATCCTTACCGGCAGCTTCAGAGGAAGACATCTTCACACACCTGGGCCTGGAATACATTGCACCAGAACAGAGGAATGCCTGACTGCCCTGGTCTCTCATCCCATGTGTGCCTCCATTTGTGGGTAGCAAGAGAAGAACACTTCCTGGGGACTGCAGGGATTGGGTGTGGCAGGGGGGGCCTACCCTGCCACACATTGGTCTGGTGATGATTCCATCCTGCTCTCCTCCCAACAGTCCGAGAAAGTCATCTCTGGCCCTGAGGAGCTCATCTGGGAGAAACCTGGGCTTCCTTGTGTCCAATCCCTCCGCATCCTGATTCTTGGGAAAGTGAAGATATTTTAAGATTAGTCTGGAGAATCTGAAAATCCTCGGGTCTTTTAAAATCACTCAACTTGTGTGGCAGAGATCTATGTATCTTGCTCAGCTGGCGCTTTGAGGAGAACAGAATGCCAGAGTCAGGAGAGGCCTGGAATGCCTGGACCAAAGTGCCCTTTAGAAATGTAGGGCCTGTAATTCTTTGCCTTTTTTCATACTCAGGGCATTAGTGGTTTCTATGTAAATGCAAAAAAAAAAAATAGAAATAAAGGAATGTCTATTTTTGCAAGGAGCCACTGTCTGTGCTTCCTGCTGGTGTGAGCATCTATACTTCTCCAGTGGAAAGGTCCAGAATGTGGTTAAGGGGCTGAGGCTTCTGGTATACACAGGGCATTGTCCCAGGGGTGAGGGAGGGGCACTTCTAAAAACTTCTTGTGCAACCATGGGTAATGACATTTGAATGGATGAAGGAAAAAGCATTCATTGAATACTCAAGATGTGCTGGGCTCTGTGCTAAGCGCCCTAAGACAAATATTGTCTCATTTAATCCTCACAACAACCCTGGGAGACTGGTGCTATAATTATCCCCATTTCATATTTGAGGAAACTGAGGCAAACTGAAGTTAAGTGACTTGCCCAGGGTCACACAGCTTGAAAGTATCTTTAGTGGGACTTGAACCCGGGTCTTCCTGGAAAGTGCCCCCACCCTCTGCACCATGCTGTTCCTACCTTTTCCACGCTGGCCTGCTGGCCAGCTAGTGCTTCCTTTCATCTCCCATCTTTACACCACCTGGGACAAACTTCCTCCTTGCCTCTTAGAATCTGTTGTTTCCTTCACTTCAGATGCCTCCTCCTACAGGAAGCTTTCCCAGATTTCTGCCCTCCCTTCCTACTCTCCGCCCTCCTCCCCCCCCCCCCCCACTACAAACACAGCCCATGTTAGTGGTCTGCCTGCCTTCAAATTACCTTATAAATTTACTTAACCCATACATGCATGGATCCTCTTTGCCTCAACGGCAGGGATGTGCCTCCTGTCTTCATATCTCAACTCCAGGTAGGTGCTTCTGTTTGGGGCATTCCAAGGCATGATGGGAAGGTCAAGATTTGTACCTTCAAGGAGCTTGCAACCCAGTTGGGAAGAATGGCGAGTGATTTGATGACTTTTCTGTGCAAGGAAGTATTGGAAAGCTGTGGAGGTTACCTGACCCCAGCATCAGGGAGACCTGGATTCATATCCAGTTTTGCCACACACTGGCTGCCTCTGTGGTACTCCCTTCTCTCTAGGCTTTCAGAACAAGTGTGATTGGAGGAGGAAGGGCTTTGAACACCAAAGGACTTTCTATTTGATTTTGAAGGTCATAGGAGGCCCTGGAGTTTGAGTAATAGGGTGACAAGGTCAGATCTGCATTTCAGGACAACCCCTTCCATGGCTGAATGCGAGATGGGTCAGAGTGCCAAAGATGCAGTACAAAAGTCATTATCTTTCCCTCTAAACCCTCCCCTGGTCTTCTTCGACCCTGGACAGCCAGGTCAAGATGTCTGGAAGGCAGTTGGAGATGAAAGATTGGAAGTCAGCAGAGAGATGGGGGCAGGATTAGCAGATTGGAGAATCATCAGCATGGAGCTGGTCATTAAATCCACGGGGGTGATGAGATTACCAAGTGATTCAGGGAGCACCTGGGCAGGGCTGGTTGGTAGGAGTCATGGCATAGCACTGGTCCAGGGCTAGTATAAGGGACAGAGATTGCTGGGCACTGCCATTGGCTGGAGTAGGGGAAGGGATGTAGAGGGAGCCTGTGGGGATGGAAGTTCAGCTTTAAAATTCAGCTTTCAAGTACAAACTCCTCAAACTATTACATTGGGATGTCAGAGGCAAAGGAGGTCCCTGAGACCGAAGGCTCATTTTTACAAACTGAGAGGGGTCTTCTCACTCCTACTACCCTTCAACCCCACCCCCTCCCCTCCAACTGGGACAAGGCATTTGTGTATCACCATAGTAACAGCACTGTCACCTTTACCCATATCTGCCTATGGCCTCCAGAACCCCCTCCCCAACCCAGCTTCCTGGGTGCCCTGGGGGGGAACCTCTGTTTTTCCAGAGCCCCCAGAAGGCCCATACTACTTGCCATCAAGGTGTATGTCAGCCCAGAGTGTGGGGCCTCAGCATTAGAAAGCTCAAGACACCTAGAACCCCCAAGTTACTCCTTGATCAGGCCTCCTGGCGCTCCTCCAACACTTTAGGGCTCTGAGGGTAGGAGCCAAGATGGCCCCCCGGGATCCCCTCATTCCCTCAGATGGCCCCTCTCACCTTTGCACCCAAACTCAGGTCATCCTGCCACATCATCCCAGGCCCAGAGGCCCCCAGACCCTGGGCCAGGCTAAGGGAGTCCCTGGGCAAGGGGCCCAGCCCAGGACTTATTTTGGACAGATCCACCACTGTGGTCGACTCTCAAGAGTTATTTTGAGACTGGCTCCCGTCTGCCAGCCTTGGGCTCCTCCTTCTCACAAGGCCACTGACCACCTGCCACTGTCCATCTACCTCCCACAGGCCCAGAATGCTAGCTGGCAATTAGTCAAGGGGGGAGGGGTGGAGTCAGAGCATCATAAAGCCAGGAACACTTGGCCGATAGACTGTGCTCCACTGCATTTCAGAGCTGTCTCCACTGCCCATATCCCCTCTGCTCTGCCCGCCACCGCCATCACCATGCCCACCCACAGGCTGGTGATCGTCCGCCACGGCGAGAGCACGTGGAACCAGGAGAACCGGTTCTGTGGCTGGTTCGATGCAGAGCTGAGCGAGAAGGGGATGGAAGAGGCCAAGCGTGGGGCCCAGGCTGTCAAGGAAGCTGGCCTGCAGTTTGACATCTGCTACACCTCAGTGCTGAAGCGTGCCATCCGCACTCTCTGGATCATCATGGATGGTATAGACCAGATGTGGCTGCCCGTGATTCGAACCTGGCGCCTGAACGAGCGCCACTATGGGGGTCTCACAGGCCTCAACAAAGCAGAGACTGCCGCCAAACATGGGGAAGCACAGGTCAAAATCTGGAGACGCTCCTTTGACATCCCACCCCCACCCATGGATGAGACGCACCCCTACCATGCAGTCATCAGTAAGGTGAGTGGGGGTGTATGGAACCCAGGGCTGCTCCCTTCCTCAGGCCAAGGGGAGGGTTGGTACATGAGGACAATTTGTTTGGGCCCCCTGGTTAGGAACTCATCATCTCTATTGCCCTCAACAGGAGAGGCGCTATGCTAGTCTGAAGCCTGGGGAACTGCCCACCTGTGAGAGCCTGAAGGATACCATTGCCCGAGCTCTGCCCTTCTGGAATGAGCAGATCGTCCCCCAGATCAAGTCTGGGAAGAGGGTTCTCATCGCTGCCCATGGCAACAGCTTACGAGGCATAGTCAAGCACCTGGAAGGTAAGATCTCTATGACTCTGTCCCTGGCAATGGGAGCTGGCCTGTGGCTCCCTGCAACATACTCCCATCCTGACGAGACCAGCAGGGCTCCTGATCTGAGCTCTAGCTCCTCCCCAGTTCCCCCACCTCCAAAACAGAAGATAGCCATGGAGCCGTGAAGTCATGTGAAGAGCCTGGTCCCCACTCCACAGGCTCATTTCTTAATCAACCCATATAGGTTTTTCTTTTGGAGATAACAGCCAGGATGGGATATGGCTCACTAGAGGAATACGCTTCATATCCTGCACCAGCCAGCTCTGGGGGGTGACACACAGAAGCCAGGACTCCAGAGAAGTGAATTACTGCACTTGGGCCCCACCCTCCAAGACCAGTCAGCTTGGCTAGGAGACTACTGAATTCATATTGGCCTTAGACAACTCTGCAGCACCTGTGGCTGCCAAATACTCTGGGGGAGGGAAGACCCTTTTTCTTATGTCACCTGAGCCTGAACCTCAAGACTCAGAGGGTGGGGTTGGGGGGTGGGGTGGATGATGAGACAGGAAATGAGGGACTGGGGCTGCTACACATGCAACAAGCTTTTCTATTCCTCAGTTTCCCTAACAGTGAGGTGAGAGAGTGAGGCTCCAAAGTCCCTTTAGCTCTGGACCTCAGATCTTAGTCTCTGACAGGAGCATGCTGTAGAGGAAAGACCCTTGGCTTGGGATTCAGAGTTCTAGCCCCTAGTACTACCGACAGCCTGGCTGTTCTCTGCAGATCTGTGAAATGGGAAGTTTAGACTAGGTGGCATAGTAGACAGAGTGCCAGCTCTGCAGCCAGGAAGACCTGAGTACAAATCCAGCCTCAGACACTCACTAGCTGTGTGACCCTGGTAAACTCATTTAACTGTTTCCTGCCTCAGTTTCCTCATGAGTAAAATGGGGACAATAATGGTACCTATCTTCCAGAGTAGTTGTGAGGATCAAAAGAGCTCTTTGTACAGTGCTTAGCAAAACTTAAAGCTGTATACAAACACCATGATTATTGTTAGTTTGAACACTATAAAGCAGACTTTCCAGTGCTTAATCAGTATTTAGATATTCTTAAAGGAGCTCACAAGTTTCTCCAGTGTTAACACTCTTTGCTCCTGCATTCTGACACCATGAAGCTGTCTGCTTCCCTGTTTCTTTCCTCAACACCCCAATGACAATTCTGCCAGAGACAAGTCACCATTGCCCCCAGGCTCTCCCTTTGGTGACCATCACCCATGCTGAGTGGAGCTCCCCCCCACCCTGAGGGAAGTGGGGAGGGAAGGAATAGACATGTCCATATTTGTGTAAGAAAGAGGACAGGGTGATAACATACATACGGAAATGACGTGGACAGGTTGGTGAGAATAAGGAATTGAACAGCTGCCTCTACCAGGAGGCAGGTTTCCCCACCTCTGCTCTAGGCTCTATATTAAAGGCTTCAAAGAGACTGGGAGTTCTAGCCCCATAGGTAAAGGGCTACTAAAGGCCAAGACCCAAGCCTGTCTCCTGAGTCTGAGGGCAGGTGGGTGGGACAATGGCAGTTGGTGGGTGGTCACTGAAGCAAGTGCCAGCTGCTAGTGTCACAAATAAGCAGTCAAGGACAGACACCTGGCATCTGCAAGTTCCTAGTTTGCCCCAGAGCTCCTAAATGTTGCACAGGGAACTGGCCTTCTGAAATCTTGTCCCCTTGGAGACACATTAGATTGTGGTCCGGCTTGAGCAGTGGGGGTGGCCAGGTGGGAGTGGGATGAGAGGTTTCTTCTCTCTAGAAACCCCACCCTTTATCTTAGCTGCTTGAGCAGACTGGGATCTGACAGAGCCTGGAAATGAGGAAGCAGGCATTTCATCCTCTTCCTTCCTAGGATTCTCTTAACTCGCCTCATGAAACACATCTGCAATCCCCAAGGAGAGGTCTGGGAGAAAAAAAGGATTTAAGATGGGGTGCAGTGAAGGGGAAAGCCTTAAGCATGGCCTGATTGGCAGGCACATTTGCTATATGAATTCAGCTCAGACAAGCTGGTCCCCCCAGCTCTCTGTTGCCTTCTCCTTTAGCCCCCATGTCCCTTACATTGGGATGCTCCCTATGGCTGAGAGCACAAACTTTGCCCTGCTCTGTCTCTTCAGCTCTTAGCCCAGGCTCCAATTTTGCTTTCACTTAGATGCCTCAAGGTCTGGCTGTCACTCCATGACCTTTGAGAAAGAACAACCAAGTATAAACGTTGGTGCCATTTATTTCCATGGTACTGCCCAATGGTGAATGAGACCTAGAAGCAAGGAGACCTGGGTGGACTCTGAGGAGATTCCACCCCCAGGGAAAATCTTTCCTTATATGCTCCATGCCAGCCCCTCCCCCAATCAGGACTCAGATGGCTGAGGCCAGGCTAAATCTTCTCCACCCAGCTCAGGAAGTGACCATAAGAGGAGCCCACTTCTTCCCCAACTAGGTGGCCAAAGAGGGGAGTCTCCTTCTGCTCTTGGTGTACAACTTTTACAAACTCAGGTTTCTTGCAGCTCTAATTTTTCATGATTCTTAGCAATGGCATGGCCCAATTTTCTCATTTTAGAGATGAAAAACCACCTCAGGTAGGCAGAGGTGGCTGCTGCTGGCACTGGGGTGTATGACAGGTACAGGAGAGGAGGTGAATTACACACACACACACACACACACACACTCACACACACTACCCATGGCTCCCTCAGAGGATCCTCCAGCAAGCAACTCCCCAGCTCCTAACCCACTACACCCAGGCTGATCCAAAGACAAGGGATTGGCTTAGGTAACCTTATAAGATCTATTCCAGCACTACATCTGATCCTGTGACCTTTATCTCTTTTTTTTTTTCAATGCTCATCGGATCCATTCTAAGTACTTAACAGACTTTTACTGATTTCAGTCAGGGTGGCCTTGTTACTAATAGGTGTTTTATCTCTTTGAAAAGGGAATTAGTCTGTGATCCGGTCCCTAATGTCTTGTAAAATGGACACTGGATAGGCAGTGTACTTGAGTGGGACAGGGGGCTAGATTTGGAATCACAAGCCCTGGTTCAGATTCCAGTTCAGCAACTTATGACCCATGCGACCTTAAGCAAATGCTCTAACTGTAAGGTCCATTTCAGTCCTACCTAGGATCCTGTCAACTTCTGAAAAAAAAAAAAATGAAGGCAAACCTTTAAAGGTCATGAGAATTTCAAGGTGGAGTCTTATTTGTTGCTCCCTTGGGCAAATTTAAAGCTTATTCAAAAGTGAGATAACTTGAGCCTCGGGAGTTGTGAAAAATTCCATTAACAGTGTGGAGCTTTTCAAGTTCAAAGCCAAAGAATTTCTATGGTGTCTTTGAGAGAAATGCAGATTTGATATAAATGTGCCACCCTTCCCACTTTTTTCTAAGAGCAGGCTCTTAATGGAATTCTCATAGTTTGCTGCTCTGTGGACCTTCTTGAAATACATCAGAAGCAGCTGGCAAGTTGTCGGGAAAGCTGATGGGGCAAAAACCAAGGGACCTCAGGTTACCCTATGGCCAGCCAGCTTGCAGCCCCTACCCTTGCCTGGTCATATCGTTCACGCTTTCCTCCCTTCAGATTGGCAAGTGTTACAGACTGCAATTAACCTATATGCAGTTAACTCCGTCTCCAGACCAAAAATCTGGGGGTTTATCCTACTCTGAAAAGTGACATTTAAAATTTTTCATTGCTCTGGACCCTTTTTTCCTTTTGGGGGGTGTCTGCCACGGTAACTCCTAAACCTCTTTTCTAGGCATGCCCTGTTGATTTAGGTAACATGCTAGCAACTCTAGTTCCTTGAGGCTTCACTTGGCATTAATGCAAAGTAAAGAATACTTGGCAAGGTCTTATCTGTACTTGTAATAATAACAATAAACAATCTCCTAAAAATGTAGATTTCAATTCACAATTGCATTTCAGAGAGGGGTTTTCAAATGTCATGTTTTGCTGTTATGAAAATACCCAAGTGTTCCCTTGGAAAATGCCCTGTATTATAATCACTTTTTGGAGAGGGAAGGTTATCAGTTTTCTGCCTCACCCATTTTCAGCCTGAGACTAAAATTCAGTTTCCTAACAAGATCCGTCTGATGTCCTGTAGTCATCCCTACATCAGTGCAGGCTGGGAAAGACGCTAGACATGCAATGTGATATGAAGAGAACAAGCAGGAGAAGGCAAAGAGGTTTACTCTCCAGGTGTCATTTTTTCCGAAAATTTTCAACTAACTCCTGGTATAAGCACCCAGAAAATAATATTTATGATATCTATGAAACCCTCTAGTCCAGTGTCCCAAAGGTTTCTTGCCTCAAACCTCCAAACCAATACGTCCATATAGATGGAGTGGGCTAAGAACTGAAAAGGTAATTTTAATAAGCTAAAACACTGCGGGAAAAAGCTGTTAAAAGAAAAACTGCAGAGATCACCACAGGAAATGACTGGGGCAGGTACTCTGTGGTGACAGATGAAGAAAGGGAGAAACTATTACTGCCATTAGAAATTCAGGTTTTTTAAGATTGTTTTTTTCTTACTCCAAGTTATTTGTACCCTGAAAAATTTTCTCGTTTTCCTTTCTCCAGCAAGGTTTCTCTTCCCACACCTCAGGATGAGTCTTTCTCATTGCTTCCATGACCATCAGAATGGAGTAAATAAGGCGGCATATTGAGGTCTTCCTTTTCCTAATTGTGTTCAAATCCAAGTGTCTGAGAGCCCAAAGTTGGGTCCCAGCAAAGCAGTGTATAGTATACTCAGAACTTAACCAGTTGACTCACATAAAGTAAGCTTTTCAGAAGGTAAGAAAGGTATATATTATATCTGGCTTAAGTTTGCTGAAAGTGCACTGCTATCACTTTATTTTATGGATACTGTTGGGACACAACAGATCTTTCTCAAACACTCAAACTGCACTACACTATACATGCCCCAGATAGTGAATGTCATGCCACCTTCCATATGGGGAGTTGGCCAACTACTAAGAGAACTGAAAGCTACAGTGCACAATCAGGGGCTGCTGATGAGTTCTTGTGATTGTTCAGAAAGCTGAGTGGGCAATTATCTTCCACAAGCAGCAAGTAAGATGGACAGATATCCTTCCAGCAAAGAACAGAGCATCTGGTGTTAATGAAATGTTTTTTGTAACTATTCATGGTTAAATAGTGCGAATTCCTGCTTTTCTGCAACTTTTCTTTTTTGCTCTGGGAATATGAGGCAGATAGCAAAGAAGCTTGTACGGAACAACAATTCCTGAAGCTTTCGATGATGAGATGCACAGGTTCTCAACAAATGAACACAACATTTCAGGTCCAGAGTTGTAAACAGGTCCCAGCTGCTGGTAAGGAACTTGGGGGCATTTCTGATAGAAGAATAAAGTGGTTTTCTATACACACATGCACACAGGCCCACCAAGGGGATCGGGCTTTTCTTTCACACAGAAAGTTAGGGATGAGGATGGCACAAGAATTTTGGTGTCTCTGGTCTTTTCACACCTTGTTCCTTCACAAGCAGTGGCAAAGCTGCATGCCAGTCTTCAGCGGGCAAGAGGGTCAGTTGCTCAAGCTCATAGGGGTTCACACAGGGAACCTACCTCCCAAAACATTAAGGTCTGGTCACCAACAAGCAACAATAAACATGATAAATGGTAATGAGACTAGGGACAATTCCAGGTACGTTTGGTCACCGATACATATCCCATCAAGGCTTCACCCTAACATTTAACACCTCCCCCATTCCAGCCCCATCTGATCTCCACTCTTCCTGAGCTTTCATTCCCTCATCCTTTGTGTGAAGTGTTTTGAGATCCTAACTTGGAGCAACCATAACCAATCCCTGGAGGGCAGAAGACAGGGCAACCTCTATAGCCTTCCAGAACCCCACCCTGCAGAGGAAATAAAGCTGGACTCAGCCTCACGGGGGCCAAGGTTTGAATCTTGGGCAAATCCCTGGGCCTCAGTTCCGTCATCTGCACAATGGGGTGGAACTAGGTGCCATCCAAGTTCCCTTCCTAGTCTTCAATTGATCTTTTGTATTTCCAGTGTCTAAAAAAAAAAAATGGGGAATGCGTGGGGGTGAAGAGTGTCCTTAAAGTAGGTTCTATATGAAGAAACACATTTTGCATTCGATGCCTGATAGCTACAGGTGTCTTGGATCAAGAGCTCCACCCCAGACCTGTCTTCTGGGCTGAACACAACCGGGTGGAGCTCACTGCTGGGTGAGGATGCTAAAGGTCATGTTGCTATTCCAGGCAGACTTGATAGCATGAGACCAGACAGGGTCAGGTTTCCACAAGCAACTCCCTGCCCTTCCCATGCTGCGGGGGAAGTTACTCTCCTCCCTCTTGGCCCAAGAATTAACCACTATTTGGCCCAAACCCATTTCATGCCCAATAACCTCTGGAACTGGGCCAGCTAAATAATTATGGGTTCAAAGCCAATGAGACATCAGACAAGTTACCTGAAGTCTATGGTCCTGAGGTTTCTCATCTGTCCACCTCCAGAGGTGAGACGAACGGAGCAAGACAGGTTGTGATGAGCCATTGCACACCCTCCCCCCACAGGGAGCTTCTTCAGCATGGCCTTTCTTCATTAACTTCTTAGGGATTTGTCTTTGACAGGGATTTATTTGCTTTAGGGACAGCTGGCCCAGGCCATAAAGGTCATTGGAATGCCAAGGAGGTTACCATCACTGTCCACTCCATGAGGCCCAAACACTGCTCCTGACTTGACCCCACAGCACTCCTTCCTAGGCAACTCCCAGGAGGCAGATCAGGGACAAAGCAGCAGGCTCAATGCTAACTCCTGTTATTCACAGGCATGTCAGACGAGGCCATCATGGAACTCAACTTGCCCACTGGGATCCCCATTGTGTACGAACTGGATGACCACCTGAAGCCCACCAAGCCCATGCAGTTCCTTGGGGATGAGGAAACAGTCCGGAAGGCCATGGAGGCTGTGGCCGCCCAGGGCAAGGCCAAGTAATGGAAGCAAACTGTGCAATAAAGTCACCTCCACCCATTCCTCCTGTTGAGTCTGAGCAGGTATCTGACAAATTGGCAAAAGCGAGGGGCAGAAACATTTGTGAAATGGTCCTGTGCACATCAAGGAGGACTGTGACAGGGACAAGGCCCTCAGTAGCTAGTCAGTAGGAAGGAAGCTAAGGCATCCCACTCTCAACTCTGCCTATTGACACCATCCCAGCACCCTCAGAGCAAACAGCCACATTCCTGTATCCTAAAAACCATCCCTGGCCAGTGCTGGCCCCGTCAGCTTGTGCCTGACAGCCACAAAGAAGCCGCAGCCATCAGGGAGGGCTGTGGGAGGCTTTCATCCTTCTACGCCAGTAGCAGTTTACTACAATGAATGACCAGCATCATCAGCACCTCCTGGAGGCTCCCACCTCAGGGTCATCCAGAATGTGAAGGGGCTGGTCCACTTCAACAGGGAAACAATCCTCTAACAGCTGAAAACACAGTAGTGCTCTCAATACCCAGAATCTGAGGGATACCCAGTTACAATGCATACCAGGGGGTAAAGGAATTACCCACCCCCAAGGATGTTGCTCTAGAACCTAGGCCCTTTATAAATGTTTCAAGGTCATCCCACTGCTTCTTTCTACACAGTCCGGGAAAGGAACTAGTTTTTATTTGCCTAATGCTGTGGGATGGGATGGAAATGGGGAGAAGCAAGCAGTTAGAACTGGGGAGAAAGGCTGTGATGAACCCAGCTCTTGACTCTTAAGTGCTCCCAAGCCCAGGTTCCTATGGCCTGTCTATTAAATAAAATGAAATACTGGGAAAAAAGGTCCTTGTTACAAGACACAGAGACACAATCACATTGCAGGGTGTGTCATGTTTGTAGAAATTTCCACAAATTTGATTCATATACTCCACTGGTGTAAGCTGTTAGCCCTGGCCCACATACATGGAGCCCAGGGAACAGGAGAATGGAATGGAGAGAGTGGCAGATTAAAAAAAACAAAACCCAAATTGCCTCCAAACTATGGTAACCCAGGCTGGTTTTGGTCACATATGAAAATAAAAACATTTTCTAAATTCATTCTACACGAAAAGTCTCTAGTAACAAGCGCTGCAGCCATCACCCCTCAAAAGCAGGAGGAAAACGAAGAAGGCCAGACTCCCAGGGGCCCTGGAGGTGCTGGGGAAGCCTGACACTCACAGCTACTTCTCCCCTCCAAAGCCAGGAGCGCTCAGAGGCTGTGAAGGGGAAGAGAGCTTGGCTTAATCACCACCAACAGGGACACTGGCAAATCAGATGGGCTCAGGCCTCCCTCTGAGGATATAAAATCACCAGGTTATTGCTGTAATGGTGGAGACCAAACTACAGGCTAGCAGAAGGGACCCCAAAGCCTGGAAAGGTACTGAATGGGGTCCCCTCATAACTTCAGGAAAAAAAAAATATTGTGGGGGTGGGGTGTTTACAGATCCCCCCATCTCCCAGCCCAATGGATCTCGTCAGGCAGTGCCGCCCTAGCACCCAACCTCCAGGGCAGGTAACATGCTGCGTCAGTGGAGTGAAGGAATGTCCTGGAGAATCATGAACCCCAGAGATGGGCACCCCTCACTCGATAAGCTCCACATAGTTGGCAGGAAACATGCCAAAGTGGCCGTCTGGGCCATAGCCACGCCACCAGCCCTCATCGATCACTTCAATTCCTGTGATGAGGTTTTCTGGGTCAAAGGAGATCTCTGTGTCATCAGCTAGAAGAAGAGAGCAGAGCAAAAACAATGATTTAGGAACAGCCTCAGGGACACCTTGTGAGCCAGCCCCTCCAAAGACCCAGCTCCTGAGGGGGGTCTTTAGGTTCATGAACAGCAGGCTGAGAGGAAGAAGGGTCCCCAGTGGCTGAGTCCAGCCCCCTATATGCAGGGCTCATGCCTACTCCACATCCAGGCAGGCTGTACCCTGGGCCTCCTGGGGCTTGGAGAGGACCCCAGGTTCTGAATTCTGGGCCAGCAGTGTATGGGCTCTGGAAGTTAAAGCTGACCAAGCTGGGGACCAGGTGACTGAGGAACCCCCAAAGATGGAAGACCAAGAGGCTCTGGTCTATGTTCGTGGGGGGACGCCCATAAGGGTGAAATCAATCACCTTTAAAGAAGGGACTAAGCAAACCTAGGATTCTTGACAGAACCACTGTCCCATGACACCAGCCTCCAGATTCTGCCTTAGTGGAGTCAGGGACAACAGAACGCATGCCGGCTCCCACCCCAAGCTTTCCCCTGGGGCTGCAGGTGCCTCTCAATATGCCCTGGTCCCTGCTCACCCTCCCCCCACCCCGCCTCGGCAGACAGCACACATCACATGTGCAGGCCTTACCAGCCTGGTAGTCATACAGCGCCCTAGCACAAAGTCCTTTCTGGCCCAGCTCTGGTCCCGGCTTGTAGTGGTCAGTATACTCATAAGTAGCCTCTTCCTCTACCTGGTCCAAGGAAAGAGAAAGGAGAAGGATGGCTTCTTTTCCAACATTACCTGTCCACCCTCACTTCTCTCTCCTAGTGCTGCCCAAGAAAGACTTGTAAGGTGGAGGGGGAGCAGCATCCATGTACAGGGAAAGATTCAGATCAATGGGAACAAGTCTTCCAAGAGCTAGGGAGTTGCTGTCCCCTCCTCTCCATCCTCTGCAGCCCACCTAAAATGCTAGGTCCTGCATCCCTACTGCTGCCCTCTCCCTCCCTTTCTGTTTAGCAGAGTGAAGCTGCTGGGGCTGATGCTCTGTGTGGCCAAAGGGGTGAATGAACACCACTTTTTGACAGTGATTCCCAAGGGGAAAGGCTGAAGCAGAGACCTGCGGAGGCTCCTCATACAGATTATCTTCCTCTGGGGGCTTCTCATACAAGTTTTCTTCTTCCGCCTGCCCTGGAGAATGAGGGGCAGCACCAGGACCCTGCTGCACTTGGAAATCTGAGAACAAAGTGTCTCTATTAGCCACACTTCACCCAGGTGTTCCTCCTCCCACTCAATTCCAAGGCCTGGAGGCTGCTCAGAAGACTTAGACACTCTCTATCACCACCCTTCCACAAAGAGCAAAGACAGTTACTTGTGGCAGGCTCTGGGGAAGCTGGGGTGGCTTCTCTGCTAATAGAAACTTCTGGCTGGGTATGCTGCCTCTGCAAGAAGGGGCTCCGAATCTTGCCTAGGAAATCAGACAGTGAGACACATCAAGTCAAATGCAAGTGTGGAAAGGAAGATCAAATAGCCTGAAGCCCCATTATCTATTCGTGTCTTCTTTCTAGGAGGCAGTAAGATATAATGGATAAGGATCCAGACTTGGGAGAAAGACCTGGGATCAGATCCTATTTCCAAAACTTTCCTGCGTGACCCTTGGTAAATCACTTAACACCTCTGGGTCCCAGTTTCCTCATCTATAAAAGGTAGGGTCACAGTTCTAAACAGATGTCTACTTCTACTACTACGACCACTACTATTACTTTACATAAAGCAGTACAAATGCATAATCCTCAAAATAAATGCCTCTGCTAACGAATGCTCATCAGCCTAGAGATAAATAGGCCCTTCCTGATGGTGACTAGTCAGTTTTCCTTCAGTGTCCTCTTGCCCCCCCACCATGTTCCCACTCCACACTCTGTTGAGATGACCCAGCCTCCTTCTGCAATGGACACAATTAGCGGCTCTCCTCCAGGGAGCCTTTTCTGGACCATCCCTTACTCTCTCTCCTCCTTCACTAGGACCATACTAGACCCATTCTCACACTCACTACAGCTCATTTCTCCCACTACCTTAATTAAATTTTTCCCAGCTCCTCTCCACTGTCTCCAAGGCCATCTTCTTTCTCCTCCTAGTCTGTCCATCTATCTTATTCACCTTTTCTCTCTCCCCTCCCCACCTCTCCTTCCCCCAAAGTGCATAAGAGGTCATCACTGACTGACCCCCTAACCCCAGACTCCAGCAGCCTTGGCCCAGGCCTCGAGCCCTCAAGCTCTCTTGTATCGAAGACTGCTGCTCCCTTACTCCAACCTGAAGCCTTCTCCCAGGGTTTGTCTCAGAAGCCTCCTCATCCTCTTCCCAAACTGGTCATGTGGACTCACTTCTCCCACTTAGTCCTCCCACTTCTCTAGTCTCCCCCCCTTGGCGATCTTTTGCTTTCATGGCCTTGATCACCTTTTGGCCTCCAGGCCTGTTCTCTTTTCTGAGGGCCAGGTCACTTCTCCAGATGCACACCCCCATTCAACTGTCCAAAGCCCAGCTTAGCTTTCCTCCTAAGCCTAGTCTGTTCTGATGTCATTCATTGTGTTTGTGACAACACACTGACTGACTCCAACAGTGAAAGGCTTAAGGTGATCTCTGGAATGGAGAGCTGAGGGAGGCAGGGGAGCAGGCTGCCATTTTTTTGTCTGTTCTCTCTCAGTTCCCATGGCCACCACCGTCAAACAAGCCTCAGTAGTGTACCTGGGAAAAGGTAATCTTCTCCTTAAACATCTTGCCATGTCCACTCTCATACCACAATGTCCAAGATCTGATCTTGTCATTCCTCCACTAGGAAATCAATTCTTCCAAGTGAAGTTCACTCTCCTGCCTGGCATTCAAGGCCCTCCACAACCCACACCATTCTCCTTTCCCCTGGGTGTGCACTGTCCCCATCTAGGGGTCCTGCCCATCCTCCACCTGTTGAATTTTAAAGTTCAACTCAGATGAAACCTTTCTCCAAGAATGTTCCCCTGAACCCCCAGTTAGCAATGGACTTCTCACTCAGGCCTCCTTCTCTGGTCGTTTCTAAGACCTTTTTCTAGCTGCAAAATATACCAACCACAGTTGTCTTATCTGCATCATGTGCCCCCCACCAAACTACAAATTTCAGGGGCAGAGACCACCTCTTACCTAAACTTTCTATCTCCCTCCACCAAGGTCTGCACACAGCAGACCCTCAATAAATGTCTGCTGAATGAATCACTCTATGAATGTGGACAAACATAGGAAATTAAGGCCAGGCTCAGAAAAAAGCCCAACTCCTTTGCATCCCAGGGCCAAACTCTCATTCTTAGATGAGATCTCACTCCCTCTCCTGGTTGTTTCCTAAGAGTCCCATCAAGGCCAGGAAATGTGATTTGGGAGTAGGGGAAGGGGGTGGAGAGATGGTTACAGGCCCAAGATACTTCCGTGCATATTGCTGGAGAATTATCCCATGGAAAAGAGAAACTTGAGATCTGCTCTGTCCTGATTAAACAACATGGACCACTGATTCTGAGGCCCTGTGGGGCCCAAAGGCTTAGTGACCAGTTCCTGAGTGCCCCGCCACCAACCTCCCCTTTTTGGAAAGGAATGAAGGGCTTACGGGTTTGCACAAGGGGTAGATAGGAAAATGGGCACACCAGGACCTACACAAGGGTCTCTGAAGCTAGTCTTGGCATGGAAGAGCAAATCAGAGTTGAAGGGATCTTAGAGTGTCATCTGGTCTAGTTCCCTAATGAAGATTATTAATTCCTTCTACAACTCCCACTAGGCCTCTGCTTGAACACCTTTAGTAATAGGGAACTTAATACCTCAGGAGGCAACAGAAAAACCCCACCATTCATCAAGTCTAAAGACTGTCTGCTTAGGATATGGTTGCACAGAAGCCAGGAAGGGCATTCAGAGTATACCCAAGGCAGTGCCAAATGCCCTTCAGTAGCCTCGAGGCTCTCCATTGACAGTCTTGTTCTCTAAAACAGAGGTAGCAAACATACAGTTCGTGGGCCCACTGCAGGTATAACACTCGTGAGTACAGGTCAAACTAGATTAAAATGCAATTGGGAAATACTGAACAAAATAAAAAGACTACAGAACACAGAAAATGCCAATGCATGAACCTGTCTCTACCCGAGTTTGACTCTCTCTAGTCTAGAGGACGACAAGCCACACCATATGCTTCCCCCTGGCTTATCACTGACCCGCCACCACGCCATGAGCTAGGGGCCTGGGGGCCTTCCCTGACAACATCCACACCAAAGAACTCTATGGCCCCTTCTCACCTGGCTGAGGGCCCAGAATGGAGGCCGTGGACATTGCTCTCTCCTTTTGCTTAAAAATATCACGTGGGTTTGTTGGTCGATGAGATGCTGCCTCCTGGGGAGGAGGGAATGTATATGAAAACACAAACTGCCAGGCACATCTGCACAGCACTGACTGATTCACCAAATGCCCTTGAAGAGTGGGCAGTCCAAGTACTATTACCCTCATTTAACAGAGAGAAAACTGGCAAAGAGAAAAGGTGATTTCCTCATGACTCGTCAGACAAAGCCAGTAAATCATGACATTCGGCCCCAGTCTTAACATCCTCTGCCAGATGCCAAGCGGTGGCTCCAGCAATCACAAGCGCAAAGCGCTGCCGAGGCTTCTTAGCCACTAAAACCTTGGGCTAAATGCTGACCTCCCTTTTAGGCCTGGACTCTAGAATGGGAAAGTTGAGGGGTCCCTGGGGCCTTTGTGCACATGACTCAGTTCCCTTTGGTCTCTCAGGCCATGACGTGTCTGGGTCATGCTCCCGTGGTGCCTCTCCACAGCTCAATTTTCCCACCACCTCATCTGCCTCCAAGCCGAGCTCTCCTATTCGAGGCTCTCCTGCTGTCCTCTCCATCCTCTGGAAGGTGCCTGGGGTCCCAACTCCAACTCCTCCCCCACCATTCAGGGCAGGAACTTTTGTCACCAGGGACTGGATTAAGGATCCCAACTCTTCAAGGCATACAAATATCATCCCCATTTGATAGATGGGAACAATGAGCAGAAGCAAGCTTGAGGGCCTGCCTGGGACCCCAATGGACATTGGTCTGTCCTCATGTCTCACTCAGGGCCTTCTAGCCACTCATTTCAAGCTAATGGTGGCAGGAAGGGTTCAAATGTCAAAGGCAAGCTCATCCTTACCTGCTGCTCCTTTGAAATCTTTTCTTGCTCCTGCTCATACTTCCTATCAGGTGAATTGGGTAAGAGGAAGAAGTAATGTTAGTCATGTCTAATACTTACAGCTAACCCTGACCCTCCCTCCCTGCTAAGATGTCGTTGCTTGAGAAACCCCTCTTGGCTAGTACTTGAAGGGAAACCTAAGACTAAGGAGCAGGTGATGAACCTGGCAGAACCAGGCTTCAGGCAGAGGGCCAGCTATTCTCTCTGAAAGCAGAAGAGAGTAGCAAGGCTCATGGCCCCAAGAAAGAAACAGAGAGAGAGAGAGAGAGAGAGAGAGAGAGAGAGAGAGAGAGAGAGAGAGAGAGAGAGAGAGAGAGAGAGAGAGAGAGAAAGGGGGAGGGAGGGAGAGGGAGATAGGGGGAGAGAGGGGGAGGGAGAGAGGGGGAGGGAGAGAGGGGGAGAGAGGGGGAGGGAGAGAGGGGGAGAGAAAGAGAAAGGGAGAGGGAGGGAGGGAGAGACAGAGAGAGAGAGAGAGAGGGAGAGGGAGAGAGGGGGAGAGAAAGAGAAAGGGAGAGGGAGGGAGAGGGGGAGAGGGAGGGAGAGAGGAAGAGGGAGGGAGAGGGAGGGAGAGAGGAAGAGGGAGGGAGAGGGAGGGAGAGAGAGCGCACGAGCGCGTTCAGTGGGGAACAGTGAACAAATGATGGGGTGTGAATGTCACCAAATACTACAATTGGGACAGGACACATAAGGAAAGAGGTGGCTTCAGAGAATCTGAGGAGAAGAAGCAGAAGAACAAAGAACTCTGAAAGCCTCCAGGACTCTTACAGGAGCCAGAAGAGCCAGGAGGGAACATGCTGCTGCCTCCTAGCAGAGACGGACACACAAATGTTGGATACCCCCAACGTGAAGATTTGTTCTGACTACGCTCATTTGTTACAGGGGTTGTTTTTTACTTTTTCCAGTGAGGGAAGAAACGTTTAAAAAGTAAAAAAAAGAGGCTTTTGGACCTCTGGGCCTCAATCTCGTGGGCATGTTCCTGGTAGCGTCGCTCTCGGTCGGCTGCCTCCTGCAGCTCCCGCTCCCTGCGCTCCTGCTCCAGTCGCTGCCGCTCCTCCTCAGCTCGTCGCTTCTCCTCCAATCGCCTATTCTCCTCATCTTTCTGTGGGGACAATGATGCTGATCCTTAGGTGTCCTTACCAGCTCCAGAACAGGGAGAGGGGAGTGGCTCAGGCCTGTGGGCACCTGCCACTCACCTGTCCCACCATCCTCTCTGCACACCAGTCACCAGAAAGGGCAGACAGTACTTAGCTGCCTCTATCCCCAACACACACACACTGCTCCTCAGATTAAGCCTACTGATCCCTCCATCTTCCCTGAAGCAAATTTCCTGCTCACTATCATTCAGAACAAAAAGACTGCTGCAGACCCAACCATTACCCCAAGTGCTCACCTCTGCTTTGGCCCAGAAACTGTCTTTACCAACCCTTTTGATCTCAGACACAGCATTGGTTTTTTGGTAGACAGAACCCTGTGGAGCAACAGACAATTTTCATAGATGACCTGGACCTTGAAAGAAAACTAGGCCTTCAAGGCCTCTTGGACATGGGATCCAACAACAGACAAAATCATAGCACGTCCTCACTTTCAGAAATTTCTCCTTAAATCAAGAGGTTCAGGTCTTATGACAAGTACTATCAGATACAGATAACTTGCATCAAGCTCCTCCTAGGAACAGGACCCTGGAGAAGGGGATGCCAGGGCCCTCTACAACATAAAAAAGTAAAAGGCAACTAATAGCCTCTATATAGCCTGCCCACCATGATTCTAGTCCAGTCCCATTGGGTTGGAGGTCAGAAATGACTCAAAATCCCCATAGGGGCTGGCTCAGTTCTGCTAAAGGATCATAAGTGTGTACCCTTGGAAGGCTATTCCACAGCTATCTGTATGAGACAGGCACATTACATGCTGTCCATAAATAAAAGCCATAACTGTACTGAGAAGGAGAGAGGGGGCTCTACACTGGCCAGAGTATTGAACCAGAGGGACACCTGGGGCCTTTCCACACACCAGAGCCAGCTGGATCTGGGGGTTCCACTTGCTCTCAGGAGACAGGGGTTCTTCAGGGCATATCTCCACCCAAAGCAACCACTACAGAAAGTTCAGCTGCCCAACAATGGATGACGGATTACTGCCAGCAAGCATTAGACTCAAATGCTATAGCAAAGAGCAAGAGTCCTTGCATTGGGGTGTGGAGGCCACACCAATTCCTGGAATAAAAATTGCTAGAACAAGTGGCCTGGTTTAGGACGTAGAGCAGGGACCCCTCTTATCCTAACCCTTCCTGACTTCCATTTTAGAATCTGACACACTGACAAGGTCAGTATTTCCTCCTTTTGGAGGGGCTGCACCATATCATGGTTACGTAGGCCATGGCCCCAACATCCCCTGAAGCAGACAGATCTCATCAGGCTGTTAAGATTTCAGTATCAAATCAGCCACCAAGATGGCTGAATGTACATCTGTCCTAAGTGGGCTTGGATGCACAGTCCCACTACTTCTGAATAGATATCAAAAGGCAGGAGCTGGGACCTCTAATCATCTGGATCCCTCCTCCTCCAAGTTTCTCTTCATGCAGTAAATCCTCTCGCAAAGATAACAATGGCCCTGGAGCAAGAACTTACCACTGGTGCCTGGGGGCCTGAGTCTTGAAAGCGACTACTCTCCTTGTGGAAATTATAGTTTGCCCCTGAAGCTTTGGCAACCTTCTGCATGATGGATTCCGGCTCAACATCTTCCTCAGCCCGAGCATTGATGGTCACATGAGCCCCCTGCAGGTAGATGCACAATTTGGAGAAACGAATGCCCAGCCACCAAGTGGATAGTAGGCATTAATTCACCCCATCTCACAATATACAGAGCCAACAGTGAATGCTGCTCCAATCATATCCCAGAAGAGAACCCAATTTTACACAACAAAGCACACAGGACAAGACTATGTGAGTGACTGAGGAGGAAGGGGAGGTCCACAAGGTATCTATCCCAGTCACTTAGGCTGACTCTGCCTTCTTTTTGACCTCGTACCCCACAGTCCCAACAGCTGCTAAGTCTTTTCATTTTTAATTCTAAAATCTCTTGCATGTAACTACTTTCCCTTTTCACTGTCTTATCTTATCCCTAGCCCTCATGGCCTCTCCCATAGACAACTGGCCTCCTTCCTGGTCTCTCAATTGTTCTCATAAACTTGGAGAACCTCATGAGGTGAGAGCCAATACTTCCCAACTTCTATAGTGTCCCAAGATCACAACAGTGAGAACAGCACTGAGGAAGACTGCTCTTTTCACCTCACAGAAGACACTATCAAGGGACAGAGAGTGATGGTGAAGCCTCGCTGGTGCCATGGTCAAGGGCATCTGTCTTCTTGAACTCTATGCAGAAAATTTTTCTAACCAACTATGCCAACTTTGCCAAGGATTTCCCTACAAGCCTGGCAAGTGCCCTTTCTGAAGATGATACATGCCCTTCCTCCCCTCTCAGGACCTGTGACTTCCCTGGTCCAGAGAATACTTAATGAGAAAGCTCCTTTTATCTTAGCAGTCAGTCACCCTTCATCTGATGGTCTGACAAGCTGCCTAGGGCTCCAAGAGCAGCGACTAGTCCAGGGTCACTCAACCAGTGTAGGCCAGAGTCAGAACTTGATCCTAGGTCTTCTTGGCTTTAAGGCAAAGGTCTATCCACTAAGACTCTCCATATCCCCATTCTGTTTGTCCCCCATGCCCCGTACACTCCTCCTCATCTCCAACTCCTCTTTTTGGCTTCCTTCAGGTCTCAGCTAACATCCTACCCTTCTACATCAAGTCTTTCCCAGTTCCTCTTAAGTCCATTGCCTTCTCTTATTCCTATTTATATTCATATGTAGCTTGTTTGTGTGTTTATTTGCTTATCATCTTCCCCATTAGACTGGGAGCTCCCAGAGGGCAGGAACTCTCTCTCTTTGTATCCCCAACTCCTGGCACAGAACCTGGCATAGAGTAGGTATGTAATGTTTACTGACTACATCACACCGCCTCTCTTTATTCATTCAACACTCTTTGGGCAACTGGGTGCAAAGTAGTTACAGAGAAAAGGACAATTCTGGCCCAAAAGAGCTAATAACTCTAGCAGAAAGAAAAGAACAAGCATGCCCAATAAAGGGAGGTACAAAGAATGGCCAGAGGGAGAAGGGGGTGGGGGCAACCACGGAAGCCTTCAGGGAAGTGCCGGCTTCTGAGAGGAACCATAAAAGATGAGTAGGATCTGAGGAGGGGTTGTCAGGCAAAAAGAGACCCTGAGAGCAAAGATGTACAAGCACACCAACACTGGGTGAACTGGGAGAACAGCAAACCGCCTAAGCTGGTCAGAAGCAGCACAGCCTTCAGCAGTGGTACTCAGGGCACAGTAATGTTTGTCATGAGGAACCAGGGCACACTGAATGCTGAAGCTGGTAATACAATCGGAATGCTGGGAGACTCCCAACCATAAAAGCAGTTGTTTTGTTGAATTCTTTGAGAATTCAAGGTCTCATGTGTTTAGTGCATATTTATAATACACAAGTTAAAATAAAAATATTTTGCAAATGCTACGCTTACCATATACCATAGTATGCCAGCTAAGATTACAGAATGGGCCTGTGGTGTCATTGATACATGAAATTCCTGAGTGAGGACACACACTCTTTCTACTAACCATCTCTGCATCTTAGTCTTAGGAAGCAACCCAGAATATTCAAGTGATTTGCCCAGGGTCCTACAGCAAGCCTGTTAGAGGGCAGACTGGACCCAAGTCTGCTTGGCCCCAAGGCCAGCTCTCCATATACCACACCATACTTCCTCTGGGTTAAGTACAATTTACAGCAAACAAAATGACTTATCTATTTTATCTTATCTGCAATAAAGCATCCAAAGCCTCCCAGTACAGCCAGTGTATGGCAGAAGGCCCTCTGACAGTCACAGAATGTCATGCAGGAGGGCAATGGGAGAGAGTCAGAAAGACAAGTGGAATTCAGCACTGTAGGCAAAGGAAGTTCTCAGAGCTAAGCCTTAGGAGGGGGCTCTGGCAGCCGAGCCAGAATGGACTAGAAGGGGCTTCCCCGTAAAAAGGGCAGAGGTAGTTGAGACCTGGCTGGAGATGATGGCTCTGTGACCCAGTGACCCTCGACCCAGCCGTCCTTCTTCCAATCCCAGGTTACAATCCCAGCCTTTCCCAGCTGTCCTCAATGGCAGGGCCTGCGTTCTGTGCAGATCTTATTAGCACAGAACCGTCTCTCCTCTAGGACGGGAGATCCTTGAGAGCAGGGACAGAGCTCAGCACAGTGCCTGGCTCGTAGCAGGTGCTTAATAAAATGTTGAATTGACTTAAAATAAGGGAAAGACATAAGAAACATTTCAGTTAGGGCTTAAAAAAACTCAGTATTGATAGGTGTTGTAAAGGGCAAGGGAAAAGGAGAAGTCTGAAGAATCTAGGGGCCTGGGAAACAGTGGCAGGAGTCATGTGGTCAAGTCTAGTTGGCAGAAAGAGTACCCCTCCTACCTTTAGGAAGCTGGCCATCGTGCTGACATGGTTGGCGCAGGCCCCCTTCCGTACGTCATTCACGCCTTCACCTGTCTGTAACACAAGAAATGATGGCTTCATCTTTGGGCCTGACCCTTCACTAGAGAATAGGCTCACTCCCAGAGTGATCCTACCCCAAAGCAGAAGAAAATGACAAATCTCAAGTGACCTCCACTCTCTCAGCTCTTCTCTATAAAGTATTAAAGGAAACCTTCTCATCAATCTATGGCAGGCAACCTAGGGCACGTGAAAAAGGCAGAAGTCCTTGCTCTGCCACTTCCTACCTGGTGACGATGAGCAAGTTCCCCTTTTTCTCATCCGTAAAGGGAAGGGGTTGGACTCAATGGACACTTCTCTGTTTTAAAGAATTCAAAAGCTCTGAAGGACTCCAGGAGGCATCTGGCCCAATTCTATCCAACACATGAAGGTCCTCTCCAACATGGCTGATAGTCTCTGGCTCTACACCTCCAGTAACTGGAAATTCACTAGTTCATGAGGTAGTTCATTATATGATCAGACAGGTGCAATTATTAGGAACTTTCCCCTAATAAAATAATGACCCAAAGTCTTTGCTAAAGACTGCCACCCTAGATCATCTAATCCAACTCCCTGCCTGAGAGCAAATAAAGCAGCAGACACTGCAACATGAAGCTTTTAACATGAATACTGGGGACATCAGAGTCCTCTCATATTACCCCTAAACTAGCCTACTGCTGGTTTTAACAAACTTCACTGATGAGTTACCCCTTCTATTCTTTCTCTCTGGTAACATTCACAGGGGTCGAGGAATCAAATATCCCCTTTGCCTCACATACAAATGATAAAACTTGTACAAAGAATTAAGAGTGATTTGCCACAAGTTAGATGTAAATTAGTGACATGCAGGTTGAAACAGAAAATTCTCACAACTAGGGATTATACAAAAGCCACAGTATCTCTTTTAGAATCTGGTTTTGTTTTTTTTAATGTGCCAATGTTGGAAGCCAAGCAGGAGTTAATTCTGAAGGAAAACTGAAAATAAAAGCTCTACATACCCAGTTGACAAGAACAAATTTGGGTAGGCCAGAGTTCGGGTCCTGCACCCGGCAGAAGGCATACATCACCTTCCCACTATTCAGCTCCTCCACCATCTCCTCCAAGCCGCCTTCTGCAGTACAAAGTAGCAAGGAAGGAAGTCAGGAAAGCACAAGGGAAGATCTTAGGGAAACTGAACAAAGCTTATGACAACAAACAACCACAATAACAACAGGCTTTGAGTGTTTTAAAAATATTTTTTATTTTTTGTTATTCTGAATGTGACAAATATCAATATGAACATTTTCATAAGCCAAGAACAGAAAAAGAAGGCTCTCTGTGAAACTGTGACTATTACATATACCTTGTTTTATCCAGATAATACGAAAAATTCAACCCAGTGGTTTCAAAGATGTCCTGATTATGCTTCTTCCAGGTTTTTCAAAATATGCTCTAACGACCTTTGTTCCCCTCCTTTTGGGGCACTGCTATCTCTAGATTCCCCTAACCCCATCTTCCAATTAAACAAATGCAAATTTGGCTATGGACAAAAAACCTGTTTCATTCTGCACTTCCGGTCCACCACTTCCAGCTGGTCAATGTACTGACCAGTCTTAAGATGGTTTTTCTTTACAATGTTATTATAAATAACTTCATAAGTTATTGTATAAAACTGACTTCCTGACTATGCCCAAAGGACTATAAAACTGTGCATACCCTTTGACCCAGCAATCCCACTACAAGGTCTGTATCCCAAAGAGATCATAAAATAAGGGAAAAGGACCTAAACATACAAAAATATTTGTAGCAGCTCTTTTTGTGATGGCACAGAATTGAGGGGGTTACCCATCAACTGGGGAATGGCTGCACAAGTTGTGGTAAAAGATTGTAATGGAATAATATTAGGTTATAAGAAATGACAGGTAGGATGGTTTCAGAAAAACCTGAAAAGATGCAGGGTGAAGTGAGCAGAACCAGAAGAACATTGTACATAGTAATAGGAATACTGTTAACAATGGATGATCAACTATCAAAGACTTTAACTACTCTGATTAAGACAAATATTCACAACAATTTCAAAGGACTCATGATGAAATGTGCTATCTCCATCCAAAGAGACAACTGATGACCTCTAAGTGCAGACTGAAACATAATTGTTTCCACTTTATTTTTGTCCTTTTTTTTTTGCAACATAGCTTAAGGTGGAAGTGCGTTTAGCATGGCTTTCTTTGTACGATGGGTAGCATATTTCTTGCCTTCCCAATGGGTCTGGCGGGAGAGAAATTTGGAGCTGAAAATAAAATTTTTTCTTTTAAAAATTGTCATCCTGATGTGATTACTTCACTCTGTATTAGTTCATACAAGTCTTGCCTCTTTTCTCTAAAACTGTGCCTTTTCCCATTTCTTATGGTACAATGCTATTCCACCACACTTATACACAGAAACGTATCCAGCCATTCGCCAACTGATGGCACTCCCTTTGTTTCTTCTATTTTTGTACATGAGTCCTTCCCTGTTTTCTTTGACTTTTCTTTTATTTACAGTCAGTAATGGTTACTTTATTCTTACAGTTTTCATCAGCCACCAGGCAGAATGGAGATAAGCCAAAATGCCTTAGTTTCATGGCAGTCTGGACCAAAATGAAAAGTAATGGGGTTGTGAAGTATGACCTGCACCCCAAGCTACTAAAGTTCACTCCTGTCCTTACTTTTACTCAGAACCCTCACCGACCACTTCGTCCACCTCAGGGAGTCAATATCCCACCTTGGCTATCTCTTGAAGGTCTTTGAGTACTTTGAGGGGGCAATTATAAGAAGATCCAATTGTCTAAAAGGTTGTTTTCAAATTTCCTAATTCTCCCTATGGGGCTCTAGCTCTGAGAGGGTCTATGAGTCTCCTTCTCTAACAGAAGGCATTTTAGTAGAAAGCATTGTGTAAGAAGTTAAATGCTCTCCGAGAATGCCAAGTTCTTATAGTACCTATTCATACAGAAATAGTCACTTTTTGTTTTCCCACTTTTATCACTAAAGGTATGTAAATGCAAAGTGGTTTGTTAGGTTAGTCCTTATCTACAGTTACAACTTCTATGGAGTTTCCAGAGTATGCAGCAGCTAGCTATGCCAACCAGAACATATGCAGATTAACAAGGGGACAGACTTTGGGGTAGGAGAAGAAAATGGGCTAAAGGAGATCTCCACAATTCAGGAAGAGCTATGAATCGAAACCAAACAGCAGCGCTCTTTAAAATACACTGAAAAAGAACTATGTGCTTCAAAAAGCAATGAGAAATCTCATCATGAAAAAGAGGGGCAGATTGTCTTTCCATGCTTCCCTGACAAGTCTTAAACAATGTTTTGAAACACCCCCTGGGGGGTGGAGGATGGGGAACAGAAGAGGCTTCGTGGATCTTTGTCCAAGAAAGAGACTTGAGAGCTGTGCAGCCCAGCCCGGGCCCCAAGAAAAGGTGGAGGATGTGGGACGCTGCTCACATCCAAACTTTTTCAATGGAATGGTTAGTTTGGCTAAACGGTTTTTCCTCTTTTCATTCTTTGCAATAAGGGATGACTCAAGCAAGGGTAAAAGATATATTGAGAAATATAGTTGATACAAAAAGATGATAAAAAGATCTAAAGAGAGAACTACATCACCAGTTAGAGCAAGGGCTTTAACTTCTCTCTTGCAGCACTGCTACAACAATATGCAGAATAAACATTCTGACTTCTGTTCTGGCCTACACATCCCTTACCCTCCGTTTTCCAAAAGGACTAAAGAAATTAAGTGTTAGCACTTGGTGTGGAACTGAAAGAGTTAGATCCGAGCAGAAACAACACCAGGATGTAGTCAGAATGCCTTCACTCCAACATGTCAATGCCCAGTTCTGCCACTTACTAGCTTATGTGATCTTGGGAAAAACACTCTCTGGCCTCAGTTTTCTCACCTGCAAAAAGGGATTTAAACTAGACAACTCCCAAGGTCCTTCCCAGTTCTAACTCTTGTGATCCAGGAGAGTTTAGGTGCGTACTCTTAAACTCTGCTTCTCTGTCCCTAAGGCAGGGTTGGTGATGTCAATCCCATCCCTAGGAGAACCAATGAAGCAGAGAAAAATGAGACCCAAAAATCTGTTATCAGTGAGTTTTTAATCTCTGTTGAAATAGACTGGGTGTGGGGGGGGAGGGAGACAGGACAGACTCCACTGCAGAAAAAAAACGAATGCTGCCATTTTCCGTTTGAGTCCCATCATTCTGTGCCATTACTGAAAAGCAGTCCTTGCTGGCCTACGCTGCCCTTGATATGCCCAAGGTTATCACCAGTGCCTCTGGGTATATATGTGTGTGCATGGCACCTGAAAAAGATTCAGCAAGATAGCATATAACTAAGTAATTAGTTGAGCAGTATGGACACTAAATGCAACCCAGAGGAGTTAGGAGGAACATTTCTGACTCTCCACCCCGTTGGACAATACAGGCAATCTGGGGGATTTTATTTAGTTGTTTTTCCAAAACTGTAAAAGATGTATTATTTCCCTGGGGTGGGTACTCTTCTTTCCCCAGAAAGCATGCTCTGACTGAGGCCTTACCAGGCCTCTGTTTTATCAGAGTCCATGCCCTGCAAGCGATTACAGCACCCAGATGCCTTAGTACTAAGGGAATGCAGCAAGGTCAGGATAGTAAGAATCAGAGGGTGATGACATCTTCACATGTGTCAGTGCTGAGGTAAGCAGCACGTGGCCCAGGCTAACACATAGGGGATACACAAGGAATTGTGAAATGAATGGAGGGATGTCCCCAGCTTCTCAAAGCTGTCCTCTGCCAACTTTTCTGGGCAATAAAGCAAGCAGCATTTATTAAGTGTCTACTGTATGCTAGACACTGGCCCACAGCCATGTCTCCCCTGTGCCTGTTCTAAGTAGTCACTGGTGGAAGGCCCAGAATGCCTCAACAAATACTTCCATGCCACCCTCAATACTGCTTCAGCAGTGATAAGCACCACACCCTCTACAAACCCAGATACTCCAAGTAAACACCCAGAAGATTGAATGAGGCTGTGTACTCATTCCCTTGGAATGCTGAAGATTCTGATTTCCCTCTTTTGTGTGTCCGAAGACCTACCATTCTATGTGCCACTGTCTTCCCTTAAACAGCATAAGTGAGAAAGAGCAGAGCCATGGAAGCGAATCATCCCAATTTCCTGTTACTACTAGTAATAAAAACCCTTATACAACTTCAAACATGTGGTAGGGATAGGGGGTAAGGAGAGAAGCTGTGAGGTTGAAATTCCTGCATTTGATGGGGCAAGGAAAGAAATTCAAGTTGAAAGCAAGAGGTGGTGGCAGGATGACTTTGAGGATCCCCTACCTGTCCCTATGTTGGGGACATGTGACTGTTCTCAAGGAGGCCGATGCCAGCAAACAGCCCATACAGGCAAAGAGAAAAAGTTCAGCAAACAGACAGAAGAACAAACAAGGAACAGAGGGGGCAAAGGAGAGCAAAAGAAGAAAAAAGTGCCCAGTCTAACCTGATTTGGCAAATAATCTGTCATTTGTTTCATCACTGAGAAAGAACTCCCAGAATGGAGCTTCCATAAAGGCAGACCAGCCCACAACAAAAAGTCACTCCGCACCCACTTCTCCCACCAGGAGCAGGCTCACCTCCAGTGCCGGCCACACGGATGTCATTGCTGTTGCCTTCATAAGTAAACAAGGCCCTGGAAGAAAGCACAAGCAGACTGCGGTCAGGTGTCACAGTACACCTTGCAGTGCTACAAAAGTCTACAATAATCTGAGGCCTCCCAAATGATATTAGGTCAATTTGTATAAACATTTTATATTTTACAAGATTCTGTCCTTTGAGGTCAGGGGTGCAAAATATCATTATCCCCATTTCTGAGATATGGAAACTAAAGCCTGAAAGAGATGGCCAACAAGCAGAAGAGGGCTGAACCTGAGGTCCAGACGGTCCATTTCTAACCCAGTGCTCTTTCCATTATACCCACCTGCCTCTCCAACACCAAGATACTATGATTCTTCAAAAAAAAAAAAACTTAATAAGATCCTAATTTTCAATAAAGATCACTAAGATTCTGCAGACAACTTCCTCTGCTACTCAAAGGAATTCACAATCAAGGACGTAGAAAAGTCAGGAGACTGACATTTTGTTTATTAAAAGCAAGATGCTAATGAAGCTAAAAGACAAAGGGAAAGATCCCCTTATACACCTAACCCCAAAGCAACTTAAGCAAAGCTGGAAAGGTCAGGGAGGAGAATGATACAAAATTAGGCTAAGGGCCATCACACCTAACTGCCTTTGTGTGTACACCTGACCTGTTCTGTGTATTTGTGGCTAACACAGTTGTCTAGGCTGGGATGAGGCGAGTCCTGATTGCTATTTTGTTATTTTAGCCTTATTATTCCCCCGAGTCACTGCATCCCAGGTGTTGAACAGATCGTATTAAGCTTATTTTCATTAGCCTGACAAGTTACTGTCTCCAGCCACTGTTTTAATTTCCTCACATAAAAATACGGCCTTATTTTTTTGTTTTCCTTTTTTAACAACATCTGTATTTACTTCCAGGGAATGCTAGGCAAGTAACTAATAACCACAATGCCCATGAAAACTTACAGGTTTATAAATAAACTCAGAGCTACTTGGGAAAAGTCACAATTATCAGTTGTTAGATACTCACTTCACAGAGAGCAAGTTAACAAATTAGGGCAATTCCCCAGCTTTCCAGCATAAAGAAGCAAGTTGAGTGAAAAATCCCACATCAAACATGGCAATCACATTAGCCATCTTTAAACAAGCCCAGGCAGGCAGCTAATCCATTTTACATTCAATCAGGAGTTCTTAATCTTGACTGGTGTCACAAACCCCTTCGGTGGTCCAATAAAATGCACCAACCTCTTCTCAGAACAATCTTTTTAGTACACAAAATAAAGTACACAAGATTACAAAGGATCAAATACACTGAACCAAGTATCAAAATATTTTTAAAAACTAATTCACAAACTTCCCTGAAATCTACAGATGGACCTCCTGGCCTCAGATAAGAACCTCATATACATCATGTAATATCCATCATACAATAAATGAGAGGTAAAATTCCATTTAGAACTCATAGTTTAAGTTTACCACCCAGGAATAAAACTCACTTGGAATTCCAAGTATGGTAGAACAGTCTCTGGGTTCGTGTATGTCTATATATCTAATGCTGTATAAAGAAACAAGAGACAAGATCCTATTGTTTCCAAAGGGCTCTGTCTAGCCCAATACACTGGCTTCACTCCCAGTCATGCTGAGATGACCAAGCAGAGATAGTGGTGAAATGAAAAGGATGAAGGAGGGAAAGCGGACCCAGACAGGATGCAGTGGATCAAGTTAACAAGGAACAGCCAAGGAGATAGTGCTTTTGCAAGGAATGAAACACAATGAGAAATCCTTTCAGAAACATAGGTGGTAATAATAAAGAGGAATGACCCAAATCACTAGGGAAGAGGCAGTCGTTATTTCAAATTATCCCACCCAACTTAGCACAGACTTTATCACTGACTCAGGGCTTCAGTAGCAGTCAAATATTTCCAGTTTTTCTGGAAGGCTAAAAACACTGCTGCTTTCTGTGAAAACAAAGGTCTAACTAACCATGGAGTACTGTTCCAGCAAGGCTGGGCCCTCAAAGCTAACAGGGAAACGTGGCAGCTCAGTACAATCTATTTGTTCTCTTTCTGATAGAAAGCAAAGTAACTCTGCCCCTGCAGCAAGCTCTTCAAAGTTACTTCTCACTAATCCCCTAAGACCCCCTGTTTCTGCTAAACTGCTTTGTTTGTTCACAATAAGAGCATTTCTAAGTATAATACACATAACTGTCCAGATGAAGCTTACCGTCTGCTTGGGGAGAGAGGACATACAAAACTTAAACAATACAAATAAATACAGATCACAGTTTTGCCAAAGGAATGATCCAGACAATCAACTGGCACTCCACAGAGACTGGAGGGATCTGTGAAAGTTCACAGAACAGACATCTGGGATGGGTCCTGAAGCAGAAACAGGATCTACAAGGAGAGGGGAGACCTGTGTGTTGGGATGAGGACGGAACACAAGTACAAAGGGAAGAAAGTCAAAGTCAGGAAAGACAAAATAGTCAAGGCCATGTTCAGGGGCAGCAGATGATCCAGGAGAGGTGTAAGAGGAGGAGGCAGGAGGAACCACCCAGCTCCTCCCTAGAAGGCTGAAGAGAAAGCCTGAAGCCAGACTATGGGGTACTAAAAAGGCCAACTTTCAGATGATATGGAAGGTTCTGAGGCAGGAGAATGACCCAATCAAAGCAGCATTTTGACAAGATGTATCTGGTAGCAGGCTGCAGTACTAAAACAGAGAGGGATCTGACACAAGAAAATCCATCAGGAGGCTATTGCAGTAATCTGGGCATGGAGCACTGTGGTGGGAATAATGGCCTCTACAGTTAGGGTTTGGAAAGCATTTCACATCCATTTGCTTCCCTGCTGAGCCTCTTACCAACCCCCGGAGAGAGACACTATGGGCAGGGTTCCTATTTTGCAGATGAGGAAATAAGACTCAGAGGTTTGGTAATCTTCCCGTGTTCACACAATTAGTGTCAGAGGCACAATTCAAACCCAGGTTTCACATGATTCCAAGTCCAGGGCATTCACCATTACATTACCCATCATTCCCTACTAGAGTGGGAGCAGTGAAATATCACAAATATCAAGAAGTCTTTATGAGAAGTCAAAAATGCCTCCAAGATTTCAACGTGGGTAACAGGGTCATAAGAGCAGCAGAAATAGGGAAATCAAAAACAGGAACTAAGGGCTAGGTGGAGAAGTTCGATTTCAGGCAAACTTTGTTGGCAAACCACCTTGAGGTGCAAACAGGCTGCTCAGATGAAAGTGTCTGACAGGTCATTGGAAATAAAGTATCAGGAGTGAGGGATTTTGTCCCAGCCAGTACATGGTGGAGGCAGAAATCACCTGAAAAAGGTGGGGAGGGGCAGAGAATGGCCAAAGCAGGCCCTTGGGCTGCCGAGGCAAGGACACAGCCTGCTCCACAGAGATGCTTGCACTGCTGGTACATCTTGCACTGGTACATCTGATGCTGCAGAGACCAGAGAGGAAGAGAACCAGGAGGCTGAGGAGGGAGATGACAGAGGGAGGTTTCCACTTCCTGCTGAGCCCCCTGATCTCCAGGCTCAGGGAAGAAGACTGAGAGGCACCTTCCTTCTCCTGCTGCAGGGCTTCTAGCCTTTTGCTAGCAAAAGGCCACCCCACTGCCTACTGCCAGCTTGATCTCCTAGACTTCCCTCTGATCTCAGGCCTCCCATTTCCCCATGTCTGCCCGGTGAGGAAGGAGAGCAACAGCAATTGGGGGTGGGCCTTCCAGCCCATGCTGGGCAGCCCCAATGCTCATCTCCAGCATCAGGAGTAGTGAAGCAGGGATGGCCATCTGCCTTTCACCTCAGGTGCCCCAGATCTCCAGCCTCCACACAACCTTCCCACACAGGCTCATACGACTGCTTTTGCCATAACCCACAAATGCACCACCTCTGTGTTCAAGAATCTTCAAATCCCCTCACTGGATCATAATGTGTTGGCTTTTCACCTCTCCCTCTGCCTTCCTTTACAACACTGTACTCTTCATTCCTTGACCCTTAATTTCCTCCTATGTCATCTTCTCTGCACTAACCACTCTTTCCTCTTTGTATCCTGGCTCTCTTGAACCAATTCAACTCCTTACTGACCTCCTCTCTTGAATCCCCAGCCCCCTTATCATTATGCCAATTAGACCCAGCCAAGCCAGAGCCTTGGATCACTCCTACTATCCACTGTGTTCCTACAAATGTGCTACCGATCAAAGGTAGAGAAAATCACTGCAATTTTTCCTCAACTGGGATGTGTAACTGATTTGTACTCACTGCTGCTTGGCAATCCCACTAAACCTCCCTATCAACTCACTGTCCCACTCTTCACAACGACTTTTCCAAACCTCTTCAAACCCTCCATGGCTCCTGCTCCCCTCCCCACAACTCTCTGAGCTGGGAACCTGAGCTCATATTCTCCAAAAATATTGAGGCCATTTGCTGTGCACTTCCTCATCTCCCCTCTTCCCCAGTTCTTGTCACTCAGAAGCCTTCTGCCACTCTCCTCTTCTTCATCCCTGTTTCACATGATGAGGTGGCCTTCCTCCTTACCAGGCTAAGCCCTTGTACTTATTCAAGTGACCCCATTCCATCTCCTCCAACAGATGGCCCACTTCATCATCCTCACTCTTTCACCTATTTTCAATCTCTCCCTCTCTACTACTTCATTCCCTACTGCCCACAAACCTGCCCACGTCTCCCTCATCCTCAAAAACCCCTCCTTCCATCATCCTGGATGTTACCTGCCTTCTGAACTAAACTCAAACAGACTATCATCTACAACAGATGCCTTCACTTTCCTCTCACTGTCTTCTTAACCCTTTACAATCCAGCTTCCTTTGCTCAATCCACATTCTCCTTGACCTCTCTGTGGCCTCTGCCACTGCTGATCACTCCTCCTTGATACTCTCTTTCCTCTAGGTTTTCAGGACACCACTCTCTCCTGGAGCTCCTCCTATCTGACCTCTCCTTTGCTGGATCCCCCTTCAGATCACATCCTCTAACCATAGGTGACCCTCAGGATTGCCCTGGGCCTTCTCTTCTCCTTCTATACTACTTCACTTGGTGATCTCATCAGTTCCCACAGATTTAATCAACATCTCTATAAAAAAACAAACAAAAAACAAAACCATCTCTATGCTGATGATTCTCAAATCTACCTATCCTGCCCCAAACTCTCTGCTGACTTCCAGTCTTGCATTTCCACCTGCCTTCAGACATCTTGAACTGGACGTCCAGCAGACACCTTAAACTCAGTATCTTCAAAACAGAACTCACTCTCTTTCCTCCTAAACCTCCCCCCACCCCACTTTCCCTATTACTGTAAAGGGCAATACCATGCTCCCAGTCCCCAGTCAGCCAACCCAAGAGCCATCCTGGATTCCTCATCATCTCTCATCCCCCATATATTCAAGACCTCTCCATTTCACCTTGGAGTATCTCTAGAATACAAGCCTTCCTCTTCTCTGACACTGCCACCCCCTGGTACATGCCCTCATCACCTCACACCTGGACTCCTACAATAATAGCCCCTGGTGAGTCTGACTGCCTCAAGTCTCCCCCCACTACAGTATAGCCTCCATTCAACCACTAAAGTGGTTTTCCTAAAGCACAGGTCTGACTACATCACTTTTCTAGTCAATGAACTTCAGTGGTTTCCTATTGCCTGCACGATCAAATACTTTGATAACCTAGACCCTTTCTTAACCTAGACCCCCCTACCTTTCTAGTCTTCTTGTACCTTACCTTACCCCAGCCCAAGGCAATGACACTGGCCTCCTGGCTCTTCCACAAACAAGACTCTGCATCACTCACTCCAGGTATTTTCCTGAGTGTCCCCCAAAGCCTTCCCAGCTTTACCTATTTTTTGCTTGTTGTCTCCGCCACTACATTGGGAGCTCCTTGAGAGCAGGGACTGTCTTCTGCTTCTTTTTGCATTCCCAATGTTTAGCACGTCCCTGGCACATAGTGGGCACTTGATAAATGCTGGATATTAGAATAAGTTCCATAACACAACAGCTTTCATGACTGAATGTGCAAGCAGCAGATGCAATGCCCCTCCTACCTCAATGTGGGGGGGGGGGGGGGGAAGCTGTGCAAGGGTATGGAGACAAGAGAGGGAATATTATGCACAAGATTCAGCTAGCATGAGGAGAAGTAATGTATAATC
The DNA here is from genome assembly GCF_028372415.1 of Notamacropus eugenii. Taxonomy (NCBI): domain Eukaryota; kingdom Metazoa; phylum Chordata; class Mammalia; order Diprotodontia; family Macropodidae; genus Notamacropus; species Notamacropus eugenii. The sequence goes on from NC_092872.1 coordinate 716,867,543, forward strand.
AATCTGGAAAGATAGGCTGTGGCACAAACATCAACTGCTTTAAATGCCATTTTATATTTTATCCTAGAGGCCACAGAGAGTCACTGAAGCTTACTGAGGAAGGAAGGAGAGGGGAAAGGAGGGAGGGAGAGGAAAGGGAGGGGGAGAGGGGAAAAAAGAAGAGGGAGAGGGAAAGACTGAAGGTTAGGAGACAACTATATAACAATCCAAGTAAAAAAGGTGCAGAGTAGAGAGAAAGAAAGAGACTTATGAAGGTCGACATTCTAAGCCTTGGTAAGTAACTAGATATGGGGGTGGGGAGGAGGAATGAAGAGTCAAGGATGACTAGGATGTTTCAAAGCTGAGTGACTGGAAAGATGGTGGTTTCCTCAATAGAAATAGGAAAGCTAGGAAAAGGGGTGAGTTTTGAGGGAAAGAAAACGAACTCTTTTTTATACACATTGAGTTTCAGGTGCTAAGAGACATATAGGTAGGTGGCCTGTATGTCCAAGAGATGTAGTACTGGAGCTCAGCAAAAAGATGAGGGTGAGACGTGCAAATTCAGAAGTCATCTGCACAGAGAGGACAGGAGAGCTGATGATGTCACTTCTATATCATTAGCAGGGAAGTGAGAACACAAGACGAAGGAAGATCACTAAAGGGCATTGCAAACTTTCCTTAACTGGGGCTGGTGTTGTTCAGTTGTGTCTGACTCTTCATGAACCCATTTTGGGTTGTTGGTTTGCCTTTCTTTCTCCAGTCTTCTCTAAAGACAGATTTGCACTCACAAAAAGGTGACTTCCTGACTTCAAGCTTGCACTCTATCCAGTGCACTACCTAGCTGTCAAACACTTACTAGCTAACCAGGCTTGCCTCAGTTTCCTCATACGTAAAATGAGCTAGAGAAGGAAATGGCAAACCACTCTAGTATCCTTGCCAAGAAAACCCTGAATGGGGTCACAGAGGGTTGGACATGACTGAAATTCAACAACAGAACCTTTGCAGACCTACAAGCATTTAAACTGTGTGTTTCCAAGTAAAATTTTGCAGTTTCCCACCACCCAACTCCCATCCCCTTCTCCAATCCATGGTCACAGGTGGGTCCTTGCCAGATACCTAGGGCAAGGTAGAAACAGAGGGGTATGGGGTGAAGGGGACTGGAGAACTCAGGCCATTTTCTGTTTTTTATTGTCTTTTTTTAACTATCACAATTGGTAGCTATATTAGTTTTCTGGGGCTTACACCTTCTTAGGCTCCAATCTTAAATAGCCTAGAATCAGGATGGAGAAAAATTCTTTTCCCTGCAGTGACTCAGGGTTCAAAAAGTACCCTTTCAGCTAAGTAACCTGGCATTATATATCCTGCCATGCACTCAAGAAATTCAGAATTAATTAAAAAACATCAACCACAAGATTCAGATGAGCGGGAGATAATGGCTAAAGATATTGGTGTCATAGCTACAGAACTACATTCTGAGGCCCTAACTCTCTGGGCAGAACAAGACTAAGCTTTAAACAACTCAGCCTGAACATTTACCAATGCTACAATTTGTGAAATTATTTCCCAAATAAAGAGACTGTTTATGTTCCTTCCTTTGAAAGTTCTACTTCCACTTTAGTCCCATCAAGTCAAGTTAATAAGCATTTACTTATCAAGCATCTACTATGGGCTAGGCACTGCACCAAATGCTGGGGTTACAAAAAAAAGCAAAAAACAAAACCAAAATTTCCCCCAAAACTCAGTCCAAATAGGTGGTGCCATAGTGTTAAACTTGGAGCTAGGAAGACCTAAGTTCAAATCCTGTCACAGATACTTACCAGTTGTGTGAGTATGCAAGTTCACTTAAGCTGTTTCCTCATCTATAAAAGGGGGTTAATAATAGTAGCACCTATATCACAGGCTTGTTGTGAGGATCAAATGAGAAAATATTTGTCCATCTTTGCAAACCTTAAAATATATGCAAACAGATTCTTACAGACAAGCTATAGCTCTCATTTTTCGTTCAGCTGCACTACCTTGGGACTCTTCCCCCAAGCCCAGATAACCTCATCATCCTCTAAGATGTTGTCAGCCTTGGTTCTTCATCTCAGCACAACCACCTTTAGCTCTGAGTGGAGGGCGGGGCCACCAACTCCAAACCTCCATTTAAGGAGAGAGCTCAGTTCAAACATCTCATTTCTCACCTGGCTGCAGTACTTTGGGACTTCTCCTCTTCCTCTTCCCCTCACTTTCTTCATCTTCCTTTTGTGTAACCTCACCCCATTATATTGTCAGTTCCATGAGGTAGGGACTTTTTTTTAACTATCCCCAGTACTTAGCACAGTGCCTGGCACACAATAGGAGGTATTTAATAAACAGTAGGTATTTAATAAAAGTTTATTGACCATTAATATATCCAAGATAACCTGAAGCCAGAATCACGGGATGTTAGAACTGAAAAGCCATCATACAGTCCAATCTCATTTGAAAGAAAAGAAACTGAGGGCCTGTAAGGCTAAATGACATGATCAGAAAACTAGTCACGTAGCAGGTGGGATCTGAAACCAGGTCTTCTGAATGATCCTAGAATTCTTTCCATTGACCATGTTCCTTCTCATATTGATAAGTCAGTTACCAAGACTCAGTTATTACTAACCACCACCACCCACACACACACACACGGCAGTCAACCTTACTATTCTCTGTTGAATTTACAGCTTCTTAGCAACAACAGGAAATAATCAAAATGCGCCAACTGAAACAAATAATCTAGGCAAAAAGGTGAGGGAGCAGAAAGTAACCAATGGCCATCTATAGCTACAAATACACACAGAAGAGCAAGAGGCCACCACCATGCATCTAAGAAGCTATGCACAAGTATGACCTAAGTGCAATAAAATGTCAGCCTTCCAGTGTGAACTGACTTTTCAGACTTCAAAATCCCACAAGCCACTGTCCTGTAAGCAAGCATATAGGATACATGGTCACACTGTAGTTTTGAGGAAATGAAAGAACATAACTCTCATCCAAGTACTCGAAAACATTATTTTGCTGATCTGGGTCTAGGATAGGAAAAACCCTATGTTCCTTTTTCTTGGTAAAACAGAGACTGTGAAAGGGTCAGCCCCTGTCTGTTCACCTTCCCAGAAAAGACAGAACGTGATTTCCCGGTTCACTTCAGTAGAAGAGATAAAGAATTTTTACAAAGAACGCAGGGATTCCTTTCCAGTCTCTCCTGACAAGGCATGGACCTCATCACTGTTTCAGAAGAAGCAGAGATGTGACCGTCTTTTTGGTCCGGCAGGGGCCATTAGGCTTCTAAGCAGAGCTCATGGAGGAACCAGGGAGAAAAGCAAAGGTCAGAAGTTCAATAGGAAGGTCACTGGGAGGCGATGAGACAGAACGTTACAGGCAGAAATGGAAGACCTTTTGGTTGGCTCCCAAATGCTAAGTTCTCAGTGTTCTCAAGCTCTTCTGCAGGTGACTGCGGGCGTCTGAGATAGCTCGGCTGAAAGGGAAGGGTGGGCAGTCCAACCGGCATTCTCGTAGCTTCACAGAAGCTCGGGCCCCCTCCCCACTGAGGCACACGCCGTCAGCAGCCCAGGCCGAGGAGAAGGCACCAAGGCCCGGACCGCTGAGTGAGCGCGTCCTGGCTCCAGGCCTCGCTGGGCAGCCCCCCACCCCAGGCTCTCGGAGGACGGGAAAGACGGAAGTGCCCGGTGGCCCAGGAGCGGGAGCTGCCCTGCCCCACCCGAGGCCCGCCGCTGACACACCCACTGCGCCAGGGAGCGTGCGGGTGAGAAGGCACCCAGGGGCAGCAGCGCCCCTTCTCCCGCACCGCGGACCCCGCCTCCTGCGCTCGCTGCCCAGCCCCCGGTCCCTGTCCGAGGGCCCACCCTGCAGCCCCGCTCCTCCCCCGCCCCAGGCCCTCCGGGGCCCCTGCACCCCCCCATCTCCCACTCCCAGACCTGTTACGCCCCCTCGCCTCCCACTCTCCTCCTTCCCCACCGCCCCCGGCCGCCCCTTCCTCACCAGTCCGTGGGTGACTTCTCCGTGACCACTTGCCGGTAGGCCTCTTGCAGCGCCGGCCCGTTCCGACTCAGGTTCACGGCCATGTTGCCTCCTCCTCCCCGTCCGGCCCCTTGCACACTAACCCCTGCTCGGCTCCGGAATGCTGGCTGCTCCTCGTCGCCGCCGCAGCCGCCACCGCCGCCGCCAGTTCCGGGACAGGCCCCGCCCCCTGGCAACCGGAAGCGACTTCGGCGGCTGCGCGCGGGGAGGGGAAGCAGGGGGCGAGCGCGCATGCTCGAAGAGGAGGGAGAAAGGCGGGGGGAGGTGGGGGCGGGACAGGGGCGGAGTCTGGAGGCTGGGAGGAGGGAGGTTGCAGCAGGCGGCGCACGTGCCTCCAGCCGCTGAGTGGGGTCGAGGCGCCCAAGACGCCGGCGGCATCCCGGGCCCCAGCCGGGTCCTCGAGGCCCTCTGAAGGGCTGGCACTGCCATCCCCGCTGGGAGCGTGTGCTCCCATGCCACGGACACGTCGGAGGGCAGAGGGGCTTCACGTAGCCCGGGGTCTGCGCGGCAGGGTTTGGATCCAGAGCCCTTCATTCCGAGGCTGACCCTCCAAACTCACCAGAACAGAACCCAAGCCCACTCCTCCTCTGAGCACCCCCATCCTTCCCACGATGGAGGCTGAGCTGGGGCGTCAGACCCCTTCACTCACCCTCACAGCCCCCTCTGATCGCAAACCCTCCCTCCCCACCCCCATGTCCGTTTCACCTCTCCCCCACTCTGGCCCAGGCCCCCATCACCTCTCTCCTGCACTATCGCGATACTATTACGATAGCTGCAGAGGTGGGGGAAGGAGGAAAGTCAGCCTCCCACCAGTCTGATCCATCCTCCCCTCAGCCACCAAGGGGATCTCACCATGTGGAACCTCACCCCATCCCAACCCGGTAAACTCCACTGGCTCCCGATGATCTCCGGAATCAAATATGAAATCTTCTCTGTGGCTTTTTAACCTGGTCCCTTCCTGCTTCTCCAGTCTCCTCTCCCCTTACTCTCTGATCCATCAGGGAGATGATGTTCTCACCATGCTCTTTCTAAAACAAGGCACTATCTCCCCCCCACCCCAGGTCTGCATTTCCTCTGTCTCCCCTGCCTGGAATTCTCTTCCTCATTTCCACCTCCTGGTTTCCCTAGTTTCAATTCCCAACTAAAATACCACCTTCCACAGAAAGCCTTTCCTGGTCCCCCTTAAATCTAGTGCCTTCCCTTGGAAATTATCTCCAATGTATCCTATCTGTATCATGTTTATACATAGTTGCTTGTATCTTGTATTTCCCCCCTCCTTCCTTTACACTTCGACATCCTTTAGAACATGGACATCTTTTGCCTTTTTTGTATCCATAAGTACTTAATAAATGCTAGTTTAATTAACTTGACTCATTTTCTACCTAAACTATTGCAACAGCCTTCTGACTGGTTTCCCTACTTTCACCCTCTCCACTTTCCAACCCATTCTCCAAGTTACATAATTGCTATCCCTAAGATACAGTCACATCTTCAATGGCTTCCTATTGCCTCTAGGATAAAATGCAAATTCCTCATGGGCCTACAATATGAAATCCTCTCCCATCTACCTTTCTAATCCATCCTCTTCAAGCTTTTTTTTTCCCAGTCAAAATGACTTATTAGTTAATTCCTATATATGATATTCCATCTCCCACGTGTGGAATGCACTCTACAATGAACTCCCTCAGAATATTTTTAGCATGTAAAGTCCTTCAGGGCAGGAATTATTTGGAGCTTTGTCACAATGGGTGCCTTGTACATAATAGGCATTTAATAAATATTTGTTAAACTGAATGAAATGGAATGGGAAAATTTACTCCCTTATATCAGGCCTCTACAGGTTTTGTTGATTCGCTAACTTGTATTTCTCCTTCCCACCTACCCTCATGTATGACATCGTAAAGATCCATAATTTGAAGGCTGATCACCAGGTGACAAGTTTTTTCCAATGTTTTGGGCCACAGCACCTCATAAAGACTGTCTACCATGGTAATGAATTGCCTATCTGATGGGCTGGAGAGGACCCACACCAAGGAAAATGGGAGCCTTAAGGTACTAACATAGGGAGTTCTAGAAAGTTCTCTATAATGTATTAGAAAGAAAAAGGCTTAACCTGTGTCCTTCCTCCACTCCCAACTTAATCCTGGCACAGAGACCTCCTTCCAATATAGTACATCTGCTTTGAGCCTCTCTGAGGACCTATATAAGCTCTACCACATAAACCAGATAATTAGGAGACAAAGAAGTAGCCATCAGTTTCCCCCACTGTCCCTCTTAGAATCACAAAACCATCAGTTAAATGCCTTTTACCTATTTGCCTGTTCAGGCATACTGTACAATTTGGCCTGAATGAGTCCTTGGAGATCAACAACAGGCAGGACTTTTGCCAATGAATGGGGATCACTGGAACCAAATGTAGGGAAAAAAAAAATGGAGAAAATATCCACTCTAAATCAAGCTAGGATAGCTTGGAAGTCTGAATCTATGATCTCATGATTTTAGGCATGTCAGAAATGACAAAGATAATTAGAATTGCCACTTAAACCAATTATATGCTGCTTTTAGGGTGTACAAAACACCTAATAATCCTGTGAGATAGGCAAGTGTAAGCAATGCTCAACTAAATCATGTTGAAATTCATTTATTCTACATATCCTTAACGTTTTTCTCCTACGAACTGCAATGATTATCTTTATGTTCATTTTACAGAGCTCCTAGAACACCAACATATGCCAAGACCTAAATGTCATCTACCTCACCAGCTAGATTTTGCACATCTTTAAACAGCTCACAATATCCACAATGAGCTTCTCCCAAATTTCTTCCACCTACATTCTCTCTCCATTTTCCTGGTTTCATTTTTTTCCTTAGTATCCAAGCCTTCCTAATCCATTTCTGTTCCCTGCCCTTTCTGTTCTTTCTCAGGTGTTCCTCCTTATCCCCAAGTGGTGGTGAATAATTACTCACTTACATGAACCCAAATCTTTTGTCCTTCTCTTATGCTGTCTGCTTATTCAATGTGAAGCATCAGTTTCTCTACTCCAGCTCATCCTTCGTAGAGCTGCCAATATCACTTCCTGATCACATCTCTCTCTTACTCAAAAATGTTCTTTGATTCACTCTTGCCTATCCGGTAAAAATTCGAACTTCTTAGCTTACCACACCTCTCATGCCCACCACAAGCAACAGCTTGTTGTTCAGTCATGCCCCACTCTTTGTGAGTCCATGGACCACAGCATGCCAGGCCCTTCTATCCTCCACTATCTCCCAAAGTCTGTCCAAGCTCATGTCCATTGTTTCCATGACACTATCCATCCATCTCATCCTCTGCCATCTCCTTTTCCTTTTACCTTCAATCTTTCCCAACATCAGGGTCTTTTCTGATGAGTCCCATCTTTACATTATGTGACCAAAGTATTTAAGCTTTAGCTCCAGTATTTGACCTTCCAGTGAAGAGCCTGAATTAATTTAAGGATTGACTGATTTGATCTCCTTGCTCTCCACGGGACTTTCAAAGGTGTTCTCCAGCATGACACTTCAAGTGCTGATTCTGCAGTGCTCAATCTTCCTTATGGTCCACTCTCACAGCCATACGTTGCTCTTGGAAAAACCATAGCTTACGTCTTTGTTGGGGAGGCCACGTCTCTGCTTTTCAGTATGTTGTCCAGATTTACCGTTGCTTTCCTTCCAAGAAGCAAGCATCTTTTAATTGCATGACTTCAGTGACTGTCTACAGTGATTTTTGAGCCGTAAAATAAAAAATCTAACACAGCTTCCATTTTTCTTCTCCTTCTACTTGCCTAGAAGTGATGAGACCAGTTGCCAAGATCCTTGTGTTTTTTTTATGGTAAACTTCAAGCCAGCTTTTACATTCCTGTCTCACCCTCATCAAGAGGCTTCTTAATTCCTCTTCACTTTCTGCCATCAGAGTGGTTTCATTTGCATATCTGAGATTGTTGATATTTCTTTTGGCAACTTTAATTTCAGCTTTTGATTCATCCAGCTTGGCATTTCACATGAAGTACTCTGCATATAAGTTAAATAAATAAGGGGATAATATCCAGCCTTGTGGTGCTTCTTTTCCAATCTTAAACCAAACAGTTGTTGCATGTTCAGTTCTAACTGTTGCTTCCTGGCCTGCACACAAGTTCCTCAGGAGGCAAGATGATCTGTACTCCTATCTCTTTGAGGACTCACTGCATTCTTGTTGTGATCCATACAGTCAAAGACTTTAGTGTAATCAATGAAGCAGAAGTAGATGGTTTTTCTGAAACTTCCTTGCTTTCTTAATAACCCAGTGAATGTTGGGACAAGCAACAGCAGCACAGATGAAAATTGGGTTCCACCCCTCCCGCCTCCCCCTATGGCATAGCCTTGCTGGCCGCCCTTGTTACCTGCACTAAATTCCTCTCAGTTCACTGATCAAGGCAGAGGAGTTGAAACACTCTGTGTTCCCCATTGCCACTTCCAGGTTCTCCCCTTCCTCCATCACCCAGTAACCTTTCCTAATTTGAGATTCATGCTATTCATATGTACCACCCAATCAAAATCCTGGTAACTGTCATCTACTAGACACCTCACACCCTCAGTTCACTCCAAAATCTTCCCCAATGAGTTAGGTACATGGCTCACAATTTTTCCCTCCTCCCCAACTCCTGCTGTCATACTTATGGACTTCAACATACATGATTCTCCCTCAAACACTAACCACTCATTTGTATTACCTGCTCTTGTCCCATGAACTAACTCGTCCACTGTTCCCTTAGCCATACGCAAAGATGGCCATACCCTTGATCTTGCCATCACCCACAAATGCACTATTTCCATGTATAAAAATTATGAAATCCCCTTTTCTAACCTTAACCTATTGGCTTTTAACTTCTCCCACTGCCTTCCCTTACAAAATCCTATTCTTCATCCAAACGATGACCTCCAATATGGTGACCCCTTAATTCTCTCCCAGGCCATTTCCCCTACATTAGCCACTCTCTCCTCTTCTACCATCTTGACTCCTTGACAAACCACTTTAACACTATACTGTCTTCTCTTGAATCCCTAGCTCCCTTATCAGTTCACTGATTATACCTAGCTTATGCCTCAGCCTTGGATCAGTCCCACCATCCACTAACTTCACACCTACACATGTGCTGCTGAATGAAAGTGGAGAAAATCATGTATCATTTCTGACTGGGTCCACTACAAGTTTATGTTACACAACTTTGATTAGGTCCTCACTGCTGCTTGGCATCCTACTATACCTCCCTTGTCAACTCACTCTCCCACTCTCCACATTGTTTCTTCCAAACTTTTGCATCCCTCTGCAAGCCTCTCATGATTCCCCCTTCTCCAGGCCTCTTGGTTGAGACCTAGTCTCTTATTTTACAAAAAAAAGTTGAGGGCATTCTCTGTGAACTTCTCCCATCTTCCTTATCTCCAATCACTCAGATGCCTTCTGCCACTCTATCGTCCATTCTTGTCTTGTAGCCTCACTTCTAACTCTTCCACCTTCCACCTGTATAAATCCATCTCCTCCAACAGATTATCCCCTTTGTCATTCCCAATCTCTCACATATCTTCAGTCTCTCCTTATCCACTGGCTCCTTCCTGTTTTGGTGGAATAAAGAAATTGAGTACATACAGCCAGACAAATGATTTATTTAGCAGTGCATTTGGTTGCTGAAACAATCCAGGACCAAGGCTCTTGGTAGCCAAAGACTCAGAACCTTGGTTTCTACATAGTTAATATACAATTTGGATGTAGTAAAAAAAAAAAAAATGGGATTGTAGGAATTGAGACACCTGGTTTCTGACTGGTGTGGAGGATTGGGAGACACTGAGTAAAACAGGAGAGCGACAGCTTTGACACTTCCTAAGCCAGGTGACCTCTGGGAGGAGAAGTCATCTTGTGACTTCTCCAAAATCTGATGCTTTACAAGCAACTGAAACTTAGCTTCATAAAATGGTAGAGAAAGGCAAAATGGAGTCACTAATGTTATGTTTAATGTAACACTCCCTAATGGCCACAAATATACCCATGTATTCCCCATCCTTGAAAAACTATCACTTGATCCTTCCATCCTGGATAGCTGCTGTATTTGTCTTCTGTGCTTTGAGGTTAAACTTGAAAAGGCATCTTTACTTCATCTTCTCTCACTCTCTTGTTAACCCCTTACAATCTGGCTTCTGACCTCATCATTCCACTGAAACTGCTCTTTACAAAGTCACCAGGCATCTCTTAATTGCCAAATCCAATGGTTTTTCTCAATCCTCATTCTCTGTGCCTCTCAGAAGCCCTTGACACCATCAATCATTCTCCTCCTTCATACTCTCTTCTCTCTGGGTTTTCAGGTTGCCACTGTAATGGTTCTCCTCCTGCCTGAGTCCTCCTCCTCAGTCTCTTCTGCAGCATACTTATCCAGATACCTCACCCCCCTCTTACTGTAGATGTCCACAGGGTTTGCCCTGAGCCTTCTTGTCTCTGGGGCAAATAGGGGGCACAGTGCGTAGAGTACCAGACCTAGAGTTAAGAAAAGGCATCTTTCTGAGTTCACATCCAGTTTCAGACACTTTGTAGCTGTTTGCCTCAGTTTCCTTATTTGTCAAATGAGCTGGAGAAGCAAATGGTAAACCATTCCAATATCTTTGCCAAAAATCAAAAACAAAACCCAAATGGGGACATGGAGAGTCAGACGCAACTGAACACCAAGAGACTTGCAACTATAACATTTTTGTGTCCCCACAAACACACATAGTAGGTTCTTAAGTTTTATTACTAATAGTGTTATTTGTTGAATACCATTTGCAGAAGTACTGTGCTAGGCCTGAGACAGATGCAAAGTTGAGGTAAGGCACTGCTCCTATACTAGTAGAGTTTACAAGACAGTACATTCTAGTCTAGATTTTAATTTTTTCGTACATGTTTTCTTCACCTCATTAGAGTATAAAGTACTTCAGGGTAGAAAGCAATGTTTTATTCATCTCTCCCTCAAGTATTATATATAGAAGATGCTTAAACATCTTGGTTAAATAAATGAAACTTAATTGTTCTTCTTGTCTCTTTTCTCCTTCATGCCTACACATCTTAGATATCATTTTAATCTTAGTGACCCACCTAAGCCACTTGAGAATGAATTGTGTTTTGCTGGTAGCACAGAAAGGGTCCTGGCTCTGGGGTTAGAGAAATCTGGCTCAAATTCCACCTCTGAAGCTTATTAGCTGTGACCTTGGGCAAGTCACTTAAAGTTCCCGAATTTGATTCCTCCTCTGTAAAACTTGGGAGGTGCCTTTCAGTTCTAGAGCTATGATTCTTTGGGCATCTTTGGAAGAAATTTGCAAATCCATTTTCCTTTCCTTGGGAAATTTTATATTTAAAATCTTTTCCCCAATGGTCATCTTCTATTTCATAATAATTTCCCTTTACATTCATATATTCCCAAAAATGCTCTCCCAGTAACAACCCTATGAGGTAAGTAGCATGAATTATACTGTTCCCCCCCACTGCTTTTTCTTTTTAACAATATCATAGAAGTTGCAAGCACTCTTTACATATTTAATTCCATTCCTTTCATTTCTCCTCTTCAATTCAACTTAGTACAACATCACTGAGGCCACTTGTGGTGAGCAGGCCAAGTCTGGTAGTTCAGGTTTAAGAATGGAAAGAAAAGAGATCCCTATAGGCCATCTAACAGTTAACAAAACGTTTAGTTACCTACAGCATGAAAAGGTTCCAGGACTGATTCACTTGGGTACAGTTTCCCTGCCTCTTGGTTGATCACAATGGTCTATTGGCCAGAAGCCTTAGCAAAGAGAAGTGTCCTGACTCATCTTGTACGGGCTTTTTGTGTGTAGGCCATCAGCAAGTTATGTTAATAGTCTCACAGTTTCTTAAGCCAATTAAGTCTCAAACTTCATTATTTTTCATGGAAAAAATTAATAGCAAACATTAAACAAATAAAAATAGCAAAATTAGGCAAATTTTAAAATAGCAAATATTAAGCACAAACAGTAATTATTGCCCCACTGTACAACTCATGCCCACTACCAGCAATAATGTACAATGGCAGCAAATATTTATTGAGTAGTCATGGGCTAGGATGTCTTATTAGAATTTACATATCTCTACTCACAGAGCCATCTTTCACCACCATTTCAAATAGAGAAAACCAATCAACTATCTTTAAATTGTTTCTATCTTTACAGAATTAGAATTAGAAGGGACTTCATTAGTCCACACCATACCTGAACAAGAATTGCCTCTTCATCATGCCCAAGGAGTCACTATTCTTTTGCTTGCAGATCTCCAGTTGAAGGGCACTTGCTGCCCCAAGAAAGCACATTCTATTTTCTTTTACTTTTTTTTTTTAAGGTAATCAGGGTTAAGTGATTTGTCCAAGGTCACACAGCTACAGTCTGAGACTGAATTTGATCTCAAGTCTTTCTGACTCCAGGCTAGAGCTCTATCCACTGCACCACCTAGCTGCCCCAAAAGCCCATTCTACTTCTTGGTGACTAATTGTTAGCAAGTTTTCCCTTGCATCAAACCTATATTTTGTTCACTGTAACTTCTACCCATTGCTCTTCTTTCTGATATCTGGGGCCAAATAGAACAGCCCTTGAAATGCTGGAGGAGAGTTAGAATGCCCCCTCTCTCCTTTCTTCTTGAATCATTTTATGGATCCTCAGAAGGCAGGGATTTAAGGCCCTTCACCATTTTGGTTCCCCTTCTCTAGACACCATTCAATATATCAACATCCTTCTTGAATGTGCCACCCAGAACCAAACTCAATGCAGTCTTTTCTCACTTTCACCAGAAACCTTTTCTTCCATGTGTCCTTGGCTAACTCATTCTCACTTTGAGGAGGTTAAACCCAATGAGCTTTTTAGGCTTTCATTCTCTCTGCCTAAATTCTCATTTGATTTCATAATTTTATTGTTTTGTTATGGGTATTTTTTGGGTTTCTTTTCCTCCCCTTTCCTCCTAGGTCTAAACCTACATTGTACATTTAATTCTCATTCTACTTTTTCCCCAGAGGCTTTACCATTGGGAAAATTTAACCTGGCAGGACCTGATCCTACCAGACAAGCTTCATTCTCTAAATTCTCTTTAACTACCTGGCTCATATTCTAAACATCTTCAGGGGTTCTGATGGGGCAATAAAGGGGGATTCTTGAAGTTCTCTTTCTCTGCAATTTGTGATAGTCCAAGAACACAACAGGAACAACATCAGAAAAGAGGCTGTTCTCAAAAGGAAAGACCAGTAAGAAAGGACCACTGTTTATTTAACTTATGCATCAACAGAAGATTCACAGTTAGCAATAAAATCATATTTCAGCAGAATTCCAAGATGACATTTCCCTGCTCAAACCAACATGTGGCCACAGCATTGCAGAGGTTGGAAAAGTTTCAGTCTCTGCTTTTCCTAACTTAAAAAGGAATTGTGTCCACTGTACATGGTGGTAAATGGCAAGTATGGTTCAGTAAATGGATACTTCACAATCTTTAGGAGAAAAAAAATAGACACAAACCCTTCATGATAATTGGCTGTTGTGGTCTGAGCAGTAACGAGCATTGGATGATAGTGCAGGGCGGGGAGGGAGGAGAGGGAATAATGAATGTGCTAGGCAACTGGAGGAACCCACCAACTACCCACAACTTTTCCACAATGTGGAACCCAAAGCAAGACAAGGGCTAACCCTAACTCTGTGTGATTACACATCACAGCTTGCTTTTTTCTAGGTGGCAGTGGCGGGCAGACCAAAGACAGCTTTAAGGGACTGCAGACTGGGATTCTGTTTAGTAGAGTCCATCTGGGCTTCCAGGAAGGGGCAGATCCCTTCAAAGAAGAGAAGAGGAAATGTGGCGTTTCTTGGTGGCCCAGTCCTTTCTGAACCCAAAGGAAAGATGACCCTCATTCCTACAACCTAAGCCTTTCCAGTTTCTTGGGATTCTCACAGATGCCCAAAGCCCAGGTAATGGGTACACATCTGCCCCAATTCCCTGGGGTACAATCTTCAGATAGGAAGAGGTCTAAAGAAAATGTAGGGTAGGCTGTCAACTCACACACACAAACGGAAGTGAAATCACAAGGAGGATGGCAACTTCAACAAATTGAGGAGTTCTGTGGTAAGCCTGTCTGACATTTTACATTTTAACACACAGAATAAACAACCTAATACCAGTATTCTCTGTAACAAGACCAATGTACTTTGAATTTCTGAGATACTCGAGGACAACTACTTCTTGCATTTCATAGGTTAAAAAAAAAAATGCTCACTCTAAAGAGGTAGCTCTCAACAATCTACATTGGCTGGCTTTCAGCCTTGCAGATGTTGACCTGCCCCATCTATGTGCAATGCCCTAAAAGGATTGTTATTGCTCCTTGATAGACAAGGAGATAAACTTGTGTATCAGAGATACACACACACATCTGAGACAAGCAGCCAGACTCTCGTGGATTTTTCCCTTTAATGCCTACATAAACACTGCAGAGCTTTACTGTATCCCTTAGTTATGCCAAAGGAAGACAAGGACATGATGGTTATTACCCTGAAGCCTCCTCCATCATGCCCTTGCCCTTCCCCACTGAACCCAGAGACCTCTATCTCCCTCTATCTCCCCCCAGAAATGAATCATTCATTCCGAGGACAGCTTCCTCAATGTCCCCCAAATAAATCTTGCTTTTTTCTCAACTCTAAGCTTTGTCTTGGGCCATGCCTCCAGTCCTTCACCTGTAAAGATCCCCTCCACTGAGTTTTAATTCAAGTTTCCACAAGGCTTTTTTCCTCACACTGAACTTGAAGTAACTCTTCTGATCTTTAACACTCATCCAGGACTTAATCTTCATACTGCTTTATTGTATACCCTGAATTTCCAACTTACTAGAATATAAAGTCTTGAGAGGCTGGACTCTGGAAGCCAGCCCTTCCCCTGGGGCACCAACCAGTGCTACACAAGCATTGGGGAGCTCCAAAAAAGGCTGAATGAAATCAAAGTAGTCTCTAATGTGGATGACTTAGCATTTCATCCTTGATAAATAGGCTCCTGGCAGTCTCATTCATGGCAACTCAAGGTTAGTTCTATCCTCTTTTACTACTAACAGGTACTTTGTTCCTTTCTCTTGGGGAGTGGTTGGTGCTTAACCTGTGCATCTTAGCCAACATGAATTTCTTGCCCTTAGACGCTGTGGCCAAACTTCTCAAAGGGCAGCTGAGGTCCTGCAGTGAGCAGCAGAATATCCTTGGGGTAGTGAGGATCAATCAAGGAGGTCGCCCAAAATACATTCATTTATCTGATATGAACATTTCATGGACCCTTAGTGGGAGCCTTTCCTGGATGGAAGTCAGGAAAACTTTGGCAGTGGAGTCAGCAAACTGCCACGAAGGAGACTAGCAGGTTCTCCACTATCTGTCCTGTTTCTCGAGACTGACACAGAAGAGGGAGAAACATGCACATTCTAAGAAAGAAAATCTGGCCTAGGTCTGAGCATAGACCACAGGAAGCTTCAGCCAACCTTGGCCTTGGGGCTACATGATGATGACCTGTGACCTGTGCCTGGGACTGACTCTGGCAATTTTCAGTTTCTTCAGAGGGCACAGTTAGCATTCCCTGACAAGTCAGCTATGGCTCCACTCCTGTCCTCCAGCACTACTGAAGAGGAAACACATCAAAACAACCAGAATGAGTCAAAGCAAGTAAATTCATAAAGAATGGAGATCTGTGTCATCTCAAGCCCATCCTCTAAACTCCCATGGGCAACTTGATGATCTCAGAGCCAGTGAGCACAGGAAGCTGCCGATGTGCCACTCTGAGCGTTTCAGAGAAATCCCTAAGGAAGTGTGATGAGGTAGCTTAGAACCAAGTTGTGCTGCTGCTTGCTTAGAAGGTGACCTTCAGGGGCAGCACAGCCCACTGAAATGCCTCTCTGGTCAGACTGATCTGAAAAGCCACCTCTTCCTTCTCTGTCCCCTAACAGGAGGATGTTCATAAATTTTTCAAATTCAACTTCTGTAAAATCCAAGGATGCCAATACTACCCCCATATGGCAACCAGGATTCCAAATGGTGAGGTCGTCTAGGAACACAAAGAGTCAGTCTACATGACTTGTGGACATCCATCATACCTTTAGGAAAAGGAAGAAAAAAGCTGCATAGCTAGCTGGCTATTCCATTGCAAAGTTGGGTCTCTTCCCCTGAAAGGGGGTCCTAAGTGCAGAGAGTTGGTGAACTGATAGAGAATAGCAATCCGTTTGGAAATAAGACCTCTTTACCCTGTGGAGCAACCACACTGATTTCCTTGTCAGTCAAAGAATCAGGTCAGACCACATGATTTCCAAGGTCTTGTCTAGCTCTATATCCGATGGCTTTTGCCCTTGAAAGAAGACAGGTCTGGTGACTTTGCTAATGAAAGAACCAGCTGAACTGGCTGGGGTAAAGATGACATGTATTCTGTGGCTCCAGCTCAGGACTCTCTGAATCTACAATGTCTAGTATAAGCTTGCTAATAGCTCCCAGCAAAGACTGAGTAAAGATAAATGTTGAAGGATGAAACAAAGACCTGATTTCACTTGTTTTACTATCCATGGAACCTCCTGGGCAGAAGATGATTTTAAAAATTTGGTTGAACTGGTTAAAAAAAAAAACTTTTTTTTTAAGAAGTCTTTTTTTTTTTTTTAGTAGTCACTAGGTTGCTAAGTCCATACTATGTAACTTCAAGCAAGCTCACTTTCTTTGTTTGCAAAACTGGGACACTGGGTCTAAGAATTCTCCTAGTTCTAACATTCTGTAGATCATTTTGACTTCCAGTACGTTGGGTAGCCCCTCTCTGGGTCTCCATGTCCCCATTCAAAAAATGAGAATCAATTCCTTCTTCTCCCTCTCACAATGTGCTCCACAAGTCGTATTTTAAAGTGCTTTGTGATCCTTAGATACAAGATGCAATAGAACCAAACAGTAAGTGAACACAGGCACCGAGACCTATGTCAGTATTGCCACTTCGCTTCTCATAGTGACTTGTTCTATACTAACACCATCATAATCGTTTGCTCCACTATCTTAATACCTGAAATGTTTAAAATTCTTAATTGGTTTAAAATTCTTTATTGGTTAGTTTTTCTAAAAGACTGAAAAAGAGTAATTAGACAAGAGGGGGATGTAGGGCGTGGGAAATCCCAAGACAAGCCCATCCCAGCTGCTCTGCCTTCTTAGAGGAGCTTCCTCAGTGAAATCTTTTGGCAATAACATAATGACCACTTCTGAGTCTCTGGACTTAGACAATTCTTCAGAAAAGTAATCAACTGCCCTTCAAGTTCAGGGTTTAACAAATCTATGTCCTTTGTCTTCCCTTTAAACCTGCAATTGCCTGATGGGGTCACTTGCTATTTGCATAGTTTTACAGTCACTTGGCTCCCATGGACTCCCCCAAACATTATTATTTTATCATGAACCAGGAGAGAACAGAGACAAGTAAATCATTATCTTGGGTTTTGAAACAATGCATTTTGCTTCTCTTTGAGAAGGTTTAGCTAAGGTAAAAAACAAATCTGTTTATTTTCTTGCTAAAATACTTACAAAACTCAAAGGCAGCCAATACCTCGCTTCTTCATTTATTCCACCTCCAATAAAAAAGTTTAAACCTAAAAGCTAATGGAGCCAAAAGGCCCAATGGGCCATTCCCGCTGAGGTTTCTGCAGTACCTGGACAGAGCTTCCGATCCTTGTCTCTGAATGAGCACAGAAATGCAAGTATAAAAGTCCAGTTAGCCCTCTGAAGAATTCCAGGATTATGTCAAAGGGAAAATGGCAGGTTTATTTACAAAAGAAGTCTCTCTGCCAGAGCGCCATCCTTTTTTGACTTCATCATCTAATAAACGAAACACTCTCCACCTTCCGACTTTCTCTCCTGTTATTTGCAGGACCTCAGGGTCTTCCAGGATCTTCCATGACCCTCCAATGATACAATCCTAAATCTTTCCCAATCTCATGATTTCTTTTTCTGGTAATTCTGTGAGCGAGAGCAGAGAGGAGCTCTTGGCCATTATCGGCAGGTGCTTTGGATCTCCGGCTTCTCTGTCTAAAAAAGTGAGACTGTGATTACTACTGCATATGAAGAATGGTCAGTCCCACTGCCCTCCTTTACCTGGAGACAGTGGAAAAATCTAGCCACTAATTCATTTCACCGCCAAACTATTCCCAATCCCATGCAATGTCCCTGGCAGTTGAGATTCCTCTTTGGATAGAGTTCTTCAGTAAACTGAAAACTAGGGGAAATCTCATCTGGCTCTCTTGGGCACACCAGGCTAGTACTTGGTTCTATTAGGATAGCTTATCAGGAAGCCGCTCAGCTCCTGTAGTGCAGCGTGAAGGGCACAGCGTATGCCACCCTGAGGAAAGACTAAAGGAAGGAATGCGTGCATTTCTGCCATTCCAAGAGAAGGCTGAGGGAGTCAGAGTGGAAGGTGGATTCCAGTTTGAACCAGGCTAAAAATCAGTAAATGGAAGTGGCTACTGATTTGGCATCAAAGGCATGAAGTTGTCAGAACCCAAACGACTGCAGGTGGTACCTCCAAGTTGAGACAAAAGCAAAAGGGAAACCAAGGTTCTTTCACAGAGTAGGAGACTCCTGGCAAATGGCTCATGGCATCAGGTAAACAATGGACAATCCAGAGTTTCCACTAAGAGACTGCTCTGAAAGGTTAACTTCTTAGCTTATAAAGAGTCAAATCTTCGTGGCATTTACATGGCATATTTCTGGGTCCATTCTCTGGCCAATCTGTTGTACCTGGAAGAGAAAGAGCAGAGGTTCTCAATACTATAGGAGAGGCAAAAAGGCTCCTCTTTCTTTCAATTCTCTTGAAAACAGAGGACTCAAGTCATAGAAGCCACAACAACTCAGCTCTGATCTTCCTGCCTATTGGCTGGGGGGTTCCAGCCTTGGAGGACATTTATCACTTTCTCAAGGGTCCCTCAGTCTTATCTCCTGCTTCTTTTCCCCTATTCTAGGTGATAATGTAATATGGGCAGTAGGAAAACCCCAAGCTGATCATATCCAAGAATAATGAAAACTAATTTTATATTTGAATAGGCAAGGCAAAAAATAGCAGCTTGATCAAGCCCCAGCAAGTGAGGTGGGATGCTAAATTAGAACTATTGTGAGAAAAGATAGCAAAAAAGTTAGTTTTAATAAGGGAATTCCAGTTTGAGTAGCACAAAGTTCTGAGGCTGTTCTCCATAGGACTTTGAAGAAACCTTGACGGTAAATCATAGTCTCTTTCAAAAGGAGACTGACATTTATCAGTAATGAATTTAAAGTACTGTTGGGGGTGTTTCTGAAATTCTTGCCATTGAAAGGATGATTGAGTGTTTAAAAAAACCCAACAGTGAAATTTCATACACTTTTGTATTCACTTTTAAAAAACAAAAGATAAAACACTGAGAAACTAGGACAGTTAAAGAGAAATAAACCTACACATGAAGGAGGCCAGAAAAATATGTCAAAGGGGAAAAAATAAAAGGCTGTCCTCCAGAATTCAAAAAGTGTGTAGCTGCAAAGAATCCTTCATCTACCTGCCTTTTTTCAGGTTCTCAAATGAGATGTCTAAAATGAGATGTCAAACTGATGTCCAACAATCTCTAGTTGCTGACAATGCTCTAGTTGCTGACAAACAACTTAGGTTGGGTGATGAGAACCAGCTGGTAAAGTGATGGTCCAGCCTCAAGGACTCAGCCTAAGAGGCCCAGGAATGGAGGCTCTGGGTCTCACCTCCTGAGAGGGAATAGATGGACTCCAGGTGCATAAGACTCCATAACAAGCCAAAGTAGATATCTGTTTTATTTGACTGTACATATCTGTTACAAGGAAGTGGGTATGGGTGGGAAGGAGAGAAAATAAATACTTGTTAAATTTTTTTTAAGTGACCTCTGAATATTTTAATAATTATCAAGGTTTTTTTTTCTGAATCTGATTTATGTTTGAAGCTATAATAAATACTGAATATTAGTTTAACTAATTAAATCTGCTTAGCAACCACTTACATTTAATTAATTCCAACACATAAAACTCCCCCAACTTTGAGACCCCTCTATGAGGGTCTTCATCAGGGCTCTGTCCATTCATTCTCAGGCATTCTGCCTCGAGTAGCTACCATCAATCTTTGGGTTCTGCTTTTATGCTTTAATTTAATTCACAAAGGCCTCCCCAGAGTTCTTTATATTATATTCTATATATGTTGGTCTTGATGGCATAACATAATTCCATTAAATCAATGTGCCACAATGAATTTAACCACTCCACTACTGTATAACATTTGGGTTACCTCCAGCATTTTTCCCAATTATAAATAATCCTGCTATGAAAATCTCTGAACAGATAGCTTTTAAAGAAATTGTTTTGATAACACTTTCAGGGTGTATTGCAAACAATGGAATTACTGAGTCAGTGTGATTATTTTTTTAAATTTAACTGCCAGATTGTTGTTCAGCAATATCTTACAAGTTTGCAATTCTATCAGCAATCAATGAATGTTAACTTGTCTTCTCTCACACCACACAAAGTTTGCCACCTTGTTAAATTCATGCTACTGTTTGTGTGCTGTGTCTGGATTCTACTAGGCTAGGTGCTGAAGTGACAACAGAAGGCACAGTCACCAAATAAGAAGTCAGAGTCTCTGAGGAATGGGGAGCTTGATGGCTGCTCAAACCTAGCACTAACTAACCAACGCCTTTGTTGTCCACACACAGAGTCAGGCCATCTTTCTGAGCACATCTCACCAGCACTCCTCCATTTAGCTTTTAAAGCCCTGTTACTTCCCCTCTCACACTCTGTGATTCACCCTGACTTGTCTTCACACTATGTCACTTACCACCTAGAAGTATCTCCCATCTCCAAACCCTACCAGGAATGCTTCACCTTCCTCACCTCTGCCTCAGGGTCCCTCTCCTCCCTGAAGATGCAGCTTAAGCACTACCTTCCCGCCCATTACTAGGCCTCAAGTGGAGCCCATTAAGGGAAGCTTGCTCGAAGGCTTTCACACTTTTTGGTAATTAGGCACTGAAACCCCTAGTTGTGGTGCCTTCTGGCTCTATATGTATTGTGAGGTTAGCATCTTGCTTCCAGGCCCCCTCATTGGAAAAGTGTTCCTGTGATTTGGCTGGAGGAGACTCTGGGTAGCCATTAATGAGCACACTCCGGTCCCCAAATATGTATGTATGCAATGGTCAGACAGCTGGATCTGTCTGTTGATCTGTGCTCTTTGCTCTGCTTGTAACATATTTGTATTTTCTCTCAAGTTCAGGGTGCTGACTCTTCCCCTGAACTAAGTGAATGATATACATGTTTCATTAAAGTGATTGCTGACCCTTTAAAGCTGCTTTCCTTAGAAAAGCAGACATGAGAGCCTGTGCCAGCAGGTCATCCTGGACATGCTGGGGTGCCTGCTGTCACAGAAGTCCTTCTTGATTCCCCCGCACCCTCCCCAGGGCTTTCCCTCCCAAACTATCTTGTGCTTAACCACTCTGGGGTCACTTCTGTTTATTCATTTTATATTTACGTTGAATATATTTTTAAATGCACTTGTTGTCTCTCCCATTAAAATGTCAGCCCTTTGCAAGTAAGGTCATTCATCTTTTGTACTTGTACCCCAGTGCTTAGAATAGAGCCTGACACATGGCAGGCTTGTGCCTGACTAAAATGCCCACAATCTCTCTGCCACAGGCAGAGCCCTGAGGATCTCTGGTTCTGGGCCCTCCATCTGCCAGCCAAGCTTATCAGGACCATTTGAGGGAAACATTTTTTCATACTTTTATGATTTAAACAGAGGCAGATGGTGAGTTACAGAGAAGGTGAACTGCTTCTGAAATAGGTGACCATCCTCTTCTTCCTCCTTAAAGTCATTAGACAGACTAGTTAGAGAAGGACCCAAAGAGACCTCCTGTTTATAATTCAGGCCTCCATCCACTAGCCTACACTGTCTTTCTGCCAACTGATTGTAATAGTTTAGTGGGTTTCTCACAAAACAGACCTGTTATCGGTAACCTGTGGTTTAATCACAATCCCTTATGAAGAAGTGGTGAGGAATAATCTTCTGCAGGTAAACCTGAGGACAAAAAGGGACTTGCCCAAGGAAGGGCACCTGTTCTGCCAATTATAGGAAAAATGAGAAACTCAAAGAGAGGGCTTACTTCTCTCGGTCTGCTTTGTAGGTGTGGGCTATCTCAGGAACCAGAGGGTCATCAGGGTTGGGGTCACACAGCAAGGAACAGATGGATAATAGAACTAAGGAAAAAAGAAGAGTTTAATGAGTGACTGTTTTGCGTCTTGGAAAGGCACCCCCTCCCTGCCCCAGTCATTGATACTCCAGGGATTTCAGGGTCTGCTGGAGCAATTGTCCTTTATAACTTTATATCCGCCATGATCAGTCCAATCCAGACCCACCATGCTAGTCACTCACTGGCCACTGACATGCCCTTCTGCCTTACCTCCGGCCTGACTCCATTTCTTACTGTAGCCTGCATTCCCCACAATAAGCACGCTTCATTATCCTGAAGCAGACCCAGCTGGCTCCATCCTCTGACAAACTTTCTCCCCTTCTGTCTTCCTCCCAATCTCTTAATACCTCCAATGCTGGAGAGGACTGGCCTGGGGGTCTAGCCCAAGCCCCCTCCCTGGTAGCCTCCCCTTCCACTACTGGGATGTAAGCCATCAGAGGGCAGAGGCTTTCTATTTGCATCAACAGTCCCAGACCTTGGCACGGTGCCTCGCACATCACAAACACTTTCACAAATGCTTATTCATTCTTTAAAACACAACATCATGAGATATTAGTGCACAAGCAGAGTCTGAATGGTGAGGCCACCTTTGCTGCTAACTGCTTATGGGATTCTGGGACCATCATGAAAGTTCTAGAGCTGTTTCTTCTGCTGTCGCCTCAGAAACAAGTTACCTCACACCTCAGCTCAACACTTGGCAGACAGGGTCAAAAACCCATAACCTACCAAGTAAGTGGGGAAACATTCTTGTTTGCCCAACACTCAGGCTGCTCCACTGTGCAGACACACTGGGAGGAGTAACCATGGGCACCTGTTTATTATTGCAGCTGAAGGTGAGAGTAAGGAAGGTACTGATTCCAAAGCTGCTGTGGTGAAGCCCAGGTCTGAAGGCAGAGAAAACACAGGGCACAGGAGCAGGGAAAATCAGGCCACTGATAGAAGCTATTTCACCTGTTAATCCCAGCCATCACTTCTTCCTCCTCCTCTGGTGGGGTATACTAATGGGGAGAGGGGGAACCATAAATTTTATAGAAGGAAGGGAACTTGGAGGTCACCTGGTACTACACCTTCATTTTACAGATAAGGAAACTGAGGCAGAAAGAGGGGAGATGCTTTAGCCAAGGTCACAGTGGGAGTAATGTTGACAATGATGATATCCAGCTAGTGTATTAGGGCCCCCCAATCCCTCCAGGATGTGGGAACAATAAGGAGCTGGGATGGGATCCAAGCCCAGGTCTCAGGGAGATGACCTCACCTAGGACTAGTGTTATCATCAGCAGCGCTGGAACTGAGCTTCCTTCTCACTTTACTACTGCAGAGACAAAACACTGGCTACTCAAAGTGAACGTGCCTGTGTCTGAGGTGGTGATGACATCCTTCTGTACTGGTGGAAGGGATTCCCCAAGCTACAGAATCAGAGACCTTCCTTGACAGGTGAAAAAATAATAAGCTTCCAAATTCGATTTTTCTCTTTCTTGAGTATAAAGTGTTAAACGTTCCTCAATATTAAGACAAGTCTTGTCTTAAGACGTGTCTTCTCCAAGATTCAGTGGGCTTGGGGATGTGACAGGAAACATCAGTGGCATTCAAACCAGAAGCAACAATAAAACTTGAACAAGTTCTCTCCTTGCTAGTGCCTTTCCCTCTAAGATCACCTGCCTGTCTACACTGAATCCACCTCACACGTACCTAGTTCTATGCATGCTGTTTCCACAGTAGGCAGTGAGCTCCTTGAGTGTAGGCCCTGGTTTTACCTTTCTGGGAATTCCCAGAACTTTAGTACAGTGCCTGGTATATAGTAGGTACTTAATAAATGCTTGCTGAATACGACATATGTGCATAGATATAAATATATACACACATATGTATATATACATCTATACACCTACCACATGTATACACACACACACACACACACACACACACACACACACACACACACACACACGCATCCTGGAGAAGGCAGGATTTTACTTGAGATCTAGAGGAAGCCAGGAAGGCAGGAGGAGAGAGGAAGGAGAACATTCCAGGCACAGGGGACAACCAGAAAATGCAGAGAGCTGAGAGATGGAGGGTCTTGTTAGTGGGACAGCAGGGAGTCCAGGGTCACTGGATTGAAGAAGACTGGAAAGGTGGGGGAGGCAGGTTGTGAAGGCATTTTGTATTTGTTCCAGGAGATGAAAGGTGGACACTGAAGTGTATTAAATACAAGATGGGATATGAAGGAGGTATGTGCATGTGACATGGGTGCTTTGGGAGAATCACTCTGGTGGCTGAATGGGACATGGACTGGAGTGGGGAGAGTGCAAAGGCAGGCAGACCCACCCCCAGGCTACCACAATTGTCCAGGCACGAGGCAACATGGTCTGCACCAGGGTGGAGGCAGTATCCAGGACAGAAGGGGGTAGGTATATTTGAGAGACATTATGAAGGTGAAATGGATAGGTCTTGGTGACAGCTTCGATATGGGGGGGTGAGAGACAGTGAGGAATTTGGAACAACTCCTAGGTTTCCAGCCCAAGGGTCTACAAGAATTGTGATGTCTCCTACACTAATAGGGAAGGGGGTGTTGGAGTAGGGAATGAATTATGTTTTGGGCATGTTGTGTTTAAGATCTCTATTGGACATCTTGCCCTGGATTCAGGAAAAGCATCACTTCATCTTTTCCAAGAACTTTCTATCAGTCTGAACAAAGTCAGCTAAGCAGTTTACTCCAGGTTTTCAGGCTTTCTGTTGCCAACTTGCCTCTGGATCAGCTGATGTGCCTCTTCTGGGGGCCATTGGAAGTCCTCCAACCCACCTACATCCTATTGCTGGCTACAGAGCTTCAATGTTTCCTAACAGGAATTGTCTATTCTTAGCCACATATCTGCTGGGCCCATATCTACATTTAATGCACTTCAGCTCATTAACAATAGTTATCTCTTCCATATTGAAGGAGTTGGGGCACGGCGCGGCATGGCACCCCCTTGATCTGGAAAATTCTCATAAAATTTTTTGGCCCTCCTTTCATACTACAGAAGAAGTCTGAATTTTTTTTTTCTTTTTCATTTATGGAGTGTTTACAGTACCTTACTGTAAAACTGGGTTAAGTATTTGGCCATAGGCTATATTATACAATACTATACATATATTTTATACATTTCTGAGTTTCTAAACTTCTCCCATGTCATCCACAGGCCTTTGTGTGTTGTCTACAGCTTTCACAAAACTCCTAAAAAATTCCCATTTAATTTTTTATGCCCATCTGCAATATATCAAAACCACAAAGGGGAAAATCGTGATGTGGAAGGGATAATTGTGTTTACCTTTATCAAGAATAACTTACATCCTAATTATCATTGCCCCATCTCCACAGATACACTCTCACATCTTGGTATGTTTTAGCTAGAGGGATGTTCGTCAGCCAGGGGAAGAGAAACATACTTCCACTTCAATTTCTTTTAGGTTAAGGGACCAAAAGGCATTTCTGACTCATGCTCTTGAATGTCAGATGGGAGGTGACGGATAGAATTTTCGATCAAGTCCTACTGAGACGTCTTATCAAATGGCCACTGGTGATTCTACATCCCTTTTTCATTCCTACCTTTTGATACTGTTAATGCTGGAGACCACTGAGATCTCAGGATGTCAAGACAGATACTGCCATTGCTGTTGATGTTAGGGTGATAAATTTTGGTTGTAAAAGCAACCTGAAGGATAAAAGATCAAAAGCTGAGATTAGGAATGATGCTATCACAGACCTTCTGAATCTGCAGAAACAGTGAAGTTAAAATGAAAAATGCTCTGAGGAAAGAGCTAAGAGGCTAAGAGCAAGCCTTGGTGTCCATCATATCATTCCCAGCTCTCACCAGTCACACATCTGGTCTCAGGCCACCTTGTGGGCAGGAGGTTCAGACAGGATGGGGATCCTTCTCCTCCTGCTCTGGAGCAGTCCAGGTACTTAAAGAGTAGATGAAGCCAAGGGAGCTGGCAAGTGGGAACCAGAGAGGACCCCCAGGCCTGTCCCTGAAATAAACCTTCCTCTTTGAATCTCCTGAAAGAAAGCTGAACTTGCTGGGGCTCACCTTGTCCATGAATAGGCCAGACCTATACCTAGGAGTGGAAAAATATCAACCTAGAGGTTCTTATCAATACTGAGACCCTCAATAACATAGTAAGAAAAGGCTGTGTGACTAGGGACTCAACTCAGGAGCTCTATCACCAAAATACCCTCAGAAAAGCCAAGTTACATTTACCCATGGCTTGCCTTGTTCTCCCTCTTGAATGACCAACTGACCACACAGGGAAGCTGTGGGGAACACTTGGAATGGGAGAAACCAGTGAACACCACAGCTAGAGGAAGTCGATACTGTCTTTATGCGGATAAAATTCTACTGAAAAATGATCACAATCATGGCTAAGAACAGGAAATCAAGGCAATATAGTAAAGAAACCTGTAAGAATTAGGTTTTTCTCTTCTTTCTTTCTCCTACTTATTTTAGCCTGAGGAAGTTATAAACAAAATGAATGTTGCAACTGCTGTCATCTTTCTTCTAGGTGAAATAAAAACAGACACAAAATTACCTTAATACAAGATGAATCACTGAAACATTTTAAACTCACTTAAACTGAGGGGGCTGAAAGGCATTAAAAAGTAGAACTGGAACTGGAATGGTACTAGATCTGACATCACAGGGCCTTGGTTCAAATCCCACTTGGCCACTTTTACTACCTGGGGCAAGTGACTCACTTCTCTCTGCCTCCATTTCCTCATCTGTAAAACTGATGGAGGGAGGTCAGATGATCCCTTCTGATTCTGATGCTAGGGCCCCATGAGCTTAGGGTCAGAGCTCTGCTAATCATTGGCTCTGGGGCCATGGACAAAGTACTTTATTTCTCCTCCCCTCAGATCATCATCTAAAAGCTCTGCACACAAGCCCTATCAATCTCAGAGAGCTCCTGTGAAGATCACAGATTTAGCACAGGAAAGGAACCTGGAAATCCAGTCCTGGAATTCTCAGCCTGGAATTCATGAATTTGGCTGGGGTTTTTTTCTGATGTTTTTGATAACTATATTTTGACATAGTTGGTTTCCTTGGTAATCCCATGAATTTTATTTTATGCATTTAAAACCATTATTCTGAGAAGGACTCACTAAATTGCCAACCGGACCCATGACCCACCCCCCCCTCCAAAAGGTGAAGAATCACTGAATTCAAATTATAGATGAGGAAACCGAGGCCAGAGAAAAGAATTGGCTCCTCCAAGGTCAAAAGCAGCTTGGTGATTTGAACCCAGGTCCGCTTGATTCCAAATTCAGTTCAATTTCTAGGTGCCATGACCACTCTGCCTTCCTTAGGTGACCAGAAAGTAACATCAACATTTGAGTAGTTAATAATCTATTAAGAATGGCAGGATATCTGATGTAACCCTGTTAAGAGGGAGCAGTCAAGTACGAGGGTGTGCAGTAGCGGTCTGGTAACAGGGCAGGTGCACATTCAATCTCGGGAGCATCGTCCAGCCCTTCAGCCCCCTTCCCTCAACTCTCCTGGGAGCAATGATGGCCAAGCAAATATGGTAGGATCTGGTGTGAAGCAAAGCTGATGAACAGCTCCTTAGAATGATACATGTTGACTACATTCATAATTGAAGGGAATGTTAAATTTCAGTCAGAGGTTAGCAAAAATAAAAATGTAATTTTTTTCCCCATCCAAGTTCCCCTTGGGTTAAGAACCCCTGCTCTAAAGCAATAAGTCTAGTTCTACAAGCCACGTAAAAACCTATCATGCCCAAACTTACTTTCTAACACAGGAAAGGACACTGGTGTTTCAGTGGGTGATTTTATTCTCTCATCCTCCTTCTTTATGAATTTAACAATCACAAGATCCAATGGTCAGGAGATCTCAAGAGCTTACTGACTCTTCTCTTAACTTTTCTAGGAAGGTACAAGCTGCTAACATGGCTCAGAATGCAAGTCTTTCTTCCATTCTTAATCAAAGAGTGATTCATGATAATGGTGTGATAGGAACATTGAGATATTTTGCCCATGTGGGCCAAGGAAGCGGATGATAGAGACAGAGGCATCCTCTAGGCTTTATTTGTTTATCTTAATGTATGTGTGTGTATTCAAAGCTATTCACAAGAATCAATATGTTTTAACAAGGGATAGGGCCTAGCTCTGTGATTTCAGTGGTATAGGGAACCTCTGGTGAGGAAACTCCTGCTACCAAAGCAGGCAAGGACCTTCTTAGATACTGAGAGATTAGCTAAGGGTGAAAAAGCCCAAGGTGCCAGAAGTAAGCCTGGAACCCAGGGCTTTCTAACTCTGGGTCCAGCCCTCTCTCTATTCATTACACAGCACTGTGGGTATCTTAATAAACTAGAAAATAACAACAACTTATCCACTCTTCCCTCTGGATCTATCTCTATCCCCTTTCTGATCCACATTTACCCGCTGCGGCTACATCCCATATACTTGTAGTTGTAGTTCATGTATGTAAACTGGTTTTCTCTATTTGTTTTTCTATTTTTATTTCTCTACTTTGTATCTTTGTATTTTATATTTCATGAACTTATAATTCACGTTCCTTACATTTACCATTTTCAGTGGGAGAGCAGTAGTAATGACATGCTACAATTTGTTTGAACACTGGACATTGAGGTTGTTTCCAGATTTTTGCCACTACAAATAATGCATCTCTATGTAATTTTTGTACAGATAGGTGCCCCCCCCTTAAATTAAATCCAGGTTCAGTGCTTTTAAAACTGTGGGTCATGACCCATAGTTTAAGAAATACCGAAGGGGTCACTAGTGAAAAAAAGATGAACAAGTCCTCCTCTAGACTCATCAAAAAGACAGCCACTGTCCCACTGATAAAGGCTCTAAAGGAAGATAAGATGCTACCAGAAGGGATAGTAAGCTCTAAAAATAATAACAATGCTGCCAATATAATCACAAATGATCTAGATAAGGAAGATAAAGGCAAACTTTAAAAAAAAGACTGAGGTAAAAGTGTTCAAAAAGCTCTTTGGGCAGCTCTGGTTTTTGAGTCATGTTCAAAATACGGAAACAAGCACATGAAGCCACAGATAAGCAGAAAGGAGCATTCCTCTAAGAGCTGCGCTGGGAAGGCTAACCCCCAGCACAGGCTAAGGAAGGTTTGTAGAAAATGCTTTAAGACCGTAACAAGAGGCTTTCTAAAGGTTTGTTTGAAAGGGAAAAAAAGAACAAAGCTACAGCAGGCCCAATCACTACTGGGGACAGATGGCACATTGTTCTCAGACAGACTACAGAAACAATGCTGGATTATGCAGTGTCTGTGTGGCTTTTGTCTTCTAGATCAAGAAGAATGGCCTTCAAACTGAAACCTCTTGGTTAAGAGGCAATGAAACCCAGAAGCAGGGAGTTGAAAGTGAAACAGTGCCTCGATGTTTCAAGTTAATTTAAATCTCTTGGTAGCAAAGAGTTACATGCCAGGTCTTCAGAGAATAAAATGCACAACCCCACCCCCCAGCAGTTTTTACTGCTGCTGGTAATTATGAGAAGGTGAAGAACATGAGAGATGTACCACAGAATAACATCAATTAAGCACCTACGTGCCGAGCACTACAGTAAGACAAATGGACAAAGGTATCATTTGTAAAATCTAGAAAGTTTGGAGCATCCAGCTTAAGAATATCAATCCTCGGCCAAAATTCTAGAATTCCGTCTTCATTTTTTTTAATAATTATCATCTGACCACGTACAAAGAAGAGGGATTAGAACAAGCCGTACCAAATCTTCCCACTGCCTCTTTGGAGTGGCTCCTTGGTGGGGCAGATCAGGGCATTCAGGGCCGCCACAGGGCCCTGGGGTTCCAATCTGACCTCCACCACTTACTGTGTCTGAGCAAGTTGTCACCACAGCCTCCTCATTTGTAAAATGCGAATAATAACAACAGCACCCGCCCTCTTAGGTCTGAATGGGAACAGATGCAGTGAAGACTTCTCAGGGGGACAAGGCTCCTCCCCACAGGAGAAGAGACCTCAGGCCCAGGTTTCGATTCCTCCAGTCAGGTGATTTCCATATAAGGCTATACAGTGCATTAGGATCAACGATTAGCTAGGGTTCACTAACTCCTCAATACCTAATTTGCACAGGCACATGCAGTCTGCGGCCCTCACTCGAGTCCGCCTGATTTGCATAAACTCTCAATGCTCAATTTGCATGAGTCAGCAATGCTTCATTTGCATGTTTTCAATGCCTAATTCGCATATGATGATGTGTATTTTTGCAGGAAATTTGAACCGGGTTCTAAAAGGGATTGGTTATTTTCGCGCCTAGAATGTAAGACCTTGCTTCTCAGCCAATGAGAATAAAGGGAGGGGGATTTCTGCATCAGGGTCTATGTAAACTGCCATTCTGCTTCTGTAAGGTGCCTCCCGACTCCTGCTTTACTGGTGAAGGGACCGCCTGCCTCTTGGGAGAACCGAATAAAGAAGATTTTCTGTTTTTACCTTGAGACACCTCTGAGCAGTCAATTTGAGTAAGGAGGGGGTGTCATGCTATCCCACACAGGTGGCTGTGAGGATCAAATGAATAACCGTAAGGCATCCAGCACAGTGCCTGGAACATGGCTAGTGCTAGATAAATGTTAGCCGTCATTATTATCTGAATTTTTAGCAAACATCTGACAAAATCTCTCGTGATCCTCTTGTCGCACAGTTAGGTGAGCACTTGTTGGCTGAGCCCCCTGCCCAGATGCCCATTAATGAAATCAAGGCCAAGCTGAAACATATGTAGTAGACAGAGTCAGAATCCCCATGAACTACAGCCCTGAGAGGCAAAGGTCAAACTGATGAAGAACAAATGCAATGTTCTCCACCTAAGTTTCAAGATGGCAACAACAAAATCTTTCTTTAACAGCGGTTTATGCAAAAAAAACCCCAAGAAACCAGGGTTTCAGTGGACTGAAAACTCAGTGGGAATGACAGGGCCGCCAAAAACCAAAAACTCCAATGCAAGTTTGGCTTTCGTTAGTAAAGGTGTACTCTTCTGAATACAAGGGGTAATAACTGTTCTATGCTCTGGCTTAGCCAGACCACACCTAAAGGGCTATGTTCCCTTTTGGAAAGACTCTGACATGCTGGAGGGGCTGTGGGGACACACTGCTGGGAGAGCTGTGAATCAAAGCAGTCTGATAAGAACTGTGAAATGAAGCAAACAAAGCGACTGCGACGTCCGTCCGTCCGTCCTGTCTTCTCGGATGGATTCTGAGATTTCCTGACGAGGTTTATACCCCAGAAAGGCCACTGATAAGAAGAACATCTCATATACACCAAAACATTTATAGAAGCACTTTTTGTGGTGGCAAAATATTGGAAACAAAGTAGATTCCCATTCATGGGCAAATGGCTAAACAAATCGTGGTGCATTAATAGGATGATATGTTACTGTGCTACTCAGTGAAAATGAAGCCTACAGAGAGGAATGGAAAGCTTGTACAATCCAGTACAGAGTCAAGAAAACAACATACAAAACGACAACAATGTAAGTGGAAAGAGGAACCACCACCAAACAATCAAGTGAATGTTGCAAAATTACAAAGAATAAACTTGGCCCCAAAGAAGAGACATAAGAAGAGGCCTTTGGAGAGGCAAGAGAAGCATCAATGGGCTATACTGCATATATTTTCAGAACTTTTCAATATATTGATTCATTTTGCTGATTTTTTCCTCTTCTCCTCCCTGTCCCTTTTCCAGCTGATTTCATTAATTTAATTTTTTTTTAAAGTATTTGTTATATAAGGTGGACTGCTGAGAGGGAGGAGAAGGGATGCTGGGAGAAAGTCTGGTTCTTTAAAAACAAAGAATATCAAGGGTTTTTTTTCTTAAAGAGGAACATGAAACACTACAACTTATCCAGTGGACACCTGTTTATAAACAATCTCGATGAGATGAGGCTGAAGTCCTCACACAAAGGGTTTCAAGACAGGATTAAGCTTATTCTGAGAACTGCCCATGACCAGAGCTAGGACCAGGAGGTAGAAGCTACAGAAACAAGAGGATGAAGAATTTTCCAAAAATCAGATTTGTCCAAAAGACTCCATGGGAGGCTTGTGAAACAGTGAGTGCTACAGCTCTGCAGGTGTGCGAGTGACACAGGCATGAGATGATGCCCATGACGCTTGGGTATCTGGGAGGCTGCTCAGAGAACCCTGCACAGAAGTGAGTCTAGGCTCGGTGACTTAACAATTCCATGAGAGTCTCTGGTTCTGGAGATCACAGTCGCCTCCTCCACTTTCTCTTCCCAGGGACAGAGTTCTTCCTGCCTATTCTCCATGCTCTTCAATGAAATGCTTCTTTCTCTTCTATTGGGGGAGGAGATGGAGAGCCAATGGTCACTTTCCTATCACTGAACTACTTACCTTTCAGCTTCCTTTGCTAAATTAATGCCTACTTACTGGAGATATGGTTTTTAAAGTCTTAATAACTGACACATTTGTGATTTGTTTTTTGTACCTTGGGCAAACGCAACTCCTAAATCCCATTCGGCCCAACCCCAACCAAACCTACATTATTGTTTACTTGAAGCAAGGCATTCTATTGGAATGCTGATAAACAGATCTGGTACAGAGCACAGGCCAATCTGCTCTGAAATCATCATCAGTCCCTTGTCCGAGAAGTATGCTAATGCTTATTTTTACTTACTTAACTAAGTTACCTTAAATAGAAGTAAGCCAGGCTAGAATACATACTTTCTAATCTTAATTTAAAAAACATTTCAGAGTCAAACAATTATCTGTGACCACGCTGTTAAGTCCAAACCGACAACATCGTAACCAATATCTGAAGCACATGGTTAAAGTACACCAAAAATTGTCATTTTTCATCTAACCAAGCTGCTTCTGAGGTTCAGATCCCGGTCCCTGCACTGCATGACAAATCCAGAGAAGGTGGGCATCTACAAAAGTTCTACGAGCGTCCGAGGCAGAGGGCAGCCCGTTCTCTCCACCGGTGCCCACAGAAGTCACCCCTAATAACAAGCAGAGAGACCAGGAAGCAGGTAACTGCACACACACTTTAAGTCTAGGTTATGATAAATATGAGGATATCTGAAGCACACCATGGCTCAGCGCAACATAATCACCCACAGACCACCCAACAGCTGACAGACCCTGTGCCTAGAACCAGAAGACACAGTTCTATACCTGTGGGCGCAGGCCAGTCTCTGGCACTGTCAGTTGGTTAGCAACACATTAGAATAGTCTGCCTATGGAGGCTTCAGGGTGGGACTACCTCAGACCCTGGCTTTATGTAGTCTCCTTGTAAGAGTCCACAAAGGCCATGCCATCAGGGAGATTCTAGAGCCTGGTGGTGAGAAATGGAAGGCCCAAAGGACATTCATTCTTCACTTGGTGACCTTATACCTTATGTTAAAGGATGTCTATCTTAAAGGTCAAACACGGTACAGATACTTCACTGATAAAGGCTGATGGTTGGGGAGGGAGCTATGGTTCTGCTCTCACTTGAAGATAAATGAAGAAATGGGTCACACAACTGAAGCTTAAGATGAGAGAAGTGGAGATGAGGACTCTATGATAAGAAACAGTCAGGCTGAAACCTGCACCAGCATAGTAACTAGTCTGGGCCACATAGAGATTCATCCCTGGATAATGATGTCAGGAAGGGGAGGAGCCTAGAGTCCCTCCTAGGGAAACCTGCTTCCTGCCTGGGTTGACAGCCATCCCAGTGTGGCACAATTCCGTCCCCTCCCCATTCCCACCCTGGTCCCCACTCCCAGATGCCTGAGACCTTCACAGAGACAAGGCCCAGACCACTGCCTCTCTAGATACTATGGCACCCACAGCTGGACTGCTTGTTTTACCTGCCATCCCACCTCCCACCCTCCTACCCCACTCCCCCCATCTCTGCCCTCACCCCAGGTGAAAAAAGTCCTAGTTAGGGCTGTAACCTCATCTATGAAAAACATTTTCAGGATGCAAAATAGTATCAATGATTGAAATAAAAACACCTGTCAATTGAACTGTCCCACAGCCCAAGCTACTCCAGCTTCTCCCTGGGGGGATGAAGGCAGCGTCCCTGTTGCTGTTCCAGGGAACCACTTTCAAATCCACTTATCACGGGGCCTTCTTTGTCTACAAATGTCAGCCAAAGTCAACGAGACCCTTCCTTACCTTTGGCGGTTTGAAAGGGTAATCTGTAGGGAAGTGAATAGTCAGGAAGAAAACACCACCTTGGTAAGGGCTATCATTCTAGAATGACAAGACATCAAACACACGCCAATTAGAAGAAGAAACAGGAATTTAAAATGAAAAGGGAAGGCCAAAGCAGGGAACTTAGCAGGTGGTACGTACCGGGCCCATGATGGTGGCCTGCCAGTGGAATACTGAAAAATAGAGAGAGACATGGTGATATAATAAAGCCATGAGAATTAGGAACTACTCAGATAAATACACCAGTTCCACTACTGACCCTCTTACAACTTTTCACACACTAGTTAGAGTTTTTCTTTGTTTTGATCAGTTCTTATAATGCTAAACTGACCTCCAGATTCCTTGTGAGGGGCAGCAAGGTGGTACAGTGGGGAGAGCACAGGGCCTACAGTCAGGAAGATCTGAGTTCAAATCCAGGCCCAGACACTTACTTAGATGTGTGATCCTGGGCAAGTTACTTCACCTTTGTTTGCCTTAGTTTCCTCAAGTGTAAAATGAGGATAATCCTGGTACCTAACTCCCAGAGTTATGGTGCAGATCAAATGAGACAATAACTGCAAAGCCCTTAGCACCAAGTACGATATGAAAATTAGCTGTCACTGTTATAATGATTGTTTCTTACCAAAGAACCTTTTTTCCCTCGGTCCATCCAAAGGCTTTTCTTCCAAAGCATTTCTCCCAAAAGTCAACCTTAAGACACCGGAAGTGAAGGACTATTTCTTCTCTACACGTTTTTACCCTGTGGGGCCTGGGCCATGGACTCTCTGAGGATTCAGCAGCACTGATAAGTTTTCCAAGTTTTTCTGGTTTCCCTCTCTCTTTTCTCACTTTCTGTTGATTCCCATTTTCATTTTTGGCTCTACCTAAGAACTCAGGGTTACCTATTTTGGCTCCTGCTCTGCTTCCCATTTCTGGATGAGCTCCTCTCCACTCACCTGACACCACAGAAGAGAAAGAGAGGCAAGAACAGAATGTATAAATAGCCCAATAACCAATTCCTCGGTTCCTAAAGTCAATCACGTCTGGTACTGGCATAAGGTTAATACAACTCATTTCATAGCCTTTTTGGAAAATGCCTGTCCACACCACTGAAGGGGAATGAATGTTCCAACTGACTTCTATCTAGTGTGGGTGTCTAATGGTGTCATGTCTCTCACAGAGACTTGGTCCAAGTCCTGATGTCCCCCATCAACCATCTCCTAGTGTGTACGCAAATACAACAAAAGCTCTATACCGAAGAACAATGAACAGACCCACTACCACTAGTGTTGCAAAGGCAAGGGCCAAGGCAAAAGCTGACAAACACTTTTAGCCCTTGTTGCTTCCAGCAAAGCTGCCTAATACTAGTGGGAATCACAGGTGCCTGACAAGCCTGAGGCACAGATGGAGGAGAAAGACAAAAAGGCAGAGAAAGGAGGAGACCCTAGCAAGGAGAAAAGCGAAGGAAGAGAAACAGATGTGGTGGCCCCTTCTGGCTGCATGGTGACTGGCCAGCTCAGGTCCACTGAGGTGTCTCAGGGTTCTCTGCCAGATGGACGCCACATGCTCAGAATATGGGGTGCTGCAAACACCTGCAGGAACGTAGAGGTCATCTGATGGGACACAGAGGAGCCTCATTGGAGAGAATGGTGACATGAGAAGGGTCTTTGGTCCCTAAGCCCTCAAAACCGGAATAGAATCCTCTGCATCAGCTGCCCCTGAAATCTACTCACCCAACAGACGTCAGTGTGGTACAGTCATCTACTCTGCCATCCTCTATCTGTGACACAAGGACCTGCTCTACTGACCACTTACCTGCCTGCCTCCTCAAGGGCAGCAGACAAGTCTGAAAGCAGGGGTCCAGAGAACAGAGAGAGCTATGGAGAAGAGGTGAGGTGCTAGGAGAGGGCAGCAAGGGGGAAGGGAAGGAGGCCAAAGAGCTCTCTGGAGAAGACAGTGGCCTGGGCAGGAAGCTCCAGAAGAAGGCAGCAGGAGCACCAGGAAGATGGCAGTGGGTGGGTCTCCATGCCATTCTCTCCTCCAATTTGGCCACGGTTGAGAGAAAAGTTTCCTGAAGCTCTTCTATCACAGGTATGGACAGGTAGGTAAACAGAGTCAGGCAAAAGCCAGAGAAAAGATGGGCTGCTGCCTCTCCTTGCCTCACCCCCCACCCCCGCCAGGGTCAACAAAAGCCAAAGCAGTGGGGAGCCAGCCCCCTGCATGGATACTGCTGTCCTACACTAGAGGAATGAAGAGAGCTGGCCCCTTCCTCCAGTCCTAAAGGAAGCCTGACAAGGCATGGGCAGTGGCCACAGCACAAGAATCATCAATATTTAAAAAAAAACAAAAACTCATAAAGAGCCATCACCCAAAGAGATAATTACTTAGAGAAATCTTTCAAGTGCCAGCTGCCTTGTAATTCTGCGCCTGTGGTAGTATGCCACAGAGAGATTTCTTGAGCGGACTGACTGATTACCTGGAAAGGCCACTGCCTAACCTCCCTGGAAAGCAATGTCCTCATCTGCCCCCAGCAGGAAGGGTGGTATCACAGCCCCAGAGGGGCCCACTCACTGCTGACTACTGACCAGCCACACTACTCCTGACTAATGATCTTCTAATGAAATTGGAACTTAAACTAAAGGAAGAAAAAAGGATGGCTGCTTCATTCATTCACTGTGTGATCTGCAGTGGGGAACGTTTTTTAAAAGCTGAGCTGGCAAAATGTGGGGATTCATTTGCAAGACTCCTTTAACCCAAAGCCCTAAAATGCCATTACTTACAATCATCACCCACAGGTCCTGCTGAGCACTGGGCGGGAGGGTCCCTCTGCAAGTCAGTTAATTCCTAGGAACATGAGAGAGTGATTTCAGAGTTGGCTGTGCTCACTTGCGGGCTCGCTGGGAGTCCATGACAGCTCCCCCACACACACTGGCCCGGCCCAACTCCCAAGCACTGACTCTGTCACTTGGCAAGTTATTCCTCCTGGTGAAGAGGTAAGACCCAGATTCCTGAGAACAGAGAATGGTTGTGCTAAAGGATCTTCCCCAGCAGGCTTCAAGCTTCCCATCACCACCTCCATCACTGCCTTTTCAAATATTCCATGGTGCAGCCTTATCTGTGGCCAGCAGCTGTAGCAAAGGCACAAACAAAGATGCCTCCCCTCCCCAGGGCAATGACTCCTTCAGCCTTAGGAACTGCAGTGAGTCAATAAGCATTTATTAAGCTCCCACCATGTGCCAAGCACTGTGGTAAGTGCTGGGGAGATGAGGAAAGGGGCTCAGTCTCCTGGGGATGGGCAGGGGGTGAGCAACTGAAAACAGCTATGAAGGAACAGATCCACACGGGATAATCCTCAAAAGAATCTCAGGGGGAAGGCACCAGCGTTTAGAAGGACCAGGAAGGGCTTTGTGCAGAAAGGGGAATGTAGCTGAGAAGAGGCAAAGGTGAGGAAGCAGAGAATTCCAGGCCTGGGGACATCCCAGGGACATGACTGTTGTTGGGGGTATAGGGGTATGTGTGTGTATGTGTGTGCATGCATGCCTATGTGTGCATGCGTGTTTGTGTGTGTGTGTGTGTGTGTGTGTGTGTGTGTGTGTGTATGAGAGAGACAGAGACAGAGATATGGTCAGACTTGTGGTTTGACAGCTGAGTAGAAGGGCCTGCAGGGGGAAGGTTTGAGGCAGGGGGACCAAGCAGACCCAAGCATCACCTTGACATACTCCACAGCAAACAAAGACATCAGACAGTCGCCCATGTGCAGCCACAACACTTAGGGCAACGGGACAGAGGCTGGTTTCAGAATGTCCCTCTTCCATGCCCCATCCCCAGGGAGAGGCTCCAGTTTTTAATTACCCTTCACCTGTCCTCCCCACAGCTTCCATCTCTTTCTAGGGACTATTCCTGAGTCCTTAAATTGGAACTTCCTGAGGCAGGACAATGCAGCTCCGTTGTCCACACAACAAGGGTGGCTGGTTATCTCTTTGGCTGATGGTCCCTCTTAACTCAGAGGGATGGGACAATTCCAAAGGAAGGGTGAGTAAGCCTTTAAGGTTCAGCTTTGGGCAATGCCATTGTCTCACCCCTATCATGATTCTTTTTGAGCGCCCAGCTCAAGTCCCTGTAATCATTCAGTCACCCCCTCATTGATCCCAGTCTTCACCAACATCACTTTTCTGGTAACTTGGCGTTGATACATCTATCTCTACACAACTATAAAGGATCAAGTACTGAAAACACAGAGTAACAGCTCCAATTAGATGCACTAACAAAATGGAGAAGGGGCCTTGTACGAGGAACAGAGGCCTGAGGAGGCTCTAGGTGATCTGGGTTCCAGTTCTGACTCTCTCAGTAGCCATGTGGCCGAAGGCAGCAATCTCCCTTTGCTTGGCTTCTACTTCCTCATTTGTAAAATCAATCGAGTCCATTGCCCCCAATCATGTCTAAAGTTACTCCCAGCTCTAACATTTGAGGACTCTGGAGAATCCAAATTAATGGAAGAATTTAAAAACACCACCACCATCACCCTACAGTTAAATCTGATTATTTGTAATTCCAGCAAAATATTAATTGCTTTTGGTTAATCCTTTCTGCTTGACACAAATTTATTCAGTGGAACACAAAGGACTTCGGTACTTCAACAGGGACTTCTAAGTTCCCTACCATTCTGGGTCATTCTACACTGGTGCAACTGAGGATCATGACTCTTTGGGTGTGGAAGGAAATCTGACTCAATTCTAAAACCATCTGCCAAGCACCTAGTAAAGACCAAGCCTTCGCTAAGCCTGAGCACAGACACACCCACCCACAGACACACAAATTCTGCCCTGGGCCCTCAGCTCAGTGTCAGCTGCCTAGGACCCAGGCAAGGGAGGTGAGGGAAACAAAGTCACAGACAAGCCACCAAAAAGATAACGCATTTGTGGACCAGAGCGCTATCTACAGAGACTCTTCCGGTTTTTCTCACTTGTATTTATCTGTGACACTGGTCCTCACAGTTTCATAACTCCTGTCGCACCTGAATGTAATATCCTAATATAAAAGCTACAGACAGCTTGAGCATACATTGGCTGGACACCCCTGAGTGACACAAAGCATGCCAGGAATAGTCACTGACCTGAATTACTGCCCCCACCAGGTTACAACCCAAGGGTCACCTCATCCTCATCTTGTTGAGGACAGTCAGTTTTCTGCTTAAATGGAAGTCACCTTAGTTTACTGCAGGCATCGCTGTATCTCCATGGGATTATTTCACCCTACAGAGGTGTGAACTGTCCTATTTTTCCTGACCTGACACAACCCATTCTCAGTAATGGCGTAGAAGGAGAATTTTGTGGCTGCTGTGACCTTCTTTGCCTCTGTTTCCTCATCTGTAAAATGAGCTGGAGAAGGAAATGGCAAACCACTCCAGTGTCTGCCAAGAAAATCCCAAATAGGGTCACAAAGGGCCAGATATAACTGAAGCGACTGAACACCTACCACCACCACCACAATGCCTCACCATTCCACAAACAGGGGATGGGCTGTATTCTGGGCAGCCAAAGGAAGGAGGACCCAAGCAGAAGGACCACTCTACTCTTCTCTTTTCCACCATGGTATAAAACATAAAGGAAAAATTAGAGCCCAAGCCTGAATTTGCCTTCCTGAAGGCAGAAAAGCTAAGCAAAAAAGGATGAAGCTAAAATGTCCTGGGTTCAAGAGAAGGATTTTCCCATCTGAGGAAGGGTTAAATTAGTTGTTCTCTGAGATCAATTCCAACATAACCATGAGGGGACAGTGTGGTAAAGTAGAAAGGGTGATGGACTTAAGAGTCAGAGGATATGGGTACATATCCTGGCTGTGCCACTTGCTACCTACAGGTTACCCTGACAAGACAGTTACTATCTCTGAACCTCAGTTTCCCTGCCTGTAAGATCAAAGGTTTGGCTCAGATGATTCCTAGAGTCCTTCCTAACATACTGTCACTTACCTCAAATCCACTCAAGGGAGGAAGGGGGGACTTTCCTGTTTCTCCTGGTATTAGGCCTGTATCACTAGAGTAATTAGAGAAGTTTGAAAGCCTTGGGAGGTAGTAAGCTTCCTCTACTGGAAGTGTTTCTTATACCTAATGGCTGTCTGACTGTATCACTTCTTTTTTTTTTTAATTTATTTATTTAACTTTTAACATTCATTTTCACAAAATTTTGGGTTCCAAATTTTCTCCCCATTTGTCCCCTCCCCATACCCTAAAAGACCAAGAATTCTGATAGCCCCTATCACCAATCTGCCCTCTCTTCTATCATTCCTCCCTTCCCTTGTCCCCATCTTTTCTTTTGTCCTGTAGGGCCAGATAACTTTCTATACCCCATTACCTGTATTTCTTATTTCCTAGTAGCAAGAACAGTACTCGACAGTTGTTCCTAAAACTTTGACTTCCAACTTCTCTTCATCCCTCCCTCCCCACCCATTCCCTTTGGGAAGGCAAGCAATTCAATATAGGCCATATCTGTGTAGTTTTGCAAATGACTTCCATAATAGTCATGTTGTGTAAGACTAACTATGTTTCCCTCCATCCTATCCTGCCCCCCATGCTTCTATTTTCTCTTTTGATCCTGTCCCTCCCCAAGAGTGTTGACTTCAAATTGCTCCCTCCTCCCATTGCCCTCCCTTCCATCATCCCCCCCCATGCTTACCCCCTTATCCCCCACTTTCCTGTATTGTAAGATAGGTTTTCATACCAAAATGAGTGTGCATTTTATTCCTTCCTTCAGTCGAATGTGATGAGAGTAAACTTCATCTTCTTCTCTCACCTCCTCTCTTTTTCCCTCCACTGAAAAGTCTTTTGCTTGCCTCTTTTATGAGATAATTTGCCCCATTCCATTTCTCCCTTTCTCCTCCCAATATATTTCTCTCTCACTGCTTAATTTCATTTTTTTAAGATATGATCCCATCCTATTCCATTCACTTTGTGCTCTCTGCCTCTGTGTGTGTGTGTGAGTATGTGTGAGTGTGTATGTGTGTATGTAATCCCACCAACTACCCAGATACTGAAAAGTTTCAAGAGTTACAAATATTATCTTTCCATGTAGGAATGTAAACAGTTCAACTTTAGTAAAGTCCCTTATGACTTCTCTTTGCTGTTTACCTTTTCACGCTTCACTCTTGTGTTTGAAAGTCAAATTTTCTTTTCAGCTCTGGTCTTTTCATCAAGAATGCTTGAAAGTCCTCTATTTCATTGAAAGACCATTTTTCCCCTGAAGTATTATACTCAGTTTTGCTGGGTAGGTGATTCTTGGTTTTAGTCCTAGTTCCTTTGACTTCTGGAATATGATATTCCACGCCCTTCGATCCCTTAATGTAGAAGCTGCTAGATCTTGTGTTATCCTGATTGTATTTCCACAATACTTGAATTGTTTCTTTCTAGCTGCTTGCAGTATTTTCTCCTTGACCAGGGAACTCTGGAATTTGGCCACAAAGTTCCTAGGAGTTTCTCTTTTTGGATCTCTTTCAGGCAGTGATTGGTGGATTCCTTGAATACTTATTTTGCCCTCTGGTTCTAGAATCTCAGGGCAGTTTTCCTTGATAATTTCATGAAAGATGATATCTAGGCTCTTTTTCTGATCATGGCTTTCAGGTAGTCCCATAATTTTTAAATTGTCTGTCCTGGATCTATTTTCCAGGTCAGTTGTTTTTCCAATGAGATATTTCACATTCTCTTCCATTTTTTCATTCTTTTGGTTTTGTTTTGTGATTTCTTGGTTTCTCATAAAGTCATTAGCCTCCATCCGTTCCACTGTAATTTTGAAAGAACTATTTTCTTCACTGAGCTTTTGAACTCCTTTTCCATTTGGCTAATTCTGCTTCTTAAAGCATTCTTCTCCTCACTGGCTTTTTGAACCTCTTTTGCCAATTGAGTTAGCCTATTTTTCAAGGTGTTATTTTCTTCAGCATTTTTTTGGGTCTCCTTTAGCAAGGTGTTGACCTGCTTTTCATGCTTTTCTTGCATCTCTCTCATTTCTCTTCCCAGTTTTTCCTCCACCTCTCTAACTTGATTTTCAAAATCCTTTTTGAGCTCTTCCATGGCCTGAGCCCATGGAATATTAATTATGGACGTTTGGGATACAGAAGCCTTAACATTTATGTCTTTCCCTGGTTGTAAGCATTGTTCTTCCTCATCAAAAAGGATGGGAGGAGATATCTGTTCACCAAGAAAGTAGC
This sequence comes from Notamacropus eugenii, assembly GCF_028372415.1. Taxonomy (NCBI): domain Eukaryota; kingdom Metazoa; phylum Chordata; class Mammalia; order Diprotodontia; family Macropodidae; genus Notamacropus; species Notamacropus eugenii. The sequence continues at coordinate 716,910,201 of NC_092872.1, forward strand.
CTTCTATGGTCTTATTTTTTTTCCCTTTTCTGGGCATTTTCCCAGCCAGTGACTTGACTTCTGAGTGTCCTCTCCACACCCACCTCGCCTCCAGACCTGCCCAGCCAGTGCTTGGGGTCTGAGATTCAAATGCTGCTTCCCAGCCTCAGGGCTTTTGGCTGGGGCAGGGCTGCTATTCAGTGTGAGATTAAGTTCAGCTGCTCAGGTTGGGGCAGGGCCGCCACCTCAGGGGGTTTATGTGGAGACCTTTGACAATGGACCCGGGCTCCTGCCTGCTTTGGGAGCCTCTGTCATCTGCTGCCTCCCGAGGGGGCCTGGGTTATGGGGACACCCCGCTCCCCTCTCGAGGAGCCAAAAAGACTCTCTCACTGACCTTTGTGCCTGTGGGTGGAGGGACCTGCGCTGCGGCTGGAGATTCTGTCCCTGAAGCCTGCTGGGATCTGCTCCTCTCAGTGCTGCGGCCAAGGCAGGGCTGGGCTCTGCTCTGGGTCCAGTGCGTGATGGACCTTTCAGGTCAGTTTTTCAGGTCTCTCTGGAACAGAAATCTCCTCCAGTCCTTTGTTCTGTGACTTCTGCTGCTCTAGAATTTGTTGGGAGTTCTTCTTTACAGGTATTTTATGGGCTGTGGGTTCAGAGCTAGCGTATATGTTTCTTTCTACTCCGCCATCTTGGCTCCCCCCCCCCGACTGTATCACTTCTTTAACCACGCTACTTATCTGTCTGCCCACACGCTGCACTGAACCTCAGCTCTTCATCTGTGAAATGGGTGTAACACTTACACCAGCTCTCTCCCTGTTCATCTCTGTCTCCAGCCTTTCTGGCTTCCTTCAGGTCCCAGGCAAAATCTCACTTTTGGCATCCCTCTCTTTATCCTCACTGCTTCATTAATCTATCCATCTCGTCTACTCTTGGATTTCAAGTATCATGCAGCAGAAAAAGCACTGGATTTGCAGGCAGAAATACTGGGTTTTAGAGTCAGGACTTCCATGTTTAATTTCATTTATGTAGAAGCTTTTGCACAAACAATTCTAATAAAGCTCAGATCAAATGAATAATTAACTGGGAAAAATTTTTGCAGCAAGTTTTTCTGACAAAAGTCTTATTCCCAAGATATATAAAGAACTGATTCAAATTTCTAAGAAAAAGAGCCATTCCCCAACTGACAAATGGTCTAAGAATATGAACATACAGTTCTTAAGGGAAGAAACTCAATCTGTGGCCATGGGAAAAAAATATTCCACATCATTACTAGCAAAATGTAAATAAAAGCATTTCTGAGATTCCAGCTTACACTCAGAGGCACAAAGATGACAAAAGAGGGAAATGATAAATGTAGGAAGGGCTATGGGAAAACAGTGGTGTAATGCTGGTGGACCTGTGAATGGGTACAAATCATTGTGGAAAGTCATTTGGAATTATACACAAAAAGTTACTAAACAGTGAGTAAAAAAGGAACAGGGCCTTTATTTGCAAAAATATTTATAGCAATTAAAAAAAAGCAACCTGGAAACTAAGAGGCTGTCCAACAACTGAGGGATGGCCAGGTAAGTTGGGGTATGTGAACGGGATCAAATATCATGATGCCATAAAAAATAAGGACTTGGAACAACTTAGACAAATTAATGCAGAGAGAAGTGAACAGAAGCATTACAATTTATACCATATACAAAAAGGAACAGTTTTAAGGACTTTCATAAACTGATGAATGAAATGAGCAGAAGCAGGAGGAGGACACACACACAATAACACAACGTTAAGAGACAAGTGAGGACCATCGCCGACATGATGACCACCATTCAGAAGATCAATGATGAGCACACATTTCTGCTGACTGACATTGAGGGAATGTATTCTGCTAGACTCTGCATGTTTGTTACCAGGCACCCCCGCCACGAGGGGGGGAAGAAGGGAAAACAGATTTGTTTACTTCTTTTAAAACAGCATTTTGGCGATGGTTTTGGTGATGCTGCAGAAGTGAAACGTTACATGCCCTTTCAGATGAGGTCCCTGTGTTATTAGTTTTACTTAACTATTTATTGCTATTGCAAGAGACTCCTCATAGAGTGGGATTAGTAATCTATAAATGTCTGTAATGTAAAAACAAAACACTTCAATACAACTCTAAGTGGCAAAAAGAATGTCAGATTTAAAATGCAGTTGGAGGGGAAGAAAGGAATGTTGGCCTATATATAAAAATAGCTTTCTAAAGGGAGTGTCATAATCTCCAGCAAAGTTCCTATCCCACTCAGCATGTGAACAGTAGTTGTCAAAGATTAGTCCAGTGGAGTATAAATTCTAATAAATCTACCCAACTTAAAAGGTTTGTGGACAGCTAGTGACAAACTACAGCTGTGGACCATTCCGATCGGTCAGTCAATAAATGTTTGTTAAGTGCCTACTGCATGCTGGGCACTCGGCTAAGCACTGAGGCCCTGCCCTCAAGGAACTCACAATCTAATGGGGGAGACAACAAGCACAGAAATATGTATAAAGAAGCTACATTTGGGATAAATGGGAAAGGCTTCATGTAGAGGGTGGGATTTGAGCTAGGACCTGAAGGAAGCCAGGAAAGCAGGAGATGAGGAGGGAAAGCATTCCAGGCATGGGGGACACAAAGCTGGAGAAAAGTCCAGAGTCAGGAGATGGAGTGTCTTGTGCAAGGAGACCAGTATCAACAGGACCCCAAAAAGAAAACTAGGAAGGTAGGAGGGGCCAGGCTGTGTCAAACTTTGAACACCAAACAGAAGATTTTATATTTGATCAGGAGGCAATAGGGAGCCACGGCAGTTTTCCGAGGAGGGGAGAGGTGCCATGGTAAGACCTGCAGGTTCATCACCAGAATGGTTGTAGAGAGATTAAATTTTTGGCCACAGAACCTCTTGAAGAAATTACTAAATATTAAATCACAGAAGAATTACAATGTCCTTAACTGGAGGAAGTGCCCACACTGAAAAAAGTCATAAACACTCTGAGCACAGATGACTTTCATTTGAGGGGCACAGATGCCCCTACCAAAGAAAAATCATCATTGCACAAGTCTCAATATGAAGAGTAGGCTTAATGTTAGACAGCCTTTTCCTAATACTAGTAGTGGGGCTGGGAGTCATTCCAGTTTATACATCACATTTTAAAGAAAGTCACCCCACTGAATTGGTGGAAGTCACTTAAGCACTTGGTCATCAGCCTACCAAAGTGATAAGTGAGTCTTTAAATAATAATGGTTTCTTTTGTATGCGTTGAAAGAAAATGCCCCTTCTTGGAACAGAATCTAGATTGAAAAAAAAAATCATGCAGGAATTTTGAAAAGTGAGAAAACTATGTCTTTCTTGTACATAAGAAGGAAGAGGAAGATTAAAACTCAGCTGCAGAACCCAATATTTAAAATTTCTAACATTGAGTTGGCTGAAGGTGTAAATTTTCTTTTAAAAAAAAATTCCAAACTATGATTCATATTTATAACTAAAATCTTTACAATTTCATGCTTTTAGAACTTATGAGTCAAAATACATGCACTAGTTGTTGACTAAAAATCTCAAAAGCATGTTTATTTTAATTAAATGATTTAAATGTCTTGTTCTAGTCATCATTTTTATCTTCCTAATACACAATGTTAAAATACCCTCCAAATATCCACCTATTTAATTTGTGTGGATTCACATCCAAAGACTTCCCAAGAATCTGTTTCAATAAAAACCTTGGTTAATAAAATAACCACATCACCATTCAGTCCTATGATGCTGCTATAAAACTAGTAAGAAAAAAGTGTTAATGCAAAATGCTGCCACAACCAGATTCACACTATGTATAAGCAAAAATAAATAACTGCTTTAAACATATAGTGGAACATGTCCTAAGGGGAGACCTACAGAAGGAAAAAAAACCACTAAGGACCACAAAGACATTAAAAAAACAAAAAGAAAAGAGCTATTTCAGGTCTATTCAATTGTTTGATGATGGGGTAACAGGCAGCGAGAAAAAAAAGGTGAAGCTCCCCTGATATTCAAATTAAAAACTGGGAAACAAAACTATTCAATTCAGTAAAATATAGTTCAATTTAATAGTAGGGCCTTATAACTGGTTCAGTAAGGTGAGGGTGGGGAGGAAAAGAAAGAAAAAGACAGGGCAGGAAAAGAGAGGAAAAGAAAAAAACTACCAAGAAGAGGAAGTGAAAAACGGGGTTGATGAAATGGGGAAAAAAGTGAATAAGGGAAAGAGGATGGAGAGAGAAGGCACAGAGACAGGCTGGAGGGATGGAAGTGTTAGTCAATTACTTTGGTCAGTCAGTTAGTCACTGGGACCATAGGGCACCAGAATATTATCAAATCTTATCACCATCCCCTCAAATGTTAATTAGATGACTAGCTACTGCAGAGAGCTCTTCAGCTGCTTTTTATCCTAAAATAGCCAGGGACTTGCTGACAACCCGAGAAGGAGGGAGGGACAGGGAGAAAGAGGGAGAGGGAGAGGGAGAGGGAAAAGAACAGGGAGAGGGAAAGGGAGAGGGAGGGAGGGAGGGAGAAGGAGAAGGAGAGAGAGAGAGAGAGAGACAGAGAGACAGAGAGACAGAGAGACAGAGAGAGACAGAGACAGAGAGACAGAGACAGAGACAGAGAAAGAGAGACAGAGAAAGAGAGAGAGAGAAAGGAGAGAGAGAGACAGAGACAGAGAGAGAGACAGAGAGTGAGAGGAGAAAGGAGAGAGACAGAGAAAGATGCAGAGATAGAAGAGAGAGAGAGAGAGAAAGAAAGAGAGAGAAAGAGAGAGAGAGAGAGAGAGAGAGAGGTGAAGGACAGGGGGAGGGAGGCTGAATTATTCTCCAATCCGCAATGGGGTGATATCAATTTACAAGCTAGATGAAATGCAGCCAAGTGCCAGGGTGTAGTCCTACTAAAAATAAAACATATCTACCCCTGAGTCATTATGAATATTCAAATAAAACCCACCCTCTCTTAAAACATCTCTTTCATTCCCACACTTCCTTTTTTTTTGCTGTTGCAGATAATGCCTGCCAGGTGAGACACATATTCTATATTGCTTCTTACGCACTACCTTGGGATGAGCTTTTCATGCTGTATTTCTGCTGGTATTTATGTGTATTACCAATTTGTTTATCAGGTAGCCACCACAGTAGCAAGGGGGCTTCTGGCTTAATAGGTGTGTAATAATGTGTAATTAGACCAACACTTCAATACTTTAGGGATCTACAATTTCATAATTGTGGGCACTTTCTCTGCTGAGGCAAATAACACCAGGAGTAGATGGTAGTACCCACTCCTGAGTTGCTGAGAGAAAAAAAAAGTCACTTTTTGCTCAGCCTCCAGCAATGAGGCCAGTCTCTGAAAAACACACATCAAATCCAGCCCTAGTAAAGTACTGTGAGTCTTCCTGAGCTATCCATATTCCTCTTGCATAACTTCTGCAACCTCAGGAATGCCTCTGAACCAAGATGGAAGACTGGGCTGGTACTTTGGTCAAGGAAATTTACATAATCAAAACACTTCCACTTCTCAATCTCAAAACAGGGGTGAAGCCAATTGGACATTGTCCCAGACTACCCCAGGAGCTAAGAAACACCAGGCAATGGACAGGACCATCTTTCATTCATTCATTCAGAGACCATCTCCTTAATCTTGGTCAGTCATCTGGAAAATATTGATTCTTGATTACAAAAGGAACTGGCTAAGAGTGGAATGGGGCAGGACTCATTAGCCTCAGTGATTAGGGCAAAATGATGATAGGAGCCCACCACACTAGCAGGACCTGGACAGTTTTTAGAAATATGGCTCAATTCGTGACATCGTGACACGCTGTCTACCAGACAACTACTTCACAGCCTTGGCAACCCTGTTAAGTCTCTGTAACTCTCAGACAAAGCAACAATGGAACAGGGCTGGCTCCTTTGATCTCTGTATCTTGGAATGCCAAGCCGGAGCAAAATAGGCCCCAGGTCTGATCTTTATAAGAAATGGTGACTTTAGGTTTCAGAAAATGTATATGACAAATTTTCTTCTGATGACTTAAAGAGAACCTCATAAGGTGTGACTAAAGTAGTGCAGGGGCTATTTTTAAGACAAGGTGACTCAGGGCACTTACAACCCAAAACAATGCAAGGAAAACATATATACTGAGCAGGAATGGGATGTTTCTATCATCTAGCAGAACAGAAGAATTCTCTGTACCTGAATACATCAGCCAATCAATTAAGTTCCTGTCAACATCAATCTGGAAATGAATCACTGCACACAGAAGCTATGACATGTCACCATTCACACACTAACTACTGAGCATCAACAAATGGGATCACCCCCTACTTCAGGCCCAGAAATAGTCACAGTTTGTTCCTGGGAAAAGCAAGAGGAAGAATAAGTAAAGCTCCTTCTCCATTGTTAGCTATGGGGCCACGGAGAGAACACCTCCAGCACACAGGGTTAGAAGAGCCTCGAAGGAGAGTCAGAAGGGACTCTGCAGACCAGCCAGGCCCCAGTAAGTGACTGATGACAGAGCAGAGAACAGAGGGGTGGTCTACCTTGGCTAAGGTCACCCCCAGGGTACATGGGAAATCCCAAATCTCATGTTCTTTATACTACTCTGGTAAACAAAGTACCAGAATGGCAAAGAGCCTTGAATCTACATCACATAAGGGGCCTATGAAGGAAATGGGCACACTTAGCTTGGAGAAAAGACAACTCCAGGGAAACATGAGTTGCACCACTTCCACAGCAGCTATCAGCCCAGCTGTCCTCATCCTGGGCTCCAGGAGCCTCCTTGGTCTCTGAGTGGGGAGGGAACTTACAGATGATATCACCTGAAATAAGCCTCACCTCACTCCCCCCACCACCAACTCCAAACCATGCCACTGGAGGCTGTGGTCTTCAACCACTAGAATTTGAAACTTCTCAGGGCAAGAGCTGCCTGGATTACTTATACTTGCATACCCAGTGCCTGGCACAAAATAAGCACTTACTAAATGTTCTAGGGGGAGCTAGATAGTGCAACAGAGAGAGCACTGGAGTCAGGAGGGCCTGAGTTCGTTCTGTGACCCTGGGCAAGTCACCTAACCTCACTGCCTCCAAAAAAAATTCTTTCTATCATCTGTGTCTATCTATCTAATATCTATCATGCATGTATAGATATATGTATAAAATCTTTGTCTGCCTGTCTCTCTATATCTGTGCATCTATCTGTCCATCTTCAAGTGTTTGAAAAGCTGTCCTATACAGGAAGAATTAGACTTATTCCATTTGGCCCCAGAGGACAGACCCAGCAGGCCTGGGTAGAAGATGCAAAGAGGCCAGTCTCAGAAATTTCAGCTGTCCTATACAGGAAGAATTAGATTTATTCCATTTGGCCCCAGAGGACAGACCCAGCAGGCCTGGGTAGAAGATGCAAAGAGGCCAGTCTCAGATATTTCAAAGAAAGCTCCCTGACCATGAGAGCCATCCAGCAAATCAGGGGGCTGCCTGCAGAAGCGGATAGTTTCCCCATCCTGGGAGGTCTTGAAGCAGTAGCCAGAGGACAACTTGTAATGGATTTCCTTTCAAGTAGGGGTTGCACTATTGGATCACTGATTTCCCTTCCAATTCTCAAATTCTGTGATTCACTTACTCAACATGGTGGCAAGCTAGACTTGGTCCTACTGATGTGCCCACATTGATGCCAATCTAAGTAAACAAGTGTCTCATGGGAATACATATGTTGTCACATCCATGGGCTTGTGTTCATAAGAGTCAAGACTGCAATTACAGAAAAGTGTGTTGTGAGGAGGGAATGTGACTAAGTAAAGCAACTGTAAATCTTGGTATTACTATACATAACTATTTTATGCACAAGTTACGCTGAGAAAAGTTACTCTGGATAATTATGACATGAACATAATCTGTAACAAAACATCTGCTTTTATGCTACAGAATTGGGACAAATCTACGAATGTTTTTTGTATTTATATTCTCAGGCACAAGCACGCACACATACACACACAGAGGTACATATGTATGTACCTGAACACATATGCCTGGTACAGTAGAAAGTGCATCAAGTTTGAAGTCAGAGGACCTGCATGGAAATCTTGTCTTTGTTATTTCTGTGTGACTTTGTACAAATCACTTCACCTCCCTTGCCTCATCTGTAAGATAAGAGGGTTTGCCTCAATGACCAAAGACCAACAATCCTTATCATCAAAGAACTGACATTCACAAGTGGGACATGGCACAACAAGGATATCAGTAAGTAAATACACAGAATATACAAAGACACAGATATGCATTAAGTGCATGAACGCACACGTACAGAAATATGGATATCTAGGGACGAAGTAGAAGCAGTATGCTGATATAACCCACTGGAATAGATGATCACCATGCAAACAAAGGTAACCCAGAAGAAAGTTGGATTGCACACCCAGTCTGAGATGGAACCAAGACAAATTCATCAAGGTTAGCTTAATAAGCAAGCCTTAGGAAGAAATGAGGGCACAAAATTATTTGAGCTGTATAGGTAAAACAGGTACAGTCAAAAGGTTATCTATCAAAAGCATCCCAAAGAAACTATGAGGAATTGCACAGGAAGTGAATGGGTAAGGAAGTCCAAATGGAATTTGGTAACAAGGAGGAAAACAAAGATATGTTCTAAGAGAAATCAAGAAATCAAGAAAGAAGAGCCCATGAAAAAAGAACTGGAGGGTTGTGGCCCTAGTCAAGCTACTTAACCTCTCTGGTAAAACAAGGAGGTTCTACTAGAAGACTTCTTAGGGTCCCTTCCAAAGCCCTAAGTAATTTTATGATCCTAACTCCAAGATGGAGGCAATCTCTACTCTGCACAGTATGGCAGAGGGCCAAACTAATGGGTACCAAAAAGCCTTAATCCCAAAAGAACTTAACAAGACTGAAGCAGAAGAATTAGAAAGGCAGAGAGGTGTCATAAAGAAAGGACTGGCCTCTGAGTCCTGCCTCTGAAAGTGTGTGTGTGTGCGTATGTGTGTGTGTACATGTGTGTGTAAGAGACAGAGTATGGGTTAGGGCCCTTCACCTTACAGTGGTTTCCGAGATCTGCATTTCCTTACAGGAAGTTTCCTACACACCAATAAAATCACAGTTCTGGACCACAATAAGAAGTGGCAACCATTCTGGAACTGGCCAACATGCAAGTCTGCAGCGATCACAAACAGCCTATGGGAACAAGCAGAATGCATCCTACAAAGAAATGGCCCTGGATTTGAAATCTGCCCACTGCATGACCTGGACAAGTCATTTTTCATTTCTTGGCCCTTGTTTTCTTCATCAGAATTATGAAGGTGAACTATTTAATTCACCAAACATTTATTAAGTGCCCAGTGCAAGCCAGGTATTGGGGGAGGGGGACAACTGGAACCCTGACAAATAAATGCATAATATTAGTATGTCCCAAAAGTCTTAGTGTGGTTTTAAGTTTTAATAGTTTGGAAGAGCCTACATACCAAGTTTTGGCAGGGAGTTGAAGAACAGCGAGCATTAAATGATCTCTAGGATAACCACCCCGTCAGTCAACAAACCTTTATTAAGTACTTCAATAACGTGCCCTGGCACACAAAGCATAAAAGAGAAACTAAAAGTAGCTCATCACAGTCTAAATGGGGAGACAAACAGGCAAACAACTGTGCTTAGGTATACTAGGTGGACACACAAGACAGACACTGTGTAAATGGGAAGTAATCTCAGGCCAGTTCTAAATGCTCCCAATGGTCCTAGAAGACTGATGAACTATTTACCAGGAGCTGTTAGAGCTACAGTCGGGACAGCAGGGAAACTTCAGCCCTTAATGGAGGTAAAAAGGTGAAAGTCAGTTTTGGGCATGTGGAGGAAACAGAATTCAAAGGGCAGAAATTAGTCTAAGTAACTTTTCAGGCACAGTGGGTGGTGGGAAGGCCAGCAGATTTCAGGAAGGAACTGGGCTCAGGTCTATCCATGATGGACCCTGGACTTGAACCAGATAACCTCCAAGGTCCTTCCTTCCCAGCTCAAATCTATGCTCCCAAGATGCAGAGGGGCGATCACTTAACTTCTGAGCCTCAGTTTCCCCACCTGAATTAAGCTCTCAGGTCCTTTCCAGCTCTAAATCTACCCTGTTTCTTCATCTTTAAAATGGGTTGAATCTAATTATCAGGCTGCTAAGGTCCTTTCCAGCTCCGCATCTATAACCATAAAGGAAGGGGGAGAGGTGACAGGCATTAATTAAGCACCTACTGTGTGCCTGGCACTGGGGCGGGGAGCCTGGGGGTGGACGACTGCTAGTTTTCTTGGGCTATTAGGGGGCAGAGGGGGCGGCGCAAGAACAGGAGAAAAAGTGAGAATGGGACACGCCCCTCACGCCAACAGCCGGCCAGCAGAAAGGGAAACACACAAAGGAGCACGTGGTTGGCCGGCGGCGCCTCTAGCTCCGCCCAGGCCCCGCCCCGCCCACCCCGAGACCCCGCGCCCCGGCGTGGCCCCGCCCCCGCCCCGTGCTGTTCCCTTGTAAGGCAGTGGGCGCACGAGGCGCCGCCTCACTCCCTGGCAGGTGCCACAAGTTTTCCCGCGCCTGCGCGCGGCGCCGCCTCCTGCCGTGGCTCTCTGTGTAGCGGTGGAGCCGACGCCTGCGGCTCCTCCGTCTCCGGACTCTCGCCAAGGATGAGGGGAAGCGGGAGGCTTACCTTCTGGATCCGCTTCAACGCCATCCTACGACCCGCTGCAGGACCACGACTCAGCCCCGGGGCCGAGGGACGGCCACGGGAGGCAGCACAGCTAGGCTCGGCCGCCTCGCAGCTCTCTGCAAGGGGAGGAGCTCGGCTGGTGGCGCGTGCGCAGCGCGGGCCGGCCGCGGGGCACTGTGGGAGTTGTAGTTCTTTTTAGTCAGGCTTGGGATTGGGGTACCGAGCAAAAGCCTTTTTACGAAGTGATCTCCCTAGAGGAGGGAGACCCTGGGCTGGTGCTCTTCTGCCCCTCCCTTGATGGCCAGGCCTCTCTCTGCCAAACACTTTTCATACACTTGGGCAGATCACTTCTCAGAGCCTCAGTTTCCTCATCTGTTGAATGAGGAGCCAGACTGGTGGAGATGACCTCTGGGAACCCTTCCAGCTTCAAATCTTAGGGGAGGATGAGTGGCTGGCCAGCGTCCGGGACTGACCGCCGGCTGTTTGCATCCCTTCCTCTCCAAGTAGAGGGAGCTCCCTCAGTCATTCAAAAGGCATTTATTAAGTGCCAGCTTAGCCAGGGGTGCTAAGCTCTGGGGGTACAAAGAAAGTAAATGAAACAGTCCTAGCGCTGAAAGTCTAACAAGGGAAGCAACAGGCAAACAGCCATTTCTGTAAGAATACCTAGGGAGCAAAGGAATTGGAGTCAAGGAGATCAGGGTTTTGTCCTCCCTCAGACATCTGACTAGCTGGGTGACGCTAGATGCGTCACTTAACCTCCGAGTGTTTCCTTTTCCCCACCTATAAAAATGGGGAGATTACAGAATCTATCATCCATTGCTGTTGTGAAGATAAAATGAGACAATATTTGTAAAGCATTGCAAATCTTTAAGTGTTATTTAAATAATAGTTGTTATTATTACATGGAAAATAGTCATCTGAGGGGGAGAGGCACTAGTAGGAGGGGAGATTGGGAAAGGATCGAAGAAGATGGGATTTTGAGTCTTGATAGGAGGGGGACGGGGCATTCCTGTATAGGGGACACTGAAAAAGGCTTTGCTTAGAGTGAACTAGAAGGCTGGTGTCAATTGTACAGTACCCCACCCCAGAGGAGCAAAGTACAAGAAGATGGGAAAGGTAGAAAGGACCCAGTTTGTGAAATTAAATGCTGAACTGAAGAAAAGGAAGATGAAGATGCTGGAGAGAATGAACTGGGATAGAGGGGTAGACTGGAATGGAAAAAGAGGGAAAGGTGGTGAAAGTGGACTGGGAAGGTATATAAAGAGGATAAGGAAGCTGGGGCTGGTCAATGTGGGATCCACAGAGATGTGGGGCTAGAAGAGAGATACTGGATGCAGTCACCTCTTGGGTTTCTGCTGCTTCTCCAGGGCCCAGCAAGGGCTGTGGAATTCAAAGAAGTAGGCTGTCTCCCTGCCCCAAACCATCCTTCCCTTCCTCACTTTTGAGTGAATAGAGTGGGAGACTTGCCAGGAAGACCTACACTAAATCTTGCCTCAGATACTTACCAGCTGGGTGATCTCAGGTAAATCACTTAACCTGCCTGTGCCTCAGTTTCCTCATCTGTCAAATGAGGGGGTTGAAATTACTAGGTGCCAAGTACTATGCTAAACACTGGGGATAGAAATACAAGCAAAAAGGCAGACCCTGCCCTCAAGTACCTTACATTCCAAGGGGGAAAGAGCCCATAAAAGGGAAATGAAAGGGGAGGGTCCCCAAGTTGGGGATTCCCCTTCATGTACCTACATTTCAACTACATGGGTCTACTTGCTGTTTCCACAATTTACCATTCTACATCCCATCTCTGTGGAAGGAGAGCATTCCAGGTATGGGGAATAAGCTGTTCAAAGAAACAGATCAAATACAGATTAAAACTCTGAATTACATCCTATGTTCCTGTCCCTCTCTAAAACCTAGGACAGAGCCCCGTGCTTAACACAGTGCTTTGCACACTATAAAACTCAATAAGTGCTTGCTGTTTGAATAAATGTCTATTGATCAAAGTAGAGGGGAGCTAAGACAGAAATGCTAAAGGATTAGAACTGGGGTAAAGAGAAAGACTAGGGCAGGATTGATAGAAATAGTGCTCAAAGTGTACTGAAGGCCCACTACTTCCCAAGTTAAAAGCAGGGAGCAGAGTCTATCTGTGATCACAGGTGGAATCCCACACTGTTCTTAGTTTCTTATTTGTTCATTAGTCTAGTTCTCTTAGACTTTAAAAGGGAGAGTCATTTGAAAAACGTAATATCCACTTAACAGTACCCACATTTTCAGGTGAGCCATCATATCCTTGCTACCTGATCTTAAAGGATAGTAACCATGAGCCAAGGCTTCTTGCCCAACCTTTAATTTAATAAATATTGTTGTTGTAATCCTGTTTGCCTCAGTTTCCTCATCTGTAAAATGAGCTAGACGAGGAAATGACAAACCACTCCAGGATCTCTACCAAGAAAACCCCAAATGGGATCATGAAGAGTCTGACATGACTGAAAACAACTGAGCAACAGTATCTGAGTTTAATTTGTTTCTACACCAAATTATAAATGTTAAGTAGATACATTAAACCACCTTTGCCCAGTAAAGATGATAAGCCCACTCCCCCATCCCTTCCTCCATTTTTGTGTGCCCTTCTCCTATGCCCCAGTTATGTGAAAGAGTGAATTTCTTCCTCATTTCTTTCTTGTATTTTTTTTCCCCACCCTTTTCTTTTCCTCTCTTAAAACTAACAAAACCGCACCTAGTTTCTATGTTGGTGGTTCTTAATTCCCATGTTGACCATTGAAAGTTAGTAGGACGCGTCTGTTCTCACACAATTAGAATGTAAGGATTTCATCATCATTTTGCTCCCTCTAATTACTTCTCAATTTCCAATCCCATTTCAAAGTTTATACTCAACCATGGTATTTTCAACAAGAATGCTTGAAAGTTTTCTGTTCTGTTCAAGATCCATTTTTCCCTGTTAAGATTATGCAGGAAAAAAAAAATGTTGCAGTTTTGAAGGGCAGGTTATTCATGGTTGTTTGTGTTTGTCCTTCTTGCCAAAAAAGACCATGCCTTCAGAGAAATGATGACATGACTAGCATGTGACTTTGTTTTGAGTGAGGGAGGGCTATGCCAGGTCACCAGCCTCACTTCTCCTCCAGAGCCATCTGAATCCAGTGACCAGATATTCATCAGGATGACTGGAGATGACCCGGGATACACTGGGAGACCTTGGGCCGTTTAGGCCAAAGTCTTTGCAGGTACTCACTTATGGTGAGGCAACACCCATTCATTGAATAGGCCTGTTTAAGAAGTAGCCAGGGCCTGGTCCCTTTAATGAGACCTCGAGAAAGAAAGACATCAGAGGGAGAGGGAAACAGCAACAGTTACTACTGATAATCACTCTAAAGCCTGGAGGGTCCAGAAGAGCCCTTAGGCAAGGGCCCATTGGTGTCTCAGCTTCAGAGTGCAGTAGGTTTAAGGTTTTGAGAAAGAAGGGAAGGGAAGGAAACTAGCCAGTAAAACCCAAACCAACTGGGCATCTTTTGGCTATCCAAATTTACCTTCCTTTGGAGAGAAGGGAGGGGAGGGTGAGGTAGATTACTTTGCAGGTGTCCAGGACACTCTATAGAGTGGTTCCAGGAGTCAGTTGCTTTTCCTCCTTTCTCGAAGAAGACCACTGACATCTGGAGAGTGATTTGCTGTGTGAATTGGATTTAAGTGAGACAGAGCTGCATAAGTCATCAGCCTCACTCTCTACTTCAGAGTATTCAAAATCCAGTGGCAGCACAGAAGTCAAGACAGCTGGCGATAGATGACTTCAGCCTTTCTAAATGAAGATTTTTCCCAGGCCCCGGTATGTTCAAGGCAACATCCAGAGAAGCAATAGCTATATCGTAGGACAAGGAGAATGGACTGGTGATGAATGAACCCTTCCCTCCCTCAGTCCCCATCTATTGTGAGTACAAGACCAAGTACTACTTGGTGTAAAGGCTTTGGGGTTGTCCGTGTCTCAGTGAAAACAGCGAGAGGCAGCAAGCAAGGGTGTGAAAAATTCAGGCTAACCTAAGCTGCTGTGGCTTCCTCAAGTTACCATGGGTTTTTAGCCCAGAACTTTCACATTTTAAGTTCTTTTTTTTACTAAATACACTTTATACCTGAATAAGTAAATCTTCCCAGATCATGTGAAATTGAGGAAGGAAATGGGCAACCAAATGAATTTATTAATTTTGATGGTACTCTAGATAAGGGCCGAGGAGAGGAAACCGGGTGGGCTGTGATCTGAGACTACTCAGTAGTTTCCTAAGAGCCTCTTGTAGACATAGTGGAAATGATCTTAAGTCAGCAAGCTTTTAGCGCCTTCTGGTGGCTTGAACAGATAATAGTAATATGATTAACATTAGAATAATAGTAATAATCCCAAGGAGTTATTTTTCAGTTATCTATCAGAGGCCTTAGCACTTCTTAAACTGGGGTCCATGGACCCCCAAGGGGTTTCTAGATAGATGTGAAAATGGTGTGTGAAATGGGATGGGAAAAATTATATCTTAATGAACCTATAGCTGAAAATCATTTCCTTCCATTTTAATTCAATTCAAGAAATATTAAGTGCCTACTGTGTGCCAAGCACAGGTAATAAACTTTGAGAATACAAATAAGAAAAAGGAAAACAGTCCTTTGCCCAAGGACTTTATACTTTAATGGAGGAAGGCAACATGAATAGGAAACTGAAAAGGGAGGGGAATTTCTGGTGGAAAATGGGAAGTTATTTAGAAAGGTCTGATCCAAGTCTTCTCTAAAGGAAGGCATTGGGAGTAGTTTATTGCTCTACCCTTCAGCCCTCCAATCAGAGGAGACAGGCAACTGAGAATTGAGAAGGTAATGAGATTTCAGGTGATCCGCCTATTCTGGATCAGGCATGATGTGCCACTGGAGTCAACACCACACAGGGCTGGTGGTTAACTCCAATTATGATGAAAAAGCATTATCTTGTGAAAGGATCCATAGGTTTCGTTTGACTCCCAAAAGTGGTCCATGACCCAAAACAGGTTAAGAATCCTTGCCTAAACATGGCTAATATGAAAATATATTGGACCTGAAATGCCCAGGGGAAATGTCAGCTGCACCAGAAGCAGAGCAGAGCAGAGCACAGAGCCCAGCCCAACCGTGGCTGAGCGGGCAAGTTGCTACGAGACTGGGAGGAGGACACCTCAGGGGTGGAATCTCCAGTTGCAGTAGCGGGTCCTCAGATCCCTCAGCCCACAGGCGCCAAAGGTCAGTGACAGGGTTTTATCAGCTGGCCAGGAAGGGAGAAAGGCCTTCCCATAGCTTGGGCAGCAGGCAGCAGCCACAGAGCCTCCAAAGCAGCTTGTATGGAAGCTCCATTGTTGGAGCATAAAAACCCCTGGGGGCACTGAAGAACTGAGTCTTACCTCAACCCTGGGTGGAGGCTCTGGCCAAGCTGGTCTTTGTCTCTAACTGAATGGTGGCCCTTCCCATCCAGCTTATCTGAAAATCAGCCCCCAGTGCTGACTTGGGAACTGGAGGCCAGGTGGCTGTGGAGAGGTAACTACTAAAATTCTGGGCATAAAAATCCCTCTCTGTGTCCAGACCAGTGCATGCTTGATTGTGCCACCTTGGAGGAACTGAGATCTTACAGATCCCCAGAGTATACCCTACTCTTGACAAAGAACCCAAAAGTCAAGTAACTGGTTGGGAAAATGCCCAAAAAAGGGGAAAAAAAAAATAAGACCATAGAAGGTTACTTTCTTGGTGAACAGATATCTCCTCCCATCCTTTCTGATGAGGAAGAACAATGCTTACCATCAGGGAAAGACATAAAAGTCAAGGCTTCTGTATCCCAAACATCCAAAATAAATATTCAATGGGCTCAGGCCATGGAAGAGCTCAAAAAGGATTTTGAAAATCAATTTAGAGAAGTGGAGGAAAAACTGGGAATAGAAATGAGAGAGATGCAAGAAAAGCATGAAAAGCAGGTCAACACCTTGCTAAAGGAGACCCAAAAAAATGCTGAAGAAAATAACACCTTGAAAAATAGGCTAACTCATTTGGCAAAAGAGGTTCAAAAAGCCAATGAGGAGAAGAATACTTTCAAAAGCAGAATCAGCCAAATGGAAAAGGAGGTCCAAAAGCTCACTGAAGAAAATAGTTCTTTCAAAATTAGAATGGAACAGATGGAGGCTAATGACTTTATGAGAAACCAAGAAATCACAAAACAAAACCAAAAGAATGAAAAAATGGAGAGAATGTGAAATATCTCATTGGAAAAACAACTGACCTGGAAAATAGATCCAGGAGAGACAATTTAAAAATTATGGAACTACCTGAAAGCCATGATCAGAAAAAGAGCCTAGATATCATCTTTCATGAAATTATCAAGGAAAACTGCCCTGATATTCTAGAACCAGAGGACAAAATAAATATTGAAAGAATCCACTAATGACCACCAGAAAGAGATCCAAAAAGAGAAACTCCTAGGAACTTTGTGGCCAAATTCCAGAGTTCCCTGGTCAAGGAGAAAATACTGTAAGCAGCTAGAAAGAAACAATTCAGGTACTGTGGAAATACAATCAGGATAACACAAGATCTAGCAGCTTCTACACTAAGAGACAGAAGGACGTGGAATAGGATATTCCAGAAGTCAAAGGAACTAGGACTAAAACCAAGAATCACCTACCCAGCAAAACTGACTATAATACTTCAGGGGAAAAAATGGTCTTTCAATGAAATCAAGGACTTTCAAGCATTCTTGATGAAAAGACCAGAGCTGAAAAGAAAATTTGACCTTCAAACACAAGAATGAAGAGAAGCATGAAAAGGTAAACAGCAAAGAGAAGTCATAAGGGACTTACCAAAGTTGAACTGTTTATATTCCTACATGGAAAGACAATATTTGTAACTCTTGAAACTTTTCAGTATCTGGGTAGTTGGTGGGATCACACACACACACACACACACACACACAGCACAGAGTGAGTTGAATAGGATGGGATCATATCTTAAAAAAATGAAATTAAGCAGAGAGAAATATATTGGGAGGAGAAAGGGAGAAATGGAATGGGGCAAATTATCTCTCATAAAAGAGGCAAGTAAAAGACTTTTCAGTGGAGGGAAAAAGAGAGGAGGTGAGAGAAAAACATGAAGCTTACCATCATCACATTCGTCTAAAGGAAGAAATAAAATGCACAATCATTTTGGTATGAAAACCTATCTTACAATACAGGAAAGTGGGGAAGAAGGGGATAGGCCAGGTGGAGGGGATGATGGAGGGAAGGGCAGTGGGAGGAGGGAGCAATTTGAGGTCAGCACTCTTGGACAGGATCCAAAGAGAGAACAGAAGCAATGGGGGGGCAGGATAGGATGGAGGGAAATATAGTTAGTCTTACACAACATGACTATTATGGAAGTCATTTGCAAAACTACACAGATACGGCCTATATTGAATTGCTTGCTTCCCAAAGGGAATGGGTGGGGAGGGAGGGATGAAGAGAAGTTGGAAGTCAAAGTTTTAGGAACAACTGTCAAGTATTGTTCTTACTACTAGGAAATAAGAAATACAGGTAATGGGGTATAGAAAGTTATCTGGCCCTACAGGACAAAAGAGAAGTTGGAGACAAGGGCAGAGAGGGATGATAGAAGAGAGAGCAGATTGGTGATAGGGGCAATTAGAATGCTTGGTGTTTGGGGGGGGGAGGGGAGAAATGGGGAGAAAATTTGGAACCCAAAATTTTGTGAAAATGAATGTTAAAAGTTAAATAAATAAATTTAAAAAAAACCCATATCCATAAGTCATATTCTGAAAGAAAACAGACCCAAAAAAATACTCGAGAAAAATAAAGACAATAAAAAGGATGTTTCAACCTGGAAAAAAAATATGTTTTGTATTGCTGCACATCTATAATCTATGATTAATTATTTGCTGTCTCAGGAAGGGAGAAGAGGAAGGAGGGAGAGAATTTGGAATTCAACATTTAATGAAAGATGAAAATCAAATGTAAATTTTAAAAATTTTACGTGTAATTTGAAAAACAATTTCAAAAAATTTGTTTAAACTTTTCTTAAAGAGTCCTTGCCTTAATACCAACGTGATCTTATAAGTAGAGCCCACATACTCCTTTAAAAATGATCATTGACATTGATATGAAGTTTTAAGTTTTCCAAAGCACTTTACATATATTCATTTATTTTGGGTGGCACAGTGAATAAAGTACTAGATTTGGAGTCCTCAGTAACTTGCTGTGTGACCCTAGGTAAGTCACTTAATTTCTGTCTGCTTCAGTTTCCTCATCTGAAAAAACATGGATTATAACAGCACCTACCTTCCAGGGATGTTCTGAGGATCAAATGAGATCTCTGTAAAGTACCTGGCCCAACCTTCCAGTGCTCTATAAGCTAGCTACCATTACGATCATTTAACCCTTTCAACAACCATTTGAGAGCAGTTGGAGAAGTACTGTTATCGATACTGTTACCCCTACTTGTTATTTCTACTTTACTGATGAAAAAACTGAGAACCAGAGAAGTTAAATGACTCTCATGAGGCTAGGGATAATGACAAGTCCTGTGATTTCACTGATAAATGAGGAACTGTCAGGTGAAGAGATTTCCTCCTCTATCAGAGAAAGTTGGTACTTTCTGTGCCACTTTTCATCTAGTCCAACCCTCACATTTTACAGATGAGGAAATTAAGGGTTGGGAAAGTTCAATGACTTGCCTAGAGTCACACATCCAGTAAGTGTTAGAGGAAGAATTTGAACTCAGGTCTTCCTGATTCTAAAACCGGTGTTCAGTCCCTTCTTTCTAATCTCATCAATTACTCTGAATTCAACAATCACTTCTATGCAAGTGTCTCCCAGTTCTCCAGATCCAGTCAAAATCTCTGCTTAAACTCCAGTACCAAAACACGAGCTGCCTGCTCAATCCCTGCACCTAGATGTCCTAAAGACTTCTCAAATTTAACATGCCCAAAACAGAACTCATTCTCTTCTTCTCCAGATTTGTCCTTCCTTCAAAATATACTTTTTATGCTATGACAGGTGTCACCATACTTCCAGTCACCTAAACTTGCAGTCTGGAGGGACAAGAAGTCAACATTGTTGTCAAATCTAAAGTCATCGGGCAGCTAGATGGTGGCCTGGAGTCAGGAAGACCTGAATTCAAATCTGACCTCAGACACCTATCAGCTGTGTGATTCTGGGCAAGTTACTTAACCTTGCCTCAGTTTCCTCCTTTGTACATTGAGTTGGAGAAGGAGATGACAAATCACTCCAGTATCTTTGCCAAGAAAACCCTAGTTGGAGTTACAAAGAGTAGGACATAACTAAAATGACCAAATGACAACAACCAAGGCTGCTTCCATATTTATGACAAAAAATATGGTAGTTGGTTCCAGACCAATGGAAACATGCAGTATGAATTAAAACGATCTCTTCAGAATCATTTCATAGAGAGAATTCTGACAAATAGGAATTCAATCTCAGTCAGGGCCTGCATTCACAGTGTCCTCCAGCCTGGCGCCCACTTCGTGGGTTTGGCACTAATCAGGACCCAGTTGTAAATGCTCGTTGAGTTGAATATAATCTTGTGGCATTAGCCCTCTCACTGGCTTACCATTGGTCAATGTTTGCGTATATGCATTTCCCCCTACCTGCCTCCTAGCGAGACGGGTATGCTGCACGTGGGCAGAGGCTGTGTTTCCACCAAAGCTTTCTGTCTTGCCCAGCACTTAGCTGTGTTCTCTACATTCAGCAGATACTCCATAAGGGTTTATTAAATTAATGATGCGATACGCACACTGGAGTTGATACCTATCTTTAGTTGCCCTCTGGTGGCACCAGTTGGGAATTACAGAAGGACCAGATTGAAATGAAATGGGGCTGCTTTCATTCTGATGTTTCATTGTGACACAAGGTAGCCTGGAATTCTCAAAGGCCAAGCTGGCCAGAGGGCAGGCTCTGGCTAGCCCGAGATACCTAGGAAGGCTTCATTTGCGGGCTCTATGGCAAACTGTGTGTTTGTTAACAGAGGATGAGCTTAGTTAAAGCCCATTTTCAGCTGATTGATCTGTTGGAATGCCTGTTGGCAAAAGTGGGGATTCATGAAGACTGCCCACTAATTAATCATGGATCTTTTGAAGTAAGGGGTGTAATTGCCACTCATAAAATCATAGATGTCCTGGCTGCCATTTATGGGCATGAGGCCATGCCCACTAGATATGAATACAGAGCTTGCCTGCCTGTGCCATAATGGTTTGGAGTCACAGGATTTCAGAAGAGAAAAGTGAAGTAGAGACCACCCAGTCCAACCCTCCCCCTGCACAGATGGGGAAAACTGAGGCTCATAGAGAAGGGAAGCAACTTCAGGTATAGTAAGTAATGCCCAGTATTTGGGTCCTACTTTCCACTTTCTCTTTTAAAACATTTTATGGATATCCTTTGTTTTTATATTCATTTCTGAATATATTTTCCCTCAGGAAACCCTTATAAATAAACATACATGTATGTATATGGGAATAGAGGTATATTTTCTTCTCTCTTTTCCAGCCAGAGGCTTTACACATTCAAAAATGCTTCCACATGTGAAGGAACAGCAGACCCCAAGTAGAAACAACCACACGCTGGAAGGCAGGAACCCCAGGGTTCAAGTCTTATTATGCCATTAACCAGATGTGTGTCCTTGGAGAAACAGCATCTCCTCTGTTGATTATCTTGTCTGTAAAAAACCCCAAGTTCATTGATTTAGAGTTGGAAAAATCACTCATTGTAGCCTCCTCCAACCTCCTCATTTTACAAGTGAAGAAAATGACTGGCCCAAGATCATGCATGCAATAAGTAAGAAGGGCAGAATTTGAACTCGAGTCCTTTGCAAGTTCAAAGCTCTTTCCACTGTATCATGCTTCTTCTCAAGGGGCTGGTCTATAAGACTTGACTTTAAGATCTCTTTCACCTCTGAAATATTACTAATAATAAACATTTATATAGCACCTTAAATTTACAAAGTACTTTGTATTCATTATCTCTTTTGACTTCAAACCAACCCCATGAAGTAAGTACTACTATAGATTTTACAGATGAGGAAACTGAGGCATAAAGGTACCATGACATGCCCATGGTCACATAGCTAGTGAGTGTCTGACTCAGGATTTGAACCTGGTCTTTTGACTTCACTTTCTGACAATCCATTATAAAGGGACAGAGAAAACGGAGATTGAGATCAGCTTTCAGGAGCAAGTGAGCTATAGCAGGTTTTGGTTTTTCTGCACTCAAGCTGGGCATAAGGTTAGAACTACTTGTCCTCGAATTCATGGTGGTAATCACTGCCGTCACCTACCCCATGGCCATTAATAACGATCTTCATAGGGGATGGTGGACAGAATGACAGACCTGTGGCATGATAAATGATCCCATAGTTCCAAAATAAGGTATTTGGAGAACCAAAGAACAGGAGCCCAGAAACGTTGACATGTACCCCAGATCTTGATCAGGAATAAAACCTCTACAAGGAGTATGGAAGCAGGGCTCCAGAGAGAAAGCCAGCAGAAGTCTCTAGGACCTGAGCTAACCTATGCCCAAAAAAAATCTCTGCTTCAACATAGGTGGTCAACTTGACTATATGGCAAAGTGCTAAGTACTAGGAATACAATGAAGAGAAAAAAAACAAAACCAAACAAAAACCCCAAAACAACACAAAAATAGTCACAAGGGTATTAGACAAGTTCAGACTACCTGTATCTGACCTTAAACAAGGGATTTCACTTTTCTGGGCCTTTGTTTGCTTGCGCATCTAAGGAGGGGGCTGATCTCCCAAGTCCCTTTAAGCTCTCCCTATCTGTGAGCCAGGGATCTGGCAGTCTAGGGCCAGAACACAACCAACCCACCCTCCCCCCCATCCCAAGAGCCTGGGTGGGAGGAAAGTCTTACTACTTTTTGTTGGGGCCTATGACTACTGGGGGATACTGGCAAGGCATAGAAAACAAGGAAATTAGGACTTGTGAATGGAAAGCCCAGGGGCTGAGTGATGCCAGGTGAGCCGGGCGATGCTAGGTGAGCTGGGCGATGCCAGGTGAGCTGGACAATGTCCCCCACTCACTCTCCGTGGCATGGAGGGAACATTAGGCAAGTCCTCTGAAGGTTCTGCCTGTGGAGCCTAAGGTCTGGCAGGACCTACAGGAAAAGTTCCAAGGACTAGAGGCGAATCTAAGGTTGTAGTTTAGCATTTTGAGAATGCTTGAGCAAATCAACGAGCCATCTCCCATGTAAAACTTTTGTGCTTCTGTGTGACCACACTGAAAATACTGATGGATTCTAACAGTCCAATGAAGTCCAATAAAGACTTCCTAAGCACCTATTTTGTTCCATGCACTCAGGACCCTCAGGACAAAATCAAAATGGAAAATGGTCCCTTCTGTCAAGTGCTTGTGGTCTGTTGGGAGGACACATATAACAGCAGGTATCAAACATGTATCTTTGTATGTATATGTACATGTGGGTATTTGAGGCACTTGATGACATAATAGATAGAACTCTGGGGTCTGGAAGACCTGAGTTCAAATCCAGCCCCAGATACTTACCAGCTGTATGACCCTGGGCAAGTCACCTGACCCATGTTTGCCTCAGTTGCTTCATCTACAAAATGGGGATAATAATATCACCCCCCTCCTAGGGTTGTTGTCAAATGAGAGAATATTTGTAAAGCACTTTGAAAACGCTAAATTACTGTATAAATAAATGTAAGCTATTACATGGCCACATCAGAAGGGAAAGAATGCTAACAACCAGGGGAAGCCTGAAAGGCTTGCTATAGAAGCTGGCACATGAACCTCACCTTGCTGGGAGCTAGGAATGGTTAGGAGCAGAGGTGGGAGGGGCAAGCATTCCCAGGAGGGAGGAGGAAATAGCAAAGGCATGGACATAGGGACAGAATGCTGAATTCAGGGAAGAGCATCGAACATCGGCTTCAACATACTGTGCTCATAGTACTTCTGGGAAAGTAGGTAGAAAACTAATTGCAAAGCGCTTTCAATGCTGAAGAGTTTGTCATTTTTCCTAGAGGCAAGAGAGAGCCTCTGAATGTTGTAAGGGAAGGGGGAAATGGCTGGTTCAGAATTTTAGGAAGGCTCTTTGGATTGGAAATTGAGGAGATGCCCATCAAGGGGGGAATGGCTGGACAAGTTGTGGTAGATGATTGTAGGGGAATACAGCTGTTCTCTAAGAAATGACGAGCAGGTGTTTTCAGAAAAACCTGGGAAGTTTTGTATGAACTGATGCAAAGTGAAGTAAACAGAACAGAAGACCATGGTCTAGAATAACAGCTATGGTGTATGAAGATCAACTGTGAATGACTTAGCTATTCTCAGCTATACAATGCTCCAACAATTTGAAAGGATTTATGATGAAAAAAGTGATCCACCTCCAGAGAAGGAGCTGATGAAGTCTGAATGCAGACTGAATCACACTTTTTTTTCTGGGTTTTTTTGTTGTTGTTGTGTTTTTCTTGTTATTGTCGCTCTTTGCAATATGGCTAATATGGAAATGTGCTTTTCATGACTTCACATGTATAAGCTATGTAAAATCCCTCGTCTTTTCAAGGGGAGTAGAGGAGGGAGAAGGGAATTTGGAACTCAAAATTTTAAAAAATGAATGCTAAAAATTTTTTCTACCTGTAATTGAGAAAAAGGTTGGTTGGCAAGAGGAGATTCCAATCCAGAGACTGTTGCAATAATCCAGAGGAAGGGTGAAGAGAACCTCAACTAGGGTAATGGCCTCGTGAGCAGGGAGTTTGGATGTGAAAGTTGTAGAAATGGAATCCACAAGCCCTGAAGACAACCTGATGGGTGAAGGAGAGAGATGAGTTGAGGATGATGCTGAGGTTGCAGATTGGTGTGTGAGTATGCTGGTGTCCTCAATTGAAATAAGGAAGTTTAAGGTCTTCTTAGCAATACAGTGATCTAAGACAATTCCAAAAGACCCATGACGGAAAATGCTGTCCATATCCAGAGAAAGAACTATGGAGTCTGAATGCAGATTTAAGCATATTATTTTTTCTCTTTTTTTTCTTGTAGTTTCCCTTCTTTGTTCTAATTCTTCTTTCACAACATGACTAATGTGGAAATATGTTTAATATGATTGTACATGTATAGCCTATATCAGATTGCTTTCTGTCTTGAGAGAGGGAAGGGGAAAAAATTTGGAACTCAAAATCTTATAAAAGCAAATGTTGAAAACTATTTCTACATGTAATTGGAAAAAATAAAATATTATTAAGTAGAAAAACAAAATTATTTTTCTAAATGAGGAAGTTCAGACAGGGTAGGTAATGAGTTTCATTTTGAATGTGTTGGGTTTGAGGTGCTTATGAACCCCCACCCCCACCATGGAGAGATTCAGCAACAGTCAGAGGGTATTGAAAGACTGAAGCTCAAGAGGGAGACACCAAGGCTGGATTGAACTCATGGGAGCTGATGAGATCATAAAGAGAGAGGGTACAGAGGCAGGAGAGAAGAGGGCCTTGGGGGACACCCACAGTTAGGGGACAGGAGATGGATGATGAAGCAGCAAAGGAGACTGAGGAGGAGTGGTCAGACAGGTAGGAGGAGAACCAGGAGAAAGCAGTGTCGTAGAAACCCAGTGGGAGGGCACATCCAGCAGAGGGTGGTCAAGTACAAGCATTTCAAGATCCAATAAGCATGTATTAAGTGTTTACTGTGTGCCAGGCACTTGTGCCCACTGGTCAATAGTATGAAAAGCTACAGATAAGTCAATGTGGATGAATGCTGAGCAATGGCTATTGGTAAGCTTAGAGAAAGACATACACACACAAACAGAGGGAGAGACAGAGAGAGAGAGAGACAGAGAGAGAGAGAGAGAGAGAGAGAGAGAGAGAGAGAGAGAGAGAGCCGTTTGAGGGTAAGGGAGAGGTCAGAAGTCAAAAGATCAGAGGTTGAGAAAAGAGTGCTCTGAAGAAGGTAGAGTCCTTTTCTATGATTTTTGACTGTGAAAGGGAAGAGATAAGATGAGGGATGAGAAAATCGAGTTGAAGCCTTTTAAATGATTTTTTAGGCAGCAGGGAATGCTTTGGAATCAGAAGACATGAATCCAAATCTCGTCTCTGATAACTGCTCCCTGAATGACCTTGGGCCAGTTTTTTAATCTCCCTGGGCTTCAGTTTCCTTGCCCGTAAAATGAAGTGGTTATATTAAAAGGCTTCAAGATCCCTCAATCTAGCATCTTGATCTGGTATCCTGTGGCAAATTCAGTGGAGTGAAAAGACCGATGGCTTTAGAGCCAAAAATCCTGGGTTCAAATCCTGATACTCCCTTTTACTCTGTGAGATGGATAAGTCTGTGAACTATAGTTTTTTTCTCATCTGTAAAATGGTCATAATAATAACTGTTGTGCCCACCTCAAGGACCATTGTTAGACAATGCCTCCAAAGTCATCCTGTTCCCAATTTCTCTACCATTGCCTTTCTTGATTGGTCTTAATTCTAATGCCTCCCCTCTATTGGTTATCTCTAATTTATCCCATCTATCCCATTTTGTCTCTTCCATTAGATTGTGAGCTCCTTTATAGCAGGGACTGTCTTTTGCCTTTCCTTTTACCTCCAACACTTAGTATATCCCTTGGCACATAAGTAGGCGCTTAATAAATGCTTATTGACTTGACTGAGTGACTAATATTGGCTTCAGTAGCTTGCCAAAGAGTCCATGTTGACCAACTAATGACCCAGTTCACCTGGCCACAGGGAAGGCACTGAACCCCTCTGAGCTTCAATTTTCTTCTCTTTAAAATGGGGATACTATAGCATATGCTGCCTACCTCACAAGATCATTGTGAGGCTCAATGAATTGGTGGTGAATTGCTTTACATGCCTTAAAGTTCCAGATAAATGTCATTATTATTACATATCCTGTCCCTTATTTTTGAGTAAGAGACCCATGAGCCCAAGTCTTCTTAAGCAAAGTAGGGGCTTACTAAAGAATTGCTGAATTGAATTGTCATCTTTTCATGTCTCCACTGGTCTACAAATTTGAGGGCCAGTGCCATATCTCATAACTTCTTAGCAAGTCTCTCCGTTTCCTCCCACCAGCCCTGCACACTAGGAACTCAGTGAAATGAATCCTGTATTTATTGAGAGTTAGAAGAGCTAGGTCACTTAACCTCTGTCTACTTCAGATGTCTTCCTCAATTGTAAAAGGGTGGTGGGTAATGATAGTAACTGTTTCAAATGAGACAATGATGGTTGTAAAATGCTTAGCACAATGCAGGGCACATAGTTGGTGCTTAATAAATACTTGTTCCCTTCCTTTATGCTAAGGATTTGAACTCCCCTGGAAGGAAAAAATTAATTTGGGGTTGCTTGAGAGGCGTCCCCTAGCATTCCATTAAATCCTTCCTTCACCCCAGGGACACATATAAGACCCCAGACTTATAGTACTGCTCCAGGGACTTGGACTTACCCTTGAAAGGGAAATGAACTTGGAGATGCTAGAGAAGCTGCCCTATCCCCTATCAGATCTACAGTGATGTACAAATAACATGTGGTTGTGTGGGAGAGCACAATTCAGGTTTTTACTACTCCCTTTCATGACTCAGTTCTTTTTTGGCACCCAACAACCCTGCAGAAATCTGGAGTCTCAGGAATTCTCAACAATACTCCAGAAAAATGGGGCTCAGGATCTCCCAGCACTTAATGTGGTCCTGCCATTCAGGGATCATGTATCTGAGAGCAAGTGCAACTGCAGGCCATCTCTGCCACTGCCCCTCGAGTCTGGGTTCAGGTGTTCACAGCCCAGGAACTCCTAAACCCCTTGGGACGTTCTCAGCTGCTGCCTTCTCTTACATGGGAAGGCTTGGCCCCACCTGTTCATTTCTCAGACTGAGCTGGAGCAGCTGCTGGTCCCTAGAAGAGACTCAAATCAGGTTTCAGGTCTTTGATCTCCAATCTCTCTGGGTCTCCCTCTCTAAAAAATAGACTGGACTTGTTTTCTTTCTGTCTCCGTCTCTCTGTTTTTCTCTCCCCCCACCCCGCATTCTCTCTATCTCTTTCTCTGCCTCTGTCTCTCTGTTCATCTCTAGGTCCATTACAAAGGGAGTGGCTCCTATTCCCAAAAGCCCAAATAATTCATGTCCAATCACTCATCCTCAATGAGATGTGATGATGCCAACAAGTACCTTGGCTCAGGAAAGATCCCTAATCCTCTCATTGAGATCATCAGTGGATATGTTCATACCCTCATAGAAAAGGATGCTTCAAGTCTCAAAAGCTCACTTTCCAGTAAATTCATCAAATTGATTAGCTTCCTTGAAAGCAACTAGAAGGACTTATGGATAAAGTACTGGATCTAGAGTCAGGAAAACCCAAGTTCAAACCTAGCCTCAGATGTTTACTAGGTGTGTGATCCTAGGCAAATATTTTATCCTCTTTCAGACTGTTTCCTTATTTGTTTAATGGGAACAATAATGGTACTTCTTACAGGTTGCTGTGAGATAACATTTCAAACTGAGATGTATGTAAAGGTTTTGAAAACTTTAAAGTGCTAGTTAAATGTTAGGGGGTAGTTAGTAGTAGTAGTGGTGGTGGTGGTAGTAGTAGTAGTAGTAGTAGTAGTAGTAGTAGTAGTAGGTAGCAGTGGTGGTAATGGTGGTGGTGGTGGTAGTAGTGGTTGTAGTGGTAGTGGTAGTGGTGGTAGTTGTAGTAGTAATAGTAGTAGCAGCAGCAGCAGTAAGCTATATGACCCTGAGCTAATATCAGTTTCCTCATCTGTAAAGAGGCAACCGTAATAGTATCTACCTCACAGAGTTGTTGTGAGAATCAAGTAAGATATATGTAAAGTGCTGTTTAAGTGTTTTATGATCAATAAATAGCAACATCCCCTACCTGTAAAAAAATACCAATCTCCACCTATGTCATTATGTAGTTGTGATAAGCAAAGGAGCCAAAACCTGTTTGAAAATTGTACTTACTTTCCTTGAAACCCCATGGATTTATGGGATCATTCTAGTAGAATGTAAGCTTCTCCAAGGCAAGGATTGTCTCTCCCTTTGGGATCTGTATTGCCAATGCCTCCATCAGTGCCTCCATAGATGAGAACAGAAACTGAAAACTGTAGCCTTTGTTTCTAACCAGCAGAGGTCACTGGCTGTGAATATTAGAGTTTACAGGAGGCTCCTGAAGCCCCCAGTGGGAAGACCGTTCTTCTGGTCTTTTTGGAGGGTTGTAGAAAAGAGCTAGAAGGGACCTCAAGGTGCTACTGAGCCCAACTGCCTCATTTTCAGATGAGGAAACTGAAGCCCAGAGAGAGACAGAAGACAGAAGAATTGCTTCTTCCTCTGGCTGATGTTTCTTAGGATAAAAGCCCTCCAGACCACAGGGATACCTGTTTCACTCCTCAAGTGTGCACATCTTCCTGATAGCATTTTGAGAGTAGGCTTTTGCCTTTGTATTATACTGTAGCTTCATCAGAAATGATGGGGCAGTGTGGTAAAATGAAAAGAGCCCTCATTGTGGTTTTGAATCCTTATCTCTATCTCTTGTTGCCTGGGTAACCTTGGATGGGTCATGTCAACATCTCAGTTCCTCCACTCTAAAAATAAGGGGTTGACACCAGATGGTGTGTGAGATCCAGCTCCAAATCTATGGCATCATTACAATTCCATCTTAATTTTTGCATCCATCTTGAAGATAGCATTTATTGAGCAACCGTTGTATGTCAGGCACCCATACTAAATATACAAAAATATAAGGAAAGACAAAAACAGAAGGGAAGAAGTATTTATTGAATGACTACTATGTGCCCATCAACTGTGTTAGTGCTTTACAAGCATAATTTTGTTTCATTCAATCCTCACAGCAACCCTGGGCGATAGATGCTATTATCATCCCCATTTAATATTTGAGGAAACTAAAGCAAACAGAAGTTAAGTGACTTGCCCAGGGTCACACAGCTAGTAAGCATCTGAGGCTGTATTTGAAGTCAGGTTTTGATTTTTTTTTTTTACTCCAAGCCCAGCACTGGTTCTATCTACTGGGCCACCTACCTATAGTCCCTCATTTCAAGGAGCTCATGATGTAAGGGGATGGGGGAGGTGGGAGGGGAGACACAACATGCAAACAACTAGGTACATACATGCTACAGACAGGATAAGTTGGGAATAGTCTTAGGGAAGGCACTACGATGAAGGAGACCTAGGAAAGCCTTCTTTGGAAAGTAGCTTTAGTAGACCTGAAGGAAGCCAGGCAGTTGAGTTGAGGAGGGAAAGCATTCCAGGCATGTGAAAAAGCACAGAGTTGCAGATAAAAGTAACAATTGCAGTGTGTGTGGAGGACAGTAAGGTATAGGAAGATTGGAAGATTGGAAAAGTAAGAAGGAGAGAGCCAGGTTATGAAAGGCTTTAAAAGCAAACAAGATTTTGTGCCTAGAATATAGTAAGAGCTCAATATATGTTTCCTGAAGTGAAGGATTGCTTTCATCATAATGGGAGAGAGGGGAGTCAGCCCAGAGGACTTAATACATCCATAGTTCAACTCTTTCATGAGAGCTGTCAGGTGATTTCCCCAAAGTCCCAAAGCTGGAACTATGATCTTAGAAGCTGTGTGACCTTGGGCAAGTCATTTAACTCTATCTACTGACTCACACATACATACATCATTCCATGTAAGCCTCACAACAGCCCTCTAAAGTTGGGTCTATATCATGAACCTTATTTTACAAATGAGAAAATGGAGGTCCAGAGAAGTTAAAGGTTCTGTTCAGCTAGCATCAGAGGTGGAACCAGAGCCCAGGTCTAATGCTTTATCTTCTAAGCAATGCAGCCTCCTTAGACCCTGTATCCTTGCATGAATCACAAATGCCCTGTTCCTCATGTTCATTTTATACAGGAAAGATAATCTCTTGAGACAATAAAAAGTGACCCAAATGTCCCTGACTATTAAGTCACAGATAATAGATTCAGAGCTATGAGGGACCCCAAAGAGCACTATATCCAGTGCTTTTATTTACAAATTAAGATACTAAGGACCACAATGACTCATGATGGGAAATACTATCCACCTCCAGAGACAGGACAGAGTCTGAATGCAGATTGAAACATACTACTTGCTCTCTTTTTGTCTTCCTCATGGTTTTTCCCTTTTGTTCCGACTCTTCTTTCACACCATGACTAATGCAGAAGTATATTTTTTTAAAAAGATACTAAGGACCAGGAAAAGTAGCTTATTCAGATTCACATAGGTAGCAAAAGGCAGAGCTGGGAATGAATTCACATCTTGTAACTGCACATTTAACACTCTCTCCTCTGTATAATTTTGCTGCCTCCTGGAAAAGACCTTAGAAATCATCTAGTCTACTCTAAGGTCTATTATTATGACATGTTTTGAATTTCCTGGGACCAGAAATGCATCTTTCACTTCTGATATCTGGTTTTGGTTTCAGCTTTGGTCATTGAAGTGTCCCCTCTTCATGAATTCTAAGACGTAATCTTTGCTTTTCCTTGATTTTTGAATATTTTCTTCCTGTCTTCCCCTCCTTATTCCATGGGGGGAAATAATAAATGGGAATAATAGAAGGTGGAAAAAAAAAGGAATCATCTAGTCTGTCTCTCATTTTCCCAATGAGAAAAATGAGGCCCAGAGAAGTTAAGTGATCCCCCTAGATTCATGCAAGTTCTTAGTAGCAGAACTAGAATTCTATGATAAATCCAGGATCTTTTCCAACGCACTTTGAGTCCCATCCTCATTTCCTCATGTAAAGGGTTTGTACCCTCAGTGATTTTTAACTTAGGGTCCATGAATTTGTTTTTTAAAATATATTTGGATACATTTATTCAATTTAATTGATTTCCTTTGTAACCCTATGTATTTTACTTTATGCATTTAAAAAACATGATTCTGATAAAGGGGCCACAGTCTTTACCAGACTGTCAAGGGAGTCCATGATGCAAAAAAAAGGTTACAGTCCTCTGTCCCATATGGCAGCTACACAGTGGATAGACTGGTGGGCCTGGAGTCAGGAAGACCTGAGTTCAAATTGGACCTCAGATACTTGCTAGCTATCTAACTCTGGAGAAGTCACCTAACCTGCTGGCCTCCATTTCCTCGACTGTTAAATGGGAATGGGAACACGTCTACCTCCAAGGTTGTGAGGATCAAGTGAGGTAATGCCTGGGGTGCACAGTGCCTGGAACATAGTAGGGGTTTTACGAACGCTTGTCCCCCTCTCCTCCCAGGGAGGCGTTTTATCTCTGTGCTGAAATGCACCTGTGGTTTGGAGGGGTCACGTGTTTGTAAATTGCACTGATGTGAATTTCACTGATTCATTCACGCACTGAGGACTCCGCGGGAGAGCCATGACGGCTGGAGCAGCCGCTCTCTAAGGTCCCTGGCAGTGCTCGGAGTCTAAGTGGGGAGGTATTTATTTGTTGAGCTCCTGCTGCGTGCCATGCCGCTTCTCCAAAGGCTGCAGAGGGAGCCTCCGACAGGGTCCCTGCCCCTGCTAGGCCAGGCTGACAGCTGGTCCTCCCCGAGGAGACTCCGGGTGAGCTCTGCCCCTGGGAGGAGGGGAGGCGAGCCCCCCGGCCGCACCCCTCCTTCTGCCTCCGCGCGCCCGCCCCCCACTCGGCTGCCGGCGCTCCTGGCCAGCGAGGATGCGAGGTGCCCAAGCTCCGTCCGCACATGTCCGCCGCCGCCGCCCGGCTCATCCCCGGCCAGCGCAGTCCCTGGAGCAGAGCCCTGGAGCGGGGCCGGTTGTGCAATCCCTAGTTATCTTAGGGGCAAGCTCCACCCTAGGGCTTTCCTTTCCGAGCCCGAGTCAGAGTGACTCACCGTTCTGCACCAGAGGAAACCGGAGCAGCCGGGGGGCCGGAGCCGGAGCCGGAGCCCAGACCTCGCCTGCCCGCCCTGCCCTGCCCGGCTCCTATGGCGTCTCCAGGGTGAGTGCCGCTCCTGAGCGCCCCTGCTCATCCTCCTCTGTCTAGCCCTCTCTGATGCCTGCAGCCGGACGGCAGGGACCTCCCCGCCTAGCCAGGGCCCCGCGGAGGAGGGCCGCGCTGGCTCCGGGAGACACTTTGGCCTGACTTTCCAGCTGAAGGGAATCTAATCCTAGTGGAAATTTCTGAGCTCACAGCTCAGGAGGCCTGAATAGCCGGTTTCTTTAACTGTTTCCCTGCTGGGTGGACGCCGAAAGGCAGAGCTGCTTCCCAGGGATCAGCCCCTTGGACATGGGCCTGGCCCAAGGCTTAGCTTTTCCCCACACACCTTTGTCCTCAGCCCCGAGGGAGAGCCCCAACCCAACCACTGGTGCGTCTCAGTCACCTCTGACCTTTGAGACTTAGCCTGTACATTCGGGTTCAGTCACTAGGGGGGGAGACACCAAAAACAGGCATCTGAAGGGAGCTCGGAAGCCTGCTGGCGTTCACAAACCCAGGGCAATGTATTACTCCGGGGAGGAGTGAGCAAAAGGGCCTGCTTCCTTCCAGGCTGCCCTAGGGTTCTTTGGGCCAGATCCTGGTCCTGCAACCAGCCAAGGTCTATTTCCCTAGACTCCAGGGAGAGGGCAGCCTTATGGCTAGGCTGACAAGGAAGAATTTGGACTGGCAGGGCATCTAGAGGAACTGAGTTCCACTCTGGATTCTCTTACTGTCCAGCAGTGTGCGTTCCTGGGGAAACTCACTTCTCCTGTCACTTAAATGTGTGATCTTGGGTAAGTTATGTCATCATCTCTAAGGCCTCATTTTCCCCTTCTGATGATCATTTTCATTCCTTCTAAGCTCTAGAGCAGGGATCCTGTGGGTGTCTGGGCTTCTTGTAAACTTAACTGTTTGAGTCTAGCACCTCCCCACCCACCTCTCACTCCCCAGCAACACACACACACATCCTCATATACTGACCCATACATTTGGGCAGACTGCACTTCATTGAGTAATATACGATTACTCATATGGCTTTCAGAAAGACCCAGTGATGATACTTGAGGAAAGAATCCTAAACCAGATGGGGCTGACTGCAGTGTCCCCATTTTCAGTGCTGATCCGCTCTAACAGCTCTGATGGAGGGGAGGTTGGTAGGGACTCTCAGAAGGCTTAGGGGAGGGAGGGAGTGGGAACTGTCCCCCTGGCTAGCTCCTTCTGGGAGAAGTCTTCAGTTCTTAGAGGTCCAGTGGTCTTTCAAGGATCTGGAGAGGATTTTAGCTATAAAAACTACACAAAGAACCCAGAGAACCCCACTGCCATGCTTGTGGCTCAAGCTGATTCTACTTTTTTCTGCTATTCTTTGTAAATTTTATTGGCATTTATCCTGATAGAATATTGCCTGTTTGTAGGCATTTTCAAAGCGCTTTACTCTGAAGCAGGTGGTCCATACATCGCCATTTCCATTTCACAGATGGGGAAAACAAGCTCAGAAAGGTTCCACTACTTCTCTAGGGTCACATAGCTAGTCATTGGCAGGTTTTTGAATCCAGTTCTTCTGCCTCCAGGACCAGCATTCTGTCCCATATGCCCTGGTGCCTCTGTAGATTAGAGTTAGGGTCTTCTAGAATATCTAGGCCAGGCCTTCTTAACTTTTTATGTGTCATGGAACCCTTTGGCATTCTGGCAAAACCTATCCACTCCCTTCTCAAAATTAGGCCCTTAAAGGCATAAGATATATAGGATTACAAAGGAAACCAATTATATTGAAATATAGTTATCGAAGTGATGTTTAAAAGTTCAAAATTTCTGCCTTTGGCCAACTCTCCCATTTTTGCTGATTAAGGAATTAGAAGCTTATAGAAATTGAGTAAGTGATGACTAAAGCCATGTGGCTTATTAGTCAAAATTGTTTATGCATGTGTCAGATTGTTACAGCTAGAAGGGACTTTGGACATCATCTCACCCAACAACTCCACAGCCCTATTTGATAATTGAGTAAACCAAGGTCCGGTGGCTTATCCAAAGTAATGTAGTACACTAGGAACTGGGATAGGAGACCCAAACTTGGGTCTCCTCCCTCCTACCTAGGGATTTTCCATAATTCTCTCTTCAATTATAAGTTACTTGAAGATGGGGACAAAGCAGTATAGCTGTCTATATAACAGCCAGTTCAGGTCTACTCAGCACTTAACAAAAGGCTGGGAATCTATGAAGCCAGTCGCATACTGGGGGAAGTCCCCCCAAGTGCATCCATGAGTTCAAGGTTCCATAGTGCAGGTGCATCTCAGCCCACGTGATCTGGGCTTCAGAGGAGGAGAGTAGCCTCATAAAGGGTGAGCCAGGGAAGGGCCTAGCAGGGCAGTAGGGCAGGGCAGGGCAGGGCAGGGAGCTTCTTTCCTGTCCTTGCTCTGGAAGAAGGCCAAAATTTCTTGAGAATGTGGGAGAGAGCCTGTGTGGCAGGGCCTTAGTCCAGGTCTATGCAATGCAGTGGCTGGCTGGCCCCTATAGGTCTGCCAGATGTGTCAAAAGCCAGGCCCCTCTGCCATGGAGAAGGCAACAATTCAACAAACTCAGTATTCCATGCCAGGTGGAATACACAGTGCCAGTGCTGGAGATACAAAGTCCCCTCCCTTCCACCATCACCACCACAAACCAATTCCTGTTCTGGAAGAGCTTATATTCTACTAGAAGGAGTAGGGGAATAGCCATAGTAGATAGAGATAAGTCTAAGGTAATTTGAGGAGGGAGAGAGAATTAACACATGGGGAGAACAACAGAGCTTGGAAGGAAAAGATGAGTTTTAAAGGAAAGTAAGGATTCTGAAAGGAGGAGATGGGAAATGAAATATAGTGGGAGAAGGGAAGAAATACAGCTAGAGATAGAGGCTTGGAAAAGATTGTGGAGGGCTTAAAATGCCAGGCTGAGGAGTTTGTTGTGTTTTATCCCAGATTAGATCTTATCCAAGACCTGCTGACTGATTGGGAGAGGGAAGCATCTAAGATTCAGTCAAGGTTTCCAACCAGGCAGCTTGGAAGATGGCAGTGCCCTCCAATGAAGTAAGGACTTTTGGGGGCAGCTAGGTGGCACCACAGTGGATGGAGCACTAGCCCTGGAATCAAAAGGATCTGAGTTCAAAACTTATTAGCCATGTGGCCCTGGGCAAGTCACTTAACCCCGACTGCCTCAAAAAAAAAAAGACCTTTGTGGAAGAGACGGAGTGAGGGTAGGGTAGAGGACATTTGATGAGCCCAGCTTTTGGACTTGTCGTAAATGAGTACAATAGCCAATCGTCAGGGATTTATTAAGTGCTTACCATAATTAATTGTAGGTAGCATTTATAAATCACTTTAAGGTTTGCAAAGTGCTTTATAAATATTATCTCCCTTGAGCCTTCCAAGCTGGGACCTGGGAGGAAGGTGCTATCATTATCCCCCTTTTATGAAACTCAGGCAGGCAGAGATTAAGTGATGATGTGCCCAGGATCAGACAGTTCATAAGTATCTGAGGCTGGATTTGAACTCAGGTCTTCCTGACTCCAGACCCAGCACTCTTATCTATTGCCCTGCCTACCTGCCTGTTATGTGCTAGGCACTGTGCTAAGTTCAGGGGATGCAAAGAAAAGGCAAAAACCATCCCAATGGGGAAGGTGGGATGAGAGAAGAGATTTGGAACCATTCGGTTGCCATGTTCCCACCCCCATGTCTACTAGGTGTTCCCAGGTGGGGATTTAGGAGGATGCTACGAACTGAACCCAAAGACTGAGAAATGCTGAGGACCAGATGCTACTCAGACTGACTAATAAAAGAAAGAGCCCCTCTAGAACCTGGCTTTCTCCACTGTAGAAGATGCAGCTTAGGAGAATCCCTTGGTCTGTTTTAGTAAAGCATCTTGTCTGTGCTGGCTTCTGTAGTGATACAAAGCCTTCTAGGGGCTTTGAACCTGTTTGAAAAGACCAAGCATATAGCAATTCAAAAAGTTAAATTACGGCAGGGAGAGGTAGGGATTGTCCCTGTGATTTCGTTCATTTGGGGAACTCCCAGGTGAGGAGAAGCCCTCTCCCAAAGGTGGATAGCAGCTTCTCTGCAGTAGAGTCTCTTCGAAAAGAGTTGCCTAAAGCCAAAGAAGTTAGGTGACTTGGCCAGGGTCAGTTTTTGTCAGAGGCAGGATTGACCCACTCCCCAGGCTTCCCAGGTTCAAGGCCAGCCCCCCATATACTAC
Source organism: Notamacropus eugenii (assembly GCF_028372415.1). NCBI lineage: Eukaryota > Metazoa > Chordata > Mammalia > Diprotodontia > Macropodidae > Notamacropus > Notamacropus eugenii. Next base: position 716,946,987 of record NC_092872.1, read on the forward strand.
ATCATGCTAAAAGATAAACAGCAGTCCTAGTAAGGTCATAAAAAAGTGTGTGGTTAGTTGCTAAAGGGATGTTACAGGCCAAAGTGCTAAAGTCCTTGAGAGGAAGGGGAGATCAATCAATCAGCATTTATTGAGTACCCACTGTGTCCCAGGTGCTGTAGACTGTATCTAGTGACCTCGGAAGCTGGAGGATGGTTTTCATAGAATCACAGAAATTCTCTTGGTTGGCAAAGACTTCAAGGCTATCTCCTACAAACTGTATTTGAACCCGATTCCCCTCTATGATATCCCCAACGAAGGCTCGTCAGTCTGCCATCACTTGAATACCTCCAGTGATGGGAATCTCACTCTCTCTGAAGAAGCCCTTCTTGGCTTCCACCTTGGATGGTTCTAATTATTAGAAAGCTTTTCCTGACATCAAGCCTGAATCTGTCTCCCTACAACTTGCAACTCATTGCTCTGCCCCGTGGGGCCAAGTCAAAGCCTAATAGATCTTATTTTATGTATCTTTTGGGAAAGGCAATTGGGATTGAGTGAATTGCCCAGGATCACACAACTAATAAGTATCTGAGGCTAGATTTAGAGACTTAGGTGACTCCTGAGCTAGTGCTCTATTCACAGTGACACCCCCTTTTTAAAATTTTTATTTTATTGTTATCTTTCTAATTACTCTTCTAAGAACTCCCACATATTTGGAGGCAGCTATCATAATCCTTCCCCCGCCCCAGTCTATTATTTGTAGTTTTTTAAAATTCACTGATATATTTTGCTTGGACATAACATACTTTCCAAGAAATCCCCTTACAAAGTACACTGGTCATGAACAGATGTGGTGTGAAAGAAATGGGACCATATGTGTAGTGAATACAGCAATGAAAATTAAAAGACCTCTAAAAGTATCTCAAACTCTGAGTAGCTGAAAAATTAATGATGGTCCTGGAGAAGAGATATCATCTATCTCCTTCCTTTCTGAAGAGAGGTGAGGAACCAAGAGGAAAGAATGTTGTCTATGTTATCACACTGACCATGTACATCAGATGATTTGGTTTGTTTTTGTAATGAGGGAGGGTGATATGGTAAGTAGGACCTGTGCTTTAGGAAGATCACTTTGCTTTTTTGTTTTTGAAGTTAATTTATTTCTTTTTAGTTTTCAACATTTACTTCCATAAGTTTTAAATTTTTCCCCCTTCCTCCCCAAGATGACCTGCAATCTGATATAGGCTTTATATATACATCCCTATTAAACATATTTTCACATTAGTCATGTTGTATAGAAGAATTATAATGAATGAGAGAAACCATGAGAAAGAAAAGACAAAACTAAACTAAAATAAAGAAAATAGTCTGCTTTGCTCTGCGTTCAGACTCCATAGTTCTTTCTCTGGATGTGGATGGCATTTTCCATCATGAGTCCTTTGGAACTGTTTTAGATCCTTGCATTGCTGAGAAGGGCTAAGTCTATCAAAATCAGTCATGGAAGACTGTGGCGGTTACTGTATACAGTGTTCTCCTGGTTCTACTCATTTCACTCACCATCAGTTCATATAAATCTTTCCAGGTTTTTCTAAAGTCCTAGGAAGATCACTTTGGAGGCTGAATGGTGGATACTTTGGAGTGAGTTGAGACTGGTGACAGGCAGATCCACCCTCCAGGTGTCTGCAGTAGTAGTTCAGGAGTGAGGTGATTGGGACCTGCACCAGGGTGGCAGCAGCATCAGAGGAGAGAAGGGAGTGTATTCAAGAGATGTTACAAAGGTGAAATTGACAGGCCTTGGCACCATATTGGATATTGAGGGTAAGAGACAGTGAATCCAGGATGACTCCTAGGTTGTAAACCTAAGAGACTAGGAGGAGGCTGATACCCTCAACAGTAATAGAAAGAGGGAAGTGTCTAAGGCAAAGATAATGAGTTCAGTTTTGGAGCTGTTGATTTTAAAATGTCTGTGGGACATCCAGCTTGAGATATCTGATAGAGATGCTAGACTGGAGGTCAGGACAGAGGTTAGGGCTGGTTTAGTAGACCTGAGAATCATCAGCATAGAACTGAAAATTAATCCACACAAGTTGATGAGATCACCAAGAGAAATGGTATAGAGAGAGAAGAGAAAAGGGTACAGGAAAGAGCCAATCAATGAGCATTTATTAAATGCTTACTACGTAATTAAGTACATAGATACTTACAAAGAGATACAAAGAAAGGCAAAAAATAGTTCCTTCAAAAAGCTTCCATCCCAGTGGAGGAGACAGTAAGTAACTAGGAATATACAAGATACATACAGATGGGAAGATAAGCTTGAAGGGGGGAGGCTTTGGTTACTAGATCAACCAGGAAATACCTCTTACAAGACAAGCTTTGAATTAAGGTTTGATAGAAGCCGGAGAAACTAAGGATTGGGGTCACCTTCCAAGGGCCAGAATATGCTAGGGATGAGGGCAAGTCAGTGCAAAGGCACAAAGCTAGGAGAAGAATGAGATAGTATGTGAGAAGTTCTTTGCCAGCCTCTCAGCACTGTATGAATAGTAGCTATTATTGTTTCATAGAATTCAGTCTCTGGTTTCAGGTAATGTAATTTTAAAAATGCATATGTCACATCCCTGCCCTTTCTACCTCCCACCTCCCACTTCCCTCCAATCAAAAACTATCAACAGAAAGAAGGGCTGTATCCCTACCTTTGATGGTGTGCTTCTGACCATTATTTGGCCATGGTTTTGTTGCCTTTTCAATTTGACTCTATTTACCTTGTTGTGTATGTTGTTTCCTAAGTTAAATCTTTTCCCATCCCCCATGCCTATAAGTGGTCCTTCTGGTGATCTGAAGCCCTTCCTCTGGGCATTCCCTCTCCAGTTTATCAATGTCTTTCCTAAAATGGGATGTTCAGAATTGAATGTTACAATCCAGATATGGTCTGATTAAGGCAGGATGTAATGGAATTCTCCCTTGCCTCATTCTGGACATTCTACTCTTAAGGTAGCCAAGGAGAGGATTAGTTTTGGGGGTCTACCATGGTATACTGTGGCTTTGTTCTGAATTTACTTTTTTATTTTGGTTCTTCAGTGTTGGGTCGGATTTGGAATGGCAGAGAGGAGCAGGCGTGGGTATGGGGTGATAGGAAGACATATAGTACCCAGCACAAGTATGAGGGCATTTTCAAGAGATGCCAAGTAGACCAGTTGGATGGGAGCTTAAGATCTGGGCAGCTGAGCAGTTGGTATAGGTTGGGACCATATTGCAGAAGGCCTAGAGTGCCAGGCTAATAAGAAATCTGGACATTATCTTCCAGGCAATAGAGAGTCATTTAGAATTTTAAAGCAGAAGAATAAAATAATGAAAGTAGTTTTTTGTTTGTTTTTTAGAAGACAAGTCTGTCTTCGGCATATATTTTGGAGACAGCTGGGTGGCTCCATGGATAAAGTGTTAGGTATGGAGTCAGGAAGACCTGTGTTCAAATCTAGCTTCAAGACTCTTGCTAGCTGAATGACTCTGGGCAGGTCTCTTAACCTCTGTTTGCCTCAGTTTCCTTATCCCTTAAGTGGGGATAATAATAACAGCGCTTACCTGAAAGGGTTGTTGTAAGGGTCAAATGAGACAATCATTGTAGATGGGTTAGCACCCTGCCTGGCACATAGTAGGTGCTGTGTAAATGTTAGCTATTATTATTATCCTAGGATCATAGATTTAGAGCTGTGGTGTCATCTAGTCTAGCCTCATTTTACGGATAAGGAGGCCCAGAGAGTGTAGATCATAAGGTTATATAGCTAAAAGGGACCTTAGGCATCATTTAGTTTTAATCTAGTGTCCATGAACTTTTTTTTATAACTACATTTCAGCATAATTGGTTTCCTTTGTAATCAGTCCCATGTATTTTAAAACACAATTCTCAGAAGGAGCCTATAGGCTTCACCTGATTACCCAAGGGGTGCAGGATGCAAAAATAGGTTAAGAACACCTGATACCACTGTCTAACATAGTCATTTTACAGATGATGAAACTGAGGCTTGAAAGAGTTGGTGACTTGTCTAAGGTCATACTTTCCTTCCTTCCTGTCCAGGCCCCTGATGTTAGACCTGACCTTCCAAGTCATGGTTTTAGGACAGTCCACCTGGTATCTGCCTGACACTGAATAAGCTAGATGATCGTGAGCAAGTCCCTGAAAAGTCTACGGGTCTCAGTTTTCCCATTTGTAAAGTGGAACTAAAAACATGTATCCTACCTGCGGCACAGAACTATACTTCACCACAAATCCCCAAAGCCTCGTGCTGCTGCCTTCAATTCCTCTTTTGTATAAAGGAGAATTAAGCATTTTTCCTGTGTGGGCCCCAGATGTAACCCTTTGACTTCTGGTTGAGATCCTACTGACTTCATAGTCCCCTCCCCCACCAACTGGGCTCATGGCCAACTGGTTTTTCTTTCTCTTTTTCTCTCTCCAGCTTTTGACAGACTCTCTAGAGAGAGGTTGCCTTTGGATTCAAATACCATGAAGAGTCAGTCAGTCTCTTCTTCCTCCTATCATTTTTCCTGGTTTGTCCAACAGACTTTACCTCCCATTTACAAATTGGAGATGGATGGCAAGAGGCTAAGACTTAGACCAGGAGGAGCCAGGACAGAGAGTTAATCTGAATAAGAGATTCTTAACCTGGGGTCTACAGAGGTCTTTGGATAGATTTCAGGAGGATGTGAACTTTGGATGGGAAAAAAGAATGACATCTTTATTTTCACTCATCTCTAACTGAAATTTAGCATTCTCTTTGATTATTTAAAAACATGACTCCGAGAAGGGAAGCAAAGACTTCAACAGCCTGCCAAAAAGGGAGGTGGGGGCAGCGGGGGAGATTTATGACACAGGAAAGGTTAAAAACCCCTGGTCTAGATAGACAGAGATCCGGATGATCAGTGCCCTCAGTCAGCTGGGGCAGAGTTACTTAGAAAAGATAGTGAAGGCAGTGGAAGCAGGGAGATATCTGGGCTGAGAAATCCAGGCATATAACAAGGTCCGAAGTCTGGGAGGTCAAGTCAGGCCAGGATGAGAAACCAGACCAGAAGATGAAGGAACAAAGGGTCAGGGACCAAAGCAGAGAATCTGTTCTTTTTCTGATTTCCGTTTATCTTTGTGGTTCCTATCTCGGCCCCCCAACCTTCCCCTTTCACCTGTTTACAACTCCATACCCCTACACCCATCTGGTTCTTCTCCCTCCACCTTCTAGACTCCACTTCCCTTTACAATATCAGTTAGTAAATACTTATTATTATAAGTAAATACTTATTAATCAATTAGTAAATACTTATTAAGTTCTTACTGTGTGTCAGGCATTATGCCAAGCCCTGGGAGTACAAATCCAGAAGTGAGTCAGCCTTTGCCCTCTAGGGGCTCTTTTTCCATTTGAATGGGGTTACCTCTTGCCCACAGATAAGTAACTACAGAATATATACAAAATAAAACCACAAAGGTGGAGGGAAGGGAGTAGACAGCAGGGAGTGAGAAGAGCAAAATAATAACAACTGGAGGAATGAAAGACTTCTGGCAGAAAGTGGCAGAAGGGAGGCATCCCAGGGAAGGGAAACTGCATGTGCAAAAGTATGGAGGTGGGAGATGACTGTTGTCTACTCAGAACAACAATTAGAACAGTTTGGCTAGGAGCAGAGTGCAAATGGAGAAGTAATGTGTAATTAGCCAGCAAAGACAGTCTGGAACCAGATTGTGATGGGCTCTAATTGCTAAATGGAGAAGTTTGTATTTTAATTCTAGGAGCAGAGAGGTGACATGGACAGACCTGTACTTTAGGAATATCAATTTGGAAGTTATACAGAGGATGAATCCCCATTCAAGGATTTATAATGTATATTTTCATGTCAAAACCAGTCCTGCTGATTTCCATTAGACATTTACAGATAGTTAAGAACTCACTTTTATATCTCTGGGCTTCTAGATATGATGACAATTTCCTGATACGCCAAGTTGCAGGCGTCATTAAGTGCCTGCTATGTTCCTGTCACTGTGCTAAGTGCTGGGATACAAAGAAAGGAAAAAACAAAACAAAAAAATGGTTGAAGAGGGGAGACAGAAAATATGCTAACAGCTACATATAAATGAGAGATACATAAGATAAATTGGAGATACTTATAGGAAGGCATTAGCATTAAAGGGGATTGGGAAAAGGCCTTGTGTAGGAGGAAGTGAGGAAGGAGAGAATTCCAGGGATGGGAGCATGACAATGGAAAATGCAGGAGAAATGAGAAGGAGATGGAGGGGAGTAAGGTGGGAGAAGACTAACCCTTCTGGTAATTAGAAACTCAGATGTTAGGCTGATCTGAGGCATCTTTTCCATCAGAGCAGGAAGATATCATCTCTTCAGAAAGGACAGGCTAGCCCAATGGAGAGTTTTTACTGGGGAGGAGACTGGTTGACTCCTCCACACTGAGGTGGACTGCACCAATCTATTAGGCTCACTAAGAGGGACTGGATGATGACTCCAGGCTGAGTTGGACCAATCCATTAGGCTCCATTAGGACCACTCTAAATAGAAAGTGGAAGGATGTCACTCTCGGAAGCCCAGGATCATGAGACTAAATGCTGGAAGGGATCTTAGAGAGCATGTAATCGATAGAACCCTTTTATTTATTTAATGGAGAAATCAAGATGAAATCACTTGTCTCAAGTCTTATACATGGAAGGGAGCAAAGCCAAGATTCGAACCCTCTTCCTTTGATTTCTGATCCAGCGTTCTTCTCTATTCCTCTATTGTGGCGTGAGGTTAAGAAGTTGTCTATTCAATAGTCATCATGGTGGGGGGAGGGTGGGGGAGATAGAAGAGTTCTTGGACTTTAACTGGATCGAATAAGAGAATATTTGTAAAGTGTTTAGTGCAATGTTTGACCCACAATAGGTGCTTAGTAAATGTTGATTCCCTTTTCCTCCCCCTAGTGATCTTGAGAGAGTCTCAGAGGAGCCGAGCCTCCTATTAAGGAAAGGTGGTAAGGACCAGACAGTATCTGCCCATATCAAGGGTACATGGGTGTGGGAATGCTGCGGTGGAATGGGGATTCTCCACTGGAAACCGGATTTCCCAATGAATTCCATTGGAGGAAAAGGGGGGTTCAGGGAGTTTGACCCAATGTCAGGGATAGGACAGGCCAAGGGATAGAAGTGAGTGGACTGAAGAGCTTCTTCCACATAGGTTAGCAGAGCATAACCCATTCTACCAACTCCCATCCTGCTCTGCTTTGGCTCTTAAGTTTCCTGGAAGTTCAAGAAGAAAGAAAAACATGTAGGCTTATGTAGTCTTCATTTCTTAATCAGAAAAAAAAAAGGCTTCATATGTATCTACAAAATGGAATATGGTCCTAAATTCCAGTAGCAATCAGTTATGGATATGTATCTTGTAAAAGGAATGTTAAGCAACCCAGTCCCTTTCCAGGACCATAGGAAAAGATCCTACAAAGAATCTTCTTGTTCAGTTGTGTCTGCCTCTTCATGACCCCGTTTGGGGTTTTCTTGGCAGAGATACTGGAGCAGTTTGCTATTTCCTTCTCCAGCTCATTTTACAGATGAGGAAACTGAGGCATAGGGTTAAGTGACTTGTCCAGAGTCCCAGTTAATAAGTATCTGAGGTCCTATTTGAACTCAGGTCTTCCTGACTCCAGGCAGAGAGCTCTATGCACTATAGTGCTACCTAGCTGCTCTCCCTCATTTTACTCATGAGCAAACAAGACTTGCCCAAGGTGATGCAGCCAGCAAGTCAGTCACTAGCAGGCTGTCACCCAGTAAACATTTATTAAGCACTTACTATGTGCTGAATACTGGGGATACAAATACAAAAAAAGTCTCTACCCTCAAACAGCTTCCCATCTGATAGGGGAAGACGCAAGGAAGCAGAAAGAGGGAGACTGGGTAGTTAGTGCTCAGGGAAGGTAATGGATGTGCATGATGTACATGAAGGTGCTTTGTGACTGGGAAGTGGAAGAAGCCCCAAAGTAGTGCAGCCAGGTGGGAAATGAGACATTCTAAGCTGGGCTCCCTCCTTAAATACAGGTGTTGGCTGTTCATGGCTTCGCCCTCCAATAAAAGGGACCAAGGGTAGTGATGAGGTGAAGACCCAACCAGGGGTGGGGAACTTGCAGCCTCGAGGCCCTCTAGGTCCTCAACTGTGGCCTTTTGACTGAATTAGGGCCACACTTGAGGACCTAGAAGGCCACATGTGGCTTCGAGGCTGCAGGTTCCCCACCCCTGTCCAAGGTTGATGGAATCTTTAGGATGGGACAAGATTAGAAGCCAGGTACCAATTAGGGGTCACAGAGTTGGCGCAAAACTGAAAACCACTGAACGACAACAATCCCCAGACAACTCTGTAGGACAGCTCTGAATTGGTAGTAGAAGTTTCCAATTTTAATGAAATTAGAGGTCTGGTCCCCAGACCCTGGAACACAGAGGCAGTAGGATAGTAGACAGAGGCAGGAAGACTTTGGTTGGAATCTTGCTATGTGATTCTAGACAGGTCTCTAAATTCTTTGGGCAGCTCCCTAGGATTTATCGGCTGATAGATGGCCTGTCATCTGTGTTGGAAGAGGGACCTTCCACATTGGACATTCCTTACCAAATTGTAACTCCTTCTCATAGTACCCTTTGTGTCTTTGGGTACCTGGGAAATAGAGTGAATTAAGAGTCAGTTATTGCTTTACCAAAGGATTCATAGTAGGACTTCACTGAAGAGTAAGTAAACTCCCTGGTGAATTCAAAGTACTGGTAGATTTACGTGAAACATGCCCAGCACTTAGCACCATACCTGGTACACAGTAAGCACTTAATAAAAGCCTATCACATGTTGCATGCACTGGCAATGCAGTTTACTTGTAATGTTATGGATGACTTGGTTTACCTTATTTGGGATTATTTGCACCTCTACCTCTTTTCATTAGCATGAATAATGGAGAGCTGTAACTTGACCTAAATGCTTTTTCTGATAGAATACCCTGGGAAAGGTTAGAGTTGTTGATCAGCTTGGCATAGAACATCTATCACATATTTCTCGGGTGACACCTTAGTAGTAGTAATAATAGCTAGCATGTGTAAGGTTTGTAAAGTGCTTTCTATGTGTTAACTCATTTGAACCTCACAAAAACCCTGTGAAGTAGGTGCCCCATTTTTCCAGATGAGGCTTTAAGAGATTAAAGTGACTTTCCCAGAGTCCTCCAGCTAATATGTGACTGAGGCAGGATGTGAACTCGGGTCTTTCTGACACTTAAGTCCAGGGCTCTACCACTGTATCACCTGGCTACCTCCTGGTCTTCAAAGTTCCTCACTGATCATATGCTCACACCCACCATGTACTTCTCCACTGCTCACTGTGTGATGTACATTTTAGGTTCTTCAATGAATGTTCTGTTCCATGTTTCCTAGTCACAAAACAACATTGGTAGAATACCAGTATTTCAAAAGATGGGCCTTTAATTCCGGGACTCTCATGGGATCATTTACTGAAGTGGTGTTGAATCAGTAGTATAACAGGGGCCAGTAAAACTCCAAAATGTGATTGGAAAATACTTAACAAAATAAGTAAAAATACAATACAACATAAATAATGTTAATTTGTAATTTTCTAAAGTAATACTAAGTCCATTTGGACTCATAACTTCCTGACTCCAGGACCTGGCACTGCACCACTTAGCTGTCCCACTTCAGGTGGGTTCATAATAACTTATACAATTTATTATTACTCTGTATGATTACAAATAAGTAGGGCAGGATTAAGGATGCCATGTGGGCATGTAATCCTTTATATTAGCCTCCTAAGATAGGAACTGGAAGGAGTCCTAGTGGTCATCTAGTCCAGCCCCCTTATTTTACAAAGGAGGAAACCCAAGTGAAGGAAAGATTCAAACCCAGGCTTCTGGACTCCAGATCCAATGCCTTCCTTCTGTTGATTATCTCACATTTTTTCTGTCTACACTATAGTTGGACTGGAAGCTCCTGGAGGGCAGGGATTGTCTTTTGCCTTTCTTTGTATCCCAAGGCTTAGCACAGTGCCTGACTCTGAGTAAATGTTTAATAAATACTTATGGACTCAACTTTTCTCTATAGTCAATCAACCAGCAAGCATTTATTAAGCACTTACTGTGTGCCAGGCACCATGCTAAGCAGCAAGGATGCAAAGAAAAGCAAAAAAATAGTCCCATCTTCAGTAACCTTCCTCCATCTCCTCTGTCTGTCTCTCCTTCTCTCTTTCTCTCTCTTCTTTTTTCTCCTCTTTCTGCTTCCTTCTCTTCCTACCCCCCCTTCCCTCTTTCTCTCTGTCTTTTCTTCTCTCCCTCTTAAGCTCTATCTCTCCCTCCTTCTCTTTCTCTCTGTCCTTTCTTCCCTTTTTCTCTTTATATATAGATGTACATATACACTCTATTTATACATATGTATACGTTTTTGTGTATGTGTATATATGGATATTGTACATACATACATTATACATATAGAATAGATATAAGGTAACCTTGCAGGGGAAAGCTCTAGCATCTGGGGGTCCAGGAAACATCCTTCCTGCAGAAGGTGATGTTTGAACTGAGGTTTGGAGGTAGCCAAGGATTCTAAGAGGGAGAAGGAAGAACTTGGATAGGAAGGACAGCTGGTGCAAAGACACACCTAATGTCATTAGTAACAATGTCAATTTGAATGACACAACTCTTTTAGTTTTCCAAACACTTTTTATTATTCAAAGTCATCCCTATCACTTAGTCTTGTGCCAACTTCATAATACCCCTTTGAGGTAGCCCCAGCTTTGTTATAGGAGGTTCTTGGTTTTAGACACAGAACATCTAATTCAGTGCAATAAACTTTTATCAAGTATATACTGTCTGTGGGTGCTTATGTCTCAAATGTTCTAGCAATGACACAACCTGCTACTCTTGAAAATGAGGAAACAGATCTTAGAGAGGTCATACCCCTTGGCCATAGTGTTACAGTCAGAGGCAGGGCTGGGATATTAGGACTCAGGACCCCTGGTCCATTTCTCCTTTCCACCACATGCCACCACCATCTTGGATGTCCAGAGGGTGATGAGTTCTAGTTGTGTAGACACTATTGCCTAGATTGATCTGGAAATCTGTGACTGTGAGCAAAAGCATGAGACAAGATGCCGAAGTGAAGGACAGGGCAGGCAAGTTTTTTATTACCTGACCAGTAGTGTTATATTGTGTATGAATGACAAGACAAACAACTGTTCCCATCAGCTGTCAATATAATATATGGCTACTAATGGGTGATGCCTGCTCCCATTGATAACAGCTGGCATTGAAAGAGTCCTAGGCAGCTGCCACTTTATCTCATTGGGGCTTTAAAACCTATGTCCATTTTACAGATGAAGTATTTGAGGCCCATGGAGGTTGAGTGACTTGCTTTGGGTCACAGAGGGGATAATTGGGACACTGAAAGAGAACATGACTGGAACTCAAGTCTTCCTGATTCCTAGACTAGTTCTCTATCCACTATGCCACACTGCCTTTCATCAAGCTTTGTGGGAAGAATCATAGACCAGCATATCAAGAGTCCCTTTGAGAATCTTTGCTCTGTACAATGTAGAAAATAATGTGCAGGGCTCATAAGCAATGCACCAAATATCCCACGAGTCAAGGGCTGCTTCTTTTTTCCTGAAGGACAGAAAGTCTCCAAGATGGCCTTCCATGGTCTCCTGGGGAAAAATGTTAGATTCAGTCTCTTGGCCATTTGCCAAACATAGAACATCCAAATATGCACAATTTCCAATTGCCATCTCTTGTTTGTTTCTTTTAAACGAGGAGGGTACGGCATAGCCACAGTGATATCTCCCAACTTAAAAGATATTTATTCTAAAAAAAGTTGTGCCGTTTCATGGTTTGGTTAGATTCTCTCTTTGCTGGATCATTCTTCCCCTTGCACCCTGATATGTGCTCATGCCGTGACCTGCCTTCTCTTCTTCCTCAACCCCCTCACACCCTCTTACTTGAGGAACTCACCAGCTCATTTAACATCTCTAAGCAGAAGATTCTAGAATACATTTTATTATATTTTATATACATGTACATATATATTTATATTAATATATAAATTATATAAATTTGTTATATAAATATATGTAATATATATCTATATAATATAAGAATATTTATTTTATATATAAATATATAAGTATACTGTTTATATAGTATACGTTATATATAGCATATTTGTTATATGCGCATATACATGTATATATGTGTGTACATACATACATACATGCATATATGTGTGTGTTGTGTGTGTGTGTATAAAACCATGAGACTAAGACTAACATTTGCCACCGAAGAGACCACTTAGAACTTTCTTGGAGAGCTTCTTCTGAATATGTATGTACATATGTATGTATGTATGTACATATATATAGGTTTATATGTATATGTATATAGATATGCACATATGGTGGGTACCACTGCCTTCCCAGAGGGTGGATTCTTCCTTCTTCCTTACTGCCAACATTCAATTAGTTTCTAAGTCTTGTTGATCTCCCCTAGTCACTATTTTTAGTATCTACTCCCTTCTCTCTCTGTAGGCTCTACCCTAGACTAGACAGTCATCAGCTCTCTCGCTTGGCCTCATAAAACAGGACTTGGTCACTAATCTCTTCCCTTTTCCTTGGAGGGACTCCATCATGACCAAAGTTAATTTGATCATATTTATTTTCCATATCCCCATTTTTAGATGACTTTCATTGCATCTTTCACATTTATGTAGGACCTTTCTCATATGCCATTGAAAATACCATTTCTAGAGGGCCTTCTATGCTTAATTCATAGAATATAGGTTTGTGGATAGTTATGTATTAGTATGTATAGGACCAGTAGTAAAGTATAATAATTTTATTATTTTTATAGCCCTAACCTGGAAGGTGTGTGTGTGTGTGTGTGTATGTGTGTGTGTGTGTGTGTGTGTGTGTAGGTAGGGATTTGTACTAGTAGGATCATAAATTTTTCCCAGGAAGGAACCTTTGAGGTCACAGAATCCAAGTGCCCCCCACCCCATTTTAATAGATGAGAAAAATGAGATCCAGACAGAGGAAAGGACTTGCCCAAGATCATAATCATAGCTAAAATTTATATAACACCTTAAGGTTTGCAAAGCACTTTACAAATATTATCTCCTTCTATCCTTAACAAGAACCCTGTTATTAATCCCCACCTTACAGGTGAAGAAACTGAGGCAGACATAGATTAAATTACCCAGTAACCAGTAGGTGTCTGAGGCTGGTCTCCCTGACTCAAAGCCTAGCATTCCCTCCATTGATTCTCCTCCCTTCCCCCACCTGCTGGGATGCTTGACTCTCTGAGGCTCCTCTCACTCTCTGTAGGTCAGAAGACTTCCTAGGTTCCAGGACACTCCCTCATTATTTCTATTCGATTTTCTTTTCACACTGTTTCAGGCACTCTGATTTGGGAGAAGTGGTTCCGGAAGGAAAGGATTCAGAGACCACACAGGCTGAACAGGAAAATACAGGTAGAGATTAAGCCCAGCCTTGGGACTGCAGGGGATCTCCACTCTTGGTCCCCTGGGATTCCTTTCCACTCTTTCCTTTCCCTTGGGGCCATCCCTCCCCAGCCACCTCCTCAGCCAGACCCTGTTCACCTCTCCCCTGGATCTCTTAATCAGCTTCCTCCCCAGAAATCTCTCCTTCTTTGAACCCAGGGGTGTCAAACTCAAATAGAAACAGGTTCCTACCAACCATGGGTTCACTTCTAAAACTGCAAATGAACATTATCTGTGTTGTTTTGGATTTTTATTTATCTTGGTAAACATTTCCTAATTACATTTTCATCTGGTTCAGGACACACTCTCATTTTGCTGGGAGAGGGAGCTTGACATCTCTGTCGCAATCCATCCTCAGTTGCCAAAAATAATCTTTCTAGAGCAGGACCTTACTGGGTCACACTCCCCTCAAGAACCTTAGGTGACTCTCACTTGCCTAGAGCACACAATACAAACTCCTAACCTTCTGGCATTTAAAGCTTTCCATAGTCTGGCTCCAAATGACCTTTCCAGACTTCTTTCACCTTGCTCCCCTTCCTGGGTTTGATGTGGTTCTGCAAATACAGTCTTCCATCTCCTGCCTCGACCTCTGCATGTGCTAGTTGCCCTGCTCCCTGCCGCCCCCTCCTGCCTCTTAGAATCCTTAGTTTCCTTCAGCATCCACTCCCAGATGCCACCACCTCCAGGAGGCCTGGCCAGATGTCCCTTCTTGCCAGTCCTTTCTCCCTCCTGTTACTACTTTATCTGTTGCACATGTTGTATCCTGCAAGTAGGATGTAATGAATTCTTGGGGGCAGAGATTATCTAGTCTTTTATCTTTGTATCTCCAGTTCGGACACTGTACCTTGTACACATCAGACACTTAATGAGTGCTGGTGGCCTTGAATTGAAAAACAAGTCCACCTTCAACCTTGCATAAAAGCTTAGGTCTATATTATCTGAGGCAGGATGGCAGGCAAGGTCAACTTTGCAGCCTGATAGAACAGAAAGAAAAAACAAAAAACCTTTACCATTAAGAATCTTTTCCACTTGGGTGAACACATTCTAATCTCTGAACTCACCCAGGAAGGTTTTTGTCTGCACAATTATTGACTTTTCATGACAATTAAGGTCAATAGAGATTCATTCAGTTTGTTCAATCAACAAATATTTATTGAGCACTAACCCTGTGGGAGGCATTGGAGTGACTGTGGAAAAAGACATGGCTCCGTACCTCATATAGGGAGGATACAACATGGCAGACAATCAGGGTGGGGGCTGGGCTTGGAGTCAGGATCGCTGGGCTCACCTCTTCCCTCAGATTCTCACTCAATGGGTAATCCTGGGTGACCTCTGGGCCTTGTTTACAAACTGAGCTAGGGTTGGACTCCGTGTTTGCCAAGTACCCTTTGACTGCTCTCTCCAGGATATAGGTCTTAGGGGTTTGTAATGAGAACCAAATGAGTTAGGAAGCCAGTCTGGTCAAACGGAAAGAAGAGAGGCTTGGAAATCAGAGGAGGTGGGTTCAAATCTTGCCTGTGATGCTTGCTATCTGTATGAATGCCCCCTTGATCAAGCCTCTCCACCTCCCTTGATGGTCTCAGTTTCCTCATCTGTAAAATAAAGGCATTGGACTAGATGACATCTGTCATCCTTTTCCTCTGTAGATCTAGAGCCTAGGCAAAGTACTTCTCAAACCTTAATGTATAGCAATTTCTTTTGTTATTATTAATTCCTCTTCCTTCTCAGAGGGAGTCAGACTAACAGAGGAGAACAATAGCTAGTTTTATTTAAAGTTTTAAGGTTTGCAAAGCATTTACAGGTAATTCATCTCATTTGAATCTCACAAAAAACCCTACAAGAGGTATTTGCTAGCATTATTATTTTAAGGATGAGGAAACTGAGGCAGAAAGAAATTAAGTGACTTGCCCAGGGTCACAGAGTTAGAATCAGTGCTCTCTCCACTGCGCCACCCAGCTGACTACTTAGATAGCCTCTAAGGTTGTTTCTAGTTCTGAATTTCTGATCTGGTGACTCTGAATCCAACATCCCATCCCCTCCATGACTCTACCTGTCCCAAGGTCCCCTTAGTTTTCTCCTGTATTGTGTCACACAAATTCGTACTGAAGGGCTCAAGTCTTATTGCCCCTGTTATGGGCATCTTAATGGGTATCCTAAGTCATAAGATCATAGATATAGAGCTGGAGGGAACCTCAGAGGTCATTTGGAACCACCCCTTTATTTTACCAATGAGGAAACTGAGATCTTCTGAGAGCGGCTAAAGGATACACAGGTCACAGAGGTAGTAAATAACAGAGATGGCATTTGGACCCAGGTCCTCTGACTCCAAATAAAGATATGGCAGACAGGATGAGAACACTCTAGGGACAGGAGCCTTAAGGAAAAACACACAAGAATGAGAAAGGGTAGAATGAGTTCTGGAAAGAATGCTTAATACCATTTAGCAGAAGCTCTCTGAAGGTGTAACCCACAGCCTGCCTTCTCCCTCTTACTGCTCCCAGAATTCCTAGGAAAGTCTGGGGACCCCTACACGAACATTATCCAAAGCACATTCGAAGATTCCTCCACTCCAGATGTGAGCCAACTCACCAGCTACTCACCTCACCCATTTTAATTTGCTTATTAGTTCATTCATTCATTCATTCATTCATTCAGTCTAGACCTTTATGAACTTCAGATGAGCAAATTTTGTAAGTACGGATTGGAGCCTGTTCAGCCTCCAGTGTACAGTCTTAGAATATTGCCTGAGGCCCTGAATGGTTCAGTGACGTCTGAGAGACACATCTTCAGCTTATGTCAGAGACAGGAATTAACCCAGCTTGGTTCACTCTCACCCATTTATAGAAGCAGATAGGATCAAGTATAAGTGAATAGCAACAGCTAGGTGGCGCTGCAGTGGATAGAGTGCCAGGCCTGGATTCAGAAAGACCTAAGTTCAAATATGGACTTACTAGCTATGTGACACCTGGGCAAGTCATTTAACCCTGTTTTCCTCACTAGTGTCTCTTGTCAAGAAACCCCAAAAGGGTCAAGGAGAGTGGGCCATGACTAAAAAATGACTCAAACAACAAGAAGAATGTCAGCTCCTGGAGGGCAGGCAGGGACTCTGTTTTAATTCTTCTGGTGGCAGGCATTAGTAGGAACTTAACAGATGCCCACTGCACTGTCAGCTGACTCCAACAGTAAAACCATGGCCAGGGATTGAGGACTTTGGGTAGAGCAGAAAGTGCTGATAAGAGAAAGCCACAGGCTGAAGGAGTATTCCTCTATCTGGAGATACATGGAGGCCCTGGATGAATCATACCTCAGCTATGGAGAAAGGAGAAGCTCATCTTTCAGATAGAAAGGTTCTTGACTTTTTTCATCCACCTATTGGCCAAGTTTCTACCAGCTACTGCTGGGCCCAGATAAGAAACATTTCTCCTTGTTCTGGTCTCTGGATCTACTCACCATTCTCTGTATCCAAGGCCAGGGTAGGTGGTAAGGGCCCTAGGCAGCCTCCCAAGATCTCAGAGATGCAGGCTTGCCTTTTTCTCGAAAATGTCCAGTGAAGGGCCACTGACTCCCTCCCAGTCACTGGTGGTTCATATGATCAGAAAAGTTTCCCTTTTACATCAAAGTCTAAATTAGCCTTTCCACAATTTGCACCTACCACCTGTTTTCTACCCTCTGGGGCAGAGGCTACTTCTAAATTACATATTTCAGGTGCATGAAGATCTTTGTCACATCCCTCTCTGAGTCTTCTCCATGGGAAACATCCCCATTTCTTTGGACCCATCCTCATTAAGCAGGAACTCAAGGCCCTTTGCCATCCTTGTTGCCCTGCTCTGAGTGGTCTCCAAATTATCCATGTTTTTCCTAAAATTCATGACCCCATCGTCCAGCTGTTTCAGTCCCATTTGCCCCGTTTGGGGTTTTCTAGGAAAAGATACTGGAGTGATTTGCTATTTCCTTCTCCATCTCATTTTACAGATGAGGAAACTGAGGTAAACAGGGTTAAGTGACTTGCCCAAGGTCACACAGCTAGTAAGTATTTGAGGTCAGATTTGAACTCAAGTCTTCCTGACTCTAGGCCTGGCCCTCTATCCACTGTGCCAACTAGATGCCCCATTACCCAAACCTGAATACAAAAAGCCAAAACAAGTTTCTCTCAATTAGGTGTGAGGGTTGGGGGTGAGATGAGATGTTTTTGCAATAATTCTGAGTAATCCTTTTTTCAATATTTACCTCTTTTTATTATTTCCAAAGGTCGCTTGTTTTAAGGGATGGTCCATATTCAGACCAATATATTACAAATATACTCTCATCACAGATGTGGGAAAGTGTCACCGATAAGAGTTCTGAGCTGAAAGTCAGCAATGACCTGTATTTGAATCCTGCCTCAGACACACTTTGGCTGTGTTACCTTGGGCACGATAGTGGACCTCTCTGAGCCTCTGTTTCCTCATTTCTGAATTGAGAACAAGGACAGTATCTATTGTTGCTATGGGAAAGGTCGTTGTGAGAATCAGATGACATATTTGAGGCAGTGCCACCCAGTGGAAAGGAGATTGATTCTAAGACAAAGGACCTGGGCTAGAATCCCACCTC
This sequence comes from Notamacropus eugenii, assembly GCF_028372415.1. Classification (NCBI taxonomy): domain Eukaryota; kingdom Metazoa; phylum Chordata; class Mammalia; order Diprotodontia; family Macropodidae; genus Notamacropus; species Notamacropus eugenii. The sequence goes on from NC_092872.1 coordinate 716,965,093, forward strand.
TGACCTTACCACCTTCATGACCTTGGGGCAAGTTGATCAACCTCCCTGGGCCTCAGCTTCCTGATCTGTAAAATGAGAGGTTGAACAGATGGCCTTTGGGATCCCCTTTACATCTATGAATCGATGTAGAGGGGAGCCTGGATTCATTTTGGTTTGCCCCCAGTTAATACAATGCAACCCAAGGAGAACTTACTAAGCACCTACTATGTTCCAGGTGCTCTGTATGTGAAGCCCTGGGGGCGGGACACGAGGACAAAAATGAATGTGCTTCTAAATGAACTTCTGTTCAACCTTGTAGGTCCAGTGGGTCAAGGGAGCAATAAATCACGCAGAAATTAATTTTAAGAAAAGTTTCCTGGAATGGTCATGTAAAAGGGACCTTCTATTTTAACTAAATTGTTAAAGGGTTTTTCTCAGCTTAACTCTGACATGTGTATGCTTGTCACCAAAAGCTGATAATCATCACTTGGTCAGTTAACAGGCATTTATTAAGCTGCCTACTGGGCTGGGGATATAAAGAAAGGCTAAGACCAGTCCATCAGTAACCATTTATTAAGCACCTACTGTGTGCCAGGTACTGGGCTAAGTGCCAGGGATCCAAAGAAAGGCAGAAAGTGCCTGCCCTCAAGGAGCTCCCCATCTAATGGGGGACACAACCTGCAAACAACTATCTACTCATAAGCTACGTAACAAGATAAACTGGGAATCAGACAGGAGAAATCAAAAGGAATCAGAAAAAGCTTCCCAGAGAAGGTAGGACTTTAGCTGGGACTTGAAGCCAGAAGGTGGAGATAAGGAGGAAGAGCATTCCACATAGGAGGGACAGCAGATGGTGCCCAGTGTCAGGTCTGAGGAACAACCACGGGGCCAATATCCCTGGATGGAAAAGTACCTTTAGGGAATAAGGTGTAAGATGACTGGAAAAATGGAAAGGAGTTGGGTTATGAAGGGCTTTGAATGCCAGACAGAGCCTGTATGTGTTTCTGGAGGTAATGGGGAGCCACTGAAGTTTAGGAACCACCTAGATTTTAGGAAAATCACTTTGGGAGCTGAATGGAAGATGGATTGGAGTGAGGAGACACTAGAAACAAGCAGGAGCCCCTCAACCCAAGGTGGGCTGTTTCAATAAGCTAGGCATAAGGTGATGAGGATCTCCATCAGGCAGGTGGGAGTGGCAGAGGACAGAAGGAGGCATATTATAAAGGTAAAATCAACAGGCCTTAGCAAAGGCTTGGAGATGAGGGGCAAGAGTGCGAGGAGTCAAGGATGATACCTATCTTGGAAGCCTAAGTTGACTGGGAGGCTGGTGGAAGGGGGAAGGGTTTAGGGGTAAAGATAATGAGATCAGTTTTGGACATGGTGAGTTTAAGCTGTCTCCTGGACATCTAGTGTGCGTCATCTGAAAGGCAGTTGGAGGTGTGATACTGGACATCAGCAGAGAGATTGGACCGGAAAGGTAGATTTGAGAATTGTCAGCATAAAGATGATAATTGAGTGAAACAGTATAAAAGGAGAAGAGAAGAAGGCCCAGGACAGAGCCCTGAAGGATATCCATAATATAATGGAAAAACATTAAAAGGTGGGTGTTCTCTCCCCTATCCACAAATCAGTTTGTGTTTATTTCGTACTGTAAGAGGGTGTGACCTGGCTAAAGATTCAGCAGTGAAGACTGAAAAGGAGTGGTCAGATAGATAGGAGGAGAACCCAGAAAGAGCAGTGCCCCCCAAAATCTAGAGACAAGAGCTTACACTCTTGAGGAGATGGGGTAGACATATGAGATACAACATGGTGCCAAATAAGTAAATATATTTAGTGGGGAGGAAGGAGGAAGAGAAGATTTCCCAGTGCCAAGGTGGTGTTGCCTGGGTTGAGCCTGAAGGATTCTGAGAGGAGCAAGCACATTCCAGGCACCAGAGACAGTTCTGGGAATTCTCCAAAGCAGTAGGTAGAAGGCTGGGTTCAGGCACCAGGTGGAACCGTACACGTCCCAAAGCTCATGAGTAAGGAGAAATGAAACTCAGAAAGGAAGTTGGGGTTTTCAGTGTCCAGCTGAGACAATTCTACGGTTCTTCCTTAGAGGCCATAATGAGCCATTGACTGATTTTGAGCAGAGCAGTGAGTTTGCCACACCTGTGGCTTAGGAAGATGGTTAAGGCAGCTAGCAATAGAGGACGATCAAGTCAAAGACCTGGGAATGTTTAGCCTAAAGATGACCGTGAGGTTGGGGGGTATGTGGATAATTGAAGACCTGTTATATTAGACCTGTTATCCTTGGCTGAGGTTAGGCTGAGGGTAACTAGAACCTATGAGTGAAAGTTGCTGAGAGACAAATTTCTGCTCCATGGAAGGAAAAAAGCTTAACCATTATCAATGAATACTTGGTTGTTACAAGAGCTGCATGGCGTAGCAGACAGAGGGGCTGGTCTCAGAGCCAAGATCTGGGTTCAAATGCTGTCTCTGACGTGTGATCCTGGGCAAATCCCTTAATCCCTCTTACTCTGCTCAGGCGATTCTGACTATGAGCTGTAGCTGAGCTGCTGATGATCAAAGTGGGTCAAAGGTGTTTCCATAGCTTGAGAGTCCCAAAGGAGGACATCACAGGTCTAAGTGACAGCCTTTACCTACCTCTGGGGGGAAAATTCCAAAAGTGGAATGTGCTTCCTTGGGAGGAGTATTGTATTTCTCTTTTATTAATTAATCAATTCATTTAATTAATTAACTAATTAATTCATTCATACATTCGTTTGTTTGTTTTCTTCAAGAGAAAGCTAGAGGCCTCTAGCCAGATACAGTGAAACTGGTTTCATTAGATTGTGATCTTGAGCTCCGGGATTTTTTTTTGCCCTTTTTTAAAAAAATCCCCAGCATGGAGGTACTACATTCCTGGTCATATAGGCCCTTAATAAATGCTTGTTGCTGACTTGATTTGGCTACGAAACATGCCCTCTCAGGTCCTTTCCTATTCTGTAACTGATGTACCCTGGGCATCAGATTCTAGAAGCCATGCAAGTGCCCATCACTCCTGCCCTGGTTCTTTGCTTGCCTGTGACACCCCCAAGACCCATCAGTTAGCAGAGCAGCAGCCACTCTCTCTCTCTGTTGTCCTTCTGCCGTGCTCTAGATCCCAAATCCCATCCCACGGGTGTGAAGGGGCTGATGAAATGAGGCCAACTCATCTGACACCACTGAGAGAAGCTGGTTCCTGGAGCTCAGATACAGCCAGGATACCTAACCTTTGTGGGGGAAATGAAGAGGAATTCAGACTGAGAAGGGATTTTCCCTGCCAGCAGGACCCATCCCCTAACCTTTTGCTGCTAAGGACCTGCTTTAGAGTTCTCAGAAAGGCAGAAAGTCATCCTGCTCCAAAGACCAGTCTAGCTGAGTTCACCCATCCACCCCCAGGCTGGCTGCAAGCTGATGAATTATTTAGCCTTAGAAATGCCGGAAGCCTGTCTCTTTCTGTCAGGGTCATGTCACTCACTGACATACATGCCCCATGCCCCGGGACAGGCTTCCCCAAATAGATCCACAAGGACTCAAGAAAGTCCCAACTCTGAAAAAATCCATCAGCAAGTGCACAATAAGCAATTCCTGTGTGCCTCGAGACCGAGATTCTGAGCGGTCCCAGGCCTCTCTGTGCTTTCTTTGTCTTGGAGGGAAATAAAATATAAATAGGTCAGAGTAAATGGAAGGTAACCTTATCTGATTAACAGAGGAAACCATGACCCCCGGAGCAGGGGGGAGGGGAGAGGAGCATGACTTCCCAGTCACTTCCTTCAGTCGGTCAGTAGCTGTTTACTAAGCCCCTGCTATGTACTAGACGCTGTCCTAAGTGCTGGTTATACAATCTTAAGGATGATTATTGTTTCTCCCTCTCTCTCATCATTTACTAGCTGTGACCCTGGGCAAGTCACTTAGCCCTGTTTCTTCATCTGCTTCTCTGTATACTTATTTTATCCTCAAGTAGAAAGTAGTCATCTCCAGTGCAGTGACTATTTTTCAACTTGTCTTTGCCTCCTAGCCAGCAGATAGTACACAGCACGTGTTTCCTAACTACTTACTGAAACTGGTTTGATTATGGAGGCCCCCTCACTCAGATCAGGATAGAGCACAGAGCTGGGACTCAGCAGCTTTGCCTTAGTCCAAGTGCTGTCTCCTTTCTGGCCTCTGCCTGCTGGCCATTTCTTCCTCGACTCTCCATGAGCTTCCAATTTCCCATCTGGAACCTAGGCGCCCAGCAAGACTGTCAAGTCAGTCAAGTTAGACTCCATAGCACTGCCAGGTGGCTCCCAGTTCCTTGGCCTCTGGCCTTGGACACCTCACAGTCTCCATCTTCTCTCCTGCTCCACCCCCAGCTCCTTTGGGTAATGTAGTGATTCTCTCCTTTGATGTTTTAGACGTCTATCTAGCCAGGAGAATGTCCAGCAGATTATCAGGAGCAGGGACTCCACAGAGATGGTCCTAGAACTCATTGTTCCACGTGCATTTCAGCATTTCCATCAGATTTGCTACCTCCCCTACCCGGAGCAGGCAGTTCCCAGAAGAGGATCTCACCACTACCCTTTTGCCCCCAGGGCCTCTTGGCCTAGTTCTCTTTGCTTCACCCTCAGAATGGTTTCTAGCCTGCACACCCATCATCTCCAGCCCTGAGGCTGCTTCTGACTCCCTTAAGTAGGTCCTGGAAATGACTGATGGCTGGGGCTTCCTGTGGCCTCAGGTATACCCACATATCCTTTGATTTCCTTGACTGTGTGGCCCCACAGCCTCCAGGCCTCTGACTCTGGTCATAGTGAGCAGTCACAATACTGTAAAGTGGTGGTGGGAGAACCCCAGCTAGAAAATCGCAGGTCCTTGTAGTAGGCTGTAAACCCCTTGAGGGCAGGGACTTTGTGATTTGTGTCACTTGTAAATATAAAGGAAAACATCTGGCACAGGGGGTTTACATATATATTTAGAACAGGAATTGTTTTGTACCTCAGAGTCAGATTGATTGGACTCAAGTTCATCTCTAGAGGGAGAAAGGAAGAGGGAGGAGAGAGAAGGAGGAGAGAGGGGAAGGGGGAAAGAAGAGAGGGGAGGGTAAGAAGGTAGGGGGAGATAGAAAGGAAGAAGGAGGAGAGAGTAGGAGGAGAAAGGAGAGAAGAAAGGGAGGAGACAGGAGGGAAGAGGAAAGAGGAAGGAGAAAAGAGGGAAGAGAGAGGATGGAGGAGAGGGAGAAAGGGATTCTGATAGGGGAGAGTCTCTCTCTGATGGGGGAGAGTTGCTGACAAGCTAGACTATGCTCCGAGGACCCTGACACTGCACACTGCTGACCCTGGGAGTTGGAGATGTTAACAAGGGGAATGGAACTACTTGGTGGTACCAGGGTGGAGACTGACAAAGGGAGGCAGTGTGGTACAATGGACAGACCAATTAATTTGGAGTCCAGACTGCAGCTTTGCCAGTTACTGCCAATGTGAGACCTTGGACAAGTTTTAACCTCAGTTTCTTCCTCTGCAAAACAAGGACAGGTGGTTCCATGCAGGAGAAGGGCACTAGCTCTGGAACCAGAGGCCTGGGCTCACCATGCTTACTGCCTGTGATTTGGGGTCCTCCCTAAGCCTAAGTTTTCTTCTCTGTGAAATAATGGGATTGGACTGGAAGTCCTTGGAGGAAGTTCAGATCATGTCCTGTCCCTCCTCCTCAAGAAGCTTCCATGGCTCCCTGTTGTTTCTAGGATGAAAATGCAAAGTCTTTTTTCTGGCATTTAAAGCCATTTACAATTTTCCTTCCAGCCTCCATACATATCACTCCCTTTTGAGGGCTCTGACTATAGTCTAGTCAGACTGACTGGCTTGCCTTTTGTTTTATATGACATTCCATCCCCTGCCTGAAAGCCTTGGCCCAGGCTATCCATCACCCCCAGAATGTCTTCCCTGCTCATAGAATTTCTAGCTTCCTTTCAAGGCCAAGCTCATACACGCAGATACACACAGACACACACACGCACACACATATCCTCTAGCAGGCCTTTCTTGGTTCACCAACCTCCCACTTCAGCACTAAGTATATTTAATTCAATTCAGCAAACATTTAGCAGGTAACTCCTGTGTGCAGGACACTTTAGAGACACAGAAAGAAAAAAAACAGTCCCTGTCCTCAGTTCCCTAGTACATATTTACAAAGCACCTACTTTGTTTGAGACACAACAGATTTCTCATTTGATCCTCAGCAATCCTGTAGAACCTATGACTATTTCCATTTTACAGCTGAAGTCACTGAGGCAGAATAAGGTCTGACGCCATATTTGAATTCAGGTCTTCTGACACTGCCCTTGGGAAGATAAACAAAATAAAACATTTTGGAAGGGGATGTGGAAACACAACAACGTAACACATGTATGATACAAGATCCTAATTATTAGGTTCCTACTGCAAGCAGGGCACTGTCTAGGCACCAGGAGAAAACATAGAAAAGACACGAGGCCAACACAGAGTACTGTCTCACTCACACACCCATCCTCTGTGTGCGTCTCTCTGTCTCTGTCTCTGTCTCTCTCCTTTGGAACCCTCAACATTTTAAGGAAATGTAGGTGAATTTTCAGAACTAGGGAGAACTGTTCATGGGGAAGAAGAAGGTGTGTGTACACCCGGTACTCCCTGCCTCAAGGAGATCTTGATAAGGGAGGCCCCCTTCTCCCCAGCCTGCCAAAGTCAAGGTCAGGCTGCCCTGAAGCAGAAGAGGGCTGACCTCCGCCCAGCCACAGAACTTGAAGTAAACAAGCGGGTTGGAGCTGGCCTTATAAATCCTGCTTCAGGAGGAAGAGCATGATTAGGAAGGAGAAAAGGGAAATCCGTAAGTCTGGGCCATTCACTGACTTGCCAGAAGGGATGTAAAATAAGATTATTATGGGATATTTTGCCTGACCTTTAGCAGGAGGGTGAATGTGTTTTTATGCTTATTTACAAACACTCAAGAAGAGGGCTTCTCCCATGGATGGGGGAGAGGGTGCACAGTATGCTTCTTCACATTTGTCTTAACTATGGAAAATAGAAATGCAGTTTGTTTTCAAGGAAAAAACAGAAAGATGGGATACAATATGTATCTGGCTTTTAAAAAAAACCTTTGGCGATCAAACACTGTAATCTCCTGCATCTCTGTCATCGGGAGCTTTCTAGGAATTTTTTCACCCTGGGCAAAAACTGTTGGGGGTGGGGCATGGGGAGAGAAGTAGGTGTGGTCAGCCTGCCCTCTTCCCAACCTACAACCGTCAGGCTTGGGAAAGATGGCACAACCCAAGGACTCCAGGGATGGTGGGGGAGGAGGAGAGGGGGTGCAATTTCCCCCCATCCCCATACATAGTAACATTAGAACCGCCCCCCCTCCCCCAAGAGGCCTGGGACCACTTAGAATCCCCTAGGCACACAGTAATTGTTCAATGGACACTCACTGGTGGGTTTTTTCAGAGCTGGGTGTTTCTGAGTCCTTCCAGGTCTGTTTGGGGAAGCCTGGGGCTCGTGGGCATGTGCGTCAGTGAAGCTAGTAAGAGGAATACAGGATGCCAGGGGAAAGAAATGTGCCCTCCCAGGGAGGCAGAGCCATGTTGTCCGGCCCCTCCCCCCATCTCAGCCTAGCCTGGCTCATCCCATGTAAATTGTGGCTCTGCTGGAACCCGGGAGCCAAGGCTCATTCTCATTCCGGTGTTCATCTTGCTGGGGGGCTGACTCTTGAAGTTTCCTTCTCTCTTTGAAGTCTTTCCCAACAGGGAGGCTTCCTCATTTGGTGCCTTTTCATTGGTTCCTTTTGGGTCAGGTCAGATCCTTTTGTTAGAATATCTCAGAAGAGAGGAAATGACCCAAATAACTGGGATGATGGGCTTTGCCCTAGGACAGGCCCATGCTCAGATGCCTGCAGCTGAGTCTTGGGACCAAATGAGATAACCTGTGGAAACCTTAAAGCTTCTGTCCTGTTATTCCTGTTATCCCAGAACCACAGAATGTAGGAACCTTAGAGGTTATGTAGACCAGCACTTTCGTTTTTACAGATGAGGAAACTGAGGTCCAGAGAAATTAGGGGACTTTTCCAAGGTCACACCAGTACTGTCATGTTAGCCAAAACTATCTACCCTTCACTTTGCCCTTGCTTTTTCACAGATGGAACAGAAGAAACCCAGGAGAACGGACAGCCGATTGTGTCTGACTTCCTCACAGGTACTGTGTTCTTTCTTTCCATTTCTACCCACCTACGCTTCTCCCTAATCATTCCCTACCTATTCCTTCCTCAGTTAGGAGTTGCTTGGTCCAGTGGACAACACACAGGATCTGGAATCAGAGAAATCAGAGGTTTAAATCCTGACTTACTGCCTGTGGAACCTGGGACAAATCATTTTCGATTGGTTATTAAGGCTTTGGAATAGATGGCCTTTAAGGTACCTCTTTGCTCTAACCTAGGATCCTGTGATTCTGTTGGCCAGTTAACTTCCTCATTTGTAAAATAAATAAATTGGACTAGATAGCTGGGGAGGTTCTGTGTAGCTCTCCATCTGTGATCTATGATAAATTAGACTGGGGTGGGAACCTGTGACATTAAGGCTACACATGGTCTTTTGACTTAAGGATTTGTCCTGTAAAATTTGGATTCAGTTAAGTTGCTGCACTTAAGGACCTAGAAGTTCACATGTGGTCATATGGCTGCAGGTCCCCACCCAGGAATTGGATCATTCATTCACAAGCATCTACTGCTCTACACAGTTAGGGGACTAGTTTGGTCTCAAAATCTTCCTTGTAACTAAGACCCTGAAGACCCTCCTGGTAGGGCAGAGATTCCGTATAACGGTGAGTAGCTCTACTTCATGGTGGAATCACTGCCTACCTGGGTTGGGAAATGGGAAACCTGTGTTCTAATGCTCTGCCAGTCAGTGGCTTAACCCCTTCAAGGCTTGGTCCTCCTCCTCACCCTTTCCCTCTGTGACAGGCAGGATAACCCCTGCTCCTTTTCCAGAGTAGGCACATCTCTCCTGTCCTCTTTGCTCTTTGGAACTTAAGGAGCAGGGGCAGGAGAGGTAGCCCCGTGGAGGGATGTTTGTGCTGCTTTAAGAAGATAGGCAAATTGCCTGCAAGATAATATGCAAATAAGCTTGGTGATAACGGGAAAGATTTGGGGGAAAAAAGACCTCAGTTTTCTTGTCTGTAAAAGGCAATGATGACTTCTGAAGTTCCTATCCAGCTCCAGATTAATGAGTCTCTGATGGTGATTTTATATTTTCCTGGGTAACTAATACCCCGAGAGGTCCAATAATTGCAGTGTTGGTTTATTCTGCTGGGGAATATTGGGAGGTTTGCACAAATACAAATTAAGTTAGCAGTTTGAAGAGGGAGGGTGTTTGAACACAACAGAAGCTAAGAATTGGTGACAAATTTGCCAAGTGATTGTCCTGGACTTGGAGTAATCAGAGATTTTCCTACTTTCCTTAAAGAGGAAAAAAAAAAGCCCACATTAGAACCAGTAGCAAAGGGGAAAGAAATGATTGAGACACAAGCAGTGGAAAAAATGATGGACTTGAAATCAGGACCTGGGTTGGAATCATGGTTCATCACTACTTGGGTGACCTTGGGCAAATCACTCTATGGGCCTCAATTTCCCTGCCTAAAATTAGGGGCAATGGGAGGAGAAAGGATAATGGCTTGTTCATTGAAAACAGATTTAAAAAAAAACAAATCAGGGCATTAGACTTGATAGCCTCTAAGATCCCTTCTAGTTCTGAATCTAACTCAGTGAGAAGATAGTAGAATGAATCAGACCCTCTCATTCACAGCAAGGACCCCCACAGACCCTCACTCACATAGAGGTGTGTGTGCAGTGCTTAGTCTGGCTTTGGGAGATATAGGACCCAGGCATCATAAGGCCAAGTCTGAGACTTTCCTCTATCATCAGCCCATTGGTATGTGAAGCATAGCAGGTTAGCACTGATTTTTCCCTTTTTTTTTTCCTACAGAGGAAAGGAGCAGGCTTCATGAAACAATGTCACTCCTAGGATTGGAGACATACTGCAACAGGAAACTCAGCCTCCAGGATGCCCGGCAGATCAGTTTTGACAGTATGAAGAACTGGGCACCCCAGGTACCCACTGATTTGCCTTGGAGCTTCCTGCGAAAACTGTTGGCTCTCAACTCAGAAGTCAGGAATACCACCCTGCTATCGGACTTGCCCCAGGATGACAGGACAGGTGAGAAGGAAACACAGGTGGATGAGCAAGAAATATACTGGGGTACCTCTGAGGACATTTATTCTCTCACTGAACTGGTGACAACCCCCGATGTGCCACTGAATCCACTGGACCTCCTCTGTGCGCTTCTCCTTTGCTCAGACAGTTTCCTACAGCAAGAGTTGCTGGTCAAGATGTCTCTTTGCCAGTTTGCCCTCCCTGTAGTCCTGCCCGACTCAGAGAGTCAAAACCACACCTTCCTGCTGTGGGCCCTTCGGGGGGTGATGAGGACATGGTGGTGGCAATCCCCAGGGGGGTCCAGGACTTCAAGAGAGGAGAGTTTGGTGCTCACAAGGGTCCCAATCATCTCCTTTGCCCGCATGGACATCAGCAGCCACTCCAAATCTCACCTCCTCAATGCCGTCATGAGCCCCTCTCACCATCAGCCTCACGACTACTTCTGCCACCGGGAAATGCCCTCAGCGGCCAATGCCCGAGAGATCTCAGACGGCTTGGTTGAGATGTCCTGGTACTCTCCAGGCAGCAGCAGCAAAGAGAACTCAGACCTCTTCCCAGAACCCGTCGCCTTTGCCAACCTGAGGGGCGAGATTGGAAGTCACTGGCAGCAGTTTAAGCTTTTGACAGAGACGTCGTCGGCTGTTTTCATATTAACCGACAACATTGGCCAAAAGGAATATGAGCTGCTGTGCTCTCTGAGCGGCTCGACCACTCGGTATTACCTCATCCTTAGTCCGTACCGGGGCAAACGCAATGCCAACCTGAGGTTCCTGAATAAATTGGTCTCCGTCCTTCAAATCGACTACTCTCACGTCCTGGTGAAGGTCAGCAGCACGGACAGCAAACGCCTTGTCAAGAGGCTACAGACCATTGTGGTAAATGTCATCAAATCAGCAAATAGGAAGGTATCGCTGGAAGACATGGCTGAAACCGCTCGGACCCTGGGGCTCAAGGTGGATGAGGACTGTGAAGAATGCCAAAAGGCAAGGGAGCGGGTGGAGAAGATCACCCAGGACATCCAGGACGTGGAGCTGTATAAAAGGGAAAAGCTCCGATTACAGGGGGACCCATGGAGAAACATCGCTCAGGTGGAGAAAGAGCTTTGCCGGCTGCAGAGGGCTGGGGACTCTTCTCCAGAGAAGTACAAGTCAGAGCTCAGGCAGCGACTGCTGGCCCTAAGGATGCACCAGAATCGCTATGAGCCAGGCTGGGGCATGCAGGAGTTTATCAAGGGAATCGCCAACCCTTCCCTGGTGGAGAAGCAATACTTCCTGGGGTGGATGAAGCTGAAGCTGGAGGAGATGGCCAGAAAGAGCCGGCGGCAGCTCCCAGAGGCCCTTGCCACCCTGGGACCAAAGCATAGCCGGCCCTTAGAGCTCAGCGAGCAACTCTGGCCCACTTCCTTGGGAGTGGAGCACTTTTTGAGGGAGATGGGGCAGTTTTACGAAGCTGAATGCTACCTTGTGGAGGCAGGGAAGATGGCAGAGAGCCAGAAGCGATTCACGCACTTTGTTGGCCTGGCCTCTGAGCTGGTCCTGAGTGGCTTTCCTCTGGAACTGATGGATCGAGGAACCTGCTGCGTTCCCTTGCGATGGGTGACGGGCATCCTGAGGGAGCTTCATGCCCGGCTGGAAGGCAGGCCCCGACTGCTAGTGCTCTCGGTGCTGGGAGCAGAGGGCACAGGGAAGTCTACTCTACTCAACACTATGTTTGGGCTCCAGTTTGCAACCAGCAGAAGTTACAAACCCCATGGCACTTTCATGCAGCTCATTTCGGTGACAGAGGATTTTCGCCAGGACCTGGGCTGTGACTTCATTCTGGTGATTGACTCCGGGGGCTTGACAGGTGGGGTTGCAGCTGCCAGGGGGGAGAGGTATGAGCTGGAAGTATCTCTGGCTACTCTTGCTATGGGGCTCAGCAATATCACTGTGGTCAGCATGGCTGAAACCAAGGACACCCCTCTGGCTGCCCTCCATGCCTTTCTGAAGCTTGAAAAGTTGGGGCATGTTCCCAACTGTCAGCTTGTGTCCCAGGACCTCAGTGATGGGCCAGTCCCCAGACCCATCCTGAGAGACAGGAAACAGCTGTTGGAACAACTGAATGACCTAAGCAAAGCAGTAGCTGAGCTGGAGAAGCAAGATGAGGAGCGTACGCTTTCAGAGACGGTCTTGTGTGACCCTGAGAAGCACATTTGGCACATCCCTTGCTTATGGCATGGAGTGCCCCCCATGGCTCCTGTGAGCTCGGGCTACTGTGAGGCCGTCTTTGAGTTAAAGAGATGTCTTCTCGAAAATATCAGAAATGGAGGCTGTCATCAACACAGAGACATTGTACACCTGGTAGAGCTGGTGGGGCGGCTGTGAAGGCAGAAACCCCTAGAAGCAAGAAGTGTTGACCAAGCTGCTAGGAGGGAGCTCTCCTCAAGGGGAATGATGAGTGACGCTTGTGGTCCTGGAGGAACAGCAGCTGATGTCTGAGTCATTTGAGGTGAGAAAGACGGAGGAAAGAACAGATCAGAAGGTTTACATCCTCCTAGGACCCTGGTTCAAAGAACAAATCCATCAAACCAGCTTCTGCATTGACAAGCCCAGGGAGAGAGAGAGAGAGCAAGAACTTTTATCAGGAATACAGAAAGCCCCCAGTGTCGCTGATCTGAGAACCCTGAAGGGCCTAGGAAGGAAACACCCAAGCAGTGATTTTAGTCTCTGCCTTGGTGCCATTCAAGGCTGCTCCCAGGTTGGCAGGCGCTTTGTAAAGCCTACCCTTCTCCATTCTGTCTACTAGTGGAAGTGTTGGTCCTCACTCAGGATAGCCCTGCCTGTCCTATATGACTTCGAATGCCCAGGATGGGAGTGGGAGGGTAGAGGAAATTGTGCAGAGAGAGCCCAGCATCCCCTCTCCTCAGGGGAGGGCCATTCTCTTGTCTGGCCAAGGGGTTCAGCATGAATGATGTCCATGGCTAGAATGAACAGGATTGACACTTTCCTGACGCTGACATTTCTGCCAAGGGCCCAAGGGGTACAAAGCACTTTATTTATTGACTTCTCTGCTAATAATGAGTGATAACAGGCAGGTTCTTCTTGTTTGTGCCTTAATTTTCCTATGTCTCCTAACTGAGAACCCGAATGTCCACCTGATGTGTTAGGAGGATGAATGAGAGTGTGTCTGTAAACTTGGAATACCTCAGAAAGTCACCATAAAAATGTCACACCTCACTGATTTCTTGATAGCCAGGAGTCATTCTTTCCCCCAGGATGTCCATGGGTTACTCATGCTGCAGGAAGGGTTGCAAATGACTGGGGGGTATGGGTGGGGGCACTTTGGGCAGCTGAGAACTCTGGAGAAAAAGGAAATGGGACAAAAATACCGAGACATCTTGGGCAAGACATGGGTAAAATTCTGTTAATGTTTGTAAAAGGGACTCATCAGAGGGTAAAGGAAATACTTTTCCACTTGATTCAACACAGGCATTAATTCAGATTTGGCCTCTGAAGTACCATTCAGCCCTAAATCTATGACTGTGGGTGCACAGAAAAAGGTAGCATAGTTGAGAAGACCAGCCGTGGATTCAGGAATGAATGAATGAATGAATGAATGAATGAATGAATGAATGAGTGAATGAATGAGTGAGTGAGTGAATAAATAAAAGAGCTCTTATTAAGCCTTTTCTATATGCCAAGAGCTCAAGAATAGAAAAATCAAGACGGTCCCTGCTCTCCCATTGGGTTCAGGTCCTACCTTTGACCTGAACTGGCTCTGTGACCCTGAGTAAATCACCTGATGTCTCAGTGCCCCCACTTATATTTAAGAATATAAGTGAATATAAGTGCACTGTTGGATTTAATCAAGTGATAAATGCCTGCTGTGTGCCAGGTATTGTGATGAAGATACAAAAACAAAAATGAAACAGTCTCTGACCTCAAGTTACTTCTACCTGGGGGGGAACCCAACACATACACACAGAGAAATCAGTACAAATGCAAAGGGAGCCTGCATCCACTTTGGGATTGCCCTACACAAAGGCTGGACACTCCCACGAATGGGTCTAGGGAAGAGAGATGTATTTAATGGATTTGTAACTTCAACTGGGCAAGGGTGGGAAGGGGGCGTTTCCTCCCCTTGTGAAAGCTGTATTTCCTCCATACCCACTCATTTGAGTCTGATGCGAGTCCGTTAGTCCTTCATGGACGTAGCAGAAGCCTTCTTCGATTCTTTTCATAGTCTGTCACTATTAAAGTACTGACTACATGCCAGGCACTATGCTGAGTTCTCAGGTTGGTCCCAAGTTGCGTTGTACATATTTTCCCTCTGGTTAGTTGTAATTTTGGTTCTTCCAAAATCATATTAACATGATAGCATTATAAGGGGAATACCAGTATGAAAGAAATAGATTTCCACCACACTCAGTAGTTTGGGATCATGGTAAAAACATAGCCATTTCACAAATGCCAACCCAGCCCAATCTCTTCCTGCTACTCAATTCTAGGGCCAGTCAAAATATACATATTGGCGGACTTCCTTCAAAAAGCATCTACTAAGCACCTACTATGCATCATTTCACTGGGCACTAGAAATACAAAGACAAAGAAAGAAACAGCCCCTGCCTACAGGGAACTTACATTCTACTGAAAGGAAACAGCATGTACACAGATTAAGTCAATGCCAAAAGTATATCAAGTAAATACAAAATAATTTCCAGAGGGGAGGGTAGTGAGAAAGCACCAAGTGAGGAAATTAGGAAAAGTCTCTTAGAGGAGTTGGTCAAGAAGGAAAACAGGGATTCCAGAAGGAGGGAAAGTATCCAAGGCACGGGGAACAAACTGTACAATGACATGGAGTCAGGGTATGGCATGTCATGTACAGCCAGAATATCAGCTGCATGAAGGCAAGTCATATGAGACCAGACTGGAAAGCTCAGCTGAAGCCAGGCTCCAAAGAGGTTTAAAAGCAGGCAGATGAATTTGTATTCTATCCTAGCGGGATCATACATTCCACCAGCTGGCTGACCCACCTCCTTGTCATGACCTGGATGCTCTACTTAGATGTCCACTTTCCAGCCTGAGTTCTTTCTTCACAGCTGGAATTCAGAGACTGTGCAGTGTCCTAGGGCTCCACCCCAGGAATTAGTCCAATTCATCCCCTGCAAACAGAAGTGTTTATATTCCATCTTTAATGCAATTGGCTGAGATGAAAAGGGCACAGGATATTGTGTTCCATTGTGTCTTGTCATTTTATTGATTTTTTTTTAAGCATTTGAGTCAGTGGAACCAAATACAGCCTGAAGTTCTCAAACAATGAGTCTATGGCACATTCTGTAGAATTAAATGGGAATCAGTGACATATTTGATTACAGAGATAACTTTGTTCAGTGATCCGCTAAATACTGACACCAGCTAATGTGTACAAACAGAGAGAGAGATCCGTGGTGGTAGAGTTAGAGGCAGCAGGACTTTTCAAAGACAACTAATCCAACCCCCTCATTTTACAGATAGGGAAACTGAGGCCCAAAGAGGGGCAGTGATTTGCCCAAGGCCACACAATGAACAGAAGATGCAGATTTAGAAACCAGGTCTTCTGACATCAAGAACTTTTCCTACTGTTCTATGATGCCTCATTTAAGGGAACCGCCATTGGCATGGAAGATATCCCAAGCAAAGAGCAAACGATGAAGGATTTCCCAGTTATGGTAAATTTCTCCAAATACTCCTATTTTCTGGGAAAGGTAAAAGGATGGAGTAATATATGGGCACTGAAATCTAATAATTTATCTGAGAATACATTCAGAACCTGAAATTCCCACAGTCATATAAAATACATACTCAAAATTTAAAAAAAAATACAAAACCAAAAAGGCAACCCTGTTCCTGAGTTTGCTGCCTCCTTCACATGTTACTGGTTCTCACTCAGGCTTCCCTGCCTGCCTGTCAGTTACTTGGCTATCTTCACTGCCCGAGTACCTAAATAACCCAAACACTTGGAGACCTGGCATCTCAACAATCCCAACAATTAGACAAACATTAGGCTGTGATTAGTTCTAAGTGGAGTGACTTGGTTAGTATAGCAGATTTCACTTGTCACCATGTCATTTTTCATTGGTAGGGGTGGGGGTTGCCAGCTAATCTCATCAAGTAACCTTCTATTGCTACCTCAAAGTTATGTTATCACAGGACCCTAGATTGAAGGCTGGAGAAAGCATTTGAGGCTGTCTAGTCTAATGCTCTCATCTTCCAGATGAGGAAGGGAGCGCCAAATGAGTTTACATGCCCTGCCCCCAAGGTCACAAATTGGGAAAATGGCAGAAATGAGCTCTTTGAATTTCAAGTCCACTGTACCCAACCACACATTTGAGGTTTCATTTTCCCTTCCTAGTCTGATTATCCAACACTACCTTGCTTTCTGGCCTCTGGACAGCTACTTTAGCCAGGAAAGCTTCCTTGTTTTCACTATGGACTCAGGCCTACCTACATTTCATGAGCTCATCTGGCCACTGTAGGAAACAATACATAAAGGAATCCTAGCTCAGTCAGTTAGGAGCTTGGTATTGAGCTCCTCTCACTGCTAGTGGTCTGAACCTGCTATCCAGATTCATTGTAAGGATTCTGACCCCTTCCTGCTAGGATAAATGGCCCAGTAGACAGAAAACTAGGCCTAAGGTGAGGGAGACCTGAGTTCAAATCCAACTTCTGACACTTATTAGCTGTGTGACCCTAGGAAAGTCACCTAATCCTCATTTGCCTCAGTTTCCTCTTCTGTAAAATGATGATAATAGTGCTTAACTCCCAGGGTTATAGTGAAGATGAATGAGATAATAATTATAAAGTATAAAGCCTGGCTCACAATAGGCACTATAGAAATGTTAGCTATTATTATAATACATTATTATGTAATATGTAATATATTACATAATAAAATATTGTAATAAATATTATTAATATAATTATTCTTTTCCCCTTCCTGGGTTGTGTTGCATTTGGTTCTACTGATTAGTGTTGGATTATATAAACTCAAGGCTGCTGCTGGGGCTTAGAAGGCACTGATCATTAAGTGTCTGACATCAAAGCTATGAGAATCCTCTCCCAACTCCCACCTACTGTGGCAAGCTGGGGCTCCACTCACAGTCTAAGGGTAGCCTTGATGGAACAGGAGTGTCCAGGGAGTCTACACTCCACTCTCAGAGTTGGGGGCTTTTCTGAGCTTCCATCTGTTGGTTATAACAAGGGAGGTCTTGGGCCACAGTGGCTCCAATAGCTGCCTAAGGAGCCTTACTGCCTCTTGAGCAGGAACTGCTGAGGCTTGTCTGCTTGAGCTGGGCCCTGGATGACGAGTCTCCCTGAATTTAAAAGGCTTTTCTGGTTTGTGATTAGGATCCCTCATTGTCACCATCCTCCAGTGCTGATACCTTCTCTGGGCAGCATTGTCTAGAAATGAATTCCTTCCCTCCCAGCTGTCATTGTTCTCTGAGGGTTAGATCAAATCTCTCGACCCTCAAAGTGCCTTGGTCTCTGCTGCCTGGCTAGCTGCTCTTCTAGCTTCCCAGCTGCCTCTGCCCTGGGGAATCTGCTTAATCTTCCATGCCTTGACCTCCAGAACTGGTGCCTGGCTCTAAGTATTGGCACCTGCCTTGTGGACTGTCACCAGGCCTTAGAGCCATAGTGACTATTGATGTGCAGGCCTAACCCTAAAAGACAGTGTGGTGTAGAAGGCAGAGCACAGGACCTAGCATCAGGAACACCTGAGTTCAAATAGCATTTCTTATATTGACTAGCGGTGTGACCCTTTAACATCTCTGAGCCTTGGTTTCCTCATCTGTAAAATGAGGGGCTTGAACTAGATCCCCTCAAAGGTTGCTTCCAGCTTGAAACCTGATCCTATGATTCCATCCCTCCCAAGCCAACCCTCCTTGCTTTTTTTCCCCCTTCAGTTCCCTTGACCCTCCTTCTTTTCCTGATCCATAAACCACTGGCAACCAGCACTGATAGCACAGTGACCCATTATCTCAGAGCTCGGCCCAGCCCTCCTGGATCTCATCCTCCATGATCTACTAATCAAACACTGCCCTGCATCTGGATCTCTGGATCCAAGAGTTGATAAAGGGCCTCCATTCTCCATCTTCTTGTCATTGGGTTCCTTTGTCCTTATCTGAGCCGAAGAGTCTAAGATGAGCTGTCCAAAAGTAGAGTGGACCTCCCTCCCCTCTTTGGAGTTCTACAGGAAGGAGCTGAAGCCCCTTTTGGATGTATTTTAATGGCGTTGTGATTCAGTCCTTTTTCAGTTGTGTCCAACTCTTTGTGACCCTGTTTCGAGTTTTCTTGGCAGAGATACTGAAGTCATTTGGTATTCTATTTCATTCTCCAGCCCATTTGACAGATGAGGAAACTGAAGCACACAGGATTAAGTGATGTTCCCAGGGATACCAAGCTAGTAAGTGTCTAAGGCTGGATTTGAACTCAGATGAGTCTTCCTGAATCTAGGACCGGAACTCTGTGCACTATGGCACCACCTAGGTGCCCATTATATGGGCATTCCTTTCCTATACAGGTTGGACAAGATGGCAGCTGAGATCCCTTCCCTCTACACTCTACAATTCTGTGATATCTTCTAATTTAGCTCCCTTCCTGTCACCTGGAGCTGGGCCATCGCTAGTCTTCTTGACTCATTTCTTACCACCAGACACCGATGATTCTGGAGGACAGGGTGAGGCTGGTGACTTTTCACAGCCTTGCCTCACTTAAATCCAATTCACTTGCAAGTCAAGGCATCTCCTTCCTGATACCATTGGTCCTCTTCGAGAATGAAGGATACACAACAACAATGTCACTTGGACCATGGAACCTTCCTATATCATCTGTGTTTCCAGAAATCCAGAAACCTAGACCCCTGCTCTGAAAGGCATGTTTCTTACCCTCCTTCAAAGCCAGAAGGGCTCCCCGAACTCCAGGGGCCAAGAATACCCACCATCCCTAGATCTGAAAAAAACTACCCTGAAACAATGGAAGCCCAGTGTGACTTCTGAAGGACATCAGAAACCTTCCTCTAAGGACTTCCCCAAGTTCCAGAAACCTTCACTTATCGGCCCCCCTCATATTTGGTAAGCCTCCACTATTTTTAGCTGTCTCCTCTCAGTCTTTGGAGCTGGGTCCTCCGCAGCTACTTGAACCCCTGAAGCTAACCTCCACTCTCGAAAACCTGTTTTGACTGCTGATGGTTTGTCTAGGAAAACTCTTCTCCCTGGGTCCCAGAAAAGAGTTTCTGATACTTGTGAACTCTACAAACCTGTGATTGCTTAAACTTGAGCTCACTGTATTCTCTCAGGTATAGAAGTTTTCTTCTTAGCAGCGAGGAGGCACCATGGGTAGATTGCTGGACTTCAGTCAGGAGGAGTTGAGTTCAAGTCCTACCTCAGACACTTGCTAACTGTGTGACCCTGTATAACAAGCCTTTTAACCCCTACCTGCCTCAGTTTCCTAGTCTGTAAATGGCAACAATAAAAACTCTTAGGTCTCAGGGTTGTTGTGAGGGTCAGAGAAGATCACATAGGGAAAGTATTTTACAAACTTTAAACAGTCATAGACGTGCCGGGTAGTATCCCTATGATTGCCATGGAAACTCCCAAATCTGCCCCTCTTTCTCTTAGGACACAGAAATCTCCCCAGTTTCTTCACCAGCATTATAAGAAATTATTTTTATGTCTCTGAAACCTCCAGGTACTGTCTGGTTTGTTCCAAGACCCAGAATCTTTCCCCAAACTTCAACTGGTTCCCCTGATCCACTAGGACTGGTTCCAGCTTCTCCACCTGAGCCTTGGAAGAAGTTCACAACTGAAGGAAAAAAATCCTGAAAACCTGTCCTGGCCTCTAAATGTCGGTTCTCTAAGTGTCTAGGAAGTTGGCCCAGCCAGCTCTCCTTAATGTGGCAAATGAGCTATTATCTTATCTGATGTTCGCAACAACCCTGAGTGGTGGGTGCTATTATTATCCCCATTTTACAGGTGAGGAAACTGAGGCAGGCAGAAGTTATGTGACTTGTCCAGGATCACACAGCTACCAAGTGTTTGAGGCAGGATTTGAACTCAGGTCATTCTGACTCCAAGTTCAGTGCTCTATCCACTGTCCCATCTAGCAGCCTGTCTTATTATTATTACCATGTTATAGATGAGGAAGTTAAGTGACTTTTCTAGGGTCACACAGCTAGCAAGTATCTGAGGCAGGATTTGAATTCAGGTCTTCCAGGCTCCAGGTCCAGAGCTCCTTGCTGTGTAACTTCAGTGTTTTCTCTACTGTACCAGAGGATGGGTCACCCCCTCCTCCCACTCAGGTTAACCTATTGTCTGACTTCCTCCCCATCTTTCCTCCTGCTTCTCTTCAGGCTCTGAGCTGACTGTTCCTTGGGGACCCTCTCCTTGACCCTCTCCTTTTCTACTTCTTCAGCAGGAAGCACACAAAGGGTTTCCTGTTGGAGGCCTCAGTTTCAAGGCCACCTTGCCCCTGGTGGGTTGGTCTATTTCTGTTCCCATCATGAACTTTCCTTTCGGTTGCTGCTTTTGCCTTGTCTCCTTGTTTCTGTGTATTTTCAGCACAGAACAGAAATGGGGGAACTCTGAAGAATGATGAGGGAGGAAGGGCAAGTATAATGGGGTGATTCATCTTGGGACACAGCTGAGGGGCTGAGACAGATGGTAATACCCAAGTCAGAGGACAGTGAGGGCATAGACCTGAGCCAGATAATAAGAAGGCAGCTGGTGTACCTTGGATCAGATGGGCCTCTACATGATAGTGAGTGGGGCAATGGAGAGGGCAGCTGGGACTGACAGAGGCAGTGAGCTGTAGAACCTATCGCATTGGAGTCCTGGACTCTCTCCTCTTGTATCTCTGCTGTGGTGAGTGTGTTTGTGAGGTGTATTCAGAGATGACTGCATAGTGCAAAAGGGAACATGTATACACAGGGGCACACCCCCAAATTGGAAGTGTCAAGTCTGTGTTCTGTGCCAGCTTACCTGAAATGTACCTGCTGAGTTGACTTCAGAGAAAGGCAGCCTGGGAGCAGGTACTGACTAGCTTCACCTGGCACCAGTAGGTGCCTAAGGCCCAGAAAGAAGGCACCACAAGGGACCAAACCTTTCCTTTCCCCTGGCCCAGCCCACCAAATGCCTTGTGCCCATCAGGCATGGGACACCTCCTCCTAGTTACATGCTAGCCCCTTATCCCCATCCCCATGGGAAGTAATCCAGAATGCTGCTGTTCACCTTTGTAGACCCCACTATCCTCTTCCTTATAGTTGTGGGTTAGGGTCAGTCTATGGATTGCATGAGCAGGGAGATAGCAACTATAATCCTTTGGCAAGTAAGATGGTAGACCAGCGGACTTTACGCTGTCATGGTTTACTAAGGTCTATTGAATCTGATGTTCTGGGGGATCAGGAGAAACTTCATGTAGGAAGTGATGCTTGAGCTAAGCTTTGAAAGAACTAAGGATTCTAAAAGACAGACCTGAGGAGGAAAGAGGAAAATCAATCTTAATGTCCCTGATTCAGTGTGACCCTAGGAATCTACCTTAATATTTCTACAATTCAGATTTATTCTCTCTAAAATACAGAAATCAATTGTCAAGAAAGCCATAGAATCAGAGATTTTTAGAGCTGAGAGGAACTTTCAAGGTCACATAGCCTGACTCTCTCATAGCACATGGTACAACAACAGAAAAGAATGCCAGACTTCGTCAGGAGAACTGACTAAGTTCCAATCCTGCCTCTCCCAGAGCTATTTATTTTATCCTTTCTAGGCCCTAGTCTCTTCATTTTACAAAGGAGAAGAGTGGATGAGATGACATCTAAGGCCCCTTCTACCTCTAAAATTGTGTGATCTCATCTATGACTGTGTGATCCTATCTATGATTGTTTGATCCTATCCTAAACTGAAACCCACAAAGGTCAAGTGATTTGCCCAAAGTCACATAGCTAGGAAATGTCAAAGTCAAGATTTGAACTTGGGTCATTGGATGCCAAATCCATTGATTTTTCCACTGATCCATTCACTGTCAATACCTGAATTATCATGGTTGAAACTGAAAGTCTTACAATGAAATGAATGAACAAAAAGGTCATGAAGAATTCCTGCCCCCTGTTTCCCTGAGGTCAGCTTCCATGGGACATCAGCAAGTGAACAGATATCATGTTTCAGGCTCTAATAGACCCTGGAAGAGTCCTCTGTCCCAGTACATAGTACCACTTTTTCCATACTACAAAAATTCCCCAGGACGATGGGAAAATCCCAGATCTACTCTTCAATTTCAAATGCAGGTGGCCCCAGAGAAAACTGGACCACAGGCACTGGTCATCTTGGCTGTATCCATAGCTACAGGGAAATCCCAGAACTGACCTAGTTTCTCAGACGTTCATCAGAATTAGAGTTTGACAATCAATGAATAAGATCACAATAAACTTTGTCAAAGGTGACAGGAAACTCTTGAGGTTGGAGTCAGGAAAACTTGAGTCACAGGAGCTGGGTTCAGATTTTAACTCTGTTTCTGACCTATATAAACTTGAGTAAGCCTTTCTGGATTTTAGTTCCTTATCTAGAAAATGAAGGGGTTCAATGAGATGACCTCTAAGCCTCCCTCTTCCAACTCCAAGTCTTATGCTCCTGGGTTCAAGTCCCTTCCACTTATTAGCTGTATTCTAGGATTTATTTGTGAAGGATAGAGGAATTTCCCTTACTGAGACCACTGAATTCATAGATTTTTCTTGTGTCTATATACTTCACATGGGGTTTTGTTTGGAGCTTTGTTGAGAAGAGTCTGTTGTATCCAAAAAAATAAAATAAAATAAAAGTAGTTATAGCCACCAGATGGAGATGTCTGGCAGGGTTTGGCTGAGACACAGAAAATTCAGCCTCTACTCTCATCTCCTTGGAAATGTGCTCGTCATTACTGACCATGTGTGACCACACCTATTTTTTTCTCCCTTGGGTGGCTATGTGGTTAGTCACCCCCATCCTCAACTCTCCCCCTGCAGGGTACAGGGAAAAAAGGTAGGTGGAGGAAGGGAGGTGTGGAGACAAGTGTTCCAACAGCCCCAGTCTTAAAACAGAAAGCAAAAGATGATTCTTTAACTTGTTTTCAAAGGAGGAAGGTGAACCTAATTTAGCTCTGCTTTCAGGAAGTTTATCAAAATTAGAAATCAAAATCATTGAAATCCTCAGTACTTTGCTCTGGGCCTCCGGCAAGGGAAAATTCAAACATTCTGGCTGGAGGTTTAAATCTCTGTCCTGTATCCCATGTAGTTTCATCTATTCATTCATTCCTCCATTGCAATTTGTCTGCAGAGAAGCAACCAAGAATATACACAAATCAAAATATGTCAGATTTTATAATGAGTTGGCCTTCAAAAATACTTCTTTAAATAGTAAGACTTTAAAAGAGAGAAAATTCTGGGTTATACATCTGTCTTCTTTGTCAGAAAGGAAGAAAAATGGCTTCTGTGACAGCCTGAATTTGTAGCCACGGAAAAGTTCACCAGTGCTAGGATCCTACCTAGTCAATCAGTCACAAACATTTATTAAGCACCAACTATGTGCCAGGAACTGTTATAAGCATGGTAGATACAAAGAAAGGCAAAAGACAGTCCCTGCCCTCACAACCTGATGGTGGAGACAATAAGCCCATAGCTATATGGAAACAAGCTATGGATGTGACAAATGGGAAATAATTAAAAGACGGAACGTGCTAGAATTAAGCCGGATTGGGAGAGGCTTCCTGTAGAAGATGGGACTTGAAGGAAGCCAGGAGGCAGAAATGAGGAGGAGAGCATCCCAGGCAGGGGTGAAATCCAGAGAAAACTCCCAAAGCCCACAGAGATGGAATATCTTGTGGGTATAACAGCAAGGAGGCCAGCAGCACTGAGTTGAAGAATACATGGGTAAGGATAAGGTAAAAGAGGGTGATAATCTCCCCATTTACACATCAGGAGACTGAGGCTCAAGGACTTTCTCAAGGTTATATAACTGGGAAGTGGTGAAAGGAAGCATTCATTCATTTTTCATTTATTCAACAAGCAGTTATTAAGAGCTTACCAAGGGCCAGGCCCTGTGCTGGCTGCAGGAGACACAAAGATAAAACAATGAAATTATTCCTGCCCTCAGGAAGCTTCCTCTCTACCTGGTCTCCTACACGAAGTCTGGTAAGTTTTCTACTATCCCACACATAGGGTGAGGGGGAAGGTAAATGGTATAAAATGGTTTAGGTGTAAAAAACATCACTCAAGGAGGAAGATGAAGACAGAAAGGAATCTGAGGTGTGAGTAAGGGCTAAGAAAAGCCCAGGGAATGACTAGGGAGGACCAGAATTCTAAACTGGAAAAAAAAAAAAAAGACAACTGGGAGGATTTTTCTGGAGAACATCCAATGTTGGGGAAAAAAAGAATAACAATATTGCAGATTAGATTTTCTTCCTTGCTAGGCTGCGAGGTGGTACAGTGGATAGAGCACTGGGTCAGGAGTCAGGAAGACCTGAGTTCAAATCTGCCCTCAGTCCTTTGCTAGCTATATGACCTTGGACAAATCTCTTAACTGAGGCTGTCTGCCTCACTTTCCTCTACTGTAAAATGAGTATAATAACAACACCAACCTTCCAGGGTTGTTGTGAGGGTCAAATGAGATATTTTGTAAAGCACTTAGCTTTGCACATAGTAGGTGCCCCTAGTGCCCATAGCCTGGCACATACTAGGTACTTAATAAAACCTGATGGCCCAGCTGAAGAGTCAGGAGAGTGACTAGTCCCAGGACCAATTCTGTCTGAATTTCCATCAAAAAAGATGAAAGATAACAATAATGCCCACAGTGGACAAGTCATTATGCAAAAGGTAGAGTGGGAGATCCAAAGTCAGGCTAGGCTCTTCTTCCTGATCTCAAATCCAGCCTCAGACACTAGCTGTGTGACCCTGGGCAAATCACTTCACCCTGTTTGCCTCAGTTTCCTCATCTGTAAAATGAACTGGAGTAGGAAATGGCGAACCGCCCCAGTATCTTTGCCAAGAAAACCCTAAATGGGGTCACTATCAAACAACAACCATTTCCTAAAGGAATACCACATAGAAAAAAAAATCAGCAAATGTGGTCACTTTTCTTACAGTGCCTTTTGCTAAATGCTTGAGATAAAAGTGTCTGGTTTTCTTCATTTTTTCCTCTTCCTATAGTAATTCTTGTGGGTTAATAATGGTAGCTTACACCAATTTTGTAGGTGGTAGGACCTCATAGAATCAGAGGATTTTAGCTAGAAGCAATCTTTCTTTTTTTAATAGATGAGGGAAGCCAAGGTCCAGGAGGGTGGTCACCTCCCTAAGTCAGTTAGTAGAAAAACTGGGCCAGCCCCCAAGTGCCCTGGGCTCCAAGCTTAGTGTTCTGGTTTCTACTCTAGAGTGGCCAGCAGGTGGAGCAGGTGGAGCAAAATCTGGCTGGGCCGTGGCTTTTTCCTTTTTTTTTTTTTTTTTAAACGTCCTCTTTCCCTATAAGAAAGGACAAAGGAAATTACTTCCAGAGAATGCTTTTCTCTTTACCGGGGCCTAGAGCAGTACTTTCTCTTTGCCACTTCCTCTGTCCAGCTTTTTCTCGAAAGGAGAGATTTGCCTAAAATGCCCATGGTATAGAACTCCAGGCTCTAATGACAATAGCTCACTGACTACGGCCTTGTGTCGTGTGCATGAGTCTTTCCTGTCAGTTTAGGAGCTTGTAAATGATTAATAAAATCATAACTATAAGATCTCATCTTTAGCTTGTGGAATCCCCTGCGAGGGGGGAACCCTGCTATCAAAAGCTAGATATGTAGCATGGTACCTGTCACATTGTAACCTCTTAATAAATCTTGTCTGTGTGTTTCCAGCTAGCCATTGACATCCTCCATTTTTGCCTTTCTCAGCTTGAAATTAACAAACAGATATGTAGCACAAAGTTGTTATAATCAATTATAGAAATTAATTAAATTGTAAATTATCTCAGACAACACTCAGAAGTAAATGAATAAATAGCTGGCTTTTTGTAGGCAGATATAAGGCAAAATGGGAAGGAGCAGGATTGAAGCCTTTCCCGTCATTCCTCAGTACTTAAAGGGGACAGCAACTTCAATCTGAATTCTTTGTTCATTGAGTAGAGGTCAGGCCTGAAAAATGTCCTCAAGGGCCTCAATCAAGCCATCTTACAGGCCCTACAGGCCCTTCCCCTGCTGCTCCAACACAGACCTGCTGCGCTGAAGCCTGCCCCTCCCCCTTTAAAACCTACTCCAACCCCAGTCTCCCTTTGGAATTGGAAGAACACTGTCTCTCCTGTGATGAGGTTAGGGGTGCTGGGAACCCCAAAATACTGACACGCTGGGTCCTGCTCAAACGAATTCGATTCAAGCCTTCTTAAAGCCAAAGAAAACAAAGTTTATTAAAGATTCGCCACCTTGGGTTGACTCTTAAGGAGCCTAGGCATTTGTAACACTTGTATTCACAAGTGGGCCAGACACAATCCCAGCTAGACAGAGTCTGAGCTGAATTGAATCTGAGTGCCTTCATGGAGGCAAGATGGACCTTAAATACAGAAAAGACTGTAGGAGGGATCTGGCGGAAGGTGGTCTGGTAGTCTAGGGTGATGGGAGGAAGAGTTTAGGGAGGGTCTTGAGGTCCAAAAAGGGATGACTGGTCAAGGGTTGGAAACAGCTGGAGGCAATCAGGAGATATCAGACAATGAAGGGCTTGAGTGGGAAACAGGTGGGGCAATCCAGAGATCTTATTGGGTGGTATGGGAATGAATACAGATCTTGATGGGAGTGGTTAGCAGCCTAAGGAATGGGGTGGGGAGTGCCACAGAGACCAGAGCACTGGGATAACGAAAAACCCATGGGCTTCCAGAGACTGACAGAACTAATGGGAAGATTAGATTTGTAAGAAAGGCCAGATTAAGTGGGAAGATTCAAGGGGAACTCACTTTCAGAGTCTGAACCCCATCATCCTGGACTACAGACTCCAGCATTCCAGCCTCTCAACATCCCACTCTAATCTAAGGGGAAATCAGTCTGATCTCAGGAAAACAAACATCCAAATGCCCAGTTCCACTAGGAATCTCCCCACCTGGTTTGGGTTGCTCCAACATTGCTCCTGCAGAAGGGGCTTACCATTCTGGAACAACCAGGAGGGAGGGGTGGAAAAGGAGATTCATGGAATGCTGAGAGAACGGGAAGGAACTTGAGACATCATCTTCCCTCTGTCCAGTGACCTTCATCATTTTTAACATTCCTGCTGGCTCTAAAGCCCATGCTCCTATGATCTAGAACCCCAATTCTACACCAACCCCCTGAAGCCTAGAAAGGAAGAATCAATGGCTAAAAGGGGCATCATTATTAATTGACAGCCCCTAGTCCAGCGTTCATCCCTGGAGGCTGCTCCTCATTTGTAAAATGGGCCACATGAATATTTACATTACCCACATCAGTAGGCTGTAGAGAAAGCGCCTTATTAACCTTTGTTTTTATTCAGTGGTTCAATCTTGTCTGACTCTTTGTGACCTTGTCCATGGGGTTTTCTTGGCAATGACATCAGAGTTGTTTTCCATTTCCTTCTCCAGTGTGTCCTCATTTTACCGATAAGGAACTGAGGCAAACAGAGGTGAAGTGACTTGCCCGGGGTCACTCATACAGCTGGTCTGTGTCTCAGATCTTCCTAACTCCAGACCTGTAGTTCTACCCACCAAGCCATCGAGTTGTCCTTATAAGTCTTAAAGTAGCATAAAAAAGTGAGTTATAATCATCATCAATTACCATTATTCTCATCTCTATAAGAGACAGAAAATCATAATAGATAGAGAGCCAGGAAGACCCGGTTCCAGACTCTTACACCTCTAGGCTGGATCACTGGTGGTAACTCTTTGTGCCTACAAGTTTCAGAGAAGGATCCAGCCTGAGGAAAGTGACTCAAGGTTTGAAGTATGAGTGGGTGGGTGGGATGTCCTGCTTGGCTTGGTAGGGAAAGGAATTCAGTAATACCCTGTGTTAGTCCTTTGTTGCCAAAGAAGACCATGCCGTCACAGAAATGATGACATGACTTGCACTTGACTTTGTTTTGAGTGAGGGAGGGCTGTGCAGGTCACCAGCCTCACCTCTCCTCCAGAGCCATCTGAATCCAGTGATCAGATATTCATCAGGATGACTGGAGATGGCCCAGGATGAGGCAATTGGGATTAAGTGACTTGCCCAAGGTCACACAGCTAGTGAGTGTCGAGTGTCTGAGGTGAGATTTAAACTCAGGTACTCCAGACTCCTGCACTAGTGCTCTGTCCACTGTACCACCTAGCTGACCTGCTCTGGCAGAGACAGCACAGTGAGCAAATTCCAGATACTCAAATTAATGGAGCAGGAGACCTCTGACCCAGTCACAGGGAGGGACAGTGAAGGGGGGAGGGCTTCTCTGGCCAATGACTATTAGAGGCAGTTAGGGCTTTGAAAACCCCAAAGCTCTGGGCCAATGGGAAACATTAGAAAGTAGCCTTCTTAAGAATAAGCGGAGGCTGTTCTATTTTGATGATGATGATGACGCCAACAGCTAGCATTGTAAGGTTTACAAAATACTTCACAATTACTATCTCATTAGATCCTTATAAGCACCCTGGGAGATGGGTGCTGCAATTTCACGGATGAGGAAACTGAGGCGGGCAGCTGGATTTGAACTTGGGTCTCCCTAGCGCCTAGCTGGCTGCTACATTGTATCCCAGGCACTAGCACATACATAAAGGGGAGTTATTTAGAGGTTATCTCCTGAGTCATAGATTTAGAGCTGAAGACTTTGCAGTCGAACTCAAGAAAATCGAAGGAGGAACTGGTTGGGATGTGGCTAGGGTGAGATTTGAACTCAGTACTTCTAGCTGTTGAGGTCTGAAGGGTGCTGGGGACCCTGAAATATTGACACGCTGGGTCCTGCTTGAGAAGACTCAAGCCTTCTTAAAGTGAAAGAAAAACAAAGTTTATTAAAGATTCACCATATTGGGTTGGCTCTTAAGGAGCCTAAGCATTTGTAATGCTTGTATTCACAAGTGGGTCAGATAGAATCTTAGACAGAGTGTGAGCTGGATTGAATCTAAGCACCTTCATGGAGGCAAGATGGACCTTAAACACAGGAAAGACTGTAGGAGGGATCTGGGGGTGGTCTGGTAGACTAGAGTGATGGGAGGAGGGGTTTAGGGAGGGTCTTGTCGAGAAGTCCAAGGAGGACCTCAGTGGGACTAGGGTGACTGTCAAGGGGTGGAAACAGCTGGAGGCAATCAGGAGCTGTCAGGCAATGGAGGGCTTGGATAGGAAGCAGGTGGGGCAATCCAGGGGTAACAGACCATGGAGGGACAGGCAAGGTTAAGGGTAACGGATTTGAACATGAAAGATCAGATTAAGTGGAAAGATTCTGGAGGACCTAGCAACAAATTTGAGTATGAAAGGTCAGGTGGGGAGATTCAAGAGGAGTTCAGGGAGGTTCCCGGAGTCTGAACCCCATCATATCCAGGGCTACATCTATCTCTTCCATAAAGTAAAACAAAGCAGTATATAAAATGATAGCTATTATTACGGTCTGGGCATGGGGAGGGGCTCCGCCATTACGTAATCATTAATCTCTTCCCTCTGGAGAAAATAAAAGCCACGCCATCTCCCCCATCCTCTTGCCCAGCTGGCTCCAAGACTTGAAACATTTCTCCCTTTGGACTCCAGAAGATAGAATGACCCACCTCTATTTCCCCCCCCCCCATTCTGTCGCAATTGGTCTCGCCCGCCCGTGGCCTCTCGCTGACTCTAGACTATACCTCCCTCTTCCAAAGATGGGGGGAACGTTCCACTAAGCTCTAAGTGTACGAGGCTTCAGGCTATTGTAGTCGTCCCTCTCAGCAAGCTACCCCTTCTTTTTAGGGTTTTCTCCTACTTAAAATGTTGCCTGTTCCTTGCCAGCCCCGCTCCGGGAGCGGTAGCTCCTTCCCACAGGGTTGATTCTTCCCCATCCACTTGGTATAGCCCCACCGTCCTCGCTTCCAGCGCCCCCGCCTTCGGAAGCCCGAACCAAGATGGCGGCGCCCTTGTGCTGCGCCCGGTTCGGCCTGCGGGTGAGTGGGGCGGTGCGAGGGGCGCGTAGTCTCTCGTGTCCTGCTCTTCCTTTTTCTCCTTTCTTTCCACCCCAGACGGCCGTCGCTGGGCTCCCAGAACTGCCGTCCACCTGCCGTGGCGTCCACACCACCGCAGTTTGTTGTAAGGTGAGGCGAGGGGGGAGGGGACTGTGGCGGCGGGTAGAAGAGGGGGCGGGCCCCTTGGGGGTATCGCGGGAAGAGGGCGGGGATCATCCTGCACCTTAGCAGAGGCGGGGCGTGTGTTCCGTGGGAGGGGGGAGTGCCCACGCGGGAAGGAGCGCGAGTGGGGGCGGGGTACGGAGGCTCCGTTCGTGACCTCGATCCTCTCCGCAGAACCGAGCGGCCCGGGTCCGAGTGGGCAAGGGGGACAAGCCGGTGACGTACGAGCAAGCGCACCCCCCGCACTACATCGCCCACCGCAAGGGCTGGCTGTCCCTGCACACGAGTAAGTGGGGCCCCCATCTCCCCTTCCACGGCCTCCGCGTGGGGGACTCCCCAGGGCGGGGTGTAAGGCCGGCCTCTCCCGCTGCCCCCCCCCCAGGCGGGGCAGAGCCTGGGCAGCGGGGGGCAAACCCCCCCAGGGGGTCCGTGGGGCCGGGGGCGCGGGAGGGTGCTCAGGGCCCTGCGTCCTCAGGTAACCTGGACGGAGAGGAGGGGGCGGCGGAGAGGACGGTGGAGGACGTGTTCATCCGCAAGTTCCTGTACGGCACCTTCCCGGGCTGCCTGGCCGAAGAGGTGGTCATCAAGCGCCGGGCCAACCAGCTGGTCATCTGCATGCTGGTGCTGCAGCGCCTGCAGCCCTCCAAGCTCTACTTCCTGGTGGGCTACAGCGAGGCGCTGCTGTCCGCCCTCTACAAGTGCCCGGTGCGGCTTTGCCTGCAGACCGTGCCCAGGAAGCCGGTCTACAAGTACATCTAGGCCCCCCGTGCAGGGTGGGCACCCCCCGTGGCTGTGCTGGGGAAAGCCCCCCGCGCAGGGTGGGCATCCCTCCGTGGCTGTGCTGGGGAAAGCCCCCCGTGCAGGGTGGGCACCCCTCCGTGGCTGTGCTGGGGAAAGCCCCCCGTGCAGGGTGGGCACCCCTCCGTGGCTGTGCTGGAGAAAGCCCCCGCGCAGGGTGGGCATCCCTCCGTGGCTGTGCTGGAGAAAGCCCCCCACGCAGGGTGGGCACCCCTCCGTGGCTGTGCTGGAGAAAGCCCCCGTGCAGGGTGGGCACCCCTCCGTGGCTGTGCTGGAGAAAGCCCCCACGCAGGGTGGGCATCCCTCCGTGGCTGTGCTGGAGAAAGCCCCCCGCGGGACCCGGAGGGCAGCGTGGGGCATCGCGTGTATAATAAAAGCTTTTGTTTCTGGGACGTCCTTGTGTTAAAGGGAAATTAAAGGGAAAAAACTGGTCCTTTTAGGTGAGTGGGAACGAATGAATCAAGGGGTTCCGTTAGCCACTTGCTATGTTCTAAGCATTGATGGTACAGAGAAGGGAAGACCCTGCAGAAGGGCCGGTGGTCCCGAGGGTGGTCCTGATGCGATGCAGGCATACGGCCATGCCGGGCCTGGGGTGTGGAGACCACAAAGAAGGGGCAGATGCGGAGGGTCCGCCCTGGGCGGGGCCTCTCCCCAAGGAGCTTTGATCGATGGTTAAACGTTTCAAAAAAGATAGGTTTTGGATGGTAACCCCTTGAGGCCTCAGTGGATAACAAGCCGGCATACATCCTTAGACTGAGATTTGGACAGGAGAGGGGCAGCCCATCCCCACCTTTTATTTAACAAATGAAGAAACTGAGGTCCCAGACAAGCATTAGTAGCTGAGCCAGAGCCTTCTTTCCACTACATTGTATGTTCCAGCTTAGAGTACACTGAGTTTTTCCTCCATCTCTCTGCACTCCCACCTCCCTCTCTTTTCCTTAGTCTACCCTGCCTTGTGTTGTTTTATCCCATGTCTGTTTTGGGCTGAGTGAAGGTGAGATGAAGGAGGACATGGTTCCTTTCCATGCTCCCAGCATGCCAAATAAGTGTCCTCTCCCCTTTAACTGTCCATAATTAGAATATTCTTTAGTTGGGAGGAAATGGAGTGAGATGCCACTTTTCCTGCCAGGATGGAAGCCACAATAGTCATTAGGGAAGGGGTCAGTCACTTCATCAGTCATTCCCTAAACTGCTGGATCCAGTGTCGTCATTCCCTCTAGAGAGGCGTGGGTGTGGGCCGGCGGATGGAGGACTGACTTTGGAGACCGGAGTGGAATTGAAGTCCAGGTTGTGCTGCTTCACTCCCTGTGTGTGCATGGACAAAGTGTTTCCTTTCTCTGGGTCTCAGTTTCCCCCGTCTACAAGGTGAGAGAGTTGGCTATGTGACCTCTTGGGTCCCTTTCAGTCCTAAATTTGTGGCTGTAATCTTGGGAAAGTCAGTAACATTTGTGTTATTATTTTGGTAGGTGATCACTTTATGGATTTTATTTTCCAGAAATTTTTTAACAAATGTGAGCTGATGAATATCCTTTGCCCAACTTAGGTGTGTGGTATGCCTTGTTTTTGTCTAGTGTCCATCTACTTTGCAGTGAATCACATGGAAGGATTTGGGGTTGATTCAGAGAGGGAAATGCCCAGTGTGGTAACCATTAGAAAAGTCTGAGGCATATAAAGGTTAATCAATCTGCCAAGGGCATCAGGAATAGGATTTGAACTCAGGCGTATGCTACCTCTTAATGGGTAATAGATGTATCTCTTCAGAAAAAGGAAAAAGCCCAAGCAGGGCAGGGAGATGACATCAGCTGTCACTAATCCCAGATTGAGGAACCAGTCTCTCTTCCCCTCAGAGATTACCCATGGCTACTTTATCAAAATAAAACTCCAGGCTCTGGGGCTGGTCTTCCTACAATGACCTTTACGCTATGCAGCTGGGCTGTCCATGTATAGTCAGGAAGACTTACTTCATTGTGATTAGCCTGAGATTGAACAGCCAGGGACTTAACTTGTAGCTAAAGGAAAGTCCCAAGGCCTTCCCTGGATAGTAAACTTGAAGGCAAAGCATCTTTGCTCAAATGGAAAGTAAGAGAAAGCTGACATTTGCTATGCTGCATCTTATCGGGCACCAATGTGCCTGTGTTTCCCTGCAGGGGGCAGCCTAAACCAGGGTACTGTTCCAATAGCTCCCCACATGGAAGGGGCACCAGATACATGGGTACCAGCTAACCATAGAGAGTCATAGAATCATAGATTTAGAAATGGAAAAGCCCTTAAAAGTCAGCTTCAGGGGTCCCCTGTTGCCCCTGCTCTTTGCTGTTTAAAGCCTATTTTTACAAGCTGATTTTACATTATTCCCTTCCATCCTTGGCATTCCTGACAGAGTGGCCCATTTGCTATTCCCCTGAATCTCCCAGCTGTGTACCTTTGCTTGGAATGCCCTCTCCTCACTCAAGTCTCTTGGAAACTCGTTTACTAGGCCAGGCTTCCTTCTACAAGAGGGCTTTTCTGATTCTCCAAGTCATTAGTGCCAATTGGACCTGCCCCCACCTACCAAAGTTACTCTGTATTTATTTACCTATGTGTATGTTTTCCACTTCCCCGGATTTTGTAAGCTCTTTGAAGGAAGGGACTAACTCCTTTTTGTCTCTGTATCCCCAATGCCTAACACTTAACCAATCGCCTAAGAAAATACTGGTTGAATTGAATCTAATTCAGTTCCCTAATTTTACAGATGAGGAAACTGAGTCCTTGAGAGGGTCAGTGACTCTTGGACAGTCATATACCTAATCAATTTCAGAAGTGGGTTCCAAACCCAGAGAGCTTGTAACGCCCAAGTCCAGCTCTGAACAACAGCTCTGCCCACTAAGGGATGGGCATGGTGCCCACTGACTGGTAGCAGCAGCTCTATGGAAACAGAAAGAACCAGGAGGCTTTAAAGAGCTGTTTTGAGCTTTTCCTATAGTTGTGTCATTTCTGTTCTGGCATATGCTCAACTCTGGCACCCTGCTGTATTTACCCTCTCTTGGATTGGTTGGGATGAACAGTATTTTCCTCTCCTCTTGCTGCAGGCTGACGTTCTTGTTCCTACTCTTTTTTCCAGAATTTGTTTTTCTAGTTCTAGAATCCTAGAGCTAAAAGGGACCCATTAATATTGGGGGGGAAAATACCTATGTCCAATGGTTCCTACTTCCTCATCGTCCATTCTCCCTAACTCATTGCAATCTCATTTCCATCTCTACCACTCTAGTAAAACTGTACTCAAAGAAATCCCCAAGGACTTCCTAATGGACACATCATAATGGTCTTTTCCCCCTAGTTTTCATTCTTTTGGACCCCTCTTCAACCTTCAGCACTGTTGGCCATCTTCTCCTGGAGACTCCCTCCCTTGTCTTCTGAACTCTGTTCTCTTTTTATCTCTTGGTCAATATTCTTGTTTCCAGCCAGCCTTTTCTGATCCTTTATTTAGAATTTCCCAAGAATCTGTCCTTGTTTTTCTTCTTTCCTTCTCTATTTTCTCCCCCTTGCAATCACATTCACTCCCATGACTTCAACTGCCAGCTCTGCACATGTGATTCCTAAACTTCTCTCTCTCCAGCCCTGACCTCTGTCCCAAGCTCCAGGCTCACATCACACTTTCCTTGTCTTAAAATGAGATGGTTTAGCCTATGAGGATAAGCCTACAGAGACCCTTTAATTCCTTGCAGATATGTCTACATGGATGTTCCAACTGTAGCTCGAATCCAACCATATTTCCCTTTCTTTACAGATCTACTCCCGAATTTATTATTTCTGTCAGGAGTACTCCCATTCACCTAGTCTCCCAAGTTTGAATCATCAGCATCCTTTTTTACTTTGTCTTTTCCCTCACCTCCCATAGATCCAATCATTAACTAAATCTTGCCAGCTCCACTTCCTAATTGTTCTGGCCTCTGTCCAGATGCATGTAAAGAGCAAGTCAGCCATATGCTCTGTGACTTCACTCATGATCTCGGTCACTTTCCTGATCAAAACAGCCCTCTCTTGTCACCTACCACTCCTCTGGTATGTTGTCTTCTCTTTTTAGGATGTAAACTTTCAAAAGACAGGGACAGATTTGCTTTTTGTAATTATATCCCAGGTAACCCACAACACACGTAAGACATAACAGATTTTTGTATTTTTAATTTAGCTTAATTTAAATTTAAAATTTTTAATTTAATTTTTTAAATTCATTCTATCCCCTTATATCTTCCAGGTTTCATTCACTGCCCCTTCGGCAGCAAGATCTATCTTACTGATGTGTGTGTGACAGTTTGTGGGACAAACAGGAAGTAAGTTTTATTTCTACACTTTGATAGGAGTTTGTGACCTAGCATGGACAGGTTAGAGGTCAGAAATTAATTTGAAGGCCCAAGGAGCTGTGTGAGGAAGGGCCTATCAGAGAAGAGAAGATGAAGTCACATGGCCAGGGGACAGTATCTGGGGAAATCCAAAGTTTAGAATTCTATAAGGGTCCTGCCTCATCCTGACCTGCTTGTAGTCCTTCCAGTGGCCATGCTGGAAACTACCCTTTCCTTCAGGGGAAGGATTGTAGGCCTTCCCTACTCTGAACTCCATTTTTAATAAATTTTTCTTGATAACATTTTTTGTGTGTCAAGTTTGTCTCCAACATCCTCTACTCACTTCAACTCTTCCAACTCTGTATTGGAAACAGCTAGGTGGATAGAACACCAAAAAGACTCATCTTTCTGAGTTCAAATCTAGTCTCAATACTTCCTAGCTGTGTGACCCTGGGCAAGTCCCTTCACCCTGTTTGCCTTCTGTTTCCTCATCTCTAAAATGAGCTGGAGAAGGAAATGGCAAATCATTCCACTTTCTTTGCCAAGAAAATCCTGAAGAGTAGGACATGACTGAAATGTCTCAACAACAAAATTCAAATTCCTTTACCTAGTTTTCAAAACCCTCCACAAGCTGGCTTTACCCTGCCTCCCTCCCCTTTCATACCACTCCCTTCCACATAGTCTACATTCTGGCTTAACTAGGTATCTCACTCTCCTTTGTATATTCCCACCTCTGTGCCTTTGTGTGTGTTGTTCCCTATCCCTGAAATCACCCTGCTCCCCACACAGCCTGTGGAATTCCCAACTACTGTTGCTTCCTCAAGGAAGCCTTTCCCTTTCCCTAACCTTTCACCTCTTCAAGCTGCTCATGGCATATTTTTTTGTATTTCTCTCAAAACCTTCATAATGAATTAGTTTGTATGGTGTGTGGGGGTGTGGGTGTGCGAGCGTGCGTGTGCGTGCAATGCACGCAAGCACGATCTTCGATCTTCTGATTAGATAGATCCTTGAGACTAAAGACTGAATTGTCTCCCAGTCTTGGTTCTTTCTCATCATAGTGTTCTGTCTACAATAGATATTTAATTAGTGTTCATTATTTGAACTTAATTTAGTTCAAACCAGTCCCTCATTTTACCAAGGAGAAAACTTTAGTCCTAGAGAAGTTATGAGCTGCCCAAAGGGGATCTATAACCCTCCTTGATAGCATCTAATTTCTTAGCTGTTTGGTACTTTAAACACTCTGGGTGTTGATTATTTAGCATCAACCATTTAAGAAAACGGGGACATAGGTTGCAGTGGTGTAAAACACTGTATTGGGACTCAGAAGACATGGGTTTGAATCCCAGCTCAGCTACTTATTTTCTCAGTGACTTTGGTCAAGGCACTTAATCTCAATTCTTCATCTGTAAAAGTAAGGAGTTATACTAGATAACTAGAAAACTTCTGGTTCTAAATCTTAAGATTCTTTAAAAAGAGAAGCAAACCCAAACCTGGATTTATAAGACCTCCCTTCCAATTGCCAAACTGTCCTGATTGCCTCATTTCCTTTCTCAGCCCCTGCCTGCGACCCTGTGGGGGAAGGCAGCCACCCCCAAGAGACAGGGCCCTTCTTTTCCTTACAGTGAGTCACAGGTTCTGGACAGGCCCGTGGGCAGCTTGGCTCCAGGATGGGGCCCTCCCTTCCTCCTGGTTTTTTTTTCTTTTTCCAGTGATCAGTCCCAGAGCTTGCTTCCCGTTTTTTCCTTCTACTCATTTGCCTCTTTCCAATGGCCAAATATTTAAATGTGCTTGGTTTTTCTTTGCTTTAAAAGTGAGGTCCTTGTGGGAAGTCTGCCTGGAGACTCACTTCATAGAGTCATTTCTTCTTCATCTCCTTCTCCTCCTTCTCTCTTCCTCCCCCTCCTCTCTCTCTTCCTCTCTCTCTCCCTCTTTCTCTCTCTCTCCTTTTCTCTCTTCTTCTGTCTCACTCTTCCCCCTCTCTTTTTCTCTCTGTCTGTCTCTCACAGAGCTATGCACTTAGCAGCTACAGACAAAAGCAATCAAGTTTGTCATTTTAAGTGTTTTTTTTCTCAGTGATCAGGATATTGATGATGATAACATCTAGCATTTATAGCACCTACTATGAGCTAGGCATTTTATAGTTATTATCTTGTTTGGTCCTTATAACAATACGTGCTATTATTATCCTCATTTTAAGGTAAGTGACTTGCTCAAGGTCACTTAGCTAGTGAGTGTCTGAGGTTAAGTTACTCAAATCTTCTTGACTGTAGATGCAGCTATCTGTCCATTGTGCCTCTAGCACAGTGGTTTTCCCTGGATCTACCCACACCCTTTCTTCCATCTCAATACAAGCACAAACAGGACCAGATTTTCCAAGATGTCTTGCCAGGCTTAATAATGTAATCTGTGACCACAACCTTGTTCCTTCTTAGTATGAGCTGATACAGTGAACAAACCTGCAGTCTTGGCCTCATTGGGTTTCTACTCCATCCCAGTGTATCAGGGTATACAAATCAATGTGTTCTAAAGGTCTCTGGAATCATAGGATCATTGATTTGAACTGGAAGGACCCTTAGAGGTCTCTGAGTCCTTTTCAGGTGAGGAAACTGAGGCCCAGAGAGTTTAAGTGCTTGGCTCAAAGTCACACATGAAGGAGGTGACAGAGATAGGGCCTAAACCTTTATTCCTTATGTGTTGTGAAAAGTGTCAATTCTGTAGCGCTCAGCTTTCCTTATAGTCCAACTCTTACAATGGAAAAACCATAGCTTTGACTGGATCTCCATCAGCAAGGTCTTGTCTCTGTCTATGCCATCCAGATTTGCCAATGCTTTTTTTTTTAAGCCAGTCAATCAATCAATATTTATTAAGTACATATATGTACTAGACATTTTGTTAAGCGATAGGAATACAAAGTATGGTAAAAGACAGTTTTGACCCTGAGGAAGCTTACCATCTAATGGGGAACATGGTTGTTGTCCTTCATTTTTGGAGAGGACCAAAACGATGCTTTCTTTTCAAGGAGCAAGCATCTTTTAATTTCAATGCTGTAGTCACTGTCTGCAGTGATCTTCAAGCCCAAGAATATAAATTCTGACACTGCTTCCATTTCTTCTCTATTTGCCAGGAAATGATGGGGCCAGTTGCCAAGATCTCAGTTGTTTTTTATGTTAAGCTGTTAGCCAGCTTTTACACTCTCCTCTTTCACCCTCACCAAGAGGCTTCTTAATTCTTCACTTTTTGCCATCAGAGTGGTATCATCTGCCTCTCTGAGATTGTTGATATTTCTCCTGGCAGCCTTAATTCCAGCTTTTGATTCATCCAGCCTGGCATTTTGCATGATGTACTCTGCACATAAGGCAAATAAATAAGGTGACAATGTACAGCCTTGCCATACTCCTTTTAAACCAATCAGTTGTTTCATATTTCTGTTCTGTTACTTCTTGGCCCAAATACAGCTTCCTTGGGAGACAAGTAAGATGATCTGGTACTCCCATCTCTTTGAGGACTTGCCACATGTTGCAATCTACACAGTCAAGAGCTTTAGTGTAGTCAATGAAGCAGAAATAAATGTTTTTCTGAAACTCCCTTACTTTCTCCATAATCCAGTGAATATTGGCAATTTGGTCTCTAGTTCCTCTGCCTCTTCCAAAACCAGCCTGCTGAATCTACTTCCTTTACATCTTTTTTTCTGGTTTCTTTGAAGTTCCTGACCTTTTTGCTCTTCCAAATGAACTCTAGTAGATTCAGCAGTATCAGACTGTATTATAAGGGAGAGCATTGTTGAAGTGTAAAAAGGATAATTTCAATTATTTTAAATTTAAAATTCTTGTATAAATGAAACCTATGTAGCCAAGAATAGAAGAAATGCAGAAAATTGGGGGGAAAATTTCATAAACAATCTCTCAGATAGGATGTGATTGTGTTGGAATATTGTGGTGTAGGAAATGATGAGCTGGTTGATTTTGAAAAACATGGAAGGACTTGGATCTTTGAAGGAAGTCGCTATCCACCTTCAGAGAAACACATGACAAGTAGAAATAAGCATAGTACAGTCTTACATATATGTGTATGAGGGTATATGTATATGTGTGTGTATTCACACTTATTTGTAGCTTTCTTTAGGGTTAGGGCAGGAAGGAAGGGGGAAAAATAAAGTATAAAGTGAACAGCAGAGAACAAAAGGAAACAAGGAAGCAAAGCAAGGCAGCTTTGAAAACAAGGTGTAGTATTTATTATGTAGGTTTTCTTGAAATAGAACTTTGTTTTATATTGAATCCTTTTTTATTTGCTGTGTACATGGCAATGTTTTTTTCTTTTTCATTTTGTATTTGTTTAAAATAAAAAAATTTACAAAAAAAGAAGAAAACCAGCCTATT
The DNA here is from genome assembly GCF_028372415.1 of Notamacropus eugenii. NCBI lineage: Eukaryota > Metazoa > Chordata > Mammalia > Diprotodontia > Macropodidae > Notamacropus > Notamacropus eugenii. The sequence continues at coordinate 717,005,065 of NC_092872.1, forward strand.
CTTTTGGTAATTTTCAGTTCACATATTACTGAAGCCTAGCTTGCAGAATCTTAAGCATAATCTTGCTGGCATGTGAAAGGAGCACTATTTGTTCAGTCACTTGAACATTCTTTTTCATTACCTTTCTTTACGAGTGGGGCACAAACTGATCTTTTCCAATCCAGTGGCTACTATTGATTTTTTCCAAATTGGCTCAAATATTGAGTGCAATGCTTTAACAGCATCATCTTTTAGGATTTTAAATAGCTCAGCTGGAATTCCATTATTTCCACTAGTTTTCTTCTTAGTAAGGTTCCCTAAGGCCCACTTGACTTCATTCTCCAGGATGTCTGGCTGTAGATCAGTAACCAAACCATGGTGGCTATCAGTGATGTTATTTATGGTCTTTCTTCTATAGTTTTGAATGTTTTGCCACCTCTTCCTTCAAAGTCCCCAACATTTTTGTCTTTTATCATGACCATTTTCTTGAAGAGACCTCTTGTCTTTCCCATTCTATTTTTTTCCTTCTATTTCTTTGCATTGCTCATTTAAGAAAATCTTCTAATCTCTCCTTGCTATCCTCTGGAATTCTGGCACATAGTAGTTGATTAAGAAATGGTTGTTGGTTGATTGACAGATAAATTTTCTGAAAGTGAAAAGTATTAAAAGATATTTACTTTCACTAGAAGCTTAACCAACCAGTATAGACTTATGACAACTATACTAGATTTCTAATCATTTTTTAAAAAAGTTTTACATGTTTTATGTCTCAGTCATTTCCTGATGTAATTCTGACCACGATTGAATCCTTCCTTGGAACAAAATTGTTAAGCAATCTCACAGATACAGTGATCCTCTTTGATAATGAATTCAGTGTCCTACACCTGGAGACCACCTTTCTATTGACAGGAGGGAGGTGAGTTTTATCCTACCAAACCACGGCTGGTAACTGAGCTTAGATACCTTTCAAAACTGTTTTCATTTACTTATTGGAACAATAGTATCTGTTGTTCTCCAGCTTCTTTGTTCATGGAGGATGTGGCATCTGAGGACTGGCCTTTGAGGGAGAAAAATGTGATTATGAGTGTGGAAAAGGTGTCTCTTTGGGAGCCGTGGTACTTCACCCTGTAGACATTGGGGAGCCACTGAACATTTTTGAGCAATCTGTAGATTAGAAAGGTTATTTGGGCATCAGTGCTAGGAGAGAGATAATGGAATAAGTAGGCTAGAGACCAGACAGGAAGGACAGTATTACTTTAATCCAGAAAAGAGGAGGTGAGGTCAGGATGGGGGAGTGGGTTGGGAAGCACATTGTGGCTGCAGGGGAACAGACTGATATGAAATAGAACTGACCTAAATGCCTAAGTGGGCAGATGGAGGTATCTAGTGATGCGACTGAATGACAGAGAAACCACTTTATTGACCCAGCACATAGAGGTGTTATCAAGACATCCATGACATCCATAGTGGGGAAAGTCATGGAATGCTGAATGGATGGATGAATGCTCTTTCCCAATTGTTGAGGTTGGGGCAATTCTGACACAAGATCTCAGATGTTCAGGCTGGAGGTTAACACTTTTCCTGATAGTGGGTCTAGATCCACCCTGGAAAGTCTGTGGTCCTGAGGACATCAGGAAAGAGGTGAGATAAGGCAATAAGCATTTGTTAAGCACATACTGTGTGCCAGCACAATGCTAAGTGCTCAGGATGTCACTGTTCATCCTTCGTTTATGAAAAGGACCAAGAATATCATGGGGTGATGTCTTGGTTTGCATGTGAATTGGATTTAAGTGAGGCAGAGTTGCACAAAATCTTCAGTCTCACTTGCTCTCCCAAGAGTCATCAAAGTCCATTGGCAAGACAAAAGTCAGATGTCCCTGATGCAGTGAATGACTTTGAGGTCTTTGATGTCTGACCAAACTCTAAGTGCTCCATAATGTCTGCTTCAGTCACCTTCATGGCCGTTGAAATAAATTGTTCTCATCTGCCCATGTTACTGGGGAAAGCACGAAGGGCAGGGGTCTTCACATGCTTGGAGTGGACACCCCCCTAATTTACCAATGGATCTGAGGCCTATTGGTTACCCTCAACCTGGTTTAAACCATCTGTAGAGATGGTTTTTACCAGGGTATGGCCACTGCACATACTATAGCTTCTTGGAGTTACAGGTGAGAGTTGGGTGACAGGTGGAGACCAAAGGTGAATGAGCAGCCCTGTAAGGGGGCCAAAGCATAGATAACCAAAATACTGAGAACTAAGAGCTGCCTTTCCATTTGGTTTTAGTTGTGAATGATATTATAATTACATTTTGAACTCAGGTTAAATTTAGGAGATAAGGAGAGGGCCTCAGTCTACTCTTTTATTGGTCTGGGGAACTCCCAGATGAGATCCTACCAAGGCAGGTTGGCACTTTCTTAGAAAGTTGCCTAAAGCCCTAAAAGTGACCCACCCAGGGTCACATGAGATAATATTTATAAAAGTATTTACCACAGTGCCTGGCACACAAGTAGGGCTTATTCCTTTCCCTCACAAAATGCTATGTGTCAGAAGCAAAACTAGTTATAATCAAACAGGAAGATAGTTGAGTGATTGAAAAAGTGAGAACCAAGGTCTGATGACGTTGTTGGGAATCTAGAGACAAGCTTCCTTATTTATAGCGAGACCAGATGGGACAGCAAACTACATGGGCAGCTGTGTCCAGTCTGACTGAAATATGGAGAAAGGAGCAATACAAAATAAGACTAGAGAGGCAGGTGGTAACCCAGTGGTAGAAGGCCTTAAATGCCAAGTTAATGAGTTGGTAAAGGGCAGCTAGGTGGTACAATTGATGTGCCAAGACTAGAGTTGGGAAGATTTATCTCTCTCTGAGTCCAAATCCAGCCTCAGATACTTACTAGCTGTGTGATCCTGGGCAAGTCACTTCACCCTGTTTGCCTCAGTTTCTTCATCTGTAAAAATAAACTGGAGAAGGAAATGGCAAACCACTCTAGTCTCTTTGCCTAGAAAACCTCAAATGGGGTCACGAAGACTTGGATATGACTAAAAATGACTGACTGAAAATGAATTTGTATTTTATGGAGTAGGCAGCTGTTGCAGACTTGTGAGCAGGAAGGTGGCATGATGATACTCCTGCCCCACCCCCTATCCCAATCCTAAGGGGGAGAATAATTCATGCAATGAGCATGGGGTGAGGAACGGGAAAGGGACTGTGTAGGAAGGATGAGAAAATGAAGGTGGAAAAGCCAAAGGAGAGGTAAGAGGTAGAGGTTTAGAATCAACAGAATGTGGTGACTTGGAGGATGAGAAAAAGAGAAGTGAAAAGTGATGGCAATACTGGATTTGAAAATTCAAACAAAACAAAACAAAAACACAGTTCCTGGAAACAATGTTGATCAATAGGGGAATGGTCAAACAGGTCGCGCATGTAAAGATGGAAGAGTAGTAATCACCAAAAAAGAACAAAAAGAAGCAGGGAAAACATGACCTAACGCTAGACGAGGTGGGTGGAACTAACAAATAACGTATAAAATGACTGCAACAACACGAAACAATCCGAACTGAAGACAGTTCTGAAGCTTGACGCCTTGCATCCAGCTCTGCGCAGAGTAGTTTTGCCAGATTTTGGTACCTTCTTAATTCTTCTTCATAAGATATGACTCTCTGGAAAGTGAAGGAAGGAAGGCATATGTTGGAAATGATCATATAAAAATAAAGATAATTAATAAAAATTTATTTTAAAAAACAAATCCCCTACCTTTACTTCAGCTTTCATGTTACGGAGCTGAAAGACTCAATGGATTAGTTACCTAAGCAAGGATTTTTTGTACAAAGACTTCCCCATGAAAGAAAAATTTCTGACTTTTGATGTTTTATCTGTCCCCAGTCAGAATAGTGAGGGCCCTGGATTGGGACTAGGGAGGATGGTCTTATTCATTTCTAGGTGTCTGGGGCATTTTCTATAGTATGAGGGTACCACCCTCTCTTCAAATGTTTCTCCCTGGATCTCCTCTTTTTCTAGTTGACTTCTTCCCTGGAGTACTTGACATATAAGAAATCCTTAATAGGGGAGGAGCCAAGATGGCGGAGTAGAAAGACACACACACACATAGCTCCAAACCCACAACCCATAGAACATCTACAAAAAAGTAACTCATGGCGAATTCTGCACCCAGAGGCCACAGAACATTGGAGCGAGGGAGATTTCTGTTCCAGAGAGACCTGCAAACCTCTCGCAAAAGGTCCTTCGCTCCGTGGACTGGGCGCCGGGACTGGGAGCTGAGTACAGCCCTGCCACGGCCGCGGCACCAAGAGGAAAAGATCCGAGCGGGCTTCAGGGACGGAATCTCCAGTGGCCAGGCGGGTCCCTCCACCCACAGGTGACAGGGGTCGGTGAGAGGGTCTCTTTGGCAGGTCGAGAGGGGAGTGGGGTGCCCCCATAACTCAGGCCCCCTCGGGAGGCAACAGCGGAGACGGGAGCAGACCAGGGCTCCCCAAGCAGGCAGGAGCCTGGATCCATTGTTGAAGGTCTCTGCATAAACCCCCTGAGGGAACTGAGCCTGAGAGGCAGCCCTGCCTCAACCTGAGCACCTGAACTTAATCTCACACTGAATAGCAGCCCTGCCCCCACCAAAAGCCCTGAGGCTGGCAAGCAGCATTTGAATCTCAAACCCCAAGCGCTGGCTGGGAGGATCCGGAGGTGAGGTGGGTGAGGAGAATATTCAGAAGTCAAATCACTGGCTGGGAAAATGCCCAGAAAAGGGAAAAGAAACAAGACTATAGAAGGTTACTTTCTTGGGGAACAGGCATTTCCTCCCATCCTTTCTGATGAGGAAGAACAATGCTTACCATCAGGCAAAGACACAGAAGTCAAGGCCTCTATATCCCAGCCCACTCAATGGGCTCAGGCCATAGAAGGGCTCATAGAAAATCAAGTTAGAGAGGTGGAAGAAAAGTTGGGAAGAGAAATGAGAGACTTGCAGTCAAAGCATGAACAGCAGATCAGCTCCCTGCTAAAGGAGACCCAAAAAAATGCTGAAGAAAATAACACCTTGAAAAATAGGCTAACTCAATTGGCAAAAGAGGTTCAAAAAGCCAATGAGGAGAAGAATGCTTTCAAAAGCAGAATTAGCCAAATGGAAAAGGAGATTCAAAAGCTCAGTGAAGAAAATAATTCTTTCAAAATTAGAATGGAACAGATAGAGGCTAATGACTTTATGAGAAACCAAGAAATCACAAAACAAAACCAAAAGAATGAAAAAATGGAAGATAATGTGAAATATCTCATTGGAAAAACAACTGACCTGGAGAATAGATCCAGGAGAGACAATTAAAAATTATGGGCCTACCTGAAAGCCAGGATCAAAAAAAGAGCCTAGACATCATCTTTCATGAAATTATCAAGGAAAACTGCCCTGAGATTCTAGAACCAGAGGGCAAAATAAGTATTCAAGGAATCCACAGATCACCCCCTGAAAGAGATCCAAAAAGAGAAACTCCTAGGAACATTGTGGCCAAATTCCAGAGTTCCCAGATCAAGGAGAAAATATTGCAAGCAACTAGAAAGAAACAATTCAAGTATTGTGGAAATACAATCAGGATAACACAAGATCTAGCAGCTTCCACATTAAGGGATCGAAGGGCGTGGAATAGGATATTCCAGAAGTCAAAGGAACTAGGACTAAAACCAAGAATCACCTACCCAGCAAAACTGAGTATAATACTTCAGGGGAAAAATTGGTCTTTCAATGAAATAGAGGACTTTCAAGCATTCTTGATGAAAAGACCAGAGCTGAAAAGAAAATTTGACTTTCAAACACAAGAATGAAGAGAAGCATGAAAAAGTAAATAGCAAAGAGAAGTCATAAGGGACTTCACTAAAGTTGAACTGTTTACATTCCTACATGGAAAGACAATATTTGTAACTCTTGAAACTATTCAGTATCTGGGTACTGGGTGGGATTACACACACACACACACACACACACACACACACACACACATGCACATGCACACGCACACACACATAGAGACAGAGTGCACAGAGGGAACTGAAGAGGATGGGCTCATATCTTAAAAAAATGAAATCAAGCAGTGAGAGAGAAATATATTGGGAGGAGAAAGGGAGAAATGGAATGGGGCAAATTATCTCTCATAAAAGAGGCAAGCAAAAGACTTATTAGTGGAGGGATAAAGAGGGGAGGTGAGAGAAAAACATGAAGTTTACTCTCATCACATTCCACTAAAGGAAGGAATAAAATGCACAGTCATTTTGGTATGAAAACCTATCTTACAATACAGGAAAGTGGGGGATAAGGGGATAAGCAGGGTGGGGGGGATGATGGAAGGGAGGGCATGGGGAGGACGGAGCAATTTGAGATCGACACTCATGGGGAGGGTCAGGATCAAAAGAGAGAACAGAAGTAATGGGGGACAGGATAGGATGGAGGGAAATATAATTAGTTCTTACACAACACTACTATTATGGAAGTCATTTGCAAAACTACACACATCTGGCCTATATTGAATTGCTTGCCTTCCAAAGGGAAGGGGTGGGGAGGGAGGGAGGGCAGACTGGCAGACAGGGGCAATTAGAACGCTTGGTGTTTTGGGGTGGGGGGAGGGGACAAAAGGGGAGAAAATGTGGAACCCAAAATTTTGTGAAAATGAATGTTAAAAGTTAAATAAATTAATAAAAAAAAAAGAAAGTAGTTGAAAAGCTTTAAAATGATAAGTTCTCTTTTTACTTTGAAACAAAAATAAACCTTTATAATTAAAATCAATTAAAGCTTAGTTGGTATGAAAATGTCCTTAAGCCTAGATAATACAAAATACTTTAGTCAAAAAAGGTTCAATACATACTTTCACATTGATAACAGTAAGAGACTGATTACAGAAAAACACTACTGCTTATAAAATTCTTTTAAACAATTGGAGACATCTTAGGTGAGTCTTAAGTAGTTTACTTAGATTGCTGAATGTGTTCTAATTTCAGATAAAAATAATATTAGATTTCCCAGTAAGATTACACAAAAGGGGCTCACAGGTTTTGTTGGTCACTTACTATTGATCAAAGAAATTTGCTGTAGAAAGAGAAAGCAGAGACATGTGACATAGCAAATGACAGAATAAAACATCCTTGACTTTGTTTGAAAAAAAAAAAAAAGAAATCCTTAATAAATGTTGGGTGAATGATTGTACTGATCTAGATCCAGTCCCCCATCCCCTTCATCCCAGGAGAATATAAACTCTTTGACAGGGCAAGGTGGTGCTGAGCCTGCAGTTAGGAAGACATGAGTTCAAATCTAGCCTCAGATACTCACTAGCTACAAGACCCTGGACAAGTTACTTAGCCTCTATTTGTCTCAGTTTTCTCATCTACAAAATGGGGATCATAAAAGGACCTATCTCCCAGGGTTGTTGTAATGAGATGATATTTGTAAACCACTTAGCACAGTGCCTGGTCCATATTAGGAGCTATATAAATGTTAGCTGTTATTTTCAATTGTTATTATTAGAACAGCCACTACTTTCAACTTTGGCATGGGACTTGGTAGTGTTTGAAAAATGTTTGTTGAATTCAAAGGTGACAGTCTTTCCCATAGCTGTAGAAATGAGCTAAGTCCAACAGATTTGAGAAAATCAATATCAGAGGCCCCCTAGGTCAGCTCCTTCATCTGGTGCCACTTGAAGGTCACTTGACTTGCCCAGGGTCATACAGAAAGTAAGTATCAGAGACAGGATTTAAAACCAGAACCTCTGTGCAGCTGGTGGGTATGCTGTAAAACTTCCTTTATTCTGAGAAAAGATCAGTGCTATGTATACCTTGTGGGGGGAGTAGAACAGGTCCCAGAAAGTAGTGTATGGTCTTCTTCCTTGGACATAGAGGCTTCAGAAGTAGGTGAATCAGAAGGGCCTAGGCATGACCACTGATCTATGTATGTCTGGTGAATAGTAGGTACTTTAACAGATGATTGTTGATTGACCCAGAGAGGATGGAGATGCTGAAGGGGGCTGCCTTTACTGGAATGTTGTTCCTGGCCAGGAATAGAAGTGAAAGAACCATGTGTGCTCCAGGGAGAGAATCAGAAAATTTCAGAGTGGGAAGGGACCTTCCAAGGCATCTAGTCTATCCCTTTAACCTGATTTATGAATCCCTTCTAATCTCCTGAGAACTGGTCCCCAGAGGTGGGGAAAACTGAGCTGAATCCAGATCTGTTATTTAACAGGAAAGTGAGAAAAGTATTTTTCCCCCTTGGAATTGGTGAGACAACACAATGAGCCATCACCATGTGGGAGCACCTGACTGAAGCTGTTGAGCCTTCTGGGCCAACTTGTGAAAGGAAGTGTCATTTCAGGCCTCCTGTCACACACACCCGCCTTCCAGCCCAGAGAACCAGGTCATCTCTGCTTCCATACTTATTGTCCAATCAGCTTAGGGGAGCAGGAGGCACATGTCTGGGGAGAGACACTGAAGATTTGTTAAATAGCTATATCAGGGCCAGGCACTGTGTTGGGAGCAGTGAGGAAGGAAGTGGGGGGGGGCAGGGCAGGGAGGAGGGAAGGGGGTGGGAAGGAAGGTATTTAGCTCAGGGTAAACATGGATCTTTGTAACAGAGCTGTCCAAGAGCAAAGGCACTACCTTGTGAGGATGAATCACTGAAGGACTTTGCATGGCTGCCTCTCAGGGGTTCAATCAATCAATCAATCAACCAACCAACCAACAAGGATTTATTAAGCACCTACTCCATGCTGGGCACTAGGAATACAAGTGTAAACTCTCAATGAGCTGATATTCTAATGGAGGAAATAACAAATCCACATAAAAATGTCATAGTCATCTACTTCCTGACCTCTTTATTTTACAGATGAGGAAACTTAGGTACAGGTGATTGAAATGACTTATTCAGGGTCACAAAGCTAGTGTCTAAGGCAGAAGATCATCTTATCTCCAAATCCCTAACTACAGACCCCAAGGAGAAATGATAACTAGAGATACCAAGAAGTGAGAACCTCTGCAGCTTTAATTTAATGAATATTCATTAAACATTTGATGTATGCGAAGCACTATGCCTGGCACAAAAATGAAGCAGCCTCTGCTTGAGGGAAGAGGCTTTCTGTTTCTTAAAGCTACAAGCCAAGACCAAAATGGAGGGAGTGTTGGTGCATGATTTTCTGTTTGCAGATGATGGTTCCCTCAGTGCAGCCTCTGAAGCTGAGATGCAACAAAGCATGGATCAGTTCTCTGCTGCCTGGGCTAATTTTGGCCTAATAATCAACACCAAGAAAACACAGGAGCTCCATCAGCCACCACCACATCATCAATTACAACAAATGGAGAAGTTCTGAATGCTGTGGATAAGTTCACTTACCTTGGTAGTGTACTTTCCAGGGGTGTACACATTGACAATGAGGTGGATGTACCCATTGCCAGAGCTAGCTCAGTGTTTGGGAGGCTCTAAAGAAAAGTTTGGGAGAGCAGAAGTATTAGACTGACTACCAAAGTGAAGGTCTACAGAGCCATTGTGCTGACCTCATTGTTATATGCCTGTGAAACATCAGCGCCATGCCAGGAACTGAATCTCTTCCATTTAAACTCTTAGGAAGATTCTGAGGATCACCTGGCAGGATAAGATACCAGACAATGAAGTCTTTGCTCCAGCTGAACTGTCAAGTATTCAAACTATGCTTCAGAGAGAGCAATTCCGATGGGCTGGCCATGTTGTTTAAATCCTAAATTTATGCTTGCCAAAAAGACTATTTTGTGGAGAACTTGCAGAGGGCAGGCGATTACATGGTGGCCAGAAGAAATGATACAAGGACACTCTCAAGGTCTCTCTCAAAAACTTTGGATTTGACTGTGCAACATAGGAGACACTGGCACAGGACTGCTCAGCATGGCGCGCCCACATCAGAAAGGGTGCTATGCTCTATGAGCAATGCAGAATTGAGAGCACAAAGTAAACGCAGGATGCACAAATTTAGGATATCCACCCCAAATGTTCGCAGGGACTATCTGTGCCCAACCTGTGGTAGAGCATTCTGAGCTGGTATTGGTCTGATCAGCCATAGTCCAACACACTGAAATTTCACTTTATCCTGGTGATTTCATTTTGGTACTCTTTGAAGATGAAGGACAACAACCAACCAACCAACCAACCAAGTGGCAAATGACAATTGAATGTTTACAATAGGGTCAGCTAAGTGGGGGACGGGGCAAGAGCACTGGATCTGGAATCAGGAGGATTTGAGTTCAAATGTGACCTCAGGCACTTAGTAGCCATGTAACCCTGAGCAAGTCACTTTTTCTTCATCTGTAAAATGGGGACACTAATAGCACTATCTTCCAGGATTGTTGTGAGGATCAAATGAGATAAAACTTATAAAGTGCTTAACACAATGCTCAGCACATAGTAGGTGCTATATTATTTCAAACTATAACTTTGAACTATCATATTCTATTATTATGGAATTATCCCCTCGTTGGGATTTTTTGGCGAAAATATTGGAGTAGCTGTCATTTTCTTCTCCAGTTCATTTTACAGATGAAGAAACTGAGGCAAACTGGGTGAAGTGACTTGCCCAGGGTCACATGGTCAATAAGTGTGTGATGTTGGATTTTAACTCAGAAAGATGAGTCTTTTTGACTCTAAGCCCCACACTCTATCCTTTATCCAACTAGCTGACCCTTTATCATCTTATTCTATTCTATTCTATCCTATCCTGTCCTATTATATTATATCATATATCATATCATGCCATATATTACTTTATATCATTTTATACTATACTCTATTATATCATATTATACTATGTTTTCCTCCACTGTAAAATAGAAATACTAATATCAGTTACTTCCCAGGGTTGTCATGAGGATCAAATGAGATCATATTTGTAAAGCATTTAGTGCAGGGCCTGACACATAGTAGGTGTGTATAAATGTTAGCTATTATTATTTCAAACCATGAATGCTGGAAGAATTGGGAAGACAGAAAATTCCTTTTTAATCAGAAGTAGTGAAGGAGGACTTAGAAGCGATGGGATTTGCTGAGGCCTTGAGACATGGGCTGAGAGGGAAGCAGGCAGGGAAGGCATTTCAGAGTGGGGACAACAGCATTAACAAAACTGAAAGCTCTTTCAGGAGACACTGAGTAAGCGGCTTGGGCCAGAGCGGAGGCTGTGTGTGGGTAGAGGACGGGAGATGAGGCTGCCAAAGTAAATGGGAGCCAGACTTTGGAGGCCCTGGAATGGCAGGCTAAGGAGGATGGAGGAAACGTGGAGGCAGCAAAGCAACCAAACACGAGGTGTCTGAAGTCTGATCAGCAGGGAGAGGAGAAAGAAAGAAGTAGCAAGTAGCTCAAAAAGCTGGATGTCAATTTATAAAAAAATTCATGGATGTCTTTTTGTTTTATGTTACATTCATTTCCCAAAATGCCCTTCCCCCCTCTCCTAACTAGGGAGCCTTTCCTCTCTTCAAAGATTATAAAGGGAAAAGGAAAAAAAACAATTAAGCAAAATCCCTGCACATTGCAACCACATCTAACACTGTATACAACATTCTACATCCATGGTCCCCCACCACTCCAGTGAAAGGAAGGAGGCACATTTTCACCTTTCTTTTCTGAGGCCAGGCTACATTATTATAATTTTATTCTTTAATATTATTAACAATGTTCTTATATATTTATATATAAAGGTATCATATATAAAATAGTACAAATTATAATAATTACTCAGCATTCAGGTATATTTTATTATTGCTCCTCTTTATATTATTGTAGGCATATGAATTTGCTGCTTTTCTGTTTCTGCTCACCTAACTCTGGATTCTTTCATGTACATTATCTGCTGGGGTTTTTTCCTCTTAATTCCCCTTCATTTTCTCTTACAACACAGTAATGAGTGCCCTATCATCTGTTTGACTACACCTGCAATGGATACAGAACAGCCTCCGGTCCACCTATTTATTAGCATTAGAAGTGTTGCTATAAATATTTTGCCATGTATGATGAGTTACTTTATTTCGTTGACTGTCATTTTCAGGATATGTCTATGTCCAGCTGGAATCAGGAAGACTCATCTTCCTGAGTTCAAAGCCAGCCTCAGACACTTACTAGTTGTGTGACCCTGGTCAAGTCACTTCACCCTGTTTGCCTCCGTTTCCTCCTCTGTAAAATTAACCGGAGAAGGAAATGGCAAACCACTCCAGTATCTCTGCCAATAAAACCCCATATGGGTCACGGAGAATCAAAGGCGACTGAACAAATGCCTAGCAAGTGAGATCTGTAGGTTTCAGCACTTTTTTAAAAGCCTAATTCCCTATAGCTTTCTAGAATGGTTGGACCAATTCACAGATCCCACAAGAATATATTAATGTGCCTCTCTTCCTGTTACCCCTCCAGCATTAACTATTTCCATCTGTCATCATCTTTCTCAATTTACTGGGTATAAGGTGAAGCCTCAGATGTATTTCGATTTTCATTTCTCTTATTTTTGTTTGTTATTTTTATTTCTTAATTCAGAGCAAGTTTTGCATATAAGATCATAGATTTAAAGCTGGAAGGGACCGCAGAAAACATCTAGGTCCACCCTCTCATTTTACAGATGATGAGAAAACTGAGGCCCAGAAGAACAATTTGTTGTTCACTCATTTTAGTTGTGTCAAATTCTTCTTATCTCCATTTTGGGTTTTCTTGGCAAAGATCATGGAGTGGTTTGCCATTTTCTTTTGCAGCTCATTTTGCAGATGAGGAAACTGAGGCAAACAGAATTAAGTGACTTGTCCAGGGTCACACAGCTAGTAAGTATCTGAGATCAGATTTGAACTCAAGTCCTCCTGACTTTAGGCCTTGTGCTCTATCAATTGGACCATCTAGCTGCCCAAAGCTGCATACAAAGTAAGTGTCAGAGGTAGGATCTGAACCCACATTCCAAGTCCAGAACCCACCCTCTTTCCACTACATCATGTTGCCTTCCCAATGGTTACCAATATCTTATCATTCTTCTTTTGACAACACTTTGTTTTCTTTGGTCACTTCTATATTAGAAGCGCAAGTTGAATTTCCTGAACCTTCTTGCCTCTCCCAGTCTCTCTTAATTTTAGTGCCTCCCCTCTGTATTTTCTATTTATCCAGTCCATAGCTTGTTGTATATATTTGTTTGCTTGTTGTCTACCCAATTAGGCTATGAGCCCCTTGAGGGTAGGGACTTTTTGTCTTTGTTTTGTATCCCCAGTGCACACAGTTGGCACTTAATAAATGCTCATGGACTGACTTATTGTACCTAACACCTGATGGGAGTTGGTGAGTGATTGCCCAGGGGGGGAAAGGAAGAAGTCAGAGATAATGATGCTGTAATGATATTAATAATTACAGCTGGCATTTACATGGTGTCTTAAGATCTTATGGACTATTTGTGCCTAACCTGTAGTAGAACTTTCCGAGCTCATGTTGGTCTGATCAGCCACAGTTGGACACACTGAAACTTGACTCAAGCATAGTAACGACATTTGATCCTCATCTTCAGATCTTGCATACATAATCTCATTTGAGCCTCACATCAGCTCTGGGAGATGGACCCTATTATTGGTAGCCCCCATCAGAAGAAACAGAGTCGGGTTGAAATGACTTGTGTACAGTCAGGCATCTAGTGAGTGTTAGAGAAAGAATTTGAATCCAGAACTTTCTTGTCTCCAAGTCTTCCAATACTGTTTAGAGTTTTAGCAAGAAGGATGACATCTTTTACAGTAACAGGGAAGTTGAAAGAGGGAACTGGGTTGATGGGGAAGGTGGTGAGATGCTAAATTTGGGTTGACAGCCGTAGATCTTAGAGGAAATGGCTTCGGGCAATAGAAATGTGGAAGTGAAGATAGATTTCTGAAAGAAATTGGTATTTTTCCCATGAGATTGTAAGGTTCTTGAGGGCAGGGACAGTCCTTTGCCTCTCTTTGTATTCCTAGCATATAGCACAGTGCCTGGAACTAGCTGGTGCTTAATTGTTTCTTAGTTGGTTAATTGAAAGAGTAAGTACAAAGACAGGATCTGAGATCTGGCAAATAAACCATGAAGTATGGGCGCATTTAGGAGGCATAGATTTAGATCTAGAAAGGACTTCAGGGAGGTCATCTAATTCAACCCCTCAACTTACAGGTGAAAAAACTGAGCCCCAAAGAAGATGATCCCCAGAGCACACATCTAGGGTGGTCACAGTGCAGATTCCTTTAAGCATCTGGATTCGTCTAGATGGCCACCAAGGACCCTTCCAATTCCCAAATTCTGTGCTTCGCTGAAGTAGTAGGGCAAGGACTTGAAAGCCAGGGGGTCAGAGGAATAAGAGGAGATTCAGAAGGAGATAGCCAAGATTCTCAGAAATAAGAGAAGAAACAAGTGTGTATGTGAAACACAGTAATAGAGGAGATGCATACAAGATGGTGGCAGTGTTCCTCAATGTCAAATGCTATGGAGGAGTTTGAGGGAATGACAAATAAGGAAAGGCTGCTGAATTTAGGTTTGAGTTGCAGTAAAATGAGCAAAGAGGAAGCCACATTGCAGGGAGTAGAGGAGACAGTGTAGGTGGTGAGTAAATAGAGGCAGTGGTTGAAGTTCATTCTTTACAGAGGTTTGGCAAGGAAAGGAAGGAAAGAAATGTGTAGCCCAGGCATGGACCAGGAGAAGTGTTTCCTTCTATTTGTGTCTCTGTAGTAAGGTATGAAGTTCCTAGAAGAGTTGTGGAGCCCTCAGTGTCTCACTTGTGAGGCTTTCAGTCTGGTAACTTCTGAGCTATATCTTTGGACTTAGCTTGTCAAAGGAGGCTCTACTGGGAATCAGTAGAGATGAGGAGATGAGATTAAGCAGAAGGGACATAGACATAGACCCACAATCAGTACCTAGAGAAATACTTGCGTAATCATGAGGCCCCTCCAGAGAGCCATGGGACCCCAGAGATGGCAGCAGATACAGTAGTGGAGGGGCAGAAAGATCCTGAGCCAAGGCAGGAACTCTAGGAACTTGGGTGATTAACGGAGGACTGTTTGGATCCAGCCAAGCAGCTGGTACAGTCTGGGAGTTTCTGGAGCTGGGACAGAGGAGCCATAAGATACAGACCAACAAGTAAATCTCCTAGGAGGAAAGGAAAGGCCCTCTAAAGATCCCAAGTATTTCCCCCTGTCACCTTGGTCTCAAACCTGGTAGGCTCTCCTCACTGGTAGAGAGAATTATCACTGTTCTCTTTCTCCCTGAAGAGAGTCTGGAAATCTGTGTGTCCTCTCAAAGCAGGAAGAAGGTTTCTTTTCTCTAAAGCTTTCTCACCAACTCCATCCCTTATGTAGGATCATACTGTGAACTCTTCCCCTCCCACCATCATCCTCCTCTCTATCACTGAGGAGAGTTTTATGCAGATATTCCAGGAGTGAAACTTGGGTTACATGCCTTATATGAGGGATCCCCAACCCCAGGGTAGTACTAGAAGTCTAGAAACTACATATATCCAATAAAGGGAGAGGGAGACAGAGAGAGAGAGAGAGAGAGAGAGAGAGAGAGAGAGAGAGAGAGAGAGAGAGAGAGAGAGAGAGAGAGGATGAAAGAAGAAAGGAAAGAAAAAGGATGAAAGGAAGAAAGAAGGAAACTACATAGATCCCTGGAGGAGGGGAAACTCCCCACAAGGAATGGGTTTTTTGTTTCTAGTAGCTTCAAGTTCTCTTATCTTTCAAGGGGGTCCCACCATGAGGACTTTGAAAGGTCTAGAGAATTGTCTGGGTCCCAGAGAGAGGTCTTCTCACTGTAGAGGGAAGCAGAGTTGTCCTCATTGCTCACGTGTTTAGTTGTGAGTTCTTTTATGTTTTGTGGTTTTGTTGAGTGAAATAAAGCCTAGCCTACATTTTTAATATAATAATAGGTGCCTTTCATGGTAGCACAAGTTCTAGAGGGGAAGAAAGGACACAAACCAGAGAATATGGTTAATGAAAAACCTGCAAAATTGAACGTAATACAGATAAACCCTGAACTCTGATTCTGGGCCACAGGTTACATACAAATATGACTATGTATATCGTATCTAGGTAGCTCAGTGGTCACAGCGTTGGATCGGGAGTCAGGAGGACTGCATGCCAGTCCTGCCTCAGACACTTAGTAGCTGTGTGACCCTGGGCACAGAGGTTCTTAATCTCTGTCTGCTTCAGTTTCTTCATCTGTAAAATCGGCATAATAATCACATGGGCTTTTCAGGGTTATTATGAGGATAGACAGAATGAGATAACATTTCTAAAGCACTTTTGAATATTAAAGTATTTACATATGCTATTATATCTCATTTGATCAATGCTGTTTTCTTGTCTCTAATATACAAACATGGAAACAGGCTCAGAAAGATTAAGTAAAGGGATGAGTGCTGGAGTTAAGACTTGAGAGCAGGTCTGACTCCAAGTCCATGATTCCTTCCATATTGGTCAGAAGAATGGAAAGGATGTAATGGGATACTGAGGCAGGAGGGGCAGAAGGCAAAATGGGTATAGAAAGAAATAACATTTCAAGGTGGGAGGAGGGAAGAAAAGTCTCAGATCAAATACCAACTCCTCTGTTTAGCACTGAAAGCCCACCACAACTTACCTTTTAAAAATTATATATAATTTATTTATTTTTCAGTTTTCAACATTCATTTCCACAAGAATTTGAATTCAAAATTTTCTCCCCATCTCTCCCCATCCCCCACCCCAGGACAGCATGCACCCTATTCACCCCTTCCTTCAGTCTGTCCTCCCTTCTTTTACCCACCCTTCTTCCATCCCCCTTCCCCTCTATTTTCCTGTACAGCAAAATAGGTATCTATATTCCATTGCCTATATATCTTAATTTCCAGTTGCATGCTAAAACAGTTTTTAACATTCATTATTAAAGTTTTGAGTTCCATATTCTCTCCCTCCCTCCCTCCCTACCCTCACTGAGAAAACAAGCAATTCAGCATGTCATATATGTGTAACAATGCAAAGCATTTCCATAATAGTTACATTGGTAAAAGACTAACCACATTGCCCTCTGTCCTGTCCTGACCTCAATTTATTCCCTTTCCCTTGACCTGTCCTCCCACAATAGTGTTTGCTTCTGATTATCCCTTTACTTAATTCACTTTCCTTTCTGTTATCTTCCGTCTCCTGTCCCTTTCCTCCTTGCCTTCCTACAGGGTAAAATAGATTTCCATATCCAATTGAGTGTGTGTTATTCCTCCTTAAGCCAAATCCCATGAGAGTAGGGCTCATTTCTTTCCTTTCATCTCCCCTCTTTCCCCCTCCATTGTAAAAGTTCTTTCTTCCTTCTTTTATGTGAGATGATTTGCTACATTCTACCTCTCCCTTTCTCTTACTCCTAGTACATTCCATTCAACAGTAAATTTTATTTTTTTAGGTATTCTCCCTTCATATTCAGATCACCCTGTGCCCTCTGTCTATGTGTGTATATACACACACACATATACGTATATATGGATATATACATATATACACATACATATATGTACACACATGCCCGGGGAGACTCCCGGGCCTTCGCCTTCTACTTACCTATCCCCGGTCCTCGGACGTCTCCGGCCCTCCTCCTGGTTCGGGGGAGGGAATTCCCTCTCCCTGTTGGGGAAGGGGAATAAACAGGCAGAGCACCCGAAAGGAGTTGCAGCCAGCAAGCTTTATTCCGTTTTCCTCTCTCTCCAGCTCTCATGGTCATCCCCTTTTATTATCCCCTGTCTCCTCCCCCGTACCTCCCATGAGCGGGCGAGCTCCTCCCAAGTGCCTCCCCGTGGGTGGACCCAGCCTGTTACCAGGGCCATCCCAGTACCTCGTGGCTTGCTAGACCAGCTAGCCTGCCACGTAAGCAGGTTCGGACCCTCAGGCGTCTCACGGTCCTCACGGGGGACCCCGGTCCAGAGCTGTCCCCCAACACACACATACATATACCCATGTACATATACATACCTACACATATGTAGTATATACATATATACATGTCCATATACACCTACACATATATATTTCTTCTAACTACTCTAACACTGAAAAAGGTCCCACGGAGTTACAAATAACAACTTTCCATGTAGGAATGTAAACAGTTCAACTTTAATGAGTTCCTTAAGGCTTCTCTTTCCTGTTTACCTTTTCATGTTTCTCTTGTTTCTTGTATTTGAAAGTCAAATTTTCTATTCAACTCTGGTCTTTTCAACAAAAAAGTTTGGAAGTCCTCTATTTCATTGAAATTCCATTTTCCCCCTGAAGTATTATACTCAATTTTGCTAGGTAGGTGATTCTTGGTTTTAATCCTATCTCCTTTGACCTCTGGAATATCATATTAGAAGCCCTTCAATCCCTTAGTGTAGAAGCTGCTAAATCTTGTGTTATCCTGATTGTATTTTCACAATACTTGAATTGTTTTTTTCTGGCAGCTTATAATATTTTCTTCTTGACTTGGGAACTCTGGAATTTGGCTACAATATTCCTAGGCATTTTCCTTTTGGGATATCTTTCTGGAGGTGATCAGTGAATTCTTTCCATTTCTATTTGACCCCCTGGTTCTAGAATATTAGGGCAGTTTTCCTGATAATTTCCTGGAAGAGATGTCTAGGCTCTTTTTGTGATCATGGTTTTCAGGTATACCAATAGTTTTTAAATTATCTCTCCTAGATCTATTTTCCAGGTCAGTTGTTTTTCCAGTGAGATATTTCACATTGTCTTCTATTTTTTCATTCCTTTGGTTTTGTTTTATAATTTCTTAGTTTCTCATAAAATCATTAGCTTCCATCTGCTCCATTCTAATTTTTAAAGAACTATTTTCTTCAGTGAGCTTTTGAACCTCCTTTTCCATTTGCCCCATTCTGATTTCTAAAGCATTCTTCTCCTCATTGGTTTTTGGACCTCTTTTACCATCTGGGTTAGTCTATTTTTAAAGGTGTTATTTTCTTTAGCATTTCTTTGGGTCTCCTTTAGCAAGCTGTTGACTCACTTTTCATGATTTTCTTGCATTGCTCTCATTTCTCTTCCAAATTTTTCCTCCACCTCTCTTACTTGATTTTCAAAATTCTTTTTGAGCACTTCCATGGCCTGAGACCACTGCATATTTTTTTGGAGGTTTTAGATGCAGAAGTCTTGACTTTGATGTCTTCCTCTGATGTTATGCTGTGTTCTTCCTCATCTGAAAAAATGGAAAAAAAATACCTTTCGCCAAGAAAGTAATCTTCTATAGTCTTATTTTTTGCCCTTTTTTGGGCATTTTACCAGTTACTTGACTTTTGAGTCCTTTGTCAAAAAGTGGATGGTATACTACCCTAGACTTCAGAGGTTTTGTGCAGCTATTCTCTGAGATATCTCTAGGGACCTGTAAGTTCTCAGTTCCTCCAAGATGGCACAATCAAGGGAGAGGATTTTACTCCTCTCCTGGCCTGCGCTCTGGTTTGTGAGCAACCACAAGCACTCTTTTCTGTCTTGGAAGTGCAAGTAGGGTTCCTTCTCCACTTCCACCATCACCACGCTAGCACTCCTCCTCACCCCAGGACCACTACTCAGGACTGAGACCTAGATCAGCCGCTTGATTCCCCCAAGGTCTTTAGGGGAAGGACTCCAGAAGTGGACGCTGATGCCTCAGTGGCTGCTGCCACCCTGGGGCCAGGGCTGGGGCTTGATCAAGCTCTCCTCTCACTCAGGTGAAAGCTTTCATACTGACCTTTGAAGTTATCTTTGGCGTGTGTGGGTTGAGAAATCTGGGAACTGCAGCTGCTACCCATGATTCTATGCCCTGAAGCCTGCTCCAGTCCTGTCTGTGCTGTGTGGTCCAGGCTGGGCTGTGCTCTGCTCTGAGCCTGGTGCAACAGACTTTTCCTGTCAGCCTTCCAGGCTGTCTTAGGCTGGAAATCTGTTTCACTCTGCCATTTTGTGGCTTCTACTGCTCTAGAATTTGTTTAGAGTTATTTTTTACAGGTATTTTATGGGTTATGGGGGGAGAGCTAGAGCATGTCAGTCCTTCTACTTTGTCATCTTGGCTCCACTCCCCCCAACTTACTTCATCTGCCTTATTGCTATTATCATCATCATTACAATTATTATAATAGTAACCAGTATATATTATATATAATTATAACACTTCATATAATAAATATAACAGAGTACCTTACTATTAATATGCTGATTAACATTTAATGTATCATTACATTAATTATATATTATATCATTTATAACTATATCATGATATAATTAGTTATTATAGTATTAATGTTGTTATTCATATAATTGTGTATTATATATACATTATTACACGTGACTCCCTTTTCTGCATTCCACAGCCTGGTCAAACTATCCTCTCTGTGATCCTTTCTGAGTCTATCCAGTCAATTCTGCCCTCTCTCCCCTGGAGGACAGGTACTTCTCCCTCCTGATCTCTGTCCCTTCGGCATCCCCAATTTCCACCCAAAATGGCAGGTGCTACTTTTCCTGGCTCCTACCCCCTAATTGCCAGTGCCTTCACCCTTCCTCAAATATTGTCATATTATCTTGTATCTAATTTTTATAAATTTTGCATGTACACATGTGAAATTAAGCTCTTTGAGGTAAGGGAATGTTCATTTTTGTCTTCACATCTTCAGCTCCTAGCACATAGTAGGTACTTAATGCATGATGCATAGTAGGTACTTAATGCATAATAGCCTTGATGTCTAAGTACCTTGACTTTCTCAACAAGATGAAAGGAAAGGCCATTTGTGGGCAGAGAGGATGTTGGGGAATTGGGAGTTTGAAAAGAAAAGAGATTTGAAAGGGCTGCTATGGAGTCAATCAGAGATGAGTAATGTTTGCTGAGTTTGCCCCAATTAAAGTTAAAGAGCTTTTGGCCTGAGTGGAGATGAGCAGCTTAGTCCTTGTCTAGCTTGGCTTGAGGTTTGTGGAAACCTCACTCCCTAAACATGACATTGGGATTCTGGGGCCTAGTCTAAACATCCTGTGTGAGGGGGTAAGGGAAGGGTGTGGGGAGCGTGGGCAAGTGTGTTGACATCGGCCTGTATCTCAGTAGAGGAAGTGGGGTATGGTGGAAAGAGAAGGAGATCTGTTATTATTTCTTTTTCTTTTTGCTTTTCTTGATATTTATTCGGTTTATGACAAATACTTGAATAAACAAGAAGAATTAAAAGATAAAGTCATGCATAAAACTACAAGCAGCACATTGATTTCAGAATCAGGATTGGTGTCCTAGGATCTGCTCTCTTAGTAGCTGAGTTTCCTTAAGGAAATCACTCAACTTTTTGACCATCCCCTTCCTTATCTATCAAAAAGAGATAATTATACATTCTTTAGAATCACTAAATCACAGAGATTGAGAATGAGAGGGGACTGCCATGGCCACCCAGTTTAACCCTGACCTGAACAACTAATCCCTCCATAGAATAATCCATCTGCATGCAAGGCTTTTCCCAATGAGGATACACCAAAAGAAAATGTCCATAAACTGACAGATTGTTAAATAAATTATAATAATAAATGATAAATTGTAACAAATAATAGATTGTAAAATAAAAATTATATAATGTGAAGGAATTATGTTGGTCTCTGCAGTGACAGAACAAAGTCCAAGTCTACAAGTTACCTTTGCCATTTATTCTCCTTGAGCCTCAGTTTCCTCTTCTGTAAAATGAGGGGGCTCGTATTAGATGGCCTCTGAATTCTTTTCCAACTCTAGACCTCTAATTTAATACCTTTCCCTTGTCAATGATTTTCATCTTCTTTCTCTCTCTTTCTCTTTCTGTCTCTCTCTCTCTCTTTCTCTGTCTCTCTCTCCCTGTCTCTCTCTCTATCCCTGGTCTGTACCCAATTATGTATATATTGTTTACTCTCTTTGGGGGCTGGACCTGTCTCTTACCTTTCTTTTTTCCAGGCAGGTGAGAAAGCACTGACTGGAACAAACTGCTTGTTGATTGACTGGTCTTCATGAGAACAGCTAGCATTTACATAGCTTTAAAGTTCACAAAGCATTTTAACTGTGTTATCTCATTTAATCTGGATTCTCCTGACTTAGCCAGGATGCCTCAGTTTGCTTCTTCAGTCTGCTCCCCTTGGCCTCTTCTGCCACAGTCCAGTTTTCCTTAGAACCTTCATTTTGGGGAAGAGTCCAGACATCTTTCATTCTCTGGTGGCCCCATACCACCATTTTCAGTTCCCTTTTTATTTGTTGTCTCCACATTCCTCCCCCTACCCTTTCCCTCTTGAATGTAAGCTCCTTGGGGGAAAGAAATGTTTGTGTCTTTCTGTCCCCTGCATTAGAGGGCAGCTAAGTGGTGCTGATGAGATTTTGGGGTGCTGGGGACCCCAAAATACCAACACACCGGGTCCTTCTTGAATGAATTCCACTCAAGCCTTCTTAAAGCCAAAGAAAATAAAGATTATTAAAGATTCGCCAAATTGGGTTGGCTCTTAAGGAGCCTGAGCTGCTTGTATTGCAAAGACAGTCAGATAGAATCTCAGCTAGTCAGTCTGTGCAGGATCCCACCTGAGCGCCTTCATGGAGGTGAGATGGAAATTTAATACAGAAAAGACTATAGGAGGCATCCGGGGGTGGTCTGGTAAACTAGGGTGATGGGAGGAGGGGTTTAGGGAGGGTCTAGAGGAAAAGTCCAAGGAGGATCTCAGTGGGACTAGAGTGACTGTCTAGGGTTGGAAACAGGTAGAGGCAATCAGGACATATAATCAGGAGATATCAGACTACGGAGGGCTTGGGTGGGAAGCAATCCAGAGTATGGAAATGACCGGTACCCTGGGGTGAATACAGATAGACTCTAGGGAGGGTCTTGATGGAAGTGGTCAGCAGCCTGGGGAATGGGGTTTTGATGGGATCAAGGGTGGGAGTGCAACTGAGACCTGAGCACAGTGATAACGAAAAGCCCATGGACTTCCTGAGACTGCCGGAACAAATGGGAAGATTAGATTTGAGTAAGAAAGACCAGATTAAGTGGGAAGATTCAAGGGGGGCTCAAGGAGGCTCCCACAGTCTGAACCCCATTACTGAGCCCAAGAGCGTATTAGTTTGTGACATGGCAGTGTCAGTGGATAGAGTGAGAAAGATCTATTTTCAAGTCCCACTTCTGTCACACCCCAGACAAATCTTAACTTCTCAATGGCCCAGGCCCTCAAACTCTAAATTGTACAATACTATCTAACATGCAGTGGTAGAGCCTCAATAGCTTTTCTACCTAAAGAAAAAAAACCCAAGACAATGACATTGCTGACTCATATTGGGATTGAAGTTTACTAAAACCCCCAGATCTTTTTTAGATGAATTGCTGTCTAGACATGCTACTTCTATCTTGTACTTTTGAAGTCAATATTATGAACAGAAGTGCTGGACTTACTGTCTAGAAGACCTGAGTTAAAATCTTTGAATACAAGAATATTTATGCTTTTAAAATTTCAAACTATTTGAAATATTCAATTTCAAACCAATTTTCTACTCTTCCAAAATCTTGAATCTTGTCGCCCATTGGGTCAGATATCCTTACTAGGTTTGGATCATCTATAAAACTGATAAACATGGCATCCACATCTTTATTCAAGGCAATGAAAAAAACACGTTCAGCAGGACATGCAAAGATCTTTGTGACATTCTGGTGGACACCTTCTAAAATGAGATGGAACCATTAATGAATACTCTTTGGATCCAGTCACTCAATACATTCCAAATCTACTTGTGTCATTATTTAGTTTTCATCTCTCCATCTTTTCCATAAGAGTGCAAGGATAGCTAGGTGGTAGAGTGGGTGGAGTGCTGGACTTATTGTCCAGAAGACCTGAGTTCAAATCTTATCTTACACACTCACTACCCATGTGACTAAAAAGAACTCAACCTCAGTTCCCTCATCTGTAAAATGGGAATATGTTGGCTCTTCCTTCAATCTCTGTTTCCTTTTCTCAATGTTCTTTAATCCTTCCCCTGTCTGTATTCGTCCTTTGTTTTCAAAGAAGACCACGCCATCAGAGAAATGATGACATGACTTGCACTTGACTTTGTTTTGGGTGAGGGAGGGCTGTGCAGGTCACCAGCCTCACTTCTCCTCCAGAGCCATCTGAATCCAGTGACCAGATATTCATCAGGATGACTGGAGATGACCCAGGATACAAAGTACCTAAGTCTATTCAGGTACTCACTTACAGCGAGGTAATACCCATAGTTACCTGTAGTAACTGTTGTTCTTTTCCCTCCCAGCTTGATTTACTTATTTTTTTCCCTTAGGGGCCATTCCCTGATTGCTTCTTTAAAAGGCCTAATCCTTCTCTTAATAATATATTTGAAGATTTTGCCAGGGTCTACTTGCTAGAATGAATGTATGCTCATCCTGTTATAACCTTAAATTTCAACATAAATGTCAGCTGCTATTTATCTCCCCTTTCCATCTCCAAGATCTTGTTCTTTCAGTTCTATACTTTATCTAGCATAAAGTAAAATTATGTTCTCTATCTATTGTGTTTTATAAAGTGCAAAGCATTATAGAGATGTGAACTGTGATTATCTTTTCATCTGCCTCTTTCCAGCCTGTAGTGAGTCTGGTCCTCCTCTAACCTTGTCTTATTGCTTCATTGTAAGACCAGCTGAATGGTGCAGTGGACAGAATATTGCACCTGGAGTCAGGAAGACTGGTCTTCATGAGTTCAAATCTAGCCATAGATGCTTACTAGCTGTGAGGCTCTGGGCAAGGGACTTTATCCTGTTTGCCTCATTTACCTCATCTATCAGATGAGCTGGAGAAGGAAATGGCAAACTACTCCAGTATCTCTGCCAAGAAAACCTCAAATGGGGTCATAAACAGTCAGACATGACTAAAATGACTTTACAACCACAACAACAAATTCCAAGCAAGCACCTTATGCGTTATACTTTCTTTATTGTAAAAGCATGTAAAAAAAACTTTTCTTTTTAGTTCAGCTGAAAATCTTAATAAAGATCTCACTAGTTTAAAGTCCTTGCCAGTCTTTCCCCTTTAGGCAAACTTTTAAAGCTAAAACTTAAAGGTGGGAACCAAACTTAGAACTAGAAATATATTTTGTCAGTTTAAGATCTGATTCTCCTCCAGGAGGAGGTGGAAATTTATGATTCATTTAAGGGTAGGACCTTCTTTCCCCATTATGAAGGGATCAGGGTTAAGATTACCAGGAAGAGACATCTAGATTGGTACCTTTGATTACTCGAAGGGAGCACTTTAAGTGCATGATTCAAGAAGGAATTGAGAAGTTCTGGAAAGATTATTATTTTATTAGTTGGAGTGGAATGTTAATCCTAAACTATATTTTATCATTTGGTTAACCTTTTTCTTGTTCAAGATTCATATAAATAATTGCCTTCAAACTACCTTGTGTTAAAGAAATATTCAAGGGCATGGGGGTGGGATGGCATGGGGACAATGATGTCAGCCTGGACATTTTTCTCTAAAGCAGAAAATTATTAAATTTAGAATATTAAATGCTTTAATATGATATTAATGAGAAACATTTATTCTGGAAGATATAACTAAAACATAGGGTTCAGGATTAACACTTTTTCTTCGACATTACCCATATTACTTAGCCTCCATGAATCTTCATGAATCTCCATCTTCATTATGATTATTTATAATAGTAATTGCTAGCAATTATATAGCCGTTGGAGGTTTTTAAAGTGCTAGAGAAACACTATCTCACTTTATTCTTAATAACCTGGGAGGTAGGTGATATTATCCTAATTTTACAGATGAGGAAACTGAAACAGAGATTAAATAATTTATCCTGGGTCAGACAGGAGAAGCTAGGTGGTACAGTGGATAGAGTGCCAGGCCTAGACTCAGGAGGACTTATCATTCTGAGTTCTAATTTTGCCTCAGACACTTAACTTGGTGACTCTGATGGGGTGCTTGGTTGCTTCTGCTTGGACCCCAATTTCAAAATCACATTTCTCTCTGTCTTCAAAACACTATCCCCTCACAGTTTTCTCCTCAGCCCAAGCACATTGTGCCTAGCAGTTATTAGTGAGTGGACCCCAGTGAGGCAAACTAAACCATCTCCCTCCCTCCATTACAAGAACAAGCTGACCTCTGTAGAATTTCACTTGTAAAAATAGGACCATCTTACTCTAGCAGAATTATCATGTATTGATTCCTACTGTTATCGCATACAATCCAGAGGTCAAGCTACAAACATTAACTCTCAAAGCTATCTTGCTACAGACAAAGCAGACGAAAAATACACCCCTTAGAAACCCCTTCCCCCAGTTTCTAGTAGTAAATGATGTCTGAGACTAAGGTTGTATGTTATCTCCTAATAGCATAGCTGCCAGTTAATCCATTATTTTTCCTATACAAGCTTTAGCATCATTTCTGTTAAGTTGCTAGTTCCCTGAGGAGTTGTGCCCACCATATTGGCATAACAATAAACCTTTGCCAACTCGACTTGAAGAATGCTTGAGTTTGTGAATTCATTCCAGACAACCTTCTCCTGTACTTCAGTCCTTGAGGCGTCCCTGAACCTCTCAAACCACATCAACTCCAGTATGTTTGCCAAAGAAAACCCCAAATGGGATCAGGAAGAGTTGAACAAAACTTAAAAAAATTACTAAAAAAACCCCAACAAACCTGAAAAAATAAAGCTTTTGTGAGAGGTAGCAGATCCCTATCTTCATTATGTATGGACACTATTTGCTTTCCTGGTAGGGGAATCTCCAGAAACTTATCATCCTACAAGATCACATCAACTGTGAAACTCCTCAGTGCTCCCTCCGCCTGGTTGGAGAGGGTGGAAGGTAGGTCATTTCCCAGCCTAAGCTGCAGGGTTTCCTTCTGCCCTCACTCCAGGTACCCTCTCCCCCTTTTCCCACCTCTCCAATGTCTTGCTGTGCCTTGTGAGCTCCTCAAGGGCAGAGGGTTGTGCCTTGGTACATAATATGTGCTTAATGAATTTTATTGACTATGCAATAGCATAAAAAAATTACCATGTTTTATCTAGAGCCAGAGGTCAGAGCTATGAGTAATGTGTGTCGTTGTAAACAAAGTTAGATTTGACATTAGGAGAAATTACCCCAAAATTGAGTGGGGCTACCTTGGGGTTGGTGAGTTGGCCACCTTGGAGATCATTAAAGGAAACCAAGAGAACTGTCAGCTAGGTTGTTAATGAGATTTTCAGCCAGGGGCAAGTTGGAGATGTGACATCCCTTCTAGCTCTCAGGCTCTGCACTCCTGCTCTTAGGGGAGCTGGTTTGGGCCAATCTATGAATGATAAGGCTGTTCTTTGGTACTGGAACACTGTGCTGAAGACTGGACTTCAAGGAATTCTCTGGGATCCAGGGGAAAGGTCATCTATCTCCCCCTCCCCTTGCTACTTATGCCCCTTCCTCCATTCCATATAGGAGTCCCTTCTCTGAAGGCTCAAGCATTAGCACTGGTGGGTAGAAATTTTCCAGGAAAGGGTGTTTACCTACAGTAACACAACACTGTCAAGACATTCAGAACTAATCCTTTGGTCTCCAAGCATAACTATTCGGATAGGAAGTGAGAGTGGGTAACTACAGGGAAGTTCTGGAGTTAAGGGCCACCTTGGCCATTAGTCATATTGGCAGGATACTTCCAATATGCCTTCAGGGAGACTTTTCATAACTTCTTTGTATTTCTCTTGTGTTTCACTACACACCCTGACCCCCATAATACCAGCCATAGTTTTTTGATTTCAACTAAAGAAATGTTGACAATAGATATGGTGGTACTGGAAAAAAGACTGAACACTGATCTAAAGAAGGATATTTGTCATGAGATTTGGGCAGGATTATTCTAGATGTCAAAGAAAAAAATTAACAATATACTTTGCATTTTAGGCATAAATCTGTGAAAAACCGATTTTATCCAATTTAACTTTAATATCCAAATAATTTCTTAGAAAGAAGTCTAAAATGACAAATTTCTCATGTTCTCTAGCATGTTTCTGCCCCAAGACAATTTTAGGTAACAATTACAGGACTCTCTAAGAAGAAAATCACAATAGGTAAAAACAGAGTTTGGCATCAACATTCCTTTTCATTGAGTAACCAAGGTACCATTGATTCCCTTCTGGACCACTCCTCCTTGAGCAAACAAAGGGACTCCTCCCAAAGATCTTATCTAGAATTTCTTCTGAATAGGAGGTGGAGAGGGTATGGAATGGAGGACTCTTCCCTACTGTGGGTTTTAGGTTAATCCCTTCTGGGGATAAAGAAGAGGAGACTGCCTTTAGAATGGTCAATATCCCTGTCACTTCTGACATGGGAAAGGCATGATCTTATTTAGACAAAACACCTTTTTTCTGAGCTCTGATTACCACTTTTAATCTATTGTTATGAAAATTCTTTCCCTACCCCCTTTTTGACCTACCCTCTTTTCAAAGTCTGGAAAGGACCCTTTATTAGACTAGAAAAATATCATTTCCTAATATTCAACTTAGTAAAGAAAGCTTTTAAGAATTTTAATATGCTCCACACATGTAGAGTATCAACAACCCAGACTTTTTCCTCTCCCTCTGAAGTAAGAGTGAATCACAGATTTGCAGCCAAAAAGAGCCTTGACTGGCCATCTCTCTTTCTCTATATATATTTATTATATTATTAAGACACATTATTTTATTACATTATTATGAATGCATATTATATGTATTTATCTCCACTTATAAGCTTAATACTTTCTAGTGGACCTTTGAGATTTTCTGCTCCAATTTCCATCCCTCCCCCATTTTACAGATTTACCGGAGGTAAAATGGCTTGCCCTAGGTTATATGGCTAGAAAGGAGCTCAGCCAGGATTTTGTACCTAGCCTTCTGATTCTAAAGCCTTTCCTCCGCTTCCTCGGATGAAGATAGAAATAGAGTGAGGAGGGGAAGAAGGAGAGGAAGGGCCTCCCAAAAGGCAGCCATAGATAACATTAAAAATTAGATCAAAAGCAATGAACAATGTCAGGTCCAGAGGACAGATGATGGAATGTACTTCCTGCTTTTACCTCAGCAGGTAGAGACAGGTTGGACTTAAGGGTGTGCCAAAAATATGTTAAATATTTTTTATCAGTCTATGTCACAGCATTGAAAAAGTTCCTTAACACAGGTATCCTTTCCATTAAGAGAGAGTGCTGTGGGGGAGGGGCAGTATTGGAAAGTTATCTTGGCATAAAAAGATGAAATCAGTATAATGGCCGATCACATCTGCCAGGCCTAGAGGCCTGAGGGCTACCCGAGTCTTCCCTTACCTCTATCGGAGGTCTTCGGTTGGCCAAACCGGATGCTCGTATGAGAGAAAGGATGTTCCAGAGTCGAACAAGGGTTGAGCTTTATTTCAGGGTCTAGTTACAAGTGCAGGAGAATTCTTCCTTAGGAGGGAGCGAAGAATCTCCCAAGGAGGCAAAGATCTTACAATAAGAGATTGGAAGTAGAAGTATAAGTGGGGAGAGAGGGGGAGGGGAGAGAGGAGAGAGGAAAAGCGGAGCCTTGTTGTCCTCACACGTGGCCCCTCCGCCCAAGAGCACTTTCAGGCTTTCCTGATCCTACTTAAGCTCTCCAGCCGCATAGTTTGCATCTGAATATCGTGCTGTAGGTGTGCCCAGATCCGGGACAATCTCGAGGGCGGGAGAGCTCTCTCCCATCACGTTTCTCACGGGAAGAGGTGGAAATACACGAGATAGCTCAGTTCACCTCGATTCCCAGTCGTTTCCTGGGGGGGCCTCGTGAGAACTCTAAGATTTAGAAGTTCCCACCTTTACCCGCCCTAGACTGTCCACATGGAATTGAGCTTCCAACCCCAGCACACATCTAGCCAGTGGAGTTCCACACTCTAAGCATGTGTGATCTCTTCCACTACAATGTTACAATTTCTTTTTTCAGAGTACCATTGATTTCTTTCAGCTAGGACATCCATCCTCTAACTTTTTGGTCTCAATATCCCTTTACATTCTTAAAAATTATTGAGGATCATCTTCCCCCACCCATTGCAAGAGCTTTTGTTTTTATGGGAGTTATATTATTTACCATATTAGGTATTAAAACATCTTGGTATTATGAAAATAGTTTTGATAAATATTTCTCTTCTGGCTACACTCATTTGAACTTCCTTAATCATTTCCACAGTATCCCAAGGAATAACATCTTTGGGAAATCTTATCATCCTGCAAGTGGTCACACTTCAGCAGTACCCTTTGTTCCTCTGATTGGCAAGCATGCATTTTGCATTCGAACCACTTAGCCAGCCCAGTGGAGTTGCACTCTCTGAAGCATAGTTTGAATACTTGGCAGTTCAGCTCGAGCAAGGACTTCAGCGTCTGGTACCTTATCCTGCCAGGTGATCCTCAGACTCTTCCTAAGACAGTTCAAATGGAAGCGATTCAGTTTCCTGGCATGGTGCTGGTAGACTGTCCATGTTTCACAGGCATACAACAATGAGGTCAGCACAACGGCTCTGTAGACCTTCAGTTTGGTAGTCAGTCTAATACCTCTTCTCTCCCAAACTTTTCTTTGGAGCCTCCCAAATACTGAACTAGCTCTGGCAATGTGTGCATCAACCTCATTGTCAATGTGTACATCCTTGGAAAGTACACTACCAAGGTAAGTGAACTTATCAACTGCATTCAAAACTTCTCCATTTGTTGTAATTGAGGGTTGCACATATGGATGGTAGTGGTGGCTGATGGAGCACCTGTGTTTTTTTGGTGTTAATTATTAGACCAAAATTAGCACAGGCAGCAGAGAATTAATTGATCCATACTCCATCTCAGCTTCAGAGGCTGCATTGAGTGCACAATCATCTGCAAACAGAAAATCATGCACCAACACTCCCTCCACTTTGGTCTTGACTTGTAGCCTTTTCAAGAACTTTCGATTTGACTGTGCAACATGGAAGACACTGGCACAGGACCGCTCAGCATGGTGTGCCCACATAAGAAAAGGTGCTGTGCTCTTTGAGCAAAGCAGAATTGAGAGAGCACAAAGTAAATGCAGGATGTGCAAATTGGGAATATTCACCCCAAATGTTCACAGGGACTATCTGTGCCCAACCTATGGTAGAGCATTCTGAGCTAGCATTGGTCTGATCAGCCAGAGTCAGACACACTGAAATTTCACTTTACAATGGTGATGTCATTTTGGTCCTCTTTGAAGACTGACAACAACCAATCCTCTGATTAGAAGGTGGAGCCGTGAGCTCCAAAAACTCTATTTGAGGAAGGAGCCCTTACAAGCTATCTCATTTCCCACCTAGCAGCACTCATTTGGACTGGGGACATCTCTGTCTTCCTCCTTCTTATGATTAGACTGTGCCTTGGATTCATCATGGAGATGGATCTTATCTCTGCTGTTTCCTTAGTTCTGTCAATCCAGGATATGGTAAGTATATGTTAACCATCTTTCTCTATAAGCTACAGGTTCTATTTTACAGAAAGCCCCATGGCCTCCAAATAATGCTGATTTATTTTCCTCAAAGCCATACAGCTTCACCATGTGGAGGAAGAAACTTGACCTTATCCTTGTACTGTGTGTTTTGTGGACTGTGCAGGGTTTGAGAAAAACAGTTGATTCTAGAGATCTGAAGTTTTTCTTCTGGGTTGGTGGGTTGTAGGGGGTCCAAAGGATGATAGTCTGGGCATAGTTCTATAAGGATGGAGGGCCTTATAGGAAGGTGGGGATCATCACAGAAAAGGTTATTTGATTCCCTAGCAACCTAGGTGCTTTTCCCTTGTGGGGGAAGGAGGCCTCAACCCCAAGTTGTTGTCTTTGTGCCCCTGTTTGTGATTTTCTTGGCAAAGATATTGCAGTGGCTTATCATTTCCTTCTCCAGCTCATTTTTCAGCTGAGGAAACTGAGGCAAACAGGGTCAACTGACTTCCCCAGGGCCACACATCTAATAAATGTCTCCTTTTTTTGTAGTGACCTAGACATGAACCAAATTCTAAAGCTTCTGGAGGACCCCCTAGGTGGGGGCATAAGCCAAAAGAAAATATTAGATCAAAAGGGAACAAGCATTTATTAAATACCTACTGTGTGCCATATGCTAGATACTATGCGTGCTTTACAAAGATTATCTCATTTGATTCTCATTTGAGAGGCAAGGCCATTATTATCCCCATTTTACAGTTTAGGAAACTGAGGCAGATAGAAGTTAAGTGACTTCCCCAGGTTGTGGACAAGCTAGTTGTAAGGCTGCATTGAACTAAGATTTTCCTAATTCAGGTCCTAACTTTCTACCCATTGTACTACCTAGCTGCCTCCAGATGAAGACCCAAAGTTTGCCAGATGTTCTCATAGCTTCAGTTCTGGGTCACCTGGGCTACAAAGTTTCCAACCAGCTCTACTTACTCAACGCTGAAGCAGCTACTGTGAAGTTTAGGACTAGGGGTGTGTGGCTGTAATCCTATTAAAGTATCTGGCTCAACTCATCATTGGATTAAGTAGGTAAAAAACTCCTGCTCTATCAAGTGATTATAAGAAGAAAACAGGGTCCCTGACATGACTCAGGCCTGGTGATAGGCCGAAATAAACTTGGCGTCCTCATAAACAGACTTCATAAACAGGTGACCTCAGCCTTGGGGTTTGCTGGCCTTTCTGTACCTCATTTCAGATATAGGAGAGCAGGGCCTGGGGTACTAGATAAATAGCTTTGGTTAGGTTGAAACTTGGGAGAGAGTCTAATCCTCAGGGAGGTGAAACTTAACTCAAGAACCATTGTGGCTTCCCAACTTGCAAGATCCCTCTCAACTCTAATATTGTCAGACCCAGAACTCCTTTATACTTAGGAAGGAGGGATCCCGGCCCCCTCAACAGGCTGTTGCTGGTTGAGCAACTTGAATATCCAGGGCAGAGGATAAGGGAGCTAATTGGACAATAAACTGGTGTTTGGGGGTGGGAATGGAGGATTGAAGGGGGAAAAGGAGATGGAACAGGCTTCCCTGAGACTGAGAACTTCTTGTCAGTAAATCTGAGGCCAGCCCCATACCCATGGCTATTTATATGAACCAGCCAGGGGAGGGACATTTGCTCTCAAAGAGTGGTGGTTGTTCTTTTAAGCTGAGACAGTTGTCCTGTTCTCCTTTGGAAAAGCTGCCTGGGGTGCGGATAGCGGGGTGGAGTTTCTCGTGACAGTTTTTGACCCCCTTCCCTGGAAGAGCTGAGCAAACTGTTCCCTTCCCAGAGAGGCTTCCCTTTCTCACACTAGACAGTAAGGCTTTCATTGCCCCAAAGGCAGGACCTCGCCACTTAACCAGGAGTATACCCACTTTATTTCTGTAGAGAGAGTGTACTCTGGATGTTCCTACCCCACCCCTTTCCTGGCCTCTTGAGAAGTGTATTGGGTCACTGAAAACAAGGCTATCTAAGAAACGTTGGGCAACCTTCTCAGAAAGCTAAGCCAAACATGGTGTAGTGGGATTTGGCACCAGATGCATCATGGGTGCGATCTAAGCTCTGCTCCTTACTACAGGGGTGACTTTGGGGAAGTTGCTGGAATTTCCAGGGCCTCAGTTTCCTCAGTGAGGCCCTTCAGATGAGGTGGGGCCTCTAGTTCTATACCAAGACTGGATATCATGTTTATTTACACCCTTCTCCAAAACTGTCTATAATGTCTAGAGGGATTTCTTTCTACATAGAAATCCTCATCTCACATTCACACCTTTCTCCAGTCTCCAATCACCAACAACTGTTCACTCAGTCTTTACAAAATCTCTTGAATGCGCCCCCTTCTCTCCCTGTACATATTTGAGCATCCCCTCTGAGTTATCCTACTCAGAGGATATCCTGTAATTCAGTAATCCTTCTGTGTTAGGTCACCCTGGCAGTGATCTGATAAATGTTTAATAAATGGCTTTTATCTTTCCTCAATGCCTTTCTTGCACCTAAACAATCAACAAAACAATAAACCAAGCCATGATTTATAACAAACTGATTTCTGAGGTATGAATAATCACACTTAAAATTTAACAATCACCTCTAGAGATCTAGCATACCTCTCTGTCCTACCCCCACCAGGCGATAACAACCTCAGATTTAAGGCATTCCACTTAAATCCAGTTTTCCCAGTGATTTGTCATCCATCCTATTTGAAAACCAAGGCTGAACAACTCCTAAAACTATCTCAGGAGCACCTCCCCCTTCCCAATTGTGTGTAGCCAGAGGACACAACTGCCTCCTAAGGCTTAAGGCATCTCCTAAAATGGAGTGGTCCAGGGCAGTAACAAAGCTCCAGCTCCCTTTCGTACTAAAATTTGACCAGATGACTGCTATACTCTTTTGGAAGAGCAACTCAGCTCTTAGAAGAAAAAGAGTCAAAGTTGCAGAACCAGGAGAACATTGTACACAGTAAGAGCAACATGGGATGATGATCAACTATGAATGACTTAACTATTGTCAGCAGTACATTGATCCAAGACAATTGCAAAGGACTCATGATGAAAGAACTGAAGGACTCTGAATGCAGACTGAAGTATACTATTTTTATGGGTTTTTTTTTCCTTCTGTTCTGTTTCTTTCACAACTATGACTAATACAGAAATAGATTTTACATGATTGAACATATGTAACCTATATCAAATTGCTTACCATTTTAGGAAGAGGGGAGAGGAGAAAGGGAGAAAAAGAACTCAAAATTTTGTAAAAATGAATGCTAAAAATTGTCTTTACATATAACTATGGAAAAATACTATTATAAATTTAAAAAAAAAGATTGGAGAACCAAATTTGTGATTGTACTAAATTGTATTTGTCATGTTACCAACAGAAATATCTAGGAACCTCTAGATTTGAAACCAGAGAAGCAGAGTCCCCTTCAGAGATGTCCTGGGCGGCGTTGGAAGGGGATGACCATTGTCCAAGAGAAGATATCTAGGGACCTGACAACTACATGAGATATCTGG
The DNA here is from genome assembly GCF_028372415.1 of Notamacropus eugenii. NCBI lineage: Eukaryota > Metazoa > Chordata > Mammalia > Diprotodontia > Macropodidae > Notamacropus > Notamacropus eugenii. Next base: position 717,039,916 of record NC_092872.1, read on the forward strand.
GACCCAAAATGTCTGATTACATGAACATTGACAATGGGTTACTAGGATACAAGGAGACTTGATATTAGTTAATAATCGTGATAATTATTATATTGCTTTGGTCTTTTGTTTCGCGATGTTTATGTTTAAGTTTTCTTGGTTATCTTGGTGACATGCGAATCTCCCTTCTCAAAACTAATCCATTTTGAGTCCTCTAAATAGTTTGATCGGTAACTTGACATTAATGTAACAACATAATTATGATTATGAATTTATGAAAAACCTTACAGATTTGGTTTATCGATAAGTGATCCTTGGAGAGAGTGGGTTCCTGACTCCCCCATAAAGTAAAAAAGAGGGAAAATTGAGTGAAATAAGGGGATTAGGACAGAAAGTGGTACTGGGTAGTGGGAACTGAGTGAACCATTCCATCTTGTCATTCAAACCTGGAATTAGTTTAGTGTCTATTCAGTTATGGGTCTAGTTCAACTTCTTGGGAGAAAATTTATTCATTTGTGGAAATTGGGAGAAAACCTTATTGCATTGTTTGAGCCTAGCCCTGCATGACTGGGAAACTGGATCAACTCTCCCTGCTGCTTAGACCAAGGACCTAGGTTATACTGACCAGAATCTCAGATCCAGACTGACGCAAGGAGTTTTTTCACAATCGTACATCTCAAGTGACCTGTATGCTTTATCTGAAAACCAGCGTCATACTAATCAGTCATTGTTACAGGTATTTGGGAAGTGGGGTCACCTCCTTTGCTGAATTCAGGAAATTGCACCTGTTCACTTCCCCCACCCTCTTTCTCCCTAGGGCCCCTAACAGGTTTTTCTGATTACTCCCACAGTTGCCAAACTTGTGTGGACTCCTGGATCATCCGAAGAATGTCCTTTCTCCTGAGTGGACAGCAGAACCTCAAGGTTTGTCTAGTACAGATCTATAAGCAGTTTACATCCAGATAAGATAGTTGTCTCAAGATTCTGGACAAGGGGTAAGTAAATTTTCCTGAATTTTTTTTCCTCTTTTGTTATGTGTCCAGTCACCAAGGTCTTGATCTAAGTGTGTGTTGACATTTTCTCCCTCTACATTCTTGGCTTCCCCCCTTTTTTTTCTGTTTGTAACATACAATGGCTAGACAAGACCTATTGCCTTGTCTGCCTATGTTCTTCCTTCACTCAAGAGTTTCCTCCCAGCCTCACACCTAGAGCCTGCTGTGTCTCTTAAATAGGATCCCCATACTTGGGGCTTCTCTCCCTAGCTTCATTTGACACCCCCTTGATGATAGGGAGGGAAGGAGCAAGAAACCCCCTCTTTCCCTTGCTATTAGAAACCCTCCCTCCCAAGAACTGGCTCTCAACTTGCTGCTGCTACACTTTTAGCAGGTTTGGCTTCTCTGAAGACTAACCCTTCACTCTCTGATTCACCTTGATCAGTGAGAGGCTTGAAAAATGATCCCAAGGCCGAAGAGAGAGAGACACACTAGTTGTAGGGGTCTCTCTGCCTTTGAAATTATTTTGGAATAATGTGATGTGATTTGGTTTCTCCTTTGTATTTTATCTGTGTTCTTATTGTTCTTATCTATCCCTTAGTAGAATGTAAGCTTGAGGGCATACATTTTTAACTTTTGTCTTTGTTTCCCTGGTACCCTTCACGATGTCTGGCACATAGTAGAGAAGCTTAGTAAATGTTTACTGAATGGGTGGACATACTCAGGGGATAATCAGTCTAATGATGGAAAGGACTTAGTAGTCATCCTTTTCACCTTCCTCATCATTTTACAGATGAGGAAACTGAGTTCCTGAGAGAAGTGATTTGCATACAGTAGATGTTTAATAGGGGTAGCTAGGTGACACAGTGCTGGCACTGGAGTCAGGAAAACCTGAATTCAAATCTGGCCTCAGACATTTACCAGCTATGTGACCCTGGGCAAGTCACTTCACCCTGTTTACCTCAGTTTTCTCATCTGTAAAATAAGCTGGGGAAGGAAATGGCCAACCACGCCAGTATCTCTGCCAAGAAAACCTGGAATGGGCTTATGAAGAGTCCAACAGAAATGAAAACAACTGAACAACGTGCTGATAAGTCCTTATCAATTGGTAGATTGAATAGGTAGAAGGGACACCCCCAGAGATCACCAGGGTCACTGACAATGTCTAAGTCAACAGCTAAGACATTGAGGATAAGAGGTAGATACTTAAGTGTTAAAGTGAAGTGAAGCAATTATATCAGAGGCTCAGGCCTATGCAATAACTAAACAGCCTCCTCCCCCTCAACTGTTTGTTCCCTAAGGGTAAGGAGAATAGTTGGAAGAAGGCTGAGGACAGATATTGTTTTCTTTTCCTCCATGGTCCCATTCTTGTACTGTCTTTTTCCTCTTTAGAAATAGAAATGAGAGCTATGGGAAAAAGAACTGGAAAGAAAATTAATGGATTGAAACAAGAGGCACAGAACTTTGCCCTAACATCAAACTCCCTGAAAATGAGAAGACATGACTCCATGAGACATCAAGAAATACTAAAACAGTCAAAAGACCGAAAAAAAAAAGACAATGTAAGGTATTTCATAGAACAAATAACTGACTTAGAAAACAGATCAAGGAGAAAAAAAATTAAGAATAATGGACTACCTGAATGTCATTTCCAAAACAAGAGTGTAGACATCATACTTCAAGAAAAGTTAAAAGAAAACTGCCCAGATCTCTTAAACCAGAAGAATCCCTAGTCACCTCCTAAAAGAATCCTCAAAATGAAAGTTCAGGAATGTTATAACCAACATCCAGAGATTCTGAGTCAAGGGGAGAAAAATGCTGCAAGCATCCAGAAGTTTGATTTAACAGCCACCACAGTAAAAGAGCAGAGAGCTTGGAATGTGATCATCCAGAAGGGAAAGCATATAGGTTTACAGCCAAGAGTAACTTAACCAACAAAACTGAACATAATCCAACAGGAAAAAATAGACTTGATGAAACAGAAAACTTCTAAGCATTCCTGATGAAAAGAGCAGCGCTGCAGAGGAACTTTGAAGTCCAAACACAAGAGTTTAAAAAGAAGAAAAAAGAAAGAAAGAAAAACCAAAGCAATTGTCTCAACATTGCTTGCTTGTGCGATTAAATAAGGATAAATGGTTTATGGTCTAATATAGGGGAATGATACTTGCATCTTCTTAGGACCCTATCATCAGGGATCACAAAAAGAGGCTGGGAGTGGTTGTATTCTGTTCTGATTATCTTAAAAGAAGCATAAAAAGGGAGGGGAAGAGGAAGGATGGGAGAAATGATATAGTATAGGGGTTCACAAGTAGAAGTCTTTACAAACTGAAGGGGTGAGGGAAGTGACGAACGCTTGAATCTCATTCTCATCTGAAATGGTAAAAGGAGGGAAGAATACTCAAGACACTCACAGACTTGGGTATAGAAATACCTATCATTCAATAGGGAAACAGGGAGAGAGAAGAGGGAATAAGAACAAGGGTAGATTAAAGGAAGGATTAGTTATAAGTAAAACAAACTTTTAAGGATGTACAAAAATAGAGTAGCTTTTTTTGTAGTGGCAAATAATTGGAAACAGATGGTGCTCATCAATTGCGGGATGGACGAGAAAAACTATTGTATATTAATGCGATAGAATTACCACTGTGTTGTATGAAATGAAAAAGGGGAAGGTTTCAGGGAAATTGGGAAGAGAGATACCAAGTAAAGTAAGCAGAAACAGGAGAATAATTTATATAGGTGCAACAATATTGTAAAGATAAATAATTCTAAAAGACTTGGGAATTCTGATCAAGAGAGGGGAGGTGGCACCATGGATAAAACATTGTAGGCAGGAGGACCTGAGTTCAAATGTCACCTCAGACACTTACTAGCTGTGTGACCCTGGGCAAGTCACTTACCCCTCGATTGCTACCAAAAAAAAAAATTCTGAATCAGTTTTAAAAACTAAAAATAAATTAATTAAAAATTAAAAAAAAAATTCTTATCAGTCCAATGAGCAATTATGATTCCAGAGGATTCATAATGAAACATGTTCTCTGAGAGGGAGGTGAAGGACTTAAGAGTGAAGATTGAGAATTGGTTTTTTTTTTTGTTTGCACATGGCCAATGAATGAATTTTTGCTTGGCTATATGTTTGCAATGTAGGTTTTCTTTTTCTTTTTGTCTCGTAGAAAAGGAAGATTTTTTTTTTACTGATTAAAAAAATTAAAATTTAATTTAAAAAAAGGAAAAACCTTTCCAGCACTGAAAATTTCTACTAATTAATAGAATGTCAGCTTCTTGAGAGCAGAGATTATTTCTTTTCTTTTTTTGTCTTTTTCCTTTTGTCTAGCACAGTGCCTGGTACACAGTAAACATTTAAATGCTTGCTGATTTAAAAGGAAAACAGGAGAGGGCATTTCGAAGGAGAGAAGATGATGGACAATTGGAGTTAGGAGAATTAAGTGAGATGGAGTACTCTTTTGAAAATGTCTATAAATTTAAAATATTTTTTAGTTTTTGTTTAATGGTGACCAAATCACTTCCTAGGTTTGTTTTTCAAGTTTTTCATCTATATAAAATGAGGGAGATGGATTGGGATGGTCTCCAAGGTCCTTTTCAGCTCTACTTTTGTTTCTGTGCAATGACCTGAGCCTCCCTTCCCTGGTAATTATTCTACTTTTAATTCACTGTATTGTGGTATTCATTGCGTTGTGTTTGTTTGCATTTCTTTGCTTTTTGCAACCCTTTCTGGGCACCATGTAGATAATACTGTCCACTTTTGTCACAGCCTTTTCTTGAAGTCTTACAGACTTTTAGAGGTTACCCATGTTGTTCAGTTGTTTCAGTCATGTCCTAATCTGTGTGACCCCATTTTGGGGTTTTCTTGACAAAGATACTAGAGTAGTTTGCCATTTCCTTCTCCAGCTCATTTTACAGATGAGGAGACTGAGGGAAATAGGGTTAAGTGACTTGTCCAAGATCACAGCGTCTGAGGTTGGATTTGAACTCAGGAAGATGAGTCTTCCTGATTCCAAGCCCAATGCTCCATCCATTACATCACCTAACTGCCCTTGGAGGTACCCATACTTTCCTTTCAATTTCAACACATGTAACTCATTGCCACAATTTCCATATCTCCTTCAGTTGTCTTTCATTATTTTAAATAATCCATGTTGTTCCCCCTGTACTTGGAATAGTACCCTTCTCACCTCCAACTCTTAGAATCCTTTAGCAAGGCTTACCTCAAGTACCACCTTCCATATTAGAACTTCCTTTCCTCCCCAATCTATCCATTCCCATTAGCTATCCTACCATATCTCTCTTGCCTTTTGTAGCTTAACTATTTGAAAATACTCTGTAATAAGTGTCTCTACTTCCTTTTCTTCTGACTCTTCTTAACTCTATAACTGGCTACAGATTTCATTATTTAACTGGACTGCTCTCTCCAAAGTCACCCATGATCTCTTTCATTGCCAAATCCAATGATCTTTTCTCACTCTTACCCTTTGACACTGTCAATCACTCTCTTGAAACTCTCTTTTCTAGCTTTTTGTGGTATTCTGGTTTTCCTACCCATTTGACCCCTTCTCAGCTCCTTTGCTGGATTCTCCTCCAGATCATGCCCTCTAAGCATAGGTATCCCACAAGACTCTCTCCTGGGCCCCTCTTCTTCCTCTGTCCTACTTCACTTTCATAATCTCATCACCTCTAATGGATTCAGTTTTCATCTCCATGCCGATGATTCTCAAATCTATGTTTTTAGTCTTAATCTCTCTGCTGACTTCCAGTCTCCCATTCCTAGTTGCTTATTGTATATCTTGAACTGGTTTTACTTTAAATACATTAAATTCAACATGCCCCAAACGACTTCTTTGTCTTTTCTCTCCAACCTTCCTTTCTATTGCTGTTGAGGGTGTCACTAGGCTCCATCACTAAGGCTTGTTTCTTAGGTGCCATCTTGGTCACCATCCTTATTCCTGTTCTCCCTGTATCTAGTCTATTGCCAAGATAAGATTTCACCTGCCAAACATCTCACACATATATCTCTTTCTTCTGTTACTGATATCTGCTCATGCCTGCCTGGACTATTTCAAGAGCCTCTTGGTTGCTCCCCTGCCTCATGTTTCTTCCCATTCTAGTTCATTCTGCACTCAGCTACTGAAAGGATCTTTCTAAAGCCCAGGTCTGCCTATGCTCTCTTACTTCCCTTACTCAATAAACTCCAGTGGCCCTCTGTCACCTCCAGGACCAAACATAAAAATTCTCTGAAGTTCAAAACCCTTCATAACTTGTCCTCCTGCCTAGTCTTTTTAAAATTTACACCTCCCCTTTCTCCCTACCCCTCTCCATGTACTCTGATCCAACACCACTAGCCTCCTTGCTGTTGTTTGACTAAGATACTCATCTCCTGCCTCCAAGCATTTTCACTGGCTGTCCCCCATGCTTGCAATACTATCTCTTTATCTCTGCCTGTTGGCTTCCTTGGGTTCCTTCATGTCCCAGTTACTATCCCACCTACAAGAAGCCTTTCCCAATCCCCTATTACCTTATCTCTGTTGATAATATCTAATTTATCCTGCATTTATCTTGTACATAGTTGTTCACTTATCTGACCTGGTTTCCTTGAGTCCAAGTCCAGTGCTCTATCCACTATGCAACTTAGCTACCTCTGTAGAGTGACTTAGGCTGTGCTTTTGTGGAATATGTCTGCTATGTCATCTTCATTATAGAGAAGATCTTGTATATGAGTTCTTATGACATAAATATGAATTTCTGGAATGCTCATTGTGTATTTGGTGCTGTACTGCTCCTTACCTGGAAGAATTCAACGCCACCCAGAGATGTCATATGGGAATGAAAAGTCAGAGTCTTAATGGGGAACATTTATATAATTCTTAAATAAGGTCTGCACATGTAAGTGCAGAATGAGCAGGACAGACAAAGCACTATTGGAGTTGGCAGAAAGAGAAGACTGTTGTCTTCTCCATAGGTGACTCAACACATTTTGAGTGGTTCTAATGTACACTCAATTAAAAGGTATTTATTAAGTTATCTGCTGAGGAAAAATATATAAAGAATGAAAGGACCCTTATCTGTAAAATGAGGTTAATAAAACTTCTACCTACCCCGGAAGGTTGTTAGAAGGAAAGTATTTTGTAAGCTTTATTGTACCCATATACATGTGTTTGATTATTTGTTTTATTACAATACGTGTCAATCCATCAACAGCATTTATTAAACACCTTCTATAAGCCACACCCTGTGCTAGAGAAGGAAAGCAAACAATCCTTTCCCTCAAGGACCTCACTTAGCAAAGGAAGCCAGAGATAGATAAAAATAAATGCACAATACATACAAGGTATCTTCTAACATGCACTAGCAAGAAGTGAATTTTGTAGAGATTCTAAGAAGCAAAGCCAAGGAAAATGAATTGCCTTTTATGAGAAAAATTTCATTGGAACATAAAGTAGGAAAAGGAATAATACAGAATGAAGATCTTTAGATGCCAGAAGGAAAAGTGGATTTTAATTTAGAGGCAGTAGGGTACCACTATAGCTTTTTGAGCGAAGGAATGACAGGTTTTTTTTTCTTAATCTCAAGTTAATAGCTTTTATTTTTGTATTCCTTTATCCCAAATATATTCCTCTTCTCTCCCCTAATCAGGGAATCCCTTGTAACAAAGATTTTAAATAAAAGAATAAAAGTAAGGATTTGCAAAGTCAGCCAACATATCAACAGAATTGGACAATTACACAATTTACACATTATTCCATACCTATGGTCCTCTGTGAGAATTATTTTGATACGTCCTACCCAATTTAACCAGTATTTACTCAATTCATTATGATTTAATGGGTATCAGTAATTTGTATTAGTGGATCCCATCGTTTGATGAGATGACTAAACCTCTTGTTGCTTTGACTAAAGATCCCATTACTGAACCTTTGCATCCTGAGTCCTGAGCATCTTGCTATGTTGACCCATCTTAAGAAAGCATAAATGTCTGTTCCTGACTTAGAACTCCCAGATTACAGTAAGCCCTTCATTCTCTTTGTACATGAATGAAGGGAGGTAGCTTCTGGGATCCTAACTCAACCATTAGGAACCTCATTGCATCCTATGGCTTATTCAGCTGAAGTGGATAATGTAGCAGTGGGCCTCCTGGCTTCCTTGGATATTCTTCATGTCCCAACTAATATCCTACCACCCTGTTAGAGAAAGCATGTGATCTGGTCCAAGCATGTTCCTTAGTGGTGCAGTATCCCCCTTGAGATTGAGGCTCTACTGTAGTACCATCAGACCCCAGACTTTTCCCACCAAAGGTTTGCAAGGTATGAAGTGACTTTGTCAGGGAAAGAGGACATCACCCCAAAACACTGTTCTATTGTCAATCCTGCAACACTGCTCCCTGACCTCCCTATCTCTGGTGACCTTCACAAGACTGCACCTTAGTTGTTGACTTGGCTCAAAAGCCTTGTAATGACCTTGCTGATGTGCCTCCAGACTATGTTGTCTATATTGATGGCTCTTCCTTCATGAAAGATAGCAAATATTACACTGGAACCTTTGTGGTCTCTGATCCTAGCACAATTTGGGCAGCTCCATTGCCCCCTAATCTAAGTGCTCAGGCTGCTGAGCTGATTCCCTTCACTCAAGTCTGTCACTTTGCTGCTGAAAAGAGTCCTACCATGTACAGTGACTGGCTACACGTTTGGTATTTGTCATGCCATCAGGATGTTGTGGTTGCAACGGAGATCCTTAACTTCCTCTAATAAAGTTATTGCCAATGTAGACTAGGCCCAGGCTGTTGTTTATTGTTCTGCTTATACCAACAGAACTGGTTCTGTCTCTGTCTCTGTCTCTGTCTCTGTCTCTGTCTCTGTCTCTCTTCCTCCCTCCCTCCCTCCCTCCCTCCCTCCCTCCCTCCCTCCCTCTCTCTCTCTCTCTCTCTCTCTCTCTCTCTCTCTCTCTCTCTCTCTCTCTCTCCTGGGCAAACGTGTTACAAAGTTAGCTGCTCTAGAAATTCTTTCTCCATTGTTTCATCTCAATGACTTTCCATAATTTGCCAACCTCTCTCTCTTTTCCAACAGCTCCGATCTCAAGCAATGGCATCCTGTTCCCCACGGTGATGCTGAGGTTGAAAAATGGAAACAGCAATACAAGATTAAACAGGTCTCAGGGGTCTGGGTGACTGAGGAAGGTAAGCCACTCCTCCCCGGATTTTCTATCCCCAGGCATGCCTTTTCCTTAATAAGGAGGGGGGCCACTGTGGCACACAAGGGATAATTGATTCAATTAAGCGAGAATGGATTGCTTCAGGCATCTCTCCCAGTAGCCTAGAAGTTCACCTTGTCTGGCTTTCAATCAACCTGCATTTCAAGCCACCACTTTTTGTGGCTGTCTTTTTGCTTATATCCCTTTTGAACACTTGCCAATTAATTTTAACATCCCAAAGCAGGTCATTATAAACACTGTCTTGTTCTTGACAAGCCACAACTGCCTTTGTGACCAAGGTTCTCATCAAGGAAATTGTGCCCAGGTATGGGCCACCTACCTGCATCTACTCTGATAGAGGGTCTCATTTTGTTCTCTCTCAAGTGTATTCTAATCTGGGCATCTCTCCTAAGTTCCATACTCCATGCCATCCTCAATTCTGGCCAAGTTGAACATATGACTAAAGAATTTAAGGATATGATTGGTAAATTATGCTTGGAAACACATTTGAGAAATGGCCTGATATTCTTTCTCCCTTTGGCTTTGTACTATCTGTGTAACAGAAATGCTTTGTTGGTCACTCTCCTATAAATGCAAAACCTTTTCCCCTGGTGTATACATCCTTGTTCTATGGGGGTGGCTTCTGTTTCTTCCTATATGAGTAGATTTGAAAGAGCTTTATGATGAAGAGCAGTAGTTCAGAGTGGACCTTTAGACTTTTCACTGCATGATTTCTGTCCTGGTGACAACATCTACCTCAGGAGCATAGGGGTGGGGGCGCTTACTTTTTTTTACTTTTATTTTGGTACTCCTGTTTATGATGATAGTTGAGATATATCTGAATACAGATGAGGGTTGTCTTTTTTTAAATTGATTTTTAGTTTTCAACATTCCCTTTTATAAGATTTTGAGTTTCAATTTATTTTCTCCTTCCCCTCCCCTCTCCCCAAGACAGCTAGCAATCTGATTGATATATAAGTTATACTTGTATAATCATATTAAAGATATTTTAAGGTTTTTCTTAGGCATTATTTTCACTTTTGATTTTGCTGCCCCCATCTTTTACCACAGTGACACTCCTCCTCTAAGGTACTTCTATACCTGCAAAGGGAAGAAGAGCTTTGCTTATAAAGCTTATGCTAAAAGAGCCCTTTGTTTCTCCCCAAAAGGCTGGAGATTATTTGCTATCTGGTGATGCCAGCATTTCTGTTGATTGCCATTGTGATGTGGCAAATGAGAAAGGTCATGCAAAGATGTAGGTCATATCCCCCATTGCGCCACTATGGTAAATGAGCAGACTGTACCTTTTCTTTTGTGGATCCTAGTGTCATGACCGATCATTGTACTAACTCCATTGGGAGTTTATCGTTGTTATAAATGGTTTACTAGTTGGAATGATGATGTTCCTGACTCAAGCAGAAGATACATGTTCCAAGAAAAGGGACTCAATCTAATGTGTACTAATTATGGCCAAATAGATGAGTGCTGTTCCATAATAAAAGAAATATATTTTGAAAATAACCCTGGAGTCAGGAGGACCTGAGTTCAAATCCAGCCTCAGACACTTACTAGCTATGTGACCCGGGGCAAGTCTTTTAACGCCAATCGCCTCCAAAAAAAAAAGAAAAGGAACAAACCCCAGATGAATGTATAGAGACAGATAAAGGTGACACTAAAATAAAATCAGAATGTGTGAAAATCCTGAAGCACTTTTGGGCATGAGTTATTCAGTTATGGTTGAAGCATATGAAAATATGGAGGGATCTAAGCCCTGTGCAGCTGGGAAATCTACACAAAGGTGAAAGGAAGACTTGCAAAGTCATCTAGCAATATAATCCCTGTTATGTTGACCAGTTTATTTTTTTTGTTGCCTCTTCCTTGGGGATAAGTATCCACCCACCCCAAAGGATAGCTTGCAACATGCATTTGTTTTGAATGCTATCTCCCTTAGTTACAGAGAAGCCAGCTTTGGACTCAGAAAGTGATGGTCATAATGATGAAGTCATCACAGAACAGCATCTCTTTGACTTGATCATATATATCTGTGCCCCAAAGAATGCTCAGGGCGTTACCTGTGCTGGCATAAGACCCTCAACTCCATTGAGAGCAGTGTGGCTCCAATAGGGCAGGAACTCTTTGGTGGTTAAACTCTAGCTCTGAGTCAGGAATGTTTTATTGGACCAATTTACCTACGTGGGAAATTCCTCCTTGTCATCAATGGGAGTCTCCATCTAAGAATGAGTGGGTTTTGAATAATGCTATTGATATGCATAGTCATATAGGTCATAAACTACATCATGATAAAGCTATAGGGCCACAAGAGTGCTGGATATGCCAGTGAATTCATAGACACTCTTGACTCTTGGTTAGCTTTTCTTGTTAATGCTAGCAAGATCATGCCACAAGTAAGAGGCAGTAATCTTTCTTTTACTGGGCCATTTGCACCTTTTGTTTCTACTAAAGGTACCATAAATAGCAGGTCTTGGGATCCAACTGAATCACTCCAGTCTCTATGAAAATTAAGCCCCTCAGATATTTCCTGGTCAAATTTTATACCTTATTACATCACAATGTGACTCAAGTAAAATTTAAATCTCAGCTTCATACCATAACCAATCCTATACCAAATTTTACTGTTTTAAAAAAGCAAAACTGATGACTAAAATTAATGTGGGACACTCACTAAAGTAGCTTTATTTTCACTGTTCTGGATGTCAATAACGTATCTTCCTTTATTTGTGATTTAATTCAACATTTCAAAGGAAATAGTGGCCTTCCCTCAACTCTTTTTTTTGCAATGGTCATCTACAATGGCCAGGATCTTACTAATGGTATCAGAAGGATTGTTGAGTTACCATGGGGACTGGTGAACCCTGGCCAGTTTTTTTGTTTGTGGTGGAGATGCTTCCTCTTCTCTTCTACAAGATGGCATGGAATCTGTGGGATAGCCTATCTAAGTGCACCTGTGACTTTGACAGACCAATCTCTAGGGTTAGCAGGAACAAAAACTACTCAAAACATGGGGTCTTGTTTTGATGCATCAAGACATTTATCCAAAAGAAGCAAAATGTGGGTGGGTGATAGTAAACCTGTAGCACACCTTGGTGTACTGTAGATTATCGCTTTTTGTAGACTCTGATTCCTAATCTGGAATGACTAGTGATAGATTCTGGCAGGAATTTATCTGGTGAATTTCAAAGACATGCTCAGGATACATTTGCAGACATTCAACTCACCACAGCTGCCATTTCTGGCTTAGGGCAGAACTTGAATTGGTAGCTCCTATGCCTATAAAAAATGAATGACACTAAACATTCTAATTGCTGCACATGAGGGAACTTGTGCCATTATTAACCAATCCCACTGTTCTTATATCAGGTAACATCATCAGGAATGTTCATGAGCTCTGAAGAATTTTGAATGATACTTAACAAATAGCCCATGAAATCCATGTCACTCCAGGTAGTGGAAATTGTGGGACTTTTCATCTTGGTTTTGGGGGGTTTTTTTTGGCATCACCAATCTGCTCTAAGACAGTGGAATTTTCTCCTTTATTTTCAGATAGACTTTAACTATTCTGGGCATTATCATCCTTTTCTGGCTGTGTATTAACTGCTGTACTACATGTACCCCTAAATTGATCTCAAGGTTGATTTTAATATTGAACTCTGAGTACTGATTATTTTTATCTCTAAAGGTTCTATCTATGATTTGCTATGGTCTTGCCTGCTATGGCCCAGGATTGTAAAGAGATTCAGCTATCTGAATTCCAGGAGGACCTGGTAGAAGTCATTACCTCCTTAGGACTCTCCTCTCCAAGGCTGGAGTTCATGGGTCAGCAGGGTACTTTGTCTTCCTCACACTTGACTGGACATCCTCACCTAAGTGCTGTTCTTTCTAAGCCCATGTATAAGGACTTGGAGTTGCTCCAGCAGAAGCATTGTGTGGTTTGTGGTGACAAAGCTACCAAAGGTCACTATAAGGGTCCTGCGTGTGCTTCTTGTAGATGCTTCTTTGGAAACCAGATCTTAAAAGGAAGTGGAAAAAGTCAATTTTGTAAGCATTCCACCAATGATTGTAAAATTACAAAATTCAACAGACAAGCTTGTCCAGCTTGTCGCCTTAAACAGTGTTATCAAGCTGGTATGACTCCCCGAGACACTAGAACCCATCTGGAGATTCTTCAGCGGGAAATCGAGTTTCTTCCTCAAGAGAAAGTACAATTTATTTCTTCACTTGTGTGGACACAAATTAATGAACTGACTCCCTTTCTTAATCTTCTACGATCCATGTATTCCAAAAAAGAGTAGTCTTCTTTAAGATGTCCATGTATTCTGTATTATTATTGTTCATGTTAAATTCTATATGTATTTTGTTCTCAGTAGCATGAGCTTTTTTCCAGTACATCTAGAAATAACCCTGTCAATTATGTGGCTAAGAATTGGAAATCAAAGGGATGCCTATCAATTGGGGTATGGCTAAACAAGCTATGGTTTATGATTGTGATGGAATATTATTGTGGTATAAGAAATGACAAGCAAAGATTTAACCTGAACTGATGCAAAGTGAAGTGAGCAGAACCAGGAAAACACTACGTATCACTATGTACAGCAATATTGAACAGTGAAGAACTGTGAATGATAGCTATTCTCAGCAATACAATGATCGAAGACAATCCCAAAAGACTCATGATAAAAAAATGCTACTCAGATCCAGAGAAAGAACTGATATTGTTTGAATATAGACTGAAATATGCTAATTTTCACATTCATTCCTTTTCTCTTGAGTCTTTTGAATAGTTTAACTAATATGGAAGTGTTTTACATGATTGTACATGTATGACTTACATCTGATCACTTACTCTCTTAGAGAGGGGGGAAAGAGAATTTGGAACTCAAAACTTTTAAAAAATACTAAAAATTATTTTAACATGTAATTGGGGAAAAAAATAAAATATTTTTTAAAAGACGTGCATCTTATGGATGACAGGCCATCTGCGGGGTCCTCCCATTTCCAGTGGGACACTGAAAGGTCTGTCTAGCTCTTCAATATTTAATTCCAAGGAATTGGCCTACACTTTGATCTCCCTACTGTTTCTATCTTTTCCTTTCTCTCAAATTATTTCTGTGGTGTTTGTGGAGATCATTATGGGTATCATTATGGAGCTTTTACTTGTAGGAAAGTAGCATCTTCTTTAACTGGACTGGTAATTGCATTATTAATAAGAAAAACCAGAAGAAGTATTCAGCATGCTATTTGAAAAAATGTTATTAGCTAGGAATGCAAAAAGCAATAACGAAGGCTGAGGGACCTAATAAAATAGACCTTCTAAAGAAGCTTGTTAAGCAAAGCCACATTCAGGCAGCAGGAACCTCTCTACATTAATCAAAACTGCCACTGAATCTATCCCTAAAAATAAAGAGATAAATTGTGGCTCTAGGGAAATTCAATTTCTTTCCCCCAACTCAAATTGGTTACATTCCCCATTTTATCCATGATTCTATTAACTTCTTTCAAAATCAAACAAATGCTTTAATGCAATTGGTTACGCAAACTTTGGAACAATGGAAAGAGGGATCCCCTTTTTACCAATCCCTAGGCTGACCTGTAACTCTACTATTGCCTTATGAAGTCTAATGTTTTCTTATTAGTTTTCATCTCTGACTATTTTGTTATCCTAGCACGATGGCTGCTCCACTCTCTGGAAGTAGTCTGTAAGCCCAAGATACTCAAGAAGATCAGTTTGTTTCTGCTACAACTGCCTCTGGTGACCCTTCCTATCCATCTATCAACCATGGCCCAACAATCCTTCATGCCTTTTGACTGTGATGTAGATTACAAGCATACTTTAACCTCTAATAGGAGGATTCCTTAACTCCTGTGCCTTCTACATCTCAACCCAAATTTTACCAAGCACCTATTTGGTGTGTTGGTTCCTGCCAGTTGTCATTTGGAAATTTTTACCTGTCAAGTCTATGCTGCTTTTTTTGGCCACCACAGAGTGAGAAAAAACTAATTTCGATGTTTGCAAAGGAACAACTACCCTATTAATCTCTTCGCTAGGCGTCTAGGAGCCATTGCTCAGTTTGCTGTCTGAACAAGTACCTTCATTTGGGTGTGAGCTTTCCTGCTAGGAAGCTTAACTGCTCATGGATTCATCAGTAGTGACAGTTGTTAGACCAACCTTGATACCTTAGACTTTCCCTTTACTATGTCCACTTTATGAAAGTTTACGAAGACTTGTCCTTGTAGGATTTGATTATGGTATGCTCTGTCCATCTATCCCAGCTGCTAGTCCAACACAAAGGAGAACGAAAGCCCTGTCTTCCCTTTATCCATCCTTCTTTCTGACACACCTGTGTCCCTTCTTTCCTGTCTTGCTTGACTTACTATGATCCTGGATCATCTCCCAATAGGTTACTGATTCTCCTTCAATATTGGGACCATCTCACCTTGTGCCAATGAAACTCTCTCCCTGACACTTGATCTTTCTTTCTTTGGTCTCCAGTGGGTTTGCTTATGGTTATGGGTATGGGGCCTTGTGTTATGACAGCTGTGGGTATTTCTTTAAAACTGTGGCAAAGAAAAAAGAACAGTCTCAGGTGAAGGAACAGTAAGGGCTGCACCATCATCCTGACTATCTGTCTAAATTGTCCAGCCTGTGACATGAAGAAATGCTACCTCAGCATTTCACAACTGCCAAGTGTCCTCCACATCTAGGTGGGCTTGCTCATAAACAATTGCCTGTTCATGAACATATGGAAGATAGCTCCATTTCTGTTCCCCTGCAGCACCACAGCTTGGCCCTTGCCCTTCTGAATCCTTACCTCCACAGATAACTGCAGATCTACCACCACTCCTGTCTGCACCTCTGCATCTCAGTCTTCTGGGTCTACTTTTCCTTCATTGCTCCAGCTATGACTGAGCTGCACCATTCCTCCACTCAATCTGTTTCTGCCTTTACTTTTAGTTCATAAGCTCATGAAATGTCCTATACTTGAAGGACATAACCTGGCCCCTTTGTTGCTTAAATTTTTAGAATGCCTTACTATGATGACTCCCAAAATAAGCCCATGATGTTCTGTGTTGTCTGTAAGAATATTGCATCCCACCATTAAAATGAAACTTTTGTTTACAAGAACTGTTTTAATTGGTTCCTTGAATGCCAAAGAAGTTAGCTCGTGTCTCTTTTGGGCAATGCAACGTCTATTGGTGATATAGACTGTGATCCTTCTTACCCTATCTACATATATCAAGTTTGTTTCTTTTTTCTTTTAACAAATTATATCAATAAAATTTTTGTTACATTGACTAATTTCTCCTAGTACCCCTCTCCTTTTCATGAGAGCCATCTCATGTAACAAAGATTATTTTTTAAAGGGAAAAAAAATGAAGAGAAAAAAAGCAAAACTGATAAGCAGCAGCTTATCAATTTGTAACTCTTGTTTTATTGATCATTTAATCCATTCACATGTAAATTTATGAGTTAGGCTTATATTTTTATCCTTGTCTCTAATATGGCTTTCTTTTTATGAATTGGGATTTTAAAAAATTCATCCTCTTTAAAGATATTATTGTTTCTTAAATTATTTTTGTTTAAGCTATTTTAAGGAAACTTCATTTCCATAGGTTCCCTTCTCTTCACCCTTAACATTCCTCCCTCCACTCCCCAGTTGATAAATGGCCAAAGGATATAAAAAGGAAGCTCTCAGAAAAAATCGAAGCTATCAACAATAGATGAAAAATTCTCGAAATCACCACTGATTAGAGAAATGCAAATTAAGACAGTTCTGAGATGCCACCTCATACTCATCAGATTGGCGAATGCCATAGAAAAGAAACTGACAAATGCTGGAGGGGAAGTGGAAATACATGGGCACTGGTGCACTGCTGGGGGAGTTTTGAACTGGTCCTGTCATTCTGGTGGACAATTTAGATCTATGCTCAAAGGGTATTTTGACCCAGCACCACCACCACTAGGTCTGCATCCCAAAGAGATCAAAGAAAAAGGAAAAGAAACCAAATGCACAAAAGTATCTATAGCAGCTCTTTTTGTGGTGGCAAAGTATTGGAAATTGAGGGATGGCCTCATCTAAGGAATGGCCAAACAAGTTATGGTATATGATTGTAACTAAATACTATTGTGCTATAAGAAATGATAAGCAAGATGCTTTCAGAAAAACCAGGAAAGACTTACATGAACTGATACAAATGAACTGAGCATAACCTGGAGAACCATTATACATAGTAACAGCAATATTGTTCAATGATTAACTGTGAACGACTTAGCTATTCTTAGCAATACAAAGATCCAGGACAATTTCAAATGACTCATGTAGAAAAATGCTATCCACATCCAGAGAAAGAACTAAGGGAATCTAAATGCAGATAGAATCATACTATTTTTTCACTTTTTTCATTTTTTTTCCTTTGGTCTGTGTCTTTCATAACATGACTAATATAGAAATTTGCATTGCATGAGTGCACATGCATAACTTATATCAAATTGCTTACTATCTCAGGGAGGGGAGAGGTGAGGGATGGAGAAAATTTGGAACTCAAAATTTTTGAAAAATGAATGTTAACAATTGTCTCTACTTGTCATTGGGGAAAAATATTAAAAAAAAAAAAACAACCAAAACTATGGTACAAAAGAGAACATGAAAATAAAATACCATGCTCTTCCCCTCCTGTTGTCACTCAAAGGACTACCCCTTCTGGTATCTTCTATCATCCATCTATGTGTCCTTAGACCTTAGTAAGGAGGGGAATTGTGAGTCTCAATTCTTATGCTCCTACTCAATTTAATCAGTACTTACTAAATCATTATGATTTAATGGGTATCAGTGATTGTATTACTGAGTTAAGTAGGACAGAATTAAGTTTGATTTGGTTATGTTAATGCTATAAGAGTCATAATTCACTACGTTCTTCCTAATAATTCAAAGCTCTGCCTCAGTTGTCCTTTGTTGCAGATTGGATTTTTTGTGGCCTCTACTTCCATGTCTGCAAAGAGCAGAGGGAGAGGCCAAGTTGGGTTATTCTAATTTCACAGAGCTCAGTGAGGTTTGTGCTGTTCTCATTTTTGTTGTCATTTTCATTGTTGTCACATGTGGATACTCATTTCTTGGCTCCGTTTACTTCACTCTGTATCAGTTCATATCTTCTCATATTTTTCTGGGGTTTGCACAGTCATCTCTTAGTGCATGGTGATATTTCATTACATTCATGAGCCACAATTTGTTTAGCTGTCCCCTAATTGAGAAGTACCTACTTTGTTTTCAGCTACCTCCAAAAAATGCAGTTATGAATATTTTGGTGTAATATGGGATCTTTATTTCTTTGACCTCCTTGGGGCACATGCCTTGCAATCAACTTCCTTATTTCAAAACCAATCTTCACAGGTGACCAGATTGCTTCCCACCACTAGCTGGGCATAAGCAGGTAGTCTAGAGCTAGAATCAACGTGCTTGGGATCCAAAGCTACATATAAATAAATATGGATAAATTACTTATTATAAATATTTTTAGGTTTTCCTTTCCATGTTCCATTATCCCTTAACATTGAGGATACAAATAACTTGTGTTCAAATTAGGGAAGATGACGTGTAAAATCCAGGATATGAAGTATGGAAAGTCTGAACTCATTGGAACAAAGGTGGGTGGATTCTGAATTATGTATTATCATAAATGGAAGCACTATCTAACCGTTCCCTTTTGCTCTCCTCTTAGCCCAGCACTCACCTCTTAGAAAGAGCCAGAGATAGGTCATTTTCTGAAGGAAGTCGGAAGAGACTAAAATAAGAGGCAGGGGATGCAGCAGTACACCCAAGTGAATACCAGTCCATTAGAAACTAAGGGTTTTGAGGGCAAATACTGTGTTTTTTTTTTCTGTTTCCCCAATGTCTAGCACAATACTTGGCAGTCAACAAACATTTAAGGGCACACTATGTACCAGGAACTGTGTACTAAGCTGTAGAGACACAAACAAAGGCAAAAGACAGTCCCTGCTCTCAGGGAAACCTCTGTGTAATCGGGGAAACAACATGCAAAAAAACGTGCCAGGTTAGTCAGTCTGTCAGTCAACAAACCTTTATTAAATGCCTCTTATATGCTAGGCACTGTGCTAAGCACTGGTGATACAAAAAGAGGCAAAATACAGTCTCTGCTCATAGTATGATGGAGGAGACAGTATGCAAACAAGATGTACACACAAGCTAAATACAGCATAAGTGGGAAAATAATTAAAAGACGGAAGGATTCTGAGAGGTTGGGGAGGTATCTCTATAGATGACAGGATTTGAGTTGGGACTTAAAAGAAGCCAGGGGAAGTGAATAGGCAGAGATAAAGAGAGAGAGCATTCCAGGGATGGGGAACATACTGAGAAGATGCAGCTGAGAGATGGAGAGTCTTATTCCTGAAATAGCTAGGAGTGACATCCATTGTCACTGGATGGAAGAGAGTACATGGGGCTGGTGAGGGCAGTGTTAGATGCAAGAAGAAAGGAGAGGAGGGAGAGGAGGAGTGGTCTAGATTATGAAAGCTTTAAATGATTAATTAAATAAATTAGATTAAAAAACAGATGATTTTGTATTAGATCCTGGAGGTGCTGTTGATGTTGGGTGAATTGGACTGAAGTGAGGTGGAGTTGAACAATGTCTCATTCTCTCTTCCAGAGTCATCGGAAGTCCAGTGGAAAGACAAAAGAACAGGATGACTGGTAATGGCTGGGGATGCAGTGAATGGCCTTGTTTCCTTTGATGTCTGACCAAGCTTGAAGTGTGCCACAGTGTCTGCTTCAGCCACAAATTGTTCTCATCCACCCATTTTGCCTAGGGGGAAGTCTTCACATGCTTGGGATAGACATCTCACTAACTTACTATCGGTTACCCCTCACCCTGGTTTAATCTGTCTGCTGAGACATTTTGCCAGGGTATGGCTGCTTTTCCTGCTCCAGCTTCTTGGAGCGACAAGTGAGAGTTGAGTGTCAAGTAGACACCAAAAGTGGATGAACAGCTCTGAAAAGAGCTCAGCAGGCTGTCACACCGAGTCCTCCTCGGACACCCATACAGTCCAATTCTGGAGGTAACAGGGAGAAAGTAGAAGAGATGATATGGTCAGACCTGCTTAGCAAGATCGCTGTGGTGACTGAATGAGGCAGGTAAACCCACCAGCAGGCTATTGTAACAATCCAGGTGTGAGGGGAAATGTTGTAAAGGTGAAATTGGGCAGGTGAGAAATAGGGAGGGGTTGAGGATGCCAATAAGGATGTGAGCCAGAGTGCCTAGAAGGATGCTGTTACCCTCTACAGTAATAGAGGGGTTGGAGGTGGGGCAAAGATAAGTTTAGTTCTGAACATGTAAGTGTATATATATCTATATGTATATGTGTGCACACACACTAAACTGGGAGTAAACGATAGAGGGAAGGATTGAAGTGAAAGAGATCTCATATTTCATATCATCCAACCCTCTCATTTTACAGATGAGGTTTAGGTTAAGCGACTTGCCCAAGACCAGGTTCAGGTCACACTACTGGAAACCCACTGTCCCATACTGCCTTCATGGCTGGTACTCCAGAAATGTCTGTTCGACTGAATAATGCAACTAAGCAATACCATATACTATGATGATAATAACAGCTTACATTTCTAGAATATTTTGGAATTATAAGGAAGCAGCGTAACGGATAGAGGGCTGGTTTTAGATCTAGGAAGACCTGGGCTCAAATTCTGTGTTGGAGGCTTTTGTGTGTCAGTCTTCTTGTAAGCTCCTGGAAGGCAGGTAAAGTCTTTGTATTTTGCTGGTACATTATCTGTATTTCCAGTGCTTAGTATAGTGTCTGGCACGCAGTAGGCTCTTAGTAAAATGCTTGTTGACTTGTTCAATTGTGTGATTTTGGACCTTTCACTAAACTCAGGCAGCCCAGGCCACTCTTTAAGATTCCACATTTCCCAGCTGGTGCTCACTTGCATAGATAGGAATCCCAGAGTTCCTGCTGGAACAAACAAATCATCTCTGGTTTATATATACCCTTACCTCATGCAGGACTTTGGGAAGGGTTTTGAGGAGACAAAATGAAACAATGCTAGAAGAGTAGTGGAAAAACCAATAGACTCTGAAGGACCGTTTCTCAGCTTGTCAATCTTGGGCTTCTTTTTATGAAACTGTTTCATAGTCTATAAAATAGCGATATCTACAGGACTCAATACAGATGGAAGCACTTTGCAAAATCAAAGTCTTATGCAAAAGTAAAGTTGGGTTATTATGCTAAAGATTGGGCCGGGGTGAGTTTATTAGGATTCTCCCAAGGTATGTCAAGTACAAATAGTGAGGGTCAGCTCAAGGGATGAAAACTGAGGCATTGCACAGAGAAAGGATTTATCCAAAGCCTCTCTGGCTTGGGTCAGAATTATGGAAGTGAGAAGAGCAGAGGGTGTGGTGGGAAGGACATTGGGCTTGAAAGGTTCTGGGTTCAATCCCTGGTTCTGAGATTTATTAGGGATGTGACCTTGGGCTCGTCTGGGAGGCAGCTGGTGTGCCTTAAGTCTGAAAGAGTTTAAGAGCTGGGGGTCCCTGGGCAAGCCTAACCAAGGCGGCCACCTTGCCGGGACATGGTGAGGATGGAATGAGAGCATTCTAAAACGAGCGCAGCGCCGGGCACACAGTTGGCACTACCCCTCTCCCTTAACAACTCCTCTACTGTGACAGGGCTACCCCGAGATTCCTCACCCATTAACAATTCTCCAGCACCCCACAGAGCAGCACAGAAGCACCAGGCTTCAGACTCAGTGGACGGGCATTTATTAAAAACTCAAAGTTCTAAGCTAAGCGGTGGGTACACAAAGAAATAAAAACAAAAAGGCCACCGTCCCTGCCTCCAAAGACCCCACTCTAATGGGGGGGAAAGCGCAAAAAACTACGTAAAGAAGACCTGGAGGCAGGAAAAGCACCGAGGGGAGGGCAGGGAAAAGCGCTTTGAAGGAAGCTATGGAGAGAGATGGCGGGGCGCGGGCGCAGGCGGGCGCGGGGGGCAGCGGGGGCCGGGCACGGGGGGCAGCGGGGGCACGGGGGGGGGGGGCCGGGCACGGGGGGCAGGTGGGCACGGGGGCCGGCGGGGCACGGGGGGCGGCCGGGCACGGGGGCAGCCCGCGCGAAGACACGGCCCGGGAGAACGTCGCTTTGCATTTCTGTCCCTCTTTCCCCGGCGGCCACAGCCGCAGTGCTCAGCTCTCAGCGGGGAGCCTTCCTCCCCAGCCGGACGCGTCCCAGAAACGCCGGTAAGATCCACTTCCTGGGCCGTACTCAGAGGCAGGGCTCCTGACCCTCAGCCGCCTCCGCCGCGCCCATTGGGCCACCGGATGCTGGAGAGGAAATGGCCCCAGGGCCTGGAGCTGTCAGTTTGTCTCGGCCCTGCCAGCTTCCTCCCAGGCCGGCCCCTGGACTCGCGCCAAGCCCCGAAGCCCCTCCGCCCGGGCCCCTTTTCATGGGGAGGGTCCGTGCCCTTCGTGGAGAAGGGATCCCACCCGCTGTCCCACTTTTGTGCCCTTCAAGGATACGGGCAGGCGGGTCCCCGGTTTAGAGGTGTAAGGCGGCCGGGCCCAGCCGCCAGGTGTCTTCTCCCCCCCGAGGGCGAGGCCAGGTTTCTGGGTGCCCAGAACCCTGGCCCGGAGGAGGGGCCGCCCCCCGTCCTGGGATCTGCCGTTGTACTGGGGAGGAGAGCGAGGCGCCTTCGGGGGGGGGGGGGGTTGCAGCGAGCAACTTTGGCCAGGTGAGGGAAAGGACGGGGCTGGGGGTCGGCGTTCCGCCGAAAAATCCCCAAAACGGGGCCACGAAACGGGAAAGGTGATTCACCGGTCTCACGTGGGAAACACCGGGACTCGGAGGGGGCGGGGGAATCCTTCCCAGACGGGGCGAGGCCCTCAGTTCGCAGATCTCCAATCGGGAGACTCGACGAAGTCACGTGGCACTAGAACGCTCCTGCGCTGGGAGGGGCAGACCGGGTGACGTCTATGGAGGGCGTGGCCCCCTTGGGAGGAGGGCGGGCGGGGCGCGCAGGGTCACGTGGGGGCGCCGGGCCGGTTATAAGGGGCGGCCGGCGGCGTGAGCCGGTTAGGTGATGGCTGACGGGGCGCCGCGTGGGGTTCTCGAATAGCAGCTGCGGGCCGCGCCGCGTCGTCGCTCGTTCTCAGCTCGGCCTGGGCTCTCTAGGTGGGAGGCATCGCTTCTTTGCGCTTCGTGCCGGGGCTTCTGACCGGGACCGTCCTCCCGCCGCCGCCGCCGCCGCCGCCGGTTCCCCTTGGTGAGTAGCGGGGCTGGGGGGAGGGGAGGAGGGTCTGCGTCCCCTGATCGCCGCCGCCCATCCCCCTCCGGGAGCTTTTGGCGGCTCTCAGCCCGGGGCGGCGCGCGCGGGAACCTGGGCTTCCCGGCCGGGTCCGCGCGCTCTTTCTCTGCTTCTCGCGCCCTCCCGCCCCTCCCTCCACCCTCACCCCGCCCCCTCCCGTTCCCCGCTCGCGCGCGCGCGCGCGGTTCGCACAACGGTCGCGAGGGAGGCGCGCGCGGGCCTTCCCTCCCCTCCCTTCCTGCCGCCGCCACGTGCCCGCGCCGCCGCCCCCGCCCCGGCCCCCACCCCGGGGGTCTCCGCGCCGCCGCCGCCCCCCTTTCGAGGAGATGGTGCTACGGTGGGTTCTCGCCCCGCAGGATGCCCTCGAGCCCTCGCTGACGTCCGCCATGGCACCGCGCCCCCGCCTCGGAGCCCCCCGGAACCCCCGGAGCCGGCAGCACCCCGAGATGCCCCCGCGCCGCGTATAGCGGTAGCCCCGCGACGCGTGCCCGCGTTGACAGTATTTAATTGTATGTAACGTATATTATTTATTGCCGCCTCCTCATACCTCATCCGGCCAGCCCCTGCCCCTCAGCCCCCACGCCAGGCGCCCCGGGAAGCGGCGGCATGGCCACCACCCCGGGCCCCCTCGTGACGCTGGTCACGGCGCTGCTCACGCCGGCGCCCGCGGCGCTCGGGCCGCTCACCGACTACCTGTGGATGCTCGTGCTGGGCTTCGTCATCGCCTTTGTCCTCGCCTTCTCCGTGGGGGCCAACGACGTGGCCAACTCGTTCGGCACGGCCGTGGGCTCGGGGGTCGTGACCCTGCGCCAGGCCTGCGTGCTGGCCACGGTCTTCGAGACGGTGGGCTCGGTGCTGCTGGGGGCCAAGGTGAGCGAGACCATCCGCAAGGGCCTCATCGACGTGGACATGTACAGCAACTCGAGCCAGGTGCTCATGGCCGGCTCGGTCAGTGCCATGTTCGGTGAGTGCGGGCGGGGCGGGGCGGGGCGCCGGGGAGGGGGGAGGGGGATGGGGATGGGGACGGGGATGGAGATGGAGAGGGGAGGGGGATGGGGACGGGGATGACCCCCGGCGCTGACCCCCGCTCCCCCGCCTCTCTCAGGGTCCGCTGTGTGGCAGCTAGTGGCTTCGTTTTTGAAGCTTCCCATTTCTGGTACCCACTGTATCGTCGGCGCGACCATCGGCTTCTCCCTGGTGGCCAAGGGGCAGGAAGGGGTCAAGTGGTCAGAGCTGCTGAAAATCGGTAGGTGCCGCACCCGAGGGCGGGGAGGGGCGGATGGACGGACTGGGGCAGGGTGCTCACCCGGTGCTTGTGGTCTCCCTCCAGTGTTGTCTTGGTTCATCTCCCCGCTCCTCTCCGGCATCATGTCCGCAGTGTTGTTCTTCCTAGTTCGGTCCTTCATTCTCCGAAAGGTGAGCACCTTCCTTTCTGTCACTGTGTGTGTGGTTCACTCAGACGCTGCAACAGACACTGCAGATTGTCTTTCTCCAGAATGGGCTTAAACAGGTAAGCTTGTGGTCTAGGGGCAATGGACTCTTTGTAGTTTTTAAATAAGGCAGAATCTGATGGGAAACAGGTTTAGAAACCAGAAACCAGGGTGCCAATAAAGTAAAAAGGGCAGGGCTGTCCTTGTCAAGTTTGTTCAGCAACATGAAAAACACCTTTTTTCTTGTGCCTTGTGACCACAGTGTCATAGAATAGATGCTCGTGCTAATCCAGCTCCCTCCTTTGACAAAGGAGGAAACTTGAGGCTGTGGAAAGGGGCCTTATTATTTCTCGAGACCTGGCCTGTGGGATGGGGGGTGGGGGTGGGGAGTCTGAATTTGGGTTTTCCCCAAGTCTTTTTTTTTTTTTTTTGACTTGAACTTCCCCCAACTTCTCCAGGATTGAGATTTGTTCAGTCTTGAACCCAGTCTCCAATGGAGTTAGTTTCCCACGGGTCTGATTATAAAATCTATTACTGTTAAATCAGACCCCAAATAAACAGAGACAGTTGGGGATTGTGATTGGCTTGGTCTGCAGTTACATTTCCTTGGTGGACAATGTTATCTTCCCAGAGTATTTTGTGCTCTGGAGTGAGGTTCCCCAAATCAGAAATTAGAGATGGAGAGAATAAAATCTATTAGGTCATCTAGTCCCTCAGGAAGCAGGGCTGTGAATTCTGTTTGTCTGGCCTGAAAGTAACTGTAGGGAAAGATCTTGTGCCACTTTCCTGTGGAAACTTTGTAACTAGTGGAAGTGATTATTGTCACTCGTTTCCCATACGAACCTTGACTGTCCTAAGTGTTAGGCTGCTGGTAACAACCAGGGTAACTTAGCAACTGGACAACTTAGCACATGCTGGCTTAGACTGGTAGTCAGCTTCTCTTAGCCTGGTTTCCTGGCATGTTGCATGGAATTCTAGGGTGCTTACATGGGTAGAGTCAGAGGGGATCTGAGACTATTTTGTTGGCTTTTCTTCCCTCCTGATACAGTTGAGGAAATTGTATCAAATGTGTTAATCTGTTATAAAAATACTAAAAATTTCTCATTGGCTCCCACATTTCTGTGACCTTCTTTGTTTTGAAGTTATTCTGGACATTGTTTCAGCATGTGTGTTCATTCTCTAAATGTGGGGTCAGATTCCCCTACTTCACAGATATAAGTATCATTTGCTAATTTCTTTACTGTGAAATCAAGAGATCAGTCTTAGAATCTGTCTGAGAAAATTAGTGTTTTATTCTGAGATGGAACCTGTAGTTGTTGCCTCCCAGAATAGTCTCAGTTTAATTTTCAGTGGCTAAGAATTCTGGTGACTTTGGTTTTCAATGTTAAGACATCCTGGGTTGGGTTTCTTGTTCATTGGAAATTTGGAATTAGACATTTATTTCTCTTTCTCCAGGCCCTTTTCAAAGTACTTTCAAAAGGGAAGCTATGCTGGATTACAGATTAACTTCAGTGGCCATTTGGAGACATGAGTATAGTGAGGCAACCCTTGGGTACTTCATGGGATTGTAGGAACCTTTGTAGTTCAAAGGTCCAGCACTGTCAGTTACTTTGTCCTGTGTTGTCTCATAGCAGAGATTGGGAAATTCCTCATCACTATGGCGATGAAGCTTCAGAGTGGGGTGTAAAAGAAAGCGCCCCCCTTCCCTCCCCCCTTTTCCCAGCACAATAGCCCCTGAGTTAGTTACTTGTAGGAACTGGGGTTTCTTGAGTGTCCGAGGCCATGTCTATAAATGAATATATTTAAAACCTGATTCCAGATGATTATAGGAATAATAAATAGCCCAGCTGAGGGAGAAAAGAGAGGGTAGAGATGGCATTCTCTGTGTGTGATTTGGGAAAAATGTGACCCTGTGCCGTGTTTTGTAGCTGATCTGAGGGATGACTCTTCTCTTTCATTAATACCTGATGGCTTAAAGTTAAGACCTCAGAACAGTCTCAGGTTAATTGGGAGCTTCCAGTGGATATGAATTCTGGATCTTCTTTGTCCTTGGGCCCCCCTCCCCCCCCCCAGGCTTAGAGGAACAAAGTCTGCTTGTGCTTCTTGGGTGTTACAGTGTACATGTCCTGGACCCCTGAGATGTCTGATTTTATTTTGCTTTGGTAGCACACATTTCTTTTTATTTGACTAGTGTTTCTGAGCCTGTTTGGATGCTGTGGAGTTTACATCAGGCAACTGGCTTAAGTAGTTTGCAGGTTGTTTTCTGCTTGGTAAGAGGCTTAAAGTTAGACTTAATTCAAGCCTCAGCAAACATTTGAGTGCCTTCTATGCCTGGAGTAATGTGTTAAGCAGCTAGAAACATTCTTCGATAGTAGTTCAAGGGCAGTTGGGTTGTAGAAGAGCTTTAATTTTACATAGTGCCTTTTTCTTTGGAATCTTTTGCCCTGGAGTAATCAGTGAGTAACAGGATACACACTGTGGCTTTAGAAGTGCTGGGTTTTAACATTTCTATTACAATGATGTGCGTGGAGAGCAGCACACCCCAAGAGCAGGGTTGTTGACCATTCTGTTTTATGGACACATTTTCCCCCCACCCCCCACAGTCCAAATGAAGTCTGGCAGTCTCTTCTCAGAAAATGGTTTTAAATGCATAAAATGAGATAAAAAGACAACCATTAAATTGAAGTAAAGATGTCTTTTTCCCAATCCAAGTTGATGGACGACCCCCCTCCATTGGGGGTGGGGATGTAGACCCAGGTTACCCCTGTGCATACTGCAGTTTCCACCCTAGATTTTTTAGCACATGTCCTTGTACTTTTCCAGGTATTATGACAAGAAAGTCAGTTCTTTCCTCTAGGAGCTCACATTTTTAAGCCATAATACACGAGGCACACCTTAGTCTGTAAAGACAGTATCAGTGCATTTAGGAATTGGGGGCCTTGGACATGGATGCCTGTTTGGATAATTACAAATTGGTTTAGATGTTAGGGGAGGTTTCCTTCTTGTCTAGATATATTTGACAGTGTGAACGCAATTGTTGGGTTGGCTGCTGCTTCTGTCACAACCTCCACATGCCACTGAAACCTGGGATCCCAAACAGGACTTGCACAATCTGGGGAAGGTTGGGAGGTGGAAAGAAAACCTTTTGGCATCTGGCTCCCTTATGAGGAAGAAGAGAAATACTGCTCAGGGTTTGATTAAGAAGCTTGTGAACTTGAGAAATCATTTATTTTTCCTTTCTGCTCATTTACCAACCTTATGGGGGAGAGTAGAGATGAAAAACTCAAGGTACTGAAACTTTTTATAGAGTTTTCAGGGTTAAGTAAGTTAAGAATTCTGTTCTTGTCATTCATGATAGGGCAGGAAAATAACTTATTTCATGGGGGAGGAAACTGAGACTTGAGTACCCTGACTGAGTCTAGAGTTTGTTGGACTCTAGCCATAGGAGAGGCTTTGGTCTGTTTGCTTTGGTGCTCGCTCCTGTAGGGGGAAGATTGACCCAGGTGAATTAGCTGGTAGGACATACTAGCCTGAGACAGCTTCCTTTTGATTGGTGTTTGGGATCCAGCCACTGCAGCTGCCTTCTGAGCAGTATGGCTTCTGGGATTATTGACCTCCTCGTGCTGGTCTCCCTTACATGCTTTATCTAGAACATAGTTGTTTTGAGTTCTGTTGCATTTAGCATTTGAATCTCAAGGTACAAGCTATATTTGATATAAAAGATGAAACAGAAACTTGCAGTTGCCTCTATGTGTCACATGATCATGTTTTTATTTGTAACCTTAGCCCTGCTGAAGTTCTCATAGTTTTCTATTGTCTGAAGAAGTCTTGCTTTCTGGTTCCAGGGTCCTCCCAGCTTTGGAGTTGTGTTCTTAGAAGTGCCTCACTATCCACCAAGTCTCTGTCCTAGACAGAACCCCGCAATTCTTGCTCCCAGCACACAATCTAGAACAGGGCTGGGAAACACTCTGACTTTGCGTTTTGTGTGTGGGTGCCGCATTAGCCACATTTCTGTGTAAAATCCAAATTCTGTCTAAATGTTTGCAGAACTTAATCCTTTGTGAAGGGAGAAGAAAAATTGGAGTTTATTTGTTCAGGTCTGCTCCCTAGCGTCTCCTTTCCACAAGGTGGCATAGAGCTGGCCCTGGTCTTATTTGTTGTCAGATATTACATCTAAAACCCAGCTCAATGTTAAGGAATGAGGAAGCTGAGAAAGGTATATAGAAATTACTATTTAGAATGCTTTTTACTAATAAGAATTTGCTTTTGTGCTTTAAATTAATTGGTTATATTTCCAGGTAGCAACTTGTGTATGCTAGCCAATCTGAAGCTCACGTCATAAAAATCAATACAAGAGAATATCAATACTAGAATAATGCACAGTTCTTTGGGATGCAGAATGAAAAGGAAATGAGGAGTAACTCACTTGAAGGACTTTGGATATATCTGTCTCTTTGAACTACCATTAACAACAGTTGTTAACTGCTTCTGATACATCTTAGAAAAAGTAAAGGAAACTTCTTAGAATTGAACCCTTCATGAAAGTAAGGGGCATTCAGGTGTGCAAAAGGAGTCTTCCTATTTTTGGCAGATGGAGTTTCTAGTATGAAATTATGGACTTCTGTGTTCATGATGACATTTGAAAAGTACCTTTCCACCCACTCAAAAGTTCAGAATGGTGTTTTACAGTCCAATGGCATGAACTTGGCTGTTAGTGTTTACTATTTTATCAGGATAAATTCTTGAGCTCTTTTCTTGAACCATTTGACAAAGTATCAGATTAAGGTTCCCTTTCTGATGCAATGTATGATATATAAATATGAAATCATTTTGGGGAAGAAAACAGTAGTTAGTGAAAATGGCATCAGTTTTTCTCCAGTTCAAAATCAAAATTCTGAATTTACTTTTTTAAAATCCTTCATCTTGGTTCATGACCTAGTGATATTCAGACTGGGGGAGAAACAACTTTGTTGAAATTGAGAACACTAGAGAATTGTCACTGGGTGCATCATACTTTGGCACTTAGCAGTTTTTTTCTGTGACCCAGAGTTAATGTACGTATGCTAGAAACTAATGTCTCCAGGCTAGGCAACTACTAGAGACATGCATAGAAAAGAAAGGAACCTGCTTACTGGGAGTGTGGTTAGACTAGTCTTATTTCTTCAACAGTTTTAATGTATTCTATGCTAAAATGATTGCTAGGTCACTTGTGTGGCAAGTGTAAGCAGAGGCACTGGCTAAAAGCACCTGCTAATTCAAAATTCTGCTCCACTTTTTCATCTTTAGTGTGTGAGAATAGGAAGTGGAGATTGATGTCCAAACTCTCCTTCAGTCTTGTAACTTGGTCAAATCAGAGAGAGAGAGGGTAAAGTGAATTGCCCACAGATGTACTTAAGCCAGAGGAAATACTTGAACTTGGGTCCCACTAAGGTTTCTCTCCCCAATGCCCCACATTATCTTATTTGGCTAGGTAAAATAGTGCATAGTAGATGTTCGGCCTCAGTCTCAGGATGAGCAGCCTGTCGGTAGATCTTGACTTGCATAAGCTACTTAACCTTAAAATTTGTTTTTCAGAGTGATCCAGTTCCTAATGGCTTACGAGCCCTGCCAGTTTTCTATGCCTGCACAATTGGAATTAACCTCTTCTCAATCATGTACACTGGAGCACCCTGTAAGTTCAGATGAAAATATTTAAATGTGAAATTTGAACTTGGTTACAAACCTTGCATTAAATGCCCAATTTACCCCTTTTTGCTTTACAGGGCTGAAATCTCCTAGAAGGTGGCTGGCCTGTGCCCATTACAGAAGGCTGCAGGCTAGTGTACGCTGAGTTAACCTAGATAGTTTCCCAACCAGAGACCTGCTCAGATTCTAAATCACTCCAGACCTTTCCTCTTTAGTCTTCACAGGAACCACCGATAATATGGTCTTCTCCCTCCCTTTCTCCTCCTACCTATACTAAAAGTACTGGAATTGATCAGGATCCTGGCTGCTTACTGAAGAATCCTTAGCCTTATTCAACCTTGGATAATCAGTCTTAAGACTTGAGGTGTTGGATTTTCTCCTTTTCGGCCTCAAGTGGAATTCAGTTACCTTGGTTCCGTTCCCTAAATTTTAAATCACTCCCCTGAATCTACTTGACTGAGAAGAGTTGGGATCTTTGACAGCTGGTGTGAGTGCACTTGGAAGAGGAATTCATGCAGCTGAGAGGAAAACTATTGTGAGCCTGCAAAGATTGGAAAGTTGGCTATTTTGTTTTGGCTGAGGCAGAGGATGAAGCTGGAATGCCTAACTTAAAAACATCCTAAAGGGGTCATATTGGGGTAACCCCCATAGTGAGATAGAGAGAGAGAGGACATTTACAAATCAATTTTGCTAAATTCAAGGATTCACTTAAAAGATCTTAAAATAACAAGGCCTTGACAAAAGCGTGAGAACCCTGGCATCCTTCAGAGTGATTTCTTGTTTCAAATCACTCCATGAAATTTTTTTTGGATGTGCATGGAAATCTTTTTCATAGATAGCATTGGTCACAAATTTTGGCAATACCGCTGTTAGTGTATCACAGTTTGGAAAAAAAAAATGCAATTAAGTAACAGAGACAGAATTAAGACTAGTAGAGGAAAAGTGGAGGTAGTCGAGTCCAACCACTTATTTTCTAGGTGAGGGCTTCACCCAGTCACATTGAATTAGTGGCAGAACTTCCAGGGATTAGGAGAGAGTGCTTAGAATTTGAACTTGGAAGGAACCAAGATGAGGACTTCTAACATATTAGTGAGATTTTGGGAGCTTAGACCAAAAAACCAAGAAAATGAATCACAAAAAAAAATAGGTAATTTGATGGACCATCATGTTTTCTTTAAAAAAAAAAATCCTAGGAAATTCAGATTGGCCTAACCATTATTAGACATTAAATGATGAAACTAGCCTTTTGAGGACATACAGAGGGGAGAAGTAGAACTGCAGGATGTCATGGCCCTTCAGCCACTTTGATCTCAGTATTGCCAGCACAATCTTCAACTGCCCTCTCCTTTCCCTGCTAAATGCAGGTCATCCAGATTCTCATAGTTCTTAAATCTGTTCTGAAGAGGGAAAAGGAAGAATCAGGTTCAACTTGTTAGGTGTTTCCTTAGGTTTTTAAGACTTGAATTGTCTTTTTTCCAGAGGTCAGTTCACATGTCTTACTGCTAGCAGAGAAATTCACACTGACTGACCCTAGGCTGATGAAGATCTAGAAGAACCCTCCCGTGGAGGGTTCCCCGGTGTTGCAGGGGGCTGTTGCCCTGGGGTTTTCAAGATCCCTTATTTTATCTCCTAGTGCTGGGCTTTGACAAACTTCCTCTGTGGGGTACCATCCTCATCTCGGTGGGATGTGCTGTTTTCTGTGCCCTTATCGTCTGGTTCCTTGTCTGTCCCAGGATGAAGAGAAAAATTGAACGTAAGTAATCTGACATGAAGTGGAAAATGTAGCTATTTAGACTTGTTGAATTTTAAAATAATTTGAGATCTGTTGCCAAACTTGATGTTCCTTTATGTTTTGGAGAGTTTGGTATAGTTGTTACCCATCAGTTCAGAAATTTTGAAAGGTTCATAGGAAATTTCTAAGTGGCATAAGAGGATACTTAATTTCTGTGGGGACAGGAGAAGCAAGTTTTTCTTGCCTTACGAATAAAATTTAGTGTTAGGAATAGAGGGACTCAAAGGGAGTCCAGGAGAACTGGGAAAAGGGAAGACTTTCCTTGGTGGTTGGAGCCTTTTAATGTTGCCAATGATATAGAACTTGTTCCATCCAAAGAAATTAAATGGCAAAAAAAAAAATGATTAGGAAAAACAAGGAATAATGTATTTAGTAGCAAACATTTGCTATAATTAGATACTGTGCCATTGCTGACTTGGGCATGCATAACTAAGCATCTTGTGATGCTCATTTTTATTAAAGTAACAACTTACCCTTGAAGATACCCACAAACCCAGACCTTGGATTGGTGGTGTATGACTTTAGAGCCTGAATTTTACATGACATATGAAAACTATGTTGTCTTAGGGCGGGGGGAAGGTGGCACAATTTGAAATAGTTCAGCTAAATACTTTATTACGTGACTAACCTCTCAAGTTTTGAGGTGCTTGGTGTTTTTTGCCAAGGGGTAGAGGTTTTTCCTTTTTTTTTTTTTTTTTTACCTATGTCAGTTGCAGAATTTAAGCTTTTGGTTTTCAGAGCAGTTTATTCCTCTCCAGAAAGTACATGACGCAGACTGCAGTAGTGTGAGCATTGCGTCACTTGTGCTGCAGACCTGAGGAAGCCCAGGGGGATGGCAGGTTGAGCTCATCTCGGTTCAGCTCTTGGCTGGAGTTGAGGCTAGGCCTAAGAAGCAGCATCTTAGAGCTTCACCTAGTCTCAAACCCAACATGCTGTGGGATAGCTTTAGTAGTCTGACCACTATACATATAGCTGAAAAAATTTTCAGCTTTACCAGTGGAGGTTCAAGAACATAAAGTAGTTGTGGTTATGGTATCTAAATGAGAATAGGAGCTTGGATCCCTCATGTTCAATGTCATTTTAAAGCTGAAGAAACGGAATTTCATAGAATAATTGGTCCCCTGTGTTAGTACCTGAGGTAATTACTCTTGTTGGAGTAAAGCTAGTGGTTGGTAGTTCATTTTATTTAGAACATTCTCCCCCACTCCCCCCTTCAGAAGTTATCTGAGATAGGAAAGCATTGTTCTCTCTCCTGTGACATATTGGAAAAAAGGTGGGCTTCCTGAATTACACCATGAAAAACTATTAATAATTGGAAGGGGATGGACAAAGCAAAAAATGTATTAGGGAGTGGAAAAAGCTGATATAGTTTACAATGACTTTTCTTGCTGTGTAGGAGAAATCAAATCCAGTCCTTCTGAGAGCCCCTTAATGGAGAAAAAGAGTAGCTTGAAAGAAGATCATGAGGAAGCCAAGCTGTCCCTTGGTGATGCTGAAAACAGGAACCCTGTTTCTGAGGGGGGAGCTGCTACTGTGCCGCTGCGAGCTGCAGTGGAGGAGAGAACTGTCTCATTCAAGCTGGGAGATCTGGAGGAAGCCCCAGAACGAGAGAGGCTTCCTAGTGTAGACGTGAAAGAAACGAATATTGACAATGCAATAAATGGTTAGTTTTGCCGTTTCAAAAGCAGTTTTTTGGGGGAGAGGGAGAGCTTTTGTGTTAGACATTATTCTAGGTACTCTGAAAATTTTTACAAGTATAAAATGGAGAGAGGGGTGGTGATAGGGAAGTTTGCACGTGTACACATAAATATTCCATTCTTCGTAGGCACAGTGCAGTTGCCCAACGGAAACCTGGTCCAGTTCAATCAAACAGTCAGCAACCAGATGAATTCCAGTGGCCACTATCAGTATCATACTGTGCATAAAGATTCTGGCTTGTACAAAGAGTTACTTCACAAGCTGCACCTCGCCAAGGTGGGAGATTGCATGGGGGACTCAAATGACAAGCCACTGCGGCGTAACAACAGCTACACATCCTACACCATGGCCATTTGCGGCATGCCTTTGGATTCATTCCGTGCCAAAGAAGGAGAGCCGAAAGGGGAAGAGATGGAGAAGCTGACGGGGCCAGCCTCTGATTCCAAGAAGAGGATTCGCATGGATAGCTACACCAGCTACTGCAATGCCGTGTCGGACATCCACTCAGTGTCCGATGTGGATGTGAGCATCCAGGCGGAGCGGGGCCTCGGTGACAGGAAAGGCAGCAGCGACTCTCTGGAGGAGTGGCGTGACCAGGACAAGCCGGAGATCTCCCTGCTCTTCCAGTTCTTACAGATCCTCACGGCCTGCTTCGGCTCTTTTGCCCATGGTGGCAATGATGTAAGGTCAGTTGCTTATTAGTTTACCATATATAAAGATGTATGCAAGATGTGAAGAGGTTGGCGCTGGCGATTTTGACACATTTTGTTTCTCTGCTTATCTTTCAGCAATGCCATTGGACCTCTGGTCGCTCTGTATTTGGTCTATGAAACTGGAGATGTCTCTTCCAAAGTAGCGACTCCAATTTGGCTTCTGTTGTACGGTGGTGTTGGTATATGTATTGGTCTTTGGGTCTGGGGAAGGAGAGTTATTCAAACCATGGGGAAGGATCTCACACCAATCACACCCTCTAGGTAAGTGGTTATAAGATCAGAGTTATTTTGTAGAGATGTCAAATTTTGTATAGTGTTTCATATTAATCACAAGCATATTTACAGTGTTCACTTCTGTTGATTAGGGTTAAATTCCTACATGGTCTCTTAGAATAATCTTAGTGAGCAAGTCAACTTCACTGGCCAGGTGACCACGGAACTGTCCTGTGAGACTTGGTTGATGTGCCAAGAGTTACTTTACTTTTAGCTTGGACAGCTGTGTGTCCACTTGGGTTTCACTTGTCTTACCTGGGAGTTAGAGCAGAGACACTTGCCAGACATTTTGAAAAGCATATGAGTTTGCAATACATCCGGCTCCCAGTACAATTTAGAACACCCTTTATTTTTTTTATTTATTTTTTAAAATTTATTTATTTAACTTTTAACATTCATTTTCACAAAATTTTGGGTTCCAAATTTTCTCCCCATTTATTCCCTCCGCCCATCCCAAAACACTGAGCATTCTAATTAGAACACCCTTTAGACACATGCTAGAATACAAGGTTCTCCTTCTATTCAGGGAAGATACTGAGGTCATTGCTTTATGCTAGTTTTTATATGCAAATTTGAATTGTAACAAAGGAAGACTACTTTGCCTGTGGAAGCCTAGCTTGTTACCTGATAGGGCCTTCTTTCAGTCCAGAACTGGGTAACTTATACTGGTCATTGGACCTGGGGGTTTGGGTCAGTAGGCTGTTTTGACAAGCAATCATTTTGTATTAACAGTGGCTTCAGTATTGAACTGGCATCAGCTCTCACAGTAGTAATTGCGTCAAATGTTGGCCTTCCCATCAGCACAACTCACTGTAAGGTACGTGTGATACTAGTTAGCCTTTTGAATTACACCTTAAAGCTTCAGCTCAGAGTCTAAGCAGTTAAAAATGGATTTATCCACCTTATCAGAATCATTTGCAATCTCTCCTTTGTACGTGGTGGGTTATGATAGGAGGGCAGGTCTTTGGCTGTGACTTCTTGATTTGCTCTTTCTTTTTGGTGGGTTTGCTCTGAGATCTTAGTTGGCATGAGGTAACAAATTAAAAGTATCCAAGTCATTGCAGGAAGAGCTCATACTTGTCCCCGTAGTAGAAACACTTGCTAGACACTGTCTGATAGGATCTTAGCAGTGGATGCTGTTATCCATTCCCATTTTGCAGATAAGGAAGCCAAGGCTCAGGGGTGGTTTGCCTCTGGTGACAGGAGGAATTCAGATTCCAGCCCTTCACCTTTCAGCCTCTGGGCTCCATAGGGGAAGAAATATTTCACAGCCTTGTTGACCCAGTGTATTAGAGAGTTCGTTAAAAGTCCAAACACACCTTGCTTGGATCATTGATTAGCATGGTATCAAGGTATGATGGCTGACTCAGCCCAGGAGACTTGGGCTCTTCATCCACATTTGCTGCCTAATTATGTCACCTTGGACAAGCCAGTTCCCCTTTAGGCTTCCTTTTCCTCATATTCTTGTATTGTACTCTGTCTCCTGGAGGACCAGATGTTAGACCCTCTAACATCTAACTAGATGTCAGACCATCAGCCTTGGAGAGTGAAACGAGAGGAGCATAGATTTCCAGCTGGAGAGGACCTTGTCATGCCATCTAGCCCCTTCACGGTGCAGAGGTCAGATTGACCCAAGGTTCTGGGTAAGCCAGTGGTGGTAGAATTAGCACCCAGGTTCTTGGCCCTAAGGCAGTGTGCTCTTGGACTGCCCGTGATATTTGGAATATTAAGAATCATAGTTCTGGGACTAGAAAGGGGCCTTGGCAACCGTTTGCTCCTTTAATTTTTAGGTGAGGGAACTGAAGTCCAGAAGATAAATGCCTTATTCCAAATCACACAGTGAAAACCTTGGGGTTCATGTGATAATCCTGATTGTGCCCAATTAGGGTCAAGGGTCTCAACTGTATCTCCTCATCTGTAAAAGAACAGGGGATCTCATTTCGGACAGTTTACGGGGGTCTAAGAAATGAACAACAGCTGTGGGCTTTTGCAGGTGGGCTCTGTTGTTTCTGTTGGCTGGCTTCGATCTAAGAAAGCTGTGGACTGGAGGCTCTTCCGGAACATCTTCATGGCCTGGTTTGTCACTGTGCCGATTTCGGGAGTGATCAGTGCTGCTATTATGGCTCTCTTCAAATATGCCATTCTCAGAGTGTGAAGCCTTTTGAGATCGAGTTCCTACCACTGCTTGGGACCACACTTACACAGTCCTGCTCCCCGGAGAATGACTAACCATGTTGCTGAGGACTCCTGCAAAGAAGTCTTTTTAAAGTTTGGGGGGCAGTGGGAGGGAAGTGTCACTTGGGCTATTATTGCTTCTGTGCTAAATAGGACTTGTCTCAAAATTAGCTATGTAAAATAGCCAGGTTTCCACTGATTCTCATTAAGGTCCCCTTTCCTTCTGGGCTGTGAATTATTGTACATATTTCTCTACTTTTATATCAGGCTTCAATTCCATTATGTTTTGATGTTGGTTGTCATTGATGATAATCCCTTGTCATTTTGAGGACCGTTCAGAGCCAGCAGATGTATGTATCAAACAAAATAATAATGGTCTGATCTGCTCTGTTAGGTTCACCAGACGTGAACAGGGGCCTCCCTTAAATATTTTTAAATGGAAAATTCCCTGAGGCAATTTTGCAGAATAGTAATTTGTATTCTGCATTGGGTCTAAAGTAGTGGCAGGTTTGATGGCATATATGGGAACTACTTCCTTAACTGGAAGAATGTTCTTGGGCTTGGGGAAAGTTCAGCGGCCTGCCGCTTGTCCTTCATTTGTCAAAGTTTCACTAACTTTGTTATGGCAGGGGGGCAGGAGAGAGCCTTCACAATTCTCTCAAGGCAAACTTAGCATTTTTTTTGAACCTGTTCTAAGGACTTTATGGGTGTAAAAGTTGGGGAAACACTGAAAAAGAGTATTCCTGGTTTTGCGTTGAGTGTGTATAATTATATATCCCTTTTTCAGCACCTCCTGTCTCCAAACAATCTCCTCTTGTTAACCTTGGTTCTACCTGCAGTGTAAGATGGATGAATGGGGTTGAATATGAATGACACACCAGTTAAATGGGACATACTACAGCAGTCCATGCTCATCTGTCTACCTCTAAATAAAAATGCCTATGATTTTTCTAGAAAATTGCTTCTGTTGGGCTGTTTTCATCATTGGGAGATTGGTCCCCTCTCCCTGCAGTGTGCGATGTATTGTACATGAACTTCACTCACGTTAAAGGCCTTGCGGCCAGTTGCCTGATGAACCTCTACTCAAGTTGGGGGTTCACCCCTCCCTGGAGGACTCAGATTTGACCTCCATGCCAACACCAGGGTTATGTTTGTGTTTGATGTTGCTCTGACTCTGGAAGTTGGGTGTGCAGTTTGAGTGATTCTTCCCTAACCCTTTCTGGGTTGGGGTCTGGCTTTTCCTTTGGAAGTGAGCTACTAGCTTGCACCTTAAGCAGTGGTGTTTGTTTTGTTTTAAAGGAACTAGCTGTAAGATCACAAATGTCACTTTTAAAGGAAAGGTGAATGGTGGGTCTTTGTGTTTCTCCTCTCTCCCTCTCTCCTTTTCTCTCTCCTCCCTCTCTTTCTCTCATGTCTCTGTCTTGTGTGTGTATTCTTGTGTCTATCTTCTTTCATCTTCGGACCTTCCATTTGGCTGGAGTGGCAGAACCCCTGGAGGTTCAAATAGTCCACCTGAGTGTTGCTGGGCCGATAAAGGCTTTTTAAAAGTTTATCTTCTGACTGGTGGGAACTGAAGGGCTTTATTTTTCACTTACCTCTCCTGTTACCTCTAAGATGATACATAGTTGCTTGAAGCTAAAAGGGACAAAGCTCAGACTCATTTAAACATGGGGCCCCCTTTAAATCACAGATAACAGTGAGATAACAGGCTGGTTGTAATGAAGTCAGACCTCCACCAAAGCATCTGTTCAATGAAGACAGGCATGGCACAGGCCATTTGATTGGTCTTGCCCTGTTTGAGGGCTCTTTGGAGTCAAGCTGCTTATACTGACTTTCAGTTGTATGCAGTGGAAGCTGCTAGATGAGGTTCCCCTTTTAAAGGAGGGAAATGGTCATTCTGTGACTGAATGAACTATACTTTTTGTCTTCTAGGACCACCACCCACTTTCCCCTTTGACCTTGGCCTACCTATTTGTTTTAGTCCTAGGTAGCTTTCTTGAGTCATCACTTGCCAATCTAAATCCTATTGTGTAAGAACACAGAGAGGAACTGCCTTGCTGGTTTCTGAAACATTCCTGCAAACCAATCTATCTCATTTTGATGTTCACACAAATATTTGAAACATTTCAGTAATAACTGGTGACCTTACTCCTTAAATAGATCCTCCCTACCTCTGATAATAGTCCATGAACATTTTTAACGGACTTGGAGGGGTTCTTAGGGCGAAGGCTGGCTGGTTTTAACCAGAGGTGACACTAGTTGTTCATATATCCTCCGTAAAGGGTACATGCCTGACTAAGAAACTACTCATAGGGTGAAGTCTTTCCTAAAGAATATTCTTGCTCAAGACCCAGATAGACTGGGAGATAGGGGGCCTGCTATTTCTAGAAGTAAGCAAATGCTCACTAATTGCAGGCTTGGGCTGAATGTCTCGGCAATGTTTCCCACTGTGATAATTGGAAAAATATAATTTTCAACTAATTCTGTGTCCTGCTTTGCAAAATACCAGCTGGCAGCTGGGCTGCCAGTTTGCTTCCTGAAGTGACTTACTCTCAGGCTTTCTCCTAGGACAGGTCTTCAGTTAGAAAGGAGAGCCCCTATTGATGAATAAAGGACGGTTACAGAGAATAGACTAAGGGAAGCATTCAAGAAACCCCAAACTCCTATGCCTGTGAGGGTGGACTGGCTCATTGAACTAAAGACCTTTCTCTAGGAGTCTTACTTCATATCTGCCTTGGGCATCTTCCACAAAGTTGATAGGAATCTTAAGACTTAAGTCTGTACAAACTTTTTCTTCCTGTTTGGAGGTTAAGGTTATTAGGCCTGAATCCTTACAACAACACAGCCATTTGTGTGCCTTCTACCTTTTAAGGAATAGAACTTTTAATACGTTATTATATAAAGGCTAAATGGATCTCTGGATAGCTTGGTCATGAAATACAGAGCTCACAGCATCTTAGAGTACATCCTCCTTTACCCCCTGTATTTTGTTTAGTCCTTTTCAGTTGTATGACCTCATGGAGTATCCAAAGATGCTGGAGTGGTTTGCCATTTCCTTCTCCAACTCATTTTACAGATGAGAAAACTAAGGCAAACAGGTAAGGGTGAAGTGACTTACTCAGGGTCATATAACCAGGAAGTGTCTGAGGCTGAATTTGGAAGATGAGTCTACCTGACTCCAGGCCTGGTGCTCCATCCACTGCACCACCTAGCTACATGCCAACAACCCTTCTCTATAGCTCAGCAAAAACTAATGCTCAGAGTAGGGTATAGGACAGGTAGTAAGCAAAGGTTTGAGCCTGGGGGCCTCTCCTGATTTCAAGTGATAAATCAAGTTTTAGATTTCTATTCCAGTACAACTCATATGATTTCATGGGGTGTCAAAATAGCGGTCACAGATGCTAGGAGTTGAAGCTTTTTGCTACTTGGGCACTCTAAGGAAATGATCCCAATTCCAAATCACTGGCACCCTTAGAATGATACCTTTCTTTGGTGGGTGACAGCAGGTTTTGTTTCATGCTTGTCATCAATCTAACAGATGGGCCTTTTGTGTCCAAGCGGAAAAACTTCCCAACCATTGGAGCCGGGCAAAAGTAGAATGAAAGTGCCTTGGCAGGAGTGGGAATAGACTCTCCTTTCCTAGAGAGAATTCACACAAAGAACAGATGACTATGGGAGGGTATTTGGGGTTCAGTTCAACTAGGATTTTGAAGTGCAACCCTGAGATGGTGATTTTAGAGTTCTGGGTGAAACTTTGGTGTCCATTTCATAATCTATCAGTTCCTACCATGAAAGTCATGAAGATTTAAAGAAAAATTCTTTTAATCTGATGGCTCCCACTTCTGAGGGAGAAAATGTTGAAACTCTTAAGTGCAATATATAGAAATACAAACTAAAAATAAAACGTTGAAATGGGAGCTGGAGAAGTTAGGATTGTATTGTTTGTGCTAGTGGCAAAGACAAAAGGGGAAGAGATAGGTTTGGGTCTTGGTGTTTTAGGTAGTTGTGTACAAACTGCAAAGACTAATACATTCCTCTGGGACAATTGATTTCTCTGGGATTTGGAGATGAAAAAAAAAGCCCAGAGCGTACAGATATGTTAGTTTTTCAGTAACCCTGCATTGAGAATTGTCAGAAGGAGACAAGGACAGGAATGTCAAGAAGGACAAGCTATCCTTATTTGCCAAGTCTTAAGAAATTCCATTGTTATGCATCAGTGTAACTGCCCTTCCTGAAGTAAACAGGGATACTGCAGGGAAGGCAAAACACTTAGTCATAGCAATTTAGGATATCTGTAGTTCTAGTCTTCTTAAGCAGTAGCTAGGACAGACAGAATGTATAGACTTTGTAGCCTACAATGCTGAGTTTTGCCTTGCTTGGAGAGCTATCCAAAAATATGAATGGGATTCTTTGAGGAAGTAGTCGATACCCTCCAAATAGAGGTTTTCAAGGTCTACATACCCACTTCTGTGGTATATAGAGGGGATTCTTGGTCATGTTTGGTTTCAATTGAGTAGCTTCTGAGGTTCTTCCAAATTAATCAGATTCCAAGAGGAGTTATGGGTTGGTAGGTCCCTGTCATTAAGTGTTTCATGTTTTTGGTCTCCCCAAAGCCAGTAAAATTATTGTAAAGTAGAAGACAGAAACCCCTTTCCCATGGATTTTGAAGTCTGCTGATAGTTAAGATTTATGATCAGACTCTTATCGCAAACAGAGATAAGTATTTGTAAAACTTTCACATTTGTAAAAACAACTTTGAGTCCATGAAAATTTTGCCAAAGTTAATGATCAGCATGACATTTGGTGGAATCTTGGAAGTCATGTCCAACTTTGACCCTTGGCATCTTACCTGAGGGTGAGAGAGCCTACTATATCCCAAGGCTCTTAGGCTTTTAGAAATCCCTGACTATTGGGTAATGTTTCATTCCATTCAGTTGAAATCTTCCTCTGCACCAAGCCTTAAGACTTTATTAATTTTATCTTGTTAGATTTGGCTCGGTCTATACACGAACCTTTTGCCAATCTAGTGAGGCCTATAGCCCCCTCTCAATATCAAATACATAAAATATAGTGAATTATTTTTTAAAATTATTTTGTTTTCAGTTTTCTACAATCACTTCCATATATCTTAGATTTTTGCCCCCTCCCTCCTCTTTCTCCCTCATCCCTGCTCCCTCCCCAAGATGGCATGCAATCTTATATAGGTTCTACACATACATTCTTTTTAAATACATTTTCACCTTAGTCGTGTTGCACAGAAGAATTAAAATGAATGGGAGAAACCATAAAACAAAACATAACACAAGAGAAAACAGTCTGCTTCATTCTGTGATCCAATTCCATAGTTCTTTCTCTGGACGTGAAAAGCATTTTGCCTAAGAGTCCATTGGGAATTTTTTAGGTCCTTGCATTGCTGTGAAGGGCCTGATCTACCAGAAAAATTCATTGCACACTGTGGTTGTTGCTGTGTACAAAGTTCTGGTTCTGCTCCTTTCACTCAGCATCAGTTTATAAAAGTCCTTCCAGGCCTCTCTGAAGTCTTCCTGTTCATTTCTTACAGCACAATAGTATTCCATTACATTCATATACCATAACTTATTCAGCCAGTCCCCAAATGATGGGCATCCCCTTGATTTCCAGTTTTTGGCCACCACGAAGAGCTGCTATAAATATTTTTGTACTTGTGGGACCCTTTCCCATTTTTATGGTCTCTTTGAGAAATGTAGAGAATTATTAAGGAAGTTAATTATACTGGAATACAGTTATCAAATTATTGAAAAAACAAACAAATTCACACACTCTGGATTAAAAACCTCTCTACTAAAGCAACCAGGTTTTTGGTACCCTGAGACAAAGGGCAGTAAACACACTGGAGCAGAAGCAGTGACCAGTATGGTACAGGCCTAGTGTGGTCTTGTTCTTACAATTAGCTGTGTTGGAAGAATGTTAGCCTTCTCAGGAGGTGGAGGGGCAAGGCCTCCCAGGTAACGAAGAGTTTCATTTGGATTTCTGTTTATGGGAGAAGAGAATATAAAACAGAAATGGGAAAATGGATAGGAGAATGGGCCCCGGATAATACCTGGAAAGACTGGGAGGTCAGATGGGAAGGGATATTAACATAGAAATCTTTCACTAATAGTTTATTTTCGGTCAGCAAGATGCGTGACTTTTTTTTGTGGTAGCATATGAGAGTAGTAGATAGACCAAATTAACCCAGAAGCCTGTCCCATCTCCCCTGGCGTATGACTACCAGCATCCTTTACCCCAGACTGTGGCTGTGCTCACCTCAGCAGGTGTCATTGCTTGTCGGTCAAGGCTGTTGCTTTGATCAGTTCCTCCCTGCCAGCCCCAGGTACTGGTAGAGGGGGCCAGGCAA
This sequence comes from Notamacropus eugenii, assembly GCF_028372415.1. Lineage (NCBI taxonomy): Eukaryota > Metazoa > Chordata > Mammalia > Diprotodontia > Macropodidae > Notamacropus > Notamacropus eugenii. The sequence goes on from NC_092872.1 coordinate 717,083,572, forward strand.
GGCTCCCTATGAAAGGTCAGCCACTGTGGCAGCAGACCATCCTGCATCATCTGGGCCACGTACAAAGCTGGGTACTGTTCAACTTGTTGCTGTAATAACGACAAATTACTCCCCAGCTAGAGAACATAAAAAGGCCTTCTGTGTACTGAATAACCTTTGCTGAGAATCCAGCTAAGTGTTGGTCAGAACACATAATTAGAGCTTTAACCATGCTCTGCTTTGGGGCTTCAGTTCTTGATCACATGCCTTCTTTGTGCTTGTGAGAAGTGGCTGATTGACTAAGGGTCACCTTTTTGTGATCTTGGTGATTAGGACTGGGTTAAACCAATTGTTTTATGCTTGGGTTAAAAAAAAAAACAAAACACAGCACCCTTCTACTTCCAAACTTCTGCAAAGGTAAGGAATTACTTAAAGGAGACAGTGTTTCCTAAACAACTACTGCTCTGTCCTCTCCAGCCCCTACTCATTCAATAAATACCCCTTTTACAGTTTACCAATCAACTCCTCAACTCCTTGAGGAAAAAGTGTGGTACAAACATTTCCCCTCCCTGTGCAGCTTCAAGGTTTAACTTTTATTATAAGTGGCAGAGGTGAGCGTCAGATCTTCCTGGTCCACGACTCTCTGACAGTCTCAGGGACTTCCAATTTTGCCCTCTCTGGGACCTCAGTTCTGTGTATATCCTCTACAGGAGAGCGCCAGTAGAGGCTAGGCAGGACTAAAGAGACAAAACGATACTGAGGGACCTGCCTCATTCACTCAGAGATGGATCTAGTTAACGTAGGTATTTGAGCCTCCCTTCATGATCTGGTAACATGCCAAACACCTTCAGTGTCTCAGCCTAGCATAGTGTGTAGATGTGGCCCTGTCCTTGGCTTTTTCCCATCCCACAGACTGGAAGGCTGTTGTCCAGCAGATAGAGAGAAACAGTCCCCGGGTTGGTGCAATATTTGACAGGCTTGGAAAGTCCCAACCCCTGACTAAAAATATCTTATTCCATATGTAGTGCCTGAAGTTTCTTCTTTTGGGAAAAAAAAATCTGTTTTAGTTGGATTAAGTCATGTAAACTGGGAGGGTCAAGAAATGAATCCTTATTTTAAAATCCTAATTTTAAAAAGCTCACCTCTGATGATCGTGGGCAGGATGTCCAACAGTAAGGGTGAATGCATGGGACAGATCACAGATGAGATGTTAAAAGGGGGAGAGTGATACTATGAAGTTTCTTGTACATAATTTTTCCCCCAAGAAGTAATGATGCATTCCAGATGACTTAAGTCATCTCTGTGAGAGTTCATAGAACTTTACACTGAGGAAGAACTTGGAAGAGTTTGCCCAAACTGGTTTCCCAGGCCCCTTTTCATCACTATTTTATCACCTTAGCTAGGCTCATACACAGTAGCTTCTTCTACTAACTCCATCCTGCTTTCTCTCTTCTCTCTGTCTCCCAAGCTCTGCCAACTTCTAATTGGAATCTTGATCCCTGGACTGAGGGACATTAAAGCAAGAGATCGGGAAAAGGGAAATGAGATGCGTATAGCACCAGGTGATGTAGAATGTTAGGGTGGGAACACTGTTAGGCATAAGTACTGAGCTCACTGTGGGCACAGCATGGCCCACTCAGTCATTAGAGGACTGAGTAGTTGGCTCCCTGCATTCTCAGCCTTGCCTACTGAGCAGTCTTTAGATTAAAAACTCCTTATGGGCAGGGACTGTTTTTTGCTTCTTTTTGTCTGATACATACTAGGTACTTCATAAACATTTATTGATTGATTTTATATTACAACTTGTGCATGAGTCATATACTCTTGGTAGGCTATAAGCTCCTGGAGTGAAGGGATTAGTCCTTAACCAAACTTAGTATCTCTTATTTTAAAAGCCTTTCTTTCACTCACAAGGCATTTTTACTCAATAGCTAATGTTTAGGGAAGGGAGGGGAGAGGAAGAAGACCCAAAGACTAGATTTGGTATTAGTAGAGGAATATAATACCTAGATAACAATTGTAATTGCAGAATTAAAAGAAGTATTACATGAGGTCCTTGTCAATGCTGGAAAGCAGGGAAAGGTTCAAAGGGATGGTGACATATGAATTTGATTTTAAAGGAAAAATGGGGAAGAATTCAGCAATGACTCAAGTCACCAGGGCATGAGAACAATAGGATTTTGCATAGGAGGTAATTAGAACGGACAGGAGAGGGGCTGTCCGTTTATGAAATGCCTACTATGTGCCAGGCATTGAGCTAAGTGCTTTACAGATATGATCACATTTGATAATAAGTGACACATGTTGCATGGCCTTGAACGCCAAGCTGAGGAAGTAGAATTTGACTCAATAAACAACGAAGAGTCAGTGACAATTTTTTAGAGCAGAGACATAATCACTCCTAGCAGGCAAAAGAAGGGATGAATTAGAGTGTGGCATCAGAAGACTAGTAAAGGTGTTATTTAGAGCTGGAAGTATCCTTGGAGGTCCCCTGGTCCAATTCTAATTTTACTGGTGGCTTTTCCAAGGCCACCTCTATGACCTTGGGTAGAAGTCAGAATTCAAACCCAAAACTTGTTGGCAGCAAATCTAATGTAGTCGTTCGTGCTAAATCACATGTCCTTTCCAAGTAGGAGATAATGAATGATCCCCTGACTGGGCTTAGCCTGCTTATCTTCTTGCCTTACCATTCATTCCCCGATCCTTTCCACCTCTTATCCCAGGAAGAGAAATCAAATTAACAGGACCATTGTTTCTGGAAAGGGCAGCTGCTGGCTTCTGGTGACTTCTCAGACCAAACCCCCCTTCCCCAGTCCTCATTCCCCTCTAGGTGTTATCTCCTCTATTGGAATGCAATACTCTTTTTTTTTTTTCCAGTTTTCAATTTTTTTTTTAGTTTTCAACATTCATTTCCATAAATTTTAAATTTTCTCCCCCTCTCTCTTCCCTCCCTCCCTAAAACAACATGCAATCTGATATGTACTCTACACATACATTCCCATTAAATGAATTTTCATATTAGTCATGTTACGTAGAAGAATTATAACAAATAGAAGAAACCTTGGGAAAGAAAAAAAGATAAAACAAAAGACAAAAAAGAAAATAGTCTGCTTTGTTCTGCATTCTGACACTATAGCTTTTTTTCTGGATGTGGATGGCATTTACCATCCTTTGGAATTCTTTTGCTGAGAAGTCTATCAAAATCAGTCATCTCACACTGTGGCTGTTTCTGTGAACAATGGTCTCCTGCTTCTGCTCACTTCACTCAGCATCAGTTCATATTGGTCTTTCCAGGATTTTCTGAAGTTTGCCTGTTCATCATTTCTTATAGCACAATAGTATTCCGTCACAGAATGTAATGTTTTTGAGGGCAGTCACTGCCTCATTTTTGTATTGGTGCCTCTACTTTTAGTTCAGTGCCTGTTTCCTTTTCATTCATTTGTTGAAAAGCCCTGGAAGGAATGTGAACACAGAAATAGAAAGGAAGAGACTGGTTTGATTTGAGAGATTGTATAAGTATATTGTATATTGTATAACCTATACGGAATTGCTTGCCTTCTCAATGAAGAGGGCTGGGGAGGGAGGAAAGGAGAGAATTTGGAACTCAAAGTTTAAAAACAAATGTTAAAAATTGTTGTTTACATGTAACTGGGGAAAAATTAAATACTAAATAAATTAAGAAAAAAAAAGATTGTGTAGTAAAATGGAGCAGACAATGTCCCCAAATTCTTTGATGAATTTGAAAAGCCTTTTATAATTCAAGAGGCTGGGGATGGAGTAGGAGTTGTTGATTATTTGTTTTGGATTCTTTGTGACCTCATTTGGGGTTTTATTAAGAGAGATACTGGAGTGGTTTGCCATTTCCTTCTCCAGCTCATTTTGCAGATGAGAAAACTGAGGAAAAAGTCCAGTGACTTGGTCAGGGTCACACTGCTAGTAAGTGAGGCTAGATTTGAACTCAGGTTGTCCTAATTCCAGGGCTAATGCTCTATCCACAGCTCCACTTAGCTTCCTGAGGATGGGAGTGAGGAGGGTAATTAGAGAAAGTTTTATCCTGTCCATTCTCTAAGTCCCCCTCTCCCCCCTTACCACACCCCCACCTATAGCCCAGGTTTTGAACTGTCAACCACCAAGGGGGCTGGCTCTTAGGACTTTTCCTATTTTTTGTTTTGAGTACTCCTTGCCCATTTTTCCATCTGGTCTGAGGAATGGGCCCCTCAGTCCTTATCAAGGTCTCTTTCTGCTATCTGCCTCAAGCAGCAGGCTGCCCACCCTACCCAGTGACATGGGGCCCTCACCACTCCTTCACTTCCCTAGAGTGTTGCTCTCCACTGTATGAGTCTATACTGAATGCAGATCCAATTGTACTGAGGAATAAAGTTTTGATGGTGGTAGTAGTAGTAGTAGTAGTGGTGTTAGTGTTAGTAGAAGTAGTAGTACTGATAGAGGTAGTTGTAATGGTGGTGGTGGTAGTAATAGGTAACATTTAGGTAGTGTACACAGTTCTCATTTAATTCATTTAACCACTGTAGCTGCTACTTGGCAAGACGTTTTTCTGTATAGACATTTTGGCAAGTCTGTCTTTATTTTACTTGTTGGGTATTTTTTCTTAGTTCTAGGCAGCTGGATGGTTTGGTGGTTAGAGCACTGGGCTTTGAGTCAGGAAGATCTGAGTTTCAATCTTGCCTCAGATGCCAACCAGATGTGATCCTGAGCAAGTTAATTTGTCTCTATCTGCCTTAGCTTCCTTATCTGTAAACTGGGGATTGTTGTAAGGATCAAACGAGATAAAAGTGCTAGATAAATATTAGCTACTTCCCTCCATCTTTCATTGCTTGACCATTTAGTGACAATTCAAGTCACTGTCATTTTTTATTATCTCACTACATCCTCATCACAGTCTTCTAAGGTACAGAGTACAAATATTATCACAATTTTACAGATTATGCCACTGAAGCCCTTTGCTCTCCTGTGAAGGGAAATGTATAAAACCTTGTCTATAGTCATACAGCAATATAGTGGGGAAAGCTGGGATTGAGGTTTAGGTCTCCCCCCTGACAACCCATGACTTTTTTATTAGATTATGTAGAGATAATTTTGTGTAATGTTAATTTATGAATATTTAATTTAGAGATTATTTTATTTACCTCCCAGGGATCTTTTTCCTATAATGAGATGTGTCACCAGGGACTACTGGTCTAGCCTGTCATCAGGGCATTGCCAGAGCCTTCTTAGAGTCAGGGAACAGAGGGCAGAGTCTGAAAACCCCCTGAAAAAGGCTTTCCTATAAGTAGCAGCTCCAACAATGTAGGAGACAAGTTACCACACTTGAACTTGAGGTCAGAAGACCTGGCTTCTCATCCTGGATCTGCAGCGAATTAGCTGGGGGACCAGAACATTGTCTGGTCCTCAGTTTTTTAATCTGTAAAATGGGGGAGTTGGGCCCATTGTAGGTTAACATTCATTCTGTGTCCAGCACCTCTTCTGCACCCTGCCTAGGTCTCCGGAGGTATGACAGCCTTGCCTTGCCTTCAGTGTAGCAGGGGGATATTTAACTGATTCAGGTAAAGAGATCCCAGTCACAGACTCCTAGGAATTTTAGAGGACCCCCATTATGCCCTCATTGTACAGAGGAAGGCCTGAAGACACTGTTTGCTGGTTGTTGAATTTAGCATTCTTTATTCCTTGGGACAGCCATTGGATAAGCCCCAAGCCCTTTGCTCTCCTGTGAAGAGAAATGTATAAAACCTGTGTATCCTTGGGTAATACATTTGTTTTTCTGTGTTGTTTGTCCTTCATTCTTAAAGAGGACAGTGACATACCCCACTGAATTGTAAGCCCCATGAAGACAGGGGCTGTGAACCTCTCCAAGCACTTATATGTGTGTATGTATATGTATATATGTGGATATATATATATATGTGTATATGTTTGTTTGTGTATATATGTGTATACGTATATATGTATACACACACACACACACCAGAATTGGAGAGGAAGAACCCCACCAGAAAGAAAATACCCTTTAGAGGCTGATGAATGTCTTGAACCTTGTGAGGCTGACTCCTAGGCCAGGGGAGTCCAGAGAAGGTCAAAATCAGGGGAAACTGGAGAAAGGTCATAGAGGTAGAGGAGAGAAGGAGAGGGCAGATTCACCGCTCAGTAGTGAAACAGCCTCTGCTTTGTCTCTCTAGTCCTGGTTATGTCTCCCTGGTGTGTTGTCCTAAAACCACATTGCAGTGCTAGGGGAAAAAAAAACCTACTCTGACTGTCTTCAATGTCCTCATTCCCTAAGAGCTCACTCTCAATTGCAAACATTTGCTTCAGGGTCACAGGAAAAACTGATGTGGACAGGAGTTCCTTAAATTTGACCAGTAATGGTATCCAAATTGGCTTTTTTTTTTTTTAAAGCAATTTAGGAATCTTAGAAGCAGGATTTAGAGCTGCAAGGGACACTGGTGATCATTTATACAGGGATGCTTAAGCTTTGTGTGAAACTTACAGATCCTTCTTAGAAAAAAATACTTATAAATAATTGAAAGAAATGATAAATTTCAGTTAGAAGTGAGTGAAACTGATGATGTCATTCTTTTCCCCATCCAGGTTCACAGACCCCTCACCCATCAAAGCTATGAGTTAGTTTCCTGGGTTAAGAACTGCTGATTTAGTTCAACCCTCATTATGTTTTACACATGAGGAAACTGAGGAGGCTTGGAGAGGTCAGGCAATTTGTAAGGGAGGTCATCTTTTGTTCTCTGGCAAGTTTGCTCAAGCTGGGGAGCACAAGGGGAGCTGGAATGAGCCCCTTGATCTGGTTCTGTGCAGATTTCCCTGCTTCAGACTGGTCCTGGCTGCAAATCTCTGCTGCTTGCCCCAGCCTGTCCCACATCCGTTGTTGACTGTCCCAGGAGCAGCCCCTGCCCAGGCCTGATCCCTCTGGCCAGGCTTAATCCTTCATGAAAGCCAATCCTCGGCCAACCTCATCCTTTTTCTCTGCTGATCACAGCCAACCCTGGCCCCTGCCTCTGTCACCACCTCCTCACAGAGCTCCATGTGTCTTTAGCTTAACAGTGGAGCTCCTGCCAATACCCAGCCCTTTCCTCCGCTGCCAATCCCCCCACCCCCAGTCCATCTGCTGCCAAGGCTAATGCCACCCCCTGAGGCTTGGCGTGCTTCTGGGAATTCAGCCTCAGGACACCCAAGATCTAGAAAAACAGACCAAGAGCTCTGGGGGAAAAAGGCAAACTTCTCCAGAGAACAACTAGTTAGAGGAAAATTGTATGCTAAGGGGCAGGGTAAAGGTGCTCAGACCTTTCCCAAGCTCCCCTACCCAAACATGCCTACCCTACATGCCTTCTGGCTGTGATTTCTTTCCATCTACCACACCTGATGCAGACCCTCATTATCTCACACTTGGACTATTGCCAAACTCTATTCTGCCCTCTATTCTGATGTCAAAGTGATCTATCTGACCATGTCACACCGTACAGCACTTCCTCTGCCCCCCCAGTAAGCTCTGGGGGCTCCCTATCACCTCTTGGATCAAATATACAGCCTTCCACTTGGCATTTAAAGCCCTTCACAACCTAGTTCTCTCACCCCACCACTTTACAATCTTCTTAGATCTTACATGCCTTCAGGGTTCTCTGCGGGCTGTAACATCTGCCTCTTTGCTATTTTCCCAAAAAGATCCTCTAGCCCTCAGCTCCAGGCCTTTGCTCTGGCTCCCCATGCCCTCCTCATCTCTACTTCCTGCCTTCTCTTGTTGTTTGGTTGTGTCTGACTCTCTGTGACCCCATTTGGAGTTTTCTTGGCAGAGATACTGGAGTGGTTTGTCATTTCCTGCTCCAGTTCATTTGACAGATGAGGAAGCGGAAGTAAACAGGGGTAAGTGACTTGCCCAGGGTCACATAGTTAAGTAAGTGTCTGAGGGCAGATTTGAACTCAGGGAGTTGAATCTTCCTGACTTCAGGTGCAACGCTCTATCCACTGTGCCACCTAGCACATAGTAGGTGCTTATTGACTGAGTAGGACCTTGAAGGTCAAGGAAGTAACCACTAACTAGTTGTTAATTCAGGGACCTTGAAAAGTTCCCCTTTCCTCAACTTATTCATTCAAGAAATTGTGATGATCCACCTACTTTGTGAAAGGTATTATCAGTAGATAGAATAAGATAGTCTCTATCTTCTAAGGAACTGATAGCCTAATAAGGAGACACAGAATTATTTGTTTAGTGCCAGCTAGGAACTTTTTGCACACAAATGACTAATACAATGCAAAATTAGAAAGGATAGTAAGATACAAAGGTCTAAAGATCACTTTAAGTCTGGGGGAAATCTGAATGTCAAGGTCTGGAATCAGGAAGACCTGAATTCCAATCCAGCCTCAGATACTTACTAGCTGTATGACCTGGGGCAAGTTACTTCACTTTATTTGCCTCAGTTTCCTCATCTGTAAAATATGCAGGAGAAGGAAATGGCAAACCACTCCAGTATCTCTGCCAAGAAAACCCCACAAAAGAGGTCATAAGAGTTGGACATCACTGAATATGACTAACCAACAATAACCTGAAGATTCATCAGGCATCAGAAAGGGGAATTGTGAGAGCAATGAGGGCTTTACAGACAAAAGGAATTGTATGAACAGAGACAAGAATACATGTGCCCTGCTGGATAAATAGTCTAAATTAGTTGGAGGAGAGGCTATCTGAAGGTGACTTCTCTGATAAGGCTGGGACCCAAAGGGTAATTGAAGGCTTAATTTGTTGGAGGTCCCTATGAAAACACAAATATGTACCTGGGAAAGTGTTTTAGGAATCTTGAAATGCCAGATCCATGTAAGGGAGCGTTCTTGACTATGACTTGACTGGATGGAGCAGCACTTCATCCCTCAGTTTCCTCATCTGTAAAATCAGGGGTTTGACAAAAGGTCCACAATATCAAGGAAATTAATAAAAAGAAATGCAAGGAAATGTGGCCTAGCCATACCAGATCTTAAATTATATCATGAAGCAGCAATCATCAAAACTACTTGGTACTGGCTAAAGAAAAGAGTGGTCAATCAGTGGAATAGGTTAGGTACACAAGACACAACAGATAATGACTGTCATGATCTACTGTTTGATAAACCCAAAGACTCAAGCTTCTGGGATAAGAACTCACGATTTAACAAAAACTGCTGGGAAAACTGGAAAATAGTATGGCAGAAACTAGGCACAGACCAACATCTTACACTGTATGCCAAAGTAAAGTCAAAATGGGGACATGATTTAGATATAAAGGCTGATACTAAGGAATAGTTTACTTGTCAGATTTACAGAGAGTGAAAGAATTTATGACCAAACAAAAGAGAGAAAACATTATGAAATGCAAAATGTATAATTTTGATTACATTAAATTGGAAAATTTTTGCACAAAGTCAATGCAACTAAGATTAGAAGGGAAGCAAAAAGCTGGGAAACAATTTTTACAGTCAGTGTCTCTGATAAAGGCCTCATTTCTAAAATATGTAGAAAACTGAGTCAAATTTACAAGAATGCAAATCATTCCCCACTTGGAAAATGGTCAAAGGATATGAACAGCCAATTTACAGAGGAAGAAATTAAAGCTAACTATAGTCATTTAAAAATACTCTAAATCACTATCAATTAGAGAAATGCAAATCAAAACAACTCTGAGGTACCACATCACACCTATTGGCTAACATGATAAAACAGAAAAATGACAAATGTTGGAGAAGATGCGGGAAAATTGGAACACTAATGTATTGTTGGTGGAGTTGTGAACTTATCCAACCATTCTGGAGAGCCATTTAGAACTACTCCTAAAAGGCTTACAGCAACCTTTGATCCAGAAATTCCACTTCTAGGTCTGTATCCTTAAGAGATCAAAAAAAAAAAAATGTGAAAAAGATCCCCATGTACAAAAATATTATAGCAGCTCTTTTTGTGGTGGCCAAGAATTGGAAATTGAAGGGATGCTCATCAATTGAGGAATGGCTGAATAAGTTGTGGTATATGAATGTAATGGAATACTATTGTGCTATAAGAAATGATGAGCAGGCAAACTTCAGAAAAACCTGAAAAGACTTACATGAACTGATGCTGAGCAGAACCAGGAGAAGATTGTTCACAGTAACAGTCACAGTTATGACTGATTTTGATAGACTTAGCTCTTCTCAGTAATGTAAGGATCTAAGACAATTCCAAAAGACTAATGATGGAAAATGCTGTCTGCATCCAGAGAAAGAACTTTGGAATCTAAATGCAGATCAAAGCACAGTATTTGTTCTCCTTTTGTTACTTCTTTCTCATGGTTCCTCCCATTGGTTCTAATTTTCTTTTACGTCATGACTAATGTGAAAATATGTTTAACATGAATGTATATGTAAAGCCTATATCAGATTGCACACTGTCTTGGGGAGAGGAGAGTGGAGGGAAGGGGAGAAAATTTAGAACTCATAATCTTATGGAAGTGAATGTTGAACACTAAATAAAAAATGAATTAATTTTAAAAATGAAAAGAAAAAAGAAAAGCATAAAAAAATCAGGGGTTTGAATCTCAGGTTTGAATCTTCTTGCACCTGAAGGAGCACCTTTCCCCTAAAGAAGATTGTCCCTAATGGCTGACCCTTGAACCTTTGTTCCTAGTTCTTATATGTGTGAACAAAACAATAAATCTAAATTTGTCTTCCTGTGATAGCGACTGAAAAGATTTGAAGATTGTTCTCTTTTCCCTCCTCAGTCTTATCTTCTCTTCAGTCTTATCTTCTCTCTGTTCTTATCTGAATATTCCCAGTTCCTCCTACTGATCCTTGTAATGCCTGACTCTTCAGCAACATGATTATTCCCTTCTAGTCATCCTCCAGCTAGGTGTGGCATCCTGGCTAGGGTGTGGAAATCATGAAAAGCTGAGCTTGAATTCCGTCTCTGACATGCAAATCATTTAATTTCTCTCTGCCTCAGTTTTTGCATCTGTATAATAATAAAGCATTTATTTAGTGCTTTAGGATGCTTTATAAATATTATCTCATCTTTTTTCCCTTTCACAACAACCTGAGGAAGTAGCTGCTAGGTTTATCCTCATTTTGTGGATGAGAAAACTGAGGTAGAGAGAGATTAGGGTTAGGATTAGCACCTACCTCCCAGAGTTGTGGTAAAAATAAGATCATCCTGCTCTATCAAGATGAGTCTATGATCATTCAGCAAAGTGGATCCCATATTCCTGAATCATCTGAAGATAATGATCATTTAAATATGGGATATGAGAGTTGGAGGAAGTCCTTAGAGGTCTAATCCAATTCATGTCCTCTATTACATGGGGACAGCTAGGTGGTACCCATCCTGGAGTCAGGAAGACTCATCTTCTTGAATTTAAATCTGGTCTCAGACACTGGGAAAGTTACTGAACCCTGTTTGCCCCAGTTTCCTCATCTGTAAAATGAGCTGGAGAAGGAAATGGTGAATCACTCTAGTATCTTTGCCAAGAAAATCCAATTGAAGTCATAGAAAGTCAGACACTTCTGAAAAAAAATGATGGAACAATCATGACCTTCCAGATAAGTGGTCATCCTTGAAGACCTCTTGTGATGGCAAGCTCACTACCACTAGAGGCAGTCCATCCCGCTTTTGGACAGATGGAATTGTTAGGAAATTTTTCTTTATGTTGAGCCGAATTCTGCCACTTTGCAATTTCTTCCCATTGTTCCTAGTTTTCCTGCCATGGCTGAGAAAAACAGTTCTAATCCCTGTTCCACACAATGGTTTTTCAAATACTTTAGGCAGCCATTATTTTTTTTGCCTGTTTTCTAAAAGAGGACTAAACTCATTCAAGAAGCACTTTGTGAGGAGTGGGGAGAGGGAAGAGAAGGGGCATTTCTAGTTGTCTTGATCTATATCTGGTCACTGGCCTCAGATGACCCTGGAGGACAAAGTGAGGCTGGTGTCCTTGCACAGCCCTGCTTCACTTAAATCCAATTCACTTGCATGTCATGGCATCACCTCCCTGCTGTCGTGGTCCTCTTTGAGAATGAAGGACAAACAACCTTAACTTTATGGGAATCACTGTGCTAGGTGATGAGTATATGTAGACAAAAGCAAAACAATCCCTCCCCTCAGGGGCTTCCATTGTATCCATATAGACCGAAAAGTAAATTCAGGGGCCCCTCGACTGATTCTTTTCTGGCATGGCTGTCCTGGGATATAATATACGTCTCCAGAGTCTTCCTTCCAATGGAGGCATTTCTGTTTGTCAATCTCCTTCCTAGGATGTGGTTCCCAGAACCGATCCCAATAATCAAAGGACAGTCTGCCCAGTACAGAGTGCCCTGACCCCCTCTGTGTAGGCTTTCTAATTATTTTATTGTAGCCAAAGGTGACACTGAGAATTTGCATGTCATCGTGGGATATTAGATTGGCTCTGGGAGTCAGGAAGAAATGAGTATCTACTGGCTGTCAGTGCCCGAGGTAATTAATTCTTAAGACTAATAAATCAGAGAGGATTTGAAAAGTCACATTAACTTTATTGCCTCCTACCATGTAGTTGACTCATAAAGAGCTTTTGGTCCACTCAGAGTTTCAGAGCTTTTTCTCATAAACTTGTCTATCCATAACTCTTCCATGCTAATTTTTCTTGAAAGTATTGCACTAAACATTTTGATGAATTAAATTTCATTGTATTGAATTCAGCTCCCTTCTAAACTCTCTAGAGTCCCATTTGTGCTTTCTGCTAGCTTGCCCTATCAGCTTCTTGTCATCTGCAATTTTTTTTTTTGAGGCAATGTGATTAAGTGACTTGCCCAGGGTCACATAGCTCCTAAGCTCTGATTTGAACTCAGGTACTCCTGACTTAAGGGCTGTTGAACAGAACAGTTAAAAGTCAGGCGATAAACATTTAATAAGCACCTACTATGTGCCAGGCACTGTGTTAAGAACTGGAGGAGTGTATTTGGGGAGATAACAAGCCAACAACTACAGAACAAATCAAAAGTTGAATTCTGTGGCACTTCACTGGAGATATTTTTGTTTTTCCTGAGCTGACACTGATGTAAGAATTTGATTTGCTTGATTTACGTATTTGTTACAAGGTTGCTGGTTTTCTTTCTCATGTTTCCTTTATATTGAGGATTGGGGTGGGATGGGATGGGAGTAAGGAAAATAATTTTTGTTTGTTTGTTAATTGAAAAAATGAAATGAAAGTCAAATTGACATGTATTAACAACTACTTTTTGGGTCCAGTACTGAACTGGACTAACTGTCCTATCATTCAGTTCATATTTTAAATAATCAGTTGACCAACCAATCAATGTTTATTAAGAGCCTACTATGCTCCAGTCACTATACTAAGTGCTGGGGATAGACAAAGAGGCAAAAGACAGTGACTGAGATCATTCAATTTAGAATGGGGAGGGACCTCTGAGATCACGAATTCAGTTTCCTCGTTTTGTTGATGTGGAGGCTGGAGGTGGCAAGTGTGGAGGATCTCGTCTGCAAAGTTAGTGTATGAAACAGAGTTTGTCACGTGTTTTGATGAAATCAGGCATAATTTTTCTCAGGCATTCCCCTTTTCTAGTCTAGTGACCTAGTTCAAATAAGATAGTCTGGCTTGCCTTAGGTCCCCAAACTAATTAATATAATTGCAATTATGTGGTTGTGATTGGATGTGCTAGAATTTTCATGCAAGGAACAAAAATCCAAGTGAGTTTCAGGAAAAAATTATTTTGGGGGTAGATTTCCCAGACTCCATTAATCTTGGACCCCACCCCCCCTCAGTTGGAGGGACTGAGAAAAGGCTACGTCCCATTATGGTGCCCCAACCTCAACTTTCTTTAGGCTGAAGATGAGAAAACAACTTTTTCTTTAAGAACTCTGCTCAATGCAATGACTAACCGTGACTCTAGATGATGAAGGGTGCTGCTTCCCTAGATTAATTACGGACTGCGGTAGTGCACTGGATAGAGTGATGGCTCTGGAGTCAGAGAGTCCTGAGTTCATGTCAGACCTCTATCTGCCTCAATTTCCTGAAGTGCAAAATGGGAGCAATAACAACACTCAACCCACACAATTATTGTGAGGGGCAAATTAGATCATATCTGTAAAGTGCTTGGCACATAGTAGGCACTTAATAGATGCTCGTTCCCTCCCTCCTCTTCCTGATCCTGACAGATAGGTTGGTAGACTCAAGGTGAAGAAAGAGTACATTTTCAGATACTGCCAATTTGTTTTGTTTGACTAGAGATACTTGTTAGAAGAGTTTGTTTTTTTCTTTTAAAAATGGTGGAGAGGGGAGGAGAACATGAAAGCATGGTGCCTGGCAAGAGGGAAATAGAAAGAAAAAAAGAAAAGGGGGTCATTGAAGCCTTTTTAAATGAATTCACAAAAGAGAACAGGAAGAAGACCAGAAGGAGACATAGACCAGCACGACAGTTTTGAAATCACATGTTGAGTTTATTAGGTACTTGTGTGATGGGAGTTTTGGAGCATGCCCAGATAGTCTAATATGTAGGCCCTGCTTCTGGGGAAAGGCAGCTTGGGTTTTCTATGATGTGGATGAGAATAGCCTCTTTTGATTGGCTGCATACCCAGAACAAAATGCTTCTTTAAAAATGGCAAGACTTGGCATCCAGTCAGTCTGTTCATAATAAATTCTTACTAAGTGCCTACTGTGTGCCAGGCATTGTGTTAAGTGCTGCAGATACAAAGAGAGGCAAAAGACAGTCCCTGCCCTCAAGGTGGCAACATACAAACATCTATGTACAAACAAGATACCTAGGAGATAAATAAGAATTAATCAACAGAGGGATGGCACTGGAATTCAAGGGGGAAGCTTCCTGCAGAAGATGAGGTTTTAGCTGGGACTCTGAGGAAGCCAGAGAAGCCAGAGGCAGAGAGGAAAAAGAAGAGAATTGCATGAGGGACAGTCAGTGAAAATATCTGGAGTCAGGAAATGGAGGGGTCCTCCACCCTACCCCCACTTCAGTAGTGTAGAAAGAAAACTCAAGGAGGAATGAAGGGACTTGGTTTCAAGAGTCAGTGGATCTTGATTCCAGACCTGGCAGAAATTAGCTGTGTGACCTTGAGCATCAGTTTCCTTATCTGTAAAATGAGGACATTGGGCTAGCTGATCTATAAAGTTCCTTGAAGCTCTAACACTCCATTCCTCTGTGTTCCAAAATGGTAGCCCTTCAGCAATCAAAACTCCCATGCCTTGATTTCAGATAGTTGGAGACGAGATGGGACTAGACTTATGATTTCATTGACCGAAAGACAGGTGGAAAAGAAACTTCTCATGGCAATGTAGACTGGCACCTTCTCTGAAATTGATAGAGACTAAGGGATTTGGCCAGGATCACCCAGTCAGAGTATGGCAGAGATACGTCTTGAGCCCTGGTCTTCTAGACTTCAGCTGCTTCTCTGTTCACTAGATAACACCAGGCTCTCTTTCATGCAGGTATTAGGTATTAAACAATCTGACTAAAGCAATTAATACGCAGGTGTAAATGGGGCTTTAGTCTTCTCATAGGTGTTCGAGTTTTTAAGAAGGCTCTCTTAATGAAGTTTTAATTAGATCTGCTTTAGGTACTTTCTTGGCCAGAGTCAAAACTAGGGTGAACCCACAGAGACTTCCTCCCGGTGCTCCTTTGTGGCAGACACCCTTCCAACCTGTTTGCCTGCTATATAATCTAATTTTTCCCTCATGACAATCATGTGAATTAAGTACTATTATTATTCCCATTTTACAGTTGAGGAAACTGAGACAGACAGAGGTCTGATGTGAACCCATGACTCTCTGACTCCAGAGAACCATTGTAACTCAGGGATCCCACTCCTCCAGTGTCATCCCACCACAAATCCCTCCCTCTTGGATTGTCCTCCAGTTCCCTGCTATCTCCCCTTACCCCATTTGAATTTGCCCCAGGAATGAGAACTCCAAAGTATAGCTCTGTCCTTGACTCTCTACAATCCCAATGTTCTCCCAGGTTAGGAACACTGGACTCAGCACCCTGACACTTTCTTCTGAGAGGCTTCCAGTTGTAGCTCTAAGCCAGGGAGGAAGTTGTGCCAAGGCCAAGAAGTTTCACGTGTCCTTGGCCAGATTCTGCCAATGAGTGCCCTTTACCTAGCCCATTCCAAATTGATGGGAGAAGCATGGAGCTATTGTGGTCCTGCATGCCCCTCTGCTTGTTCAGGCTGAGACACAAGGTTACTTATTCCCCAGATATGCTCCCGTGCATCCACATGCAACCCATTGACACACAGAGACTCATGATAATCAAGAGGTAGGCATGCTGATAGGCAGATTTGTTTTTGTTTCTTTAGAAATGGGAGGGAGACAAGGTCCTCTGAGCCTTCATATCCTACTTACTGCCTCCTACTTTATCCCATTTTCATTTGCTGGATATACCCATTCATGGACACTGGCCAGATTGGAATTGGAGGGTTGACCGGTCTTTGTCCCGGGGATGAGTTCAGGGCTTCATTTAGGGTGAGGTGGCAGATGACTCTGACTCACCCTCTGGGCTAGACTGGGTTACAGGACAAGGCTCTTCCCCTGCCAGTCCAATCTTTCCTCCTTATACTCTTGGCTCTTCCACCAGGACTGTGTTACACGACAAAGCTCTTTCTGTAGCCTCACTGCCCCTAGCCCCAATCTTTCCTTCATGTCTCCCTTGGAGGAATATGAAGGACCATCATAGATCTAGAGTTGGAAGGGACCATCTAGTCCAATCCCCTCATTTTTTCCAGATGAGGTAACTGAGGCTCAGAGAGGTTAATTGTCTTTCCCAGAATCCCACAGTAATTTTCAGAATCTGATAAAAATCCAGACCTTCCTAACTATGTGGCTGTTACTCTAACTACTAGGCTACATTGCCTCTGGGCATATTTAACCTGAAGAAAAGAGAAGTCTGAGGTTTGAGATGGGTATGTTAAGATAGCTATTTCCAAGAAATGGAAGGACTGTCTGGTAGAAGAAAGATTCTATTTGCTTTTTTTGCCCCCCAGAAGACAGTATGAGGAGCAATGGGTGGGAGGGTAGAGAAACATATTATTTCAGCTTGATGTCAGAAAATTGTCCTGGTAATTATGGTCATCCCAGAGTGAATGGGCTGCCTTGGGAGGTGGTGGGTTTGCCCTCCTTGGGCAAGGACTGGATGTCCACCTGGGAATATTATAGGGGAACTTTGGGGCCAGGTACCTTCCAGGATGAATAGATAATAAATGGTATTCTAAAGTTTGAAATGCATTTTATATACATGAACTCATCACCACTCTATGGAGTAGCTACCACAACTATTATCACCATTTTTCAGTTGGAGAAACTGATGAAGGGACTGCCTTATGGTCACACAGCTAGTAAGTGGCAGAGAGAAGATTTGAACCCAGTTCTAAGTCCAGCATACTACCCACTTGGCCATAGCCATCCTTTCCAGCTCTGATTTTGCGACTCCTCCCAGGCATCCCAGTATTTGTTGGAATCCCAAGATTCCATCTACTATGTCAGGTAAGTTGAGAGTCCAGGACTACTGGCTGAGCCACAAATAAGTGGAACAGACATGGACCCTAATCTTTAGGGGCTTACAACCTCACCCCCTCTTCCAAGGATGGACAGAGGGATGGACACAGGGAACCAGACCAATGGGTGAGCAAAAAGCTGAGACCTCTCATCCTGTTTCTCTTTGAGGCTTTTTATTTGACCAGTTTCAAATCCTTCTTACTTCATATAGCCCATTTCATCTTTTACACAAAGATATCTGGAAAGTATTGGAGGATTTTGTCTCTTTTTTTAACTTTTATTTTTTGTTATTCTGACCTTAACAGACAAAAATAAAGATGTCATACACAAAGTAGAACAGAGAGGAATATATGTGCAACCCATAGCTTCTTGGGGGACTCTGGGTTCATCCCTACCTTTCCCTTGCCCTTCTCTTGAAGTCTGAGGCTAGACTATGTCTGGATGTTAAGGCATTCCTCTGAGGAGCAGCCATCTTCACCTCTCAGATGGTCCCAGCAAGAGGAAAAATCTGATTACCCATGGGGTTGGGGCCATGCTGAGGGTGCCCAGAGCACTGGTCTTAGAGGAAAGAAGACCTGGCTTCAAACTCTGCCTCAGATGCTTGACAGCTGATTGTGTAAGCCCTTTCCATCCTCACTTTCTTCATCTGTAAAATGAGGCTAATCACAGCATCTGCCTCATAAGATTGTAATGACCCCTCCTCAAACCCTGAAGAGGTTGTCTTTGCAAGATGTGAACTTTATGTGAAATTAAGATGGCTTTCTATGTAGTTTTATAATATATATTTTTGCATCTGACTTTTTATGGAGGTGGGAAAGGAAGAGAGGAACTCATAAAAGGGATAGCCAGGAGAAGAGGGTAGAGTGCTGGATGTGGAGACAGGAAGGACTGGCTTTGAATCCAGGCCCTCATTTTACTAGCCATGTGACAAGTCACTTAACCTGTCTGAACATTAGTGTCCTCATCTGTAAAATGGGATCATACCTGAAATGGATGGCCTGGCCTGTAAGGGCCCAGTCTGTGGAGTGCACACAATATTCTCTGCTTATTGCTGTTTCACAGGGAGACTTGGTGAACTTGCTTTCAGAACTACAGGAGGGAAGGGCCCTTTTCCTCCCTGTTTCAGAACAGGTACAGGTAGTCTCTGATGGTTTCCTGTTGGCTCACGAGCTAATGAAAGTTCCTTAAATTGGCTCCTGAGATGGAACTGAGTGTACAAGTACTGGGCTTATCTTGAGAACTCTCTCTTCCCTGGAGGCAGGTAAGGTAAAAATATTGCTTACTCCCTTATTTTCCCACTTGACTGGCAATGGTTACATGGCTTAATCATGTCACCTACCTTGCAGAGTTGCTGTGAGGAACGAATGAGATAATATTTGTAAAGAGCACTTAACACAATGTCTGACACATGGTGCATGTTAGATAAATGCTTCTTCTCTTACCTCCTGTTCCCTTCTGCTTCCCCCATAAAGAGTAACATCATAAACAAATTAGAGGAACAAGAAATTACCTGCCAGATCTATGGATAGATGACCAAAGTTCATGACCAAACCAGAGATAAAGAGATTCACAGGAATTACAGTGGACAACTTTGATTATATAACATTATAAAGTATTTGTCCAAACAAAACCAATGCAGCTAAAATTAGAAGAGGAGCAGGTAGATGGGGAAAAAAATCTTTGTAGTAAATCTCATTTCTAAGATATATAGGGAACTGATTCAAACTTATGAGACAAAGAGCCATTCTCTAATTGATAAATGGTCAAAGGATATGAACAGTTAAGTTTCCGAGGAAGAAACCCAGGCTATCAATAGCCATATGAAAAAATGTTCTAAATAACTATTAATTAGAAAAAGGCAAATCAAAACAATTGTGAGTTTCTATCTCATAACCATCAGATGGGTAAAAGTGAAAAAAAGGGAAAATGACAAATACTAGAGAGGCTGTGGGAAAGCATACACATTAATTAATGCACTGCTGGTGGAGTTTTGAAAGGGGCTGGTCCTTCCAGAAATAATTTGGAATTATGTCCAGAACATAGTCAAACTGTGCATATACTTTGACCTAGCTATATCATTACTGGGTCTCTAGCTCTGAAGGGAATTAAAGAAAGAGGTAAAGTAGGGAGGAAGTAAGGGAATACGCATTTATGAAACATCTTCCATGTACCAGGCACCATGCTAAGTGCTTTACAATTATTGTCTCTTTTGATCCTCACAATAACCAGGGGAAATAGATACCATTGTTATCCCCATTTCACAGTTGAGGAAACTCAGACAACAGAAGTTAAATGACTTATCCATGATCATGCAGCTACTAAGTGTCTGAGGTCACATTTGAACTCAGATCTTCCTGACTTTAGACTTGGCCTTCTATCCACTATACTACCTAGTTGTCCCTATATGCTTATAATACTCATATGGACAAAAATATTTATAGCAGCTCTTTTTGTGGTGTCAAAGAATTGGAAACTTAGGGAGGCACCTATCGATTGGGGAATGAGAAAGTTATATTATATGAATGTGATAGAATGTTATTGTGATTATTTCAAAGAAACCTAAGCAGACCTATGAATTGATGCCTAGTTAAGTGACAAGAACCAGAAAAAAATAATTTATATAGTAACAGTGACATTGCAAAGGCAAATAACTTTGAAAGAAAAGAACTCTGCCCAACACAATGACCAACCAAGATCCCAGAAGACTCATGGTAAAACATGACATCTGCTTCCTGAGAGAAAGGTGAAGGACTTAGAGTGCAGATGGCAACATATATTTTTTAATATATTTTCTGGACATGACCAATGAAGAAATTTGCTTAGTTTGACTATACATATTTTGGGGTAGCTAGGTGGCATGGTGAATAGAATGTTGAGCTTGGTGTCAGAAAACCTCATCTGTCTGAGTTCAAAATTGGCCTCAGACACTTATTAGTTGCCTAACCTGGGCAAGTCACTTAACCCTGTTTGCCTCAGTTTCCTCATCTGTAAAATGAGCTGTAGAAGGAAACGGCAAACCATTTCAGTATCTTTGCTAAGAAAACCCAAATAGGGTCATGGAGACTTGTACGTGACTGAAAGTACTGAACTGCCTAACTGCAGACCCAGCACTCTATCCATACCTGGAAAAATAACTCCAGAGCTTCTGGGTCTAAGAAAAAAATAGCACAAGCAAGAAATAGATCACATACCATGCAAGCATGGCCAGGCTCACTCAAGATCATACAACAAACACAAGCAAAGTAAGGAAAAAGAGAAAAAAGAAAAAAGATAAATAAATTCAAGCAATAATAATATCCTCCATGTATAGGGGCAGAGATCACTCCACCGGTAGTGTAGAGCAGTGGTAAGAACATCCGATAGTAATGGGTGCCACTAAACTGTACATTGAGGTAGAAAACCACCTGTCAACATTATATGTCCTATGATATTTTAATTTATTTTGTTAAATATTTCCCAATTATATTTTAATATAGTTTGGACCCCACTCAGGAGTGTTGCTGGCTGCAGTGCCACTTATGAGAGGTATGTTTGATACCTCTAGGGTAGCAGTGTCCCTCTTTTGAGAATCAGGATGATCGGAGGCCACAGCCACCAGCGTGCTGAAGATGCTAAAGAGACCTGCCAGAGGAAAAGATGATATAATATAGAAATAATGAAGCTGTCAGCTGAGTAAAGACTGAAGATGGGTATTGGAAGGAGGCAGATAGCATATGGCAGTTCTTAGGAAAAGAGAATATTAAATAAAAAGGAAAAGAGAATATATCTTCTGCAGCTGACTCCTTTGATCAATAGCTTAATGAGTTACATAGCTGTGATAAGACAATATATTTCACCATTCTATAATTTTGATATTTGGGAGGAGGGAAGAATGAACATTAGCTGTCCTCTGCCAATGACTTCTGGCAGCATTTTTTCTCTTGTGAAAAACAAATGTATGAATTTAACCATTAACTGGGCACTAGATGGTAGCTGCTGCTGGGTATGAAAATGGCAGATCCTTTACCTCAGCAATGTGCCATCATTGATAGTTTTACTATTGTCTTTATAATATCTTGCAGTAAAAGATATTCTATACTATAAAGGGGTGGCGGCAATGTTTCCTTTTGGGTCATGAGAAGTGGGAAGGGACATAAGCATCTTAAAGAGAAATGAGATACAAGCTATAGTTTTGGACATTTTCCTGTATTTCCAGATGGGGGCAAAGTAATGAGCCAATTGTGACAAATTTATGGAATCTTGGATGAGAATGAGATTGCATTTTAAACCTCGGAATAGACAGAGCTGAGTGGAACTTAGTCCAAGTTGGGGGAGGCAGGTGCATGTTGCAGTTAGGACAAATTCCCAAGATCATAGATTTAGAGTTAAAAGAGACCTCAGAAGCCATCTAGTCTAACCACCTCATTTTGCAGATGAGGAAACAGAGGTCCAAGTTGGGGAAATAAATTGCCAATGGTTACACAAAGTAATGTGTCCAAGCTGGGATTCAAAATGAGGTCCTCTGACTCCAAATCCAGTGCATTTTCTCCCTAATAAATTCATTGTCTTTGCAGATCTAATACCAGTCTCTTACCCTTGGGGTTACTTATACAAATTGAGGACTGATGTATGCTCACACTGTATCAGAATTCTTGAGTAATGCAAAATCATTGCTTGTAAAATTCTGGGGAGCTTGCTTCTGGGATGATCATGATGACATGTTATGGGAAGTTTCTTGGAGAGACCTTTGGTGCTTACACAGACAAATGTAATATACAGATGTAACAGATTCCTTAACATGTGTTTAGGAGAACCTGGGCTGTTATCATTCTGCTTAGCTAATCAGTTTTGACCCCTTCATTCCTTCACAGCATCCAGTGAGAGACAACTAAGGGAGTCTTCTCTCCTCAGAAACCTTGTGGCTCTCTCAATACAGTTCTATCTTTGCCTATTTCAGCACTTCTTCCTTCTCATTTTGAATTAAGTGATTGGAACCTCTGATCTTATGAGCTTCAAAAGGTCAGTAGAGTAAACATCTTATCATTTTGGTACCTGGATTTTGCAGCAAGCCTAGTATTGATGCCCAAAAGAACAAGGAGTGACCTTCAGGACCCAGAGTTCACGGTAGTGGGGAAGAGGATTTATCTGTCAGTCATTCCATGTCTAGACTTTGAACTTGGTGGGACCAATGTTATATAGTATATGAGCTAAGTTTGAGCCCACTCTCCCTAGAGACTGGGGCAGTGTAGGAGAGCCTACACCACTAATTGTGTTGGGGGAAATGTTTATAAGTACAAACCTCTTTGTTCTTGTTATATCTTTGAAGTAAGTCTCCCTTTATAAGAGCTAATTGGTGTAAAGTTGTAAAATGGAACTGGGGGCTAGTTACAGGTACCTAACTAAGGGGAGGGGGAAGAACATAACTGGTGAGGGCTCAAGCCAATGGCATTGGAGAAGAGGTACCCTCAGACCTCTAAACCCCCAAGGGGGTAATGTAGTTTAGCAACTTGACTCGGAGATAGTGGGCCAGAGCTTTCTCACTATACTTCCATAATTTCAACTGGGGACCAAGTGAACCCTTAAATCAGTGGTAGGTGTAGGTGGGGGACTCTCTACTGCCTTCTATTCTTGGGGATCTCAGTTGCCATTTCACTAAAATGGGGTGTCCAGAACTGAACGAAATGCTCTAGATACAATCTGATTGGGGAAAATGACTCTTTCTCTGAGAGGCTGAGTGAAAGATAGGGGTGGGGTGGGGGACAATGGGGGAGATGGGAGGGATTGGGTGTGGCCTTCTGGGTCAGTGCTGTCCAGAGTTTCTGATGTGGAGCTGACCAGCTGTGCCTTGCTGATAGTGTGGAGGTAGCAGGCAGAGAAGACGGTCAACTCTTGCCTTGGCTCTGGTAGGAATGGCCACTTTGAACCAGGGAGAACTTGATCTAGATCCTGAAAGCCTGGTGTCTTCCTGGGGGCTGAAAAAAGACTATAACCAACGGTGAGCTGATGGTCATATGGGTTTAAGGTTGGGGTGGAGGGAGGGAAGCATATATCTTCTAATTGACTTATACTCTTTGGCTTCTCCTCACACATACTGAATAGGACACACACACACACACACACACACACACACACATCCCTCTTACATCCACATACACCTAAGTGAGGTCATACTTTCATACACAGATATATACATCTTTCCAGCATACTTCCTTCTCCTTCTGCAACTCATAACCATAACAACACCTTGGCTAACACACATTTACAGACAACCACATGTCCTAAGGGCTACACACCAGAATTTCACACTAACAAGGCCCTAGCAATAGTTGTAATGACGTATAGAAAGATAGTAACTGAGAACAGAAAAGGGGCTTCTAGGTGGAACCCAGACATCAAAGTCGTCACAGAGCTGAGGGGGGCCGTAGAAAGCTGTGAGCCTAGTCTCTTAATTTTATGGAGGGAGCTCGGTAATGCAATCAGTCAAAACACATTCATCCCTGCAGTCAGGGAATTTACGTTCTCTTAGGAAAGATAGTAAGTGTGTGAGTTGAGGGTATTAGAGAGGGTGCCTGGGATAGACTACAGTCAGTCATCAGAGGCCAAAACATCAACACAAATTGTAAAGGGGAAAGCCAGAAACTATAAAAAGAGTGCTTCTAAAAAAGGTGGGAGGCTTGAAGACCTCAGGGCTGACTGAAGATGCAGATATCTCCTGAAGATAACTCCAGGTCAAACATTTACATACATCCCTTCATCCCCGGGGTTCCAGGATTGGAGGCTGAGAAGTGAAACTGACAAAATTGAAATTGATCACCCTCAGGCTTTCAGTGCAATGATTCACCCTGGGAAGGGGCTTTTGAGACTGGAAAGAACGAGGGGAGGCTTATCTCTTCTATTTGACACATTCTTTCAGATTCAAAAGCCCCTGAACTCAGATTCTCCAGTGTTGCCCTAAGGGTGATTAGTTTTAATTTGCGGGTTTTGCCTCGCTTACATCTTATGGGATCTTGTAGTAGTTTTCTCTTTCGGTGCAAAGCGATGAATGTTATTCTATGCCCCAAAGGCAAGTCCTTGGACTTCTTGGTCTTTTTACAAGCAGTCGAGCTATCCAAAGCCTCTCACCCTTTCTAGGCTGGGGAATGCTACTGTAGACTTTCAAACCTTTTACATATCAATGAATCTGTCTTTAATCACCCTTCACCCCTTCCCAGTCCTTTAGCTTTTGCAGAAGTCTCCCACTGGACACCTCCTTTTACAAAAATATAGATAGAATACATACAGAATAAATAAATGCAAGATGATTTGGGGTAGGAGGAGGCAGTAGCACTTAAGGGATGAAGGAGAACCTCTAGCTGAATTTTGAAGGAGAGGAGGGATTCTCAGGGGGCAGTTAGGCAGTGCAGTGGATAGAGTTCTGTGCCTGGAGTCCTGACTTTACCTAAGTTCAAACCTGGCTTCAGATGCTTATTAGCTGTGTGACTCTGGGCAAGTCACTTAACCATGTTTGCCACAGTTTTCTCATCTGTAAAATGAGCTGAAGAAGGAAACGACAAACCACTCCAATATCTCTGCCAAGAAAAGTCCAAATGGATTCGTGAAGAATAGAATATGGCTGAACAACAGGAATTCTAGGGGGTAGAGGTATTCAAGGGGGGAAAGCCTGTCCAAATGGAGATGGGAGATGGAATATCATGTGTAAGGAAGGAAATAAGCATTTATTAAGCACCTACTATGAGCCAGGCACTGTTAAGTCTTTTACAATTACCTCATATTCACAATAACTTGGGAAGGTAGGAGCTATTATTATTATTCCTATTTTAAGTTAAGGAAACTAAGTTAGACTGTCCAGGATCACACAGCAGACTTGTCCAGGGTCACACAGATACAGCTAAGTGTCTGAGGCTGGATTTGAACTCGGAATCTTCCTTCCTTCCTTCCAAAGTTTGGATTTAGTCAGAGGATGCACTTGAGGACCTAGAGGGCCACATGTGGCCTCGAGGCCACGTGTTCCCCACCCCTGCTCTAGACTCAGCAGTTTATCTATGGTGCCATCCAACTATAGAAAGTAGGCCATTTTAGCTGGCCTGTAGAATTCATGAATGGGGGTAATGTATAATAACCCTAAGAAAGATAAGTAAGAGAGAAAGCTAGTCCCTCTAGCTGACTTCAAGACAGCCTCCAGCCATGGGGAAGGATCCACTCACTGAAGGAAACACATACTTTGTTGCTTCCTCCCACCCGATGTCTTGGATTCCCTATAACATACACCCTTGTGTATCCAAGCACCAGTGCTCTGCAACCCCAGCATTCCTGACTCATCTTTGGAGAGAGTGGGCTACAGGGAGGAAGTCACAGAGGGGAGAGGTGGGCTAGTTTGTGGCAGTTGGACACCCACACACTTCCTTCTTCCCCTAGGGTATTTGTGAACCGCAGCCTGGCACTGGGAAAGATCAGATGTTTTGGATTCGACATGGACTACACTCTAGCTGGTAAGAGGAGCTCAGGGGCTGGCCACTGGAGAGAGGTTCAAGGGACCTCAGAAGCCATCTAGTCCAATGCTTTTGTTTTATAGATGAAGAAATGGAGACTCGAAAAGTTAAAATTACCCTTGCAGTAAGTGGTCATGTCAGAATTTGAATCCATGTCCTCTGACTCTCAATCTAGACTCTTTACAACCATTCGTTCCCTTTCTTCTTCCTATTCCCCCAATCTCATTCCACACAGTAGGTGCTCAATAAACATTTGTTGAATGAATGCACATAATCAAGACATGTGGTCTACTGTACAAAAAACTGCTCTTGGAGCCAGTTCAAGCCCAACCTCTGCCCTGTGACCTTGGGCAAATCACTTAATTTTCCTGTGTTCTAGCCAACTTTTTAATAAGACTCTTAACTCATAGACTAGGTGCCAGCCTGTATTGGTGGAGGGAGTTTCCTCATGTGGGACTTCCCTATACTAATTGTATCAGAGGTCCAGTCCCTATCCCTATGCAAAAACTGAACTAATTATGCCAGCTACCAGTTGGGTAGATGAGTGTGTCTCGTGTGTAGCCTGGGGACCAGTCATTTAGCATACCTCTGCCATCCTGAGGGACTAGAGCTATAACTTCAGGTACAGAGAGAACTGGACACTAAAAAACTTCATCTATCAACCTCACCAGCTGAGTAAGTAGGGTAGGGTAGAATGGTCAGTCAGTCAGCCAGCACTTACTACCTGACTTGCTTCCTACCCTACTAAGTGCTAGGAAGATCAGGCATCCAAAGGCTGTGTCCTCTGGCTCTAGCTTGGCCAAGGCTCTTGGGAGTGGGGTGGGGTGGGATGTACTAGGAGGAGGAGATGGGTTTTTAGGGACTAGTCCAGCTCCTTCCATTTTTTCTTCCTCTAGTGTACAAATCTCCTGATTATGAGGCCCTGGCATTTGAGCTACTTCTGGAAAGGCTGGTCTGTGTTGGCTACCCCCATGAGATCCTCCGCTATGTCTACGACCCTTCCTACCCCTCCAGGTACTGTTCTTTCTTGGTTTCAGGACCCATCTCAGGTTCTTCATGATTTTGGGTCAGGACTTACAACCCCACCTAGGGGAGACTCAGGGAGGGGCAGAGAGGTTAGTAGAGAAGCAAGAATGGGGAATCACTGTGGTTTGGGGGAGGAAAAGAGGGAGAGTAAATTTGCTAGGAAGAACAGGGGCTAGGAATATAGGGGAAACGGACAGTATTTATAGGGAGTGGGCAAGGCACTGATTGTGGAGGAGACTGGGGGTGTTTAGGAACATTGAATTTGGGGGAGAGGGGTAGAGAAAGATTGGAATATTGAGAGAAACATTGGATTTGGGGGAGGACACAAGCTTCAGGGATAGAGGGAGACAATGGACTTGGGGAAGGATAGTCTGGGCTTTAGGGAGGAGACATTGGATTTGAGGGATGGAGACAAAGGCTTAAGGAAGGAGGAATTGGGTTTGGGGATGGAAAAAGACAACCATGAATTCTGGAGGGAAAGGAACAGGGAGGAGCAGGGAGTGGAGCTGGCCTGGGAGGAAGTGGCTGAGACTTCTAGCTTTGCTCCCAAGTCAACTTCTCCATGACTTCATCCTCTCCTTTTAGGACTGGAGTGTTTGTCTGTATCAGGCCCCATCCTTTCTTTTCCTTTCTTCCTTTTCCTCCCTTTCCATCCCTTTTCTTTGTCCTGGCAGGGGCCTAGTGTTTGATGTACTGTACGGCAACCTGTTGAAGGTGGACACCCATGGGAACATATTGCTGGCTACTCATGGCTTCTCCTTCCTCACTGAGTATGTGCTGGGTGGTGCCTGTGGGCCCCTCACAATTTAAGGATGAAGACAAGGTGTGGATTGACAGGAGGAAGGGATCCTAGGACGGATAATGAGGCGGGAATCCTATTTTCTCTTTATGCTGAGGAGGTGGACAGTTGGGGTTAGGGGGGAGCTGTTCCCCTATTCCCTCTTCCAATTCCCTCACACCCATCTCAACCCCAGGGCTGAAATCTGGAGTGTTTACCCCAGCAAGTTCATTCATCGGGATGACATGCAAAGATTCCACATTCTCAACACTCTCTTCAACCTTCCAGGTGAGTGGGAGCAGGAACAAATTAATCAGTCAGTCAATCAGCAAGCTGGCTACTAAGCCTGTCACCATGTGAGACACACACATATAAAGTGAAAATTGGAATAGGCTTTATTTAAGGAGTTCAGAGTGGAGGCAGCTGGGAGATTCAGATGAGAAAGGAGAGGGGAAATCAGAGCTGTGAGGATGAGGAGGAGGAAGAAGAGATGTGAAGAAAAAGCAGGGAGATTAGGAGAGAGGGAGATGAGAAGTTGGAGGAGAAAGCTGAGAGAGGGAGAAGCTAGTGAAGTCAGAGGAGGGGTGCTCCAGGAGAAGACAGCTGGGGCAGGGGGCAGTGAGAATGAGGGAGATGAAGAGTCAGTCATTCAACAAACGCGTATTAAGCACTTACAATTTGCCAAGCACACGGAAGCTCTGAGTAATGCAAGCATGGGGAATTTCAGGGGCGGCTGTTTGCCTCTTTCCTGCTAGATGTCTTATCTTCTCTCTGTCCTTGGCTTGACCTAAGTGAGGGCCTGCCTCTTCTCTCTCAGGTGTGAGTGTGGGGTTTTGCTCCACATGGGGACTAAGGGATAGGTTCTTAGATATGACTGATTCCTCTGTGCTCCCTCTGCAGAAACGTATTTGTATGCCTGCCTCGTGGACTTTTTTACTAACTGCTCCAGATACATTAAGTGAGTCTCAAAACCCCTAATCTGGTTTTTGCCCTTAGGCCTTAAGCCAGATCACTGAGTGATAAATCTCTGGGTGCTATACCTCAACTCTGATCAACCCTCAAGCCTGACCTCTCTGTGGGGCACTTGGAGGGTGGCCCACAATAATTGTCTCTAATAGTGCAAGCTACAACAGTCACAGGCATGGTAACTTGGAGGATAACCCACAGGGCGTAGCCTGCAGTATGACCCATCCTATAGTGTAACTGGCTGTTGTTGAGGTCATGTCCGACTCTTTGTGACCTTGTTTGGGGTTATCTTGGCAGAGATATTGGAGTGGTTTGCCATTTCCTTCTCCAGCTCACTTTACAGATCAGGAAATTGAGGCAAACAGGGTGAAGTGACTTGCCCAGGGTCACAAAGCTAGTAAGTGTCTGAGATCAGATTTGAATTCAGGTCTTCCTGACTACAGGCCCAGCTTTAACTGGCAGTACAATCCTATAATTCACAGTGTAGCTCACTTTGTTGTGGTGGGCAGCCCCCTTGCCCTCTCTCATCTTTCTAGAGGAAGTTGGAGGCTTTCTCATTTCCCCAGACACTCTCTTGTACCCTCATGAAAGAAATAGTATCATAAATCTAGAAAGCTGGTCTGGAGCCTCCCATCCCATCTCCAGAATGTGTAAGAGACAGGACTTGAACCCAGTCTTAGGATCATGGATCATTGATCAGAGGTCATCTGGTCCAACCCCTTCATTTCACAAATGGGAAAACTGAGGCCTACGGAGATTATGACTTGTCCAAGGTCATGTAGTTAAGTCCAAGTGAAAAAGCATTTAATAGGTGCTTACCTAGTGCCCAGCATTGTACTAAGTGCTGGGGATACAAATAAAAGGAAGATTGTCCCTCGCCTCTAAGAGTTTACATGCTAACAGGGAAAACAACTAGTAAAAGCATTGGACTCCAGAGTCAGTGGTTGATCTTTCACCTCATCCTCCTTCTCCCTGCTTTCCCTAGCTGTGACACAGGCTACCAGCATGGGAACCTCTTCATGTCTTTCCGTAGCCTCTTCCAGGATGTGTCTGAAGCCATGGACAATGTCCACCTGTCGGTGAGTGGGCACACCCCTCCTACTCCCCTCTTAGATCTGGTCTTCCTTCCCCCAACCTTGGATTTTTCCCATGTTTCTGAGAACCTGGAGCATCTGTTTCCCCTTTAAACCTTCTGCACTAGGTCCCTCCCTATCTAACATCTCTTCTGAAGTAGAGCCTCGCCTGGGCTCTCATTTCCCATGGCCTCCCTGTCCTTGCCCCCGCTTTGCCATGCCTCCTTTCCTATACACATCTTCCTTCCTCTTTGTCAGTCACAAGGTCAGTATGGGCCAGAGACAGAGCTTGAATCCAATGTTTAGAATCATACTCTCATAGATCTAGAGTTTGAAAGGACCGTGGGGGCCTCATTTTACAAATGAGGAAACCGAGACCCAGGGAATAAGGAGAAGGGCTACATTTAGTATACACCAGAGCCTTTGACTTCAGAATCTGCACTGAGGTAATCTCTCTTTGAAATATCTCATGCCACCTCTCAATTTCAGGGCTGCCTCAAAGAGAAGACCTTGGAAAACTTGGAGAAATATGTGGAGAAGGATGTGAGAGTTGGCTCCTCTGCATTTATGTTTCTGGAGGGGGCTGTGGAGGGCAGGGTAGGAGGAGGGCTTTTGGTCTTCCTCCCCACACAGATGTTCAGTACTAGCATATCCATCTTGTGGTCTGATCCTGGCACTGAGGAGGCTGAGGTCTACTGATGAGGGCTCAGGGTGAATCTGGAAACCTCATCCTCTACATTCGATTACCTCTTTGCCCTAGGCCCGTGTTCCTCTCCTATTGGGAAGGATGAAGGAAGTTGGGAAAGTGTTTCTGGCCACCAACAGTGACTATAATTACACCAATGTGAGTATAGACTTCTGTGGGTGAAGGGGAGGATGGCTGGCCTCAGCCTTCCAGACTCTGCAGCCTCATTTGTGTGGGTAGTGCAGTGGGTATCCAGAGCTCTGGATATGGAGCTCGAACCTTGTCTCAGACACTTGCTAGCCATGGGACACTGGGGAAGTCATGTAATTGCTCTCAGCCTTATTTACTCATCCATAAAATGGGGATAATCATGGCATCCATGTAAAGGAGGATCAAATGGGATAATATGTGTAAAGTGCTTTGCAAACCTTAAAGTACCCTATAAATACTGCTTTTGTTATTACCATCATTATCATTACCGTGAAAATGGAGAGGTCGAATGTTTTACTTCAGAGAGCTTACCTCAGTGCTGGTTCTGAAGCCAAAGGCTCTGGTGTATACTAATGTAACCCTTCTCCTTATTCCCTGGGTCTCAGTTTCCTCATCTGTAAAATGAGGCCCCCAAGGTCCTTTCTAGATTGATATGGGTATGATTCTAAACACTGAATTCAAGCTCTGCCTCTCATCCATACTGACCTCATGACTCTAGGCGAGTGTCTAAGACTTGGTAGTAATTTGCATTGGTCAAAATGGTTTCCTCTCTGGGCATTCCTTAAACCAATGAGATCCTGAATCTAGCCCCAAAAGAAATCGGTCCAGTTCTATTTTGCTACATCAGCTTCTGTGACCCTTTGTACCCCATGGCACTCCACTGGTGGTTTTTGGCATCTCTCCTGAGGATGCTTACAAACAACCACATTAGACATCCATGGGCCACTGGGAACGGGGTCCAAACTCTGAAGTCGTACATCTATGTGTTTATGGCTGTGGGGAGCCATGTGTGTACATGTGTCCCCAGGAGAGAAAGAAGACTTGGGTTGGGGTAGGAAGAATGGGGAGATAGTTAGGCAGAAAGGCTACAGGAGTAGGAGTTGGTGGTGAGGAGACCTGGGTGCTAGTCCTGGCTCCTTCTCTTTGAGGGGGCCTAGGATTAAGATGGGCTCTCTCAGGCCTAAAAGTCTGACTTGAGATGTATTTTCCTGGTGGGGTCAGAGGGGAGGAAAGAGAGTAGCCTTGGGCAGTGGTGCTTGTGGGTTTAAGATACCTGTAGACTTCCTGGTTTGACTTCTGGCACCCTGGCCTATCCTCTTGTCCCCTCCAGGCAATCATGAACTATCTGTTTGACTGTGGTCAGGTGAGTGTTTTATGCTTTCCTGGGGTGGGGGTAGGGTTTATTGTATGTGTGTGTGTGTTGGGGAGGGTGGTGATGGGGGGAGGGGAGGTGGGAGGTAGGCTGGGGAGGGTCTCCCATCTTTCCTCTGTGCTCAACAGTGATCAGACTAAGGGAACATTCTTCCCAAGACCTTGGGTGATTTCCTACTTCCAACCCTCCTGTCTAGGAAGACTAAGAAGGTGTGAGTGCTATTATCTTAAGGTGGGGGCAGCCAAGGGTAAGCAGCATAGATGTGGTGGACCAGGTGTGAAAAGGGCAACGATACAACTCCGATATAAGATCATTGGCTAGTGAGTCAGGGGACCTGAGTTCATATTTTAAGCCTAATCTTAAATGCTTCTGACTTGAACCCTAAAACCCTAACCTATGTGACCTTGGGTTAATCACTTGACCTCTATGGGCCCAAGTTTTCTCCTCTGTAAAATGAGGGGTGTTGGATTAGCTGGTGTCTGAGTTCCTTTCGGGTTCTAGAGCTAGAATCCTTTTCTGCTCCCTCTCTGCCAGGCCATGCAGAGGAAGCTTGGTGGGGCAATGGCCTGCAATTGTCACCGGGTAATGGGGTGAAAGTATAAATGAGGCTTTTCTAGTGGCAGGCTCTAAATCCAGAGATGCTGTGATTCCGTAAGCCTTAGCAGAGGGTGGCACAGGTCCAAGGGAGGAGGACTGTCTTCCTAACTTCCTCCCAGGTGGACATCTGAAAACCTGTGGGAGAGTCTGTAGGAGTGTGAATGACCTTGTACCCATGAGTGCGTGACCGACTGTGTGTTTAACTGGGAGTGTCTGTGTGATTGTGCATGTGAGAGGGAGTGACAAAGACATAACAGAAATTCTAGACCATTCTGAGAAACCTAGGTCTAGAGCTAGAAGGCTAGATCTAATTCAATCCTTCCTTCCACTCCCCAACCCCCATTTCGCAGATGAGGAAACTGAGGCCTAGGGAGGTGAATGGATTTGTTCCGGAACAGGCATTGGCCTTAGAGGTCACCTGGTTCAACCTCCTTATCTTACAGATAAAGAAACTGAGGCCCAGAAAAGGTCACTTTTTAGTGCTGATGAATGAGACAGCCAAGATTTGAACCCAGGATCTTGAACTCTAATTCCAAGGCTCTTTCCACTGTACCACCTAGTCACTCTAAGACTCCATTTCCTCATCTAAAAATGAGAATGCTAACACTTCAGACACCTACTTCATAGGATGGTTGTGAGGGAGGAGCTTTAGTGTTAGCACTGACTTCATGAGCTTACCCATGGGGATTAATGCCAGGACTCATGGACATGGGCCAGTATCAGAATTTTGGAACTGAACTGAAATTATGTATGCGTGCATGTGTGTATGTGCGTGTGCATGTGTGTGTGTATGCATGTGCATGTGCATTTGTGCGTGCATGTGTTTCTGGGCTCTCTGAATCTGAATCCCTAGTATTGCTCCCTCTACACAGGTGGAAGCTTTGTCACGGTCTTGGAAATCTTATTTTGACCTGATAGTGGTGGACACCCAGAAACCACGTTTCTTTGCAGAAGGGACTGTGCTGAGACAGGTCAACACGGTAATGAAATGGAGAGAGGGGAGTGTGTTGAGGAGGATGGGAGGAGGCTGGTTCTGTCCACTGTAGTCATTGAATCAGGAAACTACGATGGTCATATTTCCGTTTGGGAAAGCCTTGGTTCAGTGCTACAGATCCCCAAAGCTGCTGAGGTCTGATTTATCTCTCAAGCTTGGTGGACTCTAGCATGGTGTTTTGGGTGGGGCTAAGAAGTTGGAATCCTCCAATCTCTCTGTCTTCTCTCTAGGACCTGTAGCTGAGGTTACCTTAATTCTCTCTTTAAATTAATTTTTTTCAACTAACAAGCATTCATTTTCTCTCCCTCTCACTTTTCCATACCCCCTGTTGAGGAGGAGAAAGTTAAAAACAAAATCTTTGTAATAAATATGCATAGTCCAGAAAAACAAATTCCCACCTTGGCCATGTGAACTTAAATATGTCTCATTCTGCGCCCCCTGTTGGGAGGTGGGTAGTAAGCTTCATCATTGGTCCTCTGGGATTTTGATTGGTCATTGAGTTGATTGGAATTCTTAAGTCCTTCAAAGTTGTTTGTTTTTACAATGGTGTTGTTATTGTATAAATTATTTCCTTGGTTTTACTTGCTATTTCACATCTGTTCATATAAGTCTTCCCAGGTTTCTCTGAAACTTTCTCTTTCATCATTTCTTATAGCACAATGATTTCCCATTGCATTAATATCTTCCCTTTCAGATTTACCCCATCAGCAGCATCTCTTACTTGGAAAAAAGAGATTTTCTCTTTTCCTTAGGGCTTGGGGCTCCTGAGTCTAGTGACTTTGCTTCCACCCTCCAATCTTTACTAGGACTCAGGAAAACTGCGAATAGGCACCTACACTGGACCCCACCAACACTGTGCTGTCTACTCTGGAGGTCAGAGCTCTCTGTGTGCCCTGAGGTCCCTCATTCTCCTCCTTGGATACTGTTCCATGGCTTCTGCTTGCATTTCTTTGGTTGGGAGGGACCCATCTCTTCAGATGACCTATTCAGGGAACTCAGAACTATGGAAAATTCCCCTTCATTATAGGGGACTAACTACCCTTTTGCAACTACATCAGCCCCAGGGGAAAAGGTGCTAAGGGGAAAGATGGTGACCTCTACTCCTTCTTTTGGGAACCAGGCTCATCAGATATCGTATGTGAGCTGCTTGGAGTGAGAGGGAAAGACATCCTGTACATTGGGGACCACATCTTTGGGGACATCCTGAAGTCTAAGAAACGCCAGGGCTGGCGTACCTTCCTCGTGGTGCCTGAGCTGGCCCGGGAGTTGACTGTCTGGGCTCAGGAGAATGGTGGGCAGAATTGAAGAAGGAAGGTGGGGAGGAGAGAGGATTAGGAAGAGGAGCACTTAGCATTATTGGGTAGGGTGGAGGTTGGGTGTCATCTCAGTAGAGAGGTCCCAGGACTTTGCTAGAGGAGGCTGAGGGTGGACTGGTGAGGTCAGGGACAGTATGGCAAAGGGCTCATTTCCCCATGTGCACCTGAAGGGCTGGGTTGGTCATGCCAAAAGGGAAGGACCAGGGCACTCCAAGGACTGAATTTATGATTCATTCTAGAGCCATTTTAAGAGGGAGAAAGGTGAGGAATTGAACACGATACTAAAGATGTAGCATTCCAGTATCGTGAGAGCATTTATTACTGATCTCCTTATGCCTCCCCTTTGGTCAGGCAGACTATGGCAGAAATTTACTGTTTCTGGGACCAGAAGAAAAAGATCCCTGCACAATTCAATTCAACAGACATTTAGGACATTTTTAATGGTATTGATATCTATTGATTTGACACGATCTTTTTTCAATATATCTCTCCCTCTCCTCAACTCCTAGAGTTCATTCCTTAAACTGGAGGTGTGTAAGCTCCTCCCTTGGAGGGACTATGTATAGACAGATGTCAAGGAGGCTGAACTTGGATGGGAAAAAAAGGACAGCATGTTTTTATTTTCATTGAGCTCTCATTGAAATTTGGAGTTTCCTTCAGTTATTTGAAGCACTATTCTGAGAAGGGCCCCACAGCCTCACTATGCTGCCAGAGGGGTCCAGACCACAGAACACGTGAAGAACGTTTGCTTTAAGCTAAAGAATAAAAAAGAAAAAAAAAACAGTTCAGCAAAACGAATTAGCACATCAACCAAAGGGGATGGGCCAAATTGTATCTCTTCCAGTGTCAAACTATGATCCTAGGGACTTCACTTTTACATTTATTTCTGCCCCAAGGCAGTGAGCTACAACATGTTCCAGTATGATCTGGTGTTAAATACCCTCAGAAGTATCAAGGGGTTGGAGGAGGTGCAGGACTTAGATGGCAGTTTGTCTGAAAAAGATCCTGGGTATTTAGTGGATTGCAAGTTTTATAGGAACTGACAATGTATTATTCAAGAAAGTTAAGATTTTGGTTTGCATTAGAAGCTTAACTTCTAGGCAAAAAGGAGGTAATATTCTCACAGTACTAGGGTCTCCTGTCTATAGCACTGTGTTCACTTCTGGGTACCACCCTTTAGGAAAGATGTTGATAAGCTGGCAGGCATCCAGAGGAGGTCAGCCTGCAAAGTGAAGGCCTGGAATCAGTGACACATGAGGATTGATGGAAGGAATGGGAATGGGCAGGAGAGTTGACTGATTATGTGATGGTAGGAGACATGGGTTAGAAGGAAAGGAGTGAGTCTCCTCTTCCCTGGAGGTCTTTGAGCAAAGGTTAATGGGATATGTGTTGGATGGGTTGTAATAGGGATTCTTTCTCAGATATGGGATGACTGCTGAGGTCTTTCTCAGCTCTCAGGTTCAGTGATTTGGTCATTGTCCTGAAAGCAGAGCTGGACTGAGGGCCAAGGTTGTCACAACATCAGCAGCAGGAGGAGACAGGGCTCTGGGGGGCAGTTGGGAGCCTGGGCTCATTCCTGATGACTCCTTGTTATTTCCCAGAGCTTTTTGAGGAGCTACAGGAGCTGGAGGTGTCTTTGGTGGAGCTGTACCAGTGAGTAAGCCCCAGGGTCGTCAGCCTCCTGGGGGGAGGGAGATAGAGTGGATGGGGAGGAGAGAAGGGGCAGGAAAGGAGATTGAAAGGGTTGAATCTACTGGGGATGCCCTGCCTTGCCCTGATACTATCACTACTTGGTCCAATCTTTGGAAGACCTAGAGAGCAGTGTGTGTGTGTGTGTGTGTGTGTGTGTGTGTGTGTGTGTGTGTGTGTGTGTGTGTGTGTGTCAGAAAGAGAGAAAAGAGAGACAGAGACAGAGAGAGAGGCAGAAAGAGAAAGAGACAGAGATAGAGAGACAGAGAGAGAGAGAAAAGGGAGAGATGGTAAGAGGAAGGAAGAGAGAGAAGAGATAGAGACAGAGAGACAAAGACAGAGAGACATGGAGAGAAACAGAGAGAAGAAGGGAGGAGAAAGAGCAGAGACAGAAAGACAAGACACAGAGAAAGACAGAGACACATATAGATCCATAAACACACACACTGGAGATGCTCAATAGCTGGGACCCAAAAGGACCAGGCCTTAACCACACCCTCCAACTCCAGGTTGTCAGGGGGAAAAAGTACTTCTAGGGGACCAATGGATGCTCTAGATGAAAAGTTCTTAACCTGGACCCCTCTGACAGTCTGGCAAAGCCCATGGAATCTCAGAATCACATTTTTAAATGCATAAAACACATGGCTGGTACAAAGAAAACCAATTCTACTGAAGTGCAGTTCTCCAGATATTGGGAAGGCAAGTTCATGGACCCAGACCGAGGACCTCTGCTCTCGTTTGAAGCCTTGAGCTTGGATGCCTTGATCGCGGAACTGGAGCTCCAAGGCCATTTGGGCCAATCCGTTTATTATACAGAGGATAGGACAGGAGATTAAGGATGGATGGTAGGAGAGGTCTGCATAAACATATTGCATCAGCTGACTGGCAAATGGCGGCTTCTCTTCAACTTAGAAACATAGAGAAGAGATTCTTAAGGAAGGGTCATTGAACTTGAATGGGAAAAATGACCTCTCTATTTTCAATAACCTCTAACTGAAATTTAGTATTTCCTTTAATTATGACTTAAAAATAAAAAACAACAACCCAACATTGTTCTGAGAAGGCATCCATGAGTTTTAGCAGATTACCAAATGGGTCCATGATGTAAGAAAGGTTAAGAACTCTTGTCTTAGAGAATCGTTTTTGCCTGGCAGAGTCCCACAGGCACTTGTATCAGAGGTGAGACTTTCACCCAGGTCTTCCTGGTTCAAAGGGCTTTTCTCTACTGCACTAAATAGCTTCTTTTGACAGACACAGGCAATAATGATAACAACTGATATTTTTATAGTACTCTCATGCTTGAGAAACTTTTTACCTATAGTATCTTATTTGGGCCTCACAGCAGCACTGGGGTGGAGGGATTTCTGGTGTTAGCCCCAATTAACAGATGAGGAAACTGAGTCTCAAAATGTTAAAGTGCACATAAGAATTCATCCTTATATATGTGATTATATGGGAGTAGGGGGATGGGGAGGTGCTTTCAGGGCCATATGAACAGCTGATTGGCATCCCCTTTGGGTGCAGTGATCTCTGAGACCCTTCCTTGGTCTTCTTTCCTGCTCAGGCACATGGACAGGAGGAACTGTGGGCAAGAGGACATCAGCTCCACCAAGAGAGAGATTCAGGTAACACTTTGGGGAATGGGAGGTGGTGGTGGTGGTGTGTATGTGTGTGTGTGTGTGTGTGTGTGTGTGTGTGTGTGTGTGTGTGTGTGTGTGTGCGCGCGCGCGCGCCTGGGCACTTGCGTTCTGGAGGAGGTGGACGAGCTGACCTTCCTCTAAGCTTTCACTGCTTCCCCTGGGGCAAGGGATGGTGCTGAAGAGTCAGTCCCTCTGGACTGGTCAGTGAGTGAATTTGCCATCTGCCTCTCCTTGGCCACCAGTACCCCCTGCTGGTTCAATGGCCAAGTAGCTTAGAGCTTCAAAAGAAGGTCTCCTGGGTTCCTAAGACTGAGATCTTGAAGGACTGGGAAGCCATTCAGTCCCCGCTCCCAAATCCAGTGTGCTTTCTACTCTGCCCCAGGCCCCAACCTGAGATTCAGGGCCCTCCATCGAGTGTGGGAAAGTGGGATTTTGGGTGCAGTCTAGCTTTCTAACAAGCTTGCTACAGTGGTAAAAGCTGGCATTTATAAAGGCTTTAAGATTTGTGAACTACTTTATGTAGGTTATCTCATTTGATAAGAAGTAAGTATACGTCTGTCTATCTATCTATCTGTCATCTATCTATCTATCTATCTATCTATCTATCTATCTATCTATCATCTATCTATCTCTAAATCTATGTATCAGGGCAGCTAGGTGGCACAGTC